>NC_035109.1:43428112-44069650 GCF_002204515.2 Aedes aegypti | reverse complement strand
ATTTTAAAAATTGTGTAGCCCGTTTTCTAGCCACTTCGTGACATACAAACACCATTCAATTTTTATTTATATATATATAGATAGATGAGAAATAGATAGATAGATAGATTTAACCGGCACTCACTCGGCAGCTTTATCTATTTCCGATGAACTCGAGAAAAACTCTGATTGTTGTTTCACAGTAGTTAGAATATGAGTTAGACGTATCACAATAATCTTGATAATACTCAGTACTCGAAGTATCCAAAAACAATCGTATCACTAAATACTAATAAATAACACTCCTTTCAAACTGATTTCGAAAACCATGTCCAAGCGTCTATGTGTGTTCAAGCAACGACTATTTCTATTCCAAAGCCCGTATTTGGAATGGAAACAAACGTTACAAGTTGAAGAGATGAATCCACGAATATCTGGCAAATTTGATTAAATTTCTTGCATTTTTTTTAATCCGCTTCCTAATAAATTTGGTAATTTTTTTTAAGCATAATTCCTGAACAAGTTTCTGACAAATTTGATAAATGATTTTTGGTTGAAGTTTCAGAGAGTTTTCAGGCTACTTTCTCAAAAGATTTTTGGTAAACTTCCTTCCAAATGTCCAATATCCCTTCAATAAATAAACTTATACCACTAGTTGTAGGAAGTTTGTTTAAAAGTTTCCAAAATACGTTTGAGATGCATGGATCAAAAATAAGAACAGATTTTACTTTTCAAATATGGATGGTTAAAAAAAAACACTTCATACGGAATGTAAATGTTCTGATAACGATTAAAATCTTTATCTTTCGTAAAATAAAAAAGTTTGACTATTTCTTCACTAGCTACATGTGGATGCACATATATTGGCGTGATAGCGTAGATAAGGAAACGTTGAGAAATTATTAGAGGCAGTTGGTTGGAGGGAAAAGTGCACTGTAAATTTTGAAACATTCCCAGCAGGCAGACGAATATTTTTAATTTTTCAGATTAGGAACTAAACCAGTTTTTCTGTGATCTTAGTCGTAATCATTAAAAACTAAGGAATTGTTACTCCGAGAATATACGTACCCTGAAGGTCGTAAAATTTGGGTTAATACCGAGTCAACTGAAAAAAAGTAGAAGCTTCGGATAATACATCAATTAGCTAAAATAAATTTATCAGTAAAATTGAGAAATGTATGTTTGAGGTTCGATTGAAAAAAAGGCACAACTTAGAAGAATACAATTTGTAATACAGCTCCGTTGTTTGTAGATTACAGTGTTGAATTTCAAAAATATGTGTAAGTCATATAACATTTTCTACCCCCTCCCCCTTGTATTCGAATGATTAGTGTACGATACGGATGGAAATATTATCACGGATATAACATAATCGAAAATAGTCAACTTTCCCTTTCTCGATATTCCGTATCTCAATATCTAGTTATAAAAGTTGATTTCTCGTGACTACCTCGATGGTCCCTTGGATTACATTTGCGCTAGGTTTGCGTTCTATAACTCGATACTTCCCGAACTCGATGGTTCTTTCAACTTTTAGTTATAGAGAGTTGACTGTATTTCAAATTTTAAAATCTGAAATTGTGGCCACGAATTTGCTCTAGCAACTCCTCCGTGGCGTTGCTCCAGTCCAAAGCAATGCAATAGTGCAACGGGGGTTTGCGCATTTGTTCACTTTTTTCCAATTTCAATTAAATACTCTTGGGTCTTTGGTAGGAGGGCGAGTGGAGGCAAAACATGTGAAATTGTAGCAAAAAACGACGATGGATTGTTTATTTTTGGAACGCTTCAAATTATCCACGGTGGTAATTTTAATACGTACCTCTGTCGGAAGTGCGGTTCTCACACGCTGACGACGACGACGACGAACGAATCGAGTGTTGGGTGTAAGCAGGGCCCGGGGGGGTGAGGGTGTGTCGTTTCAGTGCTAGTGAGAGTGATGATAATACAAAACAGATCTATTTCAACGGGACGTCAAATGCACCAATGGTACCACGTGTAGATGTGTTGAACGATTATGTAAATTGGTGCGAGTTACACAGGCAATGCATATTATGTGTAACCAAGGTGAATGCACCGTCGTCGTTGAGGAAATGCGTTTTCTTCGAATTTTTTGTCGCAATTCTAGTCGGTACCTTAAGAAAATGGGTCCAGCCAACATAGCATTTAAGTGTTCGTTCAGACAACCTAGTGTTTATCCTAGCACCTTAGCGATTTGCAAGCAAACTGTGGACGATAAACCGAAACCACTCAAATTTGTGGTGAAAAGCGAGCTCCCATTATGTAATTTGATTTTTCTGATATTTATTGATTTCTCGTGAGTTAGATGTGCAAAATATCTGGAAAAAATCTGTTGTGCTCAGAAATCGTTAAGCTACCATGCAGAAACAAAGCTTGAAAACCTAGGAAAAAATCAAAAACTGAACTATGTAATTTACAATTTGGAAGAAATCGTTCATCCTTCATGATTTTATTCCAGCTGACAACCTGGCACTAGATTTCCCCTCTCTGCATAGAAATCGTAGGTTTTCTTAAAAATCGAATAAATAATAATCGTTTCCCAAGTTCGCGGAAACAAATCCCATCTAGCACGGAACCGTGCTGCAAGGCACCGAAGAAAAAACAAATCAAAGACCCGAAGAAAAGGGTTCACTGCAGCCAGCAGACAGTTGACCGGTAGGTATATCAATTTGCTTAAGAAAACACAATTACGAAAGAAGTGCAATCTTCCCTTCCATTGAGATCGTACTTTGTCTGTTGGGTGGCTTCCTTCGCAAATTTACCGCTAGATCCTTTCCCATCATCGCCACCTCATCAACGTGTCGTCAGTCGTTCTCTTTTATCAGGTAGGGTCCCTTACATAAAAATCTTCTTTGGTCAAGGAAAACTTTTGTCCCAAGTTGTAAAATAATCACAACTTTCGACCGGTTGGCATTTCTTTCTCTCAAGGAAGCCTCATCTGCTAGCGAAAACAAAAACCATAAGTTTCCAAGTGCTTTACCCGTGCGGTTGTTCTGATTCTGTTGTCTCAACTTTTCCTGTCTTCAAGCAGAATCGATCAAAAGGGTTAAAGATGAGTTTGGGTCGTAAAAAAAAGTTATGAATAAATTAGGCTGCCTCCGGTGAACGGAAAAGTAGCAGCAGCAGCAGCAGCAATATTGGTTTTATTGTTGCGAACCCTTTCTCGATGATGTTTTTCTTTTGTACTTTGGAAAGTGAAAGAGTTGAATTGGTTGTCAATAAAAAAAGTGTTCTAGAACTCTGCTAGGTGACCCCAAAGTAAAGGGTTGTGTCGCGTTGTCAGACTGCGAGCTGGGATGAATGATTGTGTGAAATGAAAGGGTTACCCTGAGCTACCTGGTGCAGCGTGGTTGTAGCTATTGCGTAGAGAGTTTTATTCTACGGGTCTGACCCCTACCTGGTTGACAAACGTTTGGCTGATTTATTTTATAACTTGTGTTGTTCTGTTTTGCACTTGATTCTACTCAAGAAAACCAGATAAATATGCAAAAAGGCCGGAACGAGCTTTAATGAGAGTTTCTTCCGTTCATCACTGGCGAGTTTCCCCTAATTCCCCCAATTTGCTAGCGATTTTTTAAATAATATAACATTTCAACATAAATTTCATTTAAACTATCAAACGAATTGGTAAAACTTACGTAAGCTATTTTTAACATTTTTCTATTACGTTAATTACAATTTTTACATGTGAATATAATTCACCTGCTTCTTCTTTTTGCTAGCGTTACATTCCAACTGGGGCGTGTCATTGCCAATTAATCATTTTTGCATGTGTATATCGTGTGGCTAGTACGAAGATACTCTGGGAAGTCGAGAAAATTTTCTTTACAAAAAGATCCTCGACACGTGGGATTCGAACCCACCATCCTCAGCATGATCTTGCTGAATAGCTTTAGGACATTTTGTCGAATTTCGTTTGCTCGAATTACATTTGGTAAAAAGTACATTTTGTAGGACAGGTAGGACGTTAACTACGCACAAAAATACCTTGGTAAGACAAAAAAAAGGATTGAAAAAAAAGGAATATGTCAAACAATTGGATAAGAAATAGCTCCACATACACAGAAAAAAAAAATAATTTTCAATGTGATGTAAACTGAAGTTTACTGTAAAAATAAATCAAATTCGTGTGTTGTTACAGCATCATGTAAATTTAAATTAATATACATTCAATTTTAAACTAAAAATGGTCGAATATTATTGATCGTGTAAATTTAAAGAGAATTCGATTGAAAAATAATGGATTGGTCGTTGAAATTTATTTTGATGCTCCAAATATGTGCATGAAAATTAACTTAAATTTACAACATATTTTTAGCTGTGTACCGTTTTGATTCCTATCCCGAGCAGAAGAAAATAACTACTGAATACCAAATTGAGGTATTCCATACCCAATACTTACAACCTGAATGAGGTATGAATGAGCCCTGCATAAGAGGTAAAATACCTCAAATAATACCTTCTGCATGTTCTACAAATACCAAGCTGATAATTAGATGAGGTATTGTAATACCTAAATAATACTTGATGGATTTTCATATAAAAGTGAAATTTTTCAATAATAGTTCAATACCTCCAGCAGTCCTCAATAGCTAACGAATACCAAAATGAAGTATTTTTAACCTTTCTTCAAATACCATTATAATACTAAAATAAGGTATTAATAACTGAACAATACCTAATTGTGGTATGATACCAAAATATGGTATGCATAAGTTATTGCCGAGTTATTCTTTCCTCCTCGGGATTACGGACACTTAAGGACTCAGGGAAATACAACCCAGCATAGAGCATACAAAATTAATCATTCTGTATGACGCCTTAGCGTTATCGAGCGTCGGAAACCCTTTACTTTCGAACGGTGGGCGAAGTATACGCTTCCGCAACTTCAATAATTTTAAATAAATCAAAATGTGTGGCCTTTTCATGATTCTTATTCCGGACGCTTCCTCACTTTTGTCTTATATTCCGGACACTTTGAATCGAATTCCAGACAGCTCATGATAATCATTAATGGAACAGTCAAATCATCAATCGAAATCGTTAAACCACCAAAAAGACATCTAAGGTAGTTGGGCATTATAAATTTTCAAAGATATTTATGGAAAAAGTTTACTAAAACGAGACTTGAAATTAAGAACTTTTGAACAGCAAAAATTGAAACATTTCGCGTGAAATGTTTCCCATACAAAGTAGAGTGTCCGTAATATGAATCAAAACGGTATTCCTCCTCAGATTTTTCCTTTCCTTTCGAAACTTTTGTTTCGATTCTCCAAAGATTTTATAAATAATCAGGTTTATCCCAGAAACTTTTTCTCAGAATAACTCGAATTTCTTCAATAAGTCTTCAGCAAATCCTCAAGGTTTTCGTTTGGGAATGTAGCTTTGTAGTGCTGCCGTATTTGTCTTCAAATACAAGGCTTCATGAATTGTTTAAAGAGTTCTACCTAAGAACTCACAGGGAAGTTTTATGGGATTCCTTCAATAATTCAGGAATACATTTTATTCCTTAGTAAATTCAAGATTGATTTATTTACTCTTTATGATGGGGCTATTCAACCCGAGGCTGGTTGGTCCCCGCTAAATTTAAGATATTCCTTTAGAAATTGCTTGAGATTTATGAATAACTAAGTGTTTCTCCAGAAATACCTTTTGAGCTTGAAGAAGAAGAAGAAGCTCCGAAATTGTAATTTGTGTAGGAATTTCTGCTGTATATATTTTTGAGTTTTTTCTGTTCCGGAGCATCTTGCTGGGTAGTGCTTCGTGAAGCCCAAGCAGGAAAGTTCGGTTTTGCGTCGTCCGATAGATTTTGCTCACAATTTCGCGTGTGTTTTCGTCGCTGGAGATTTTTTTCATGCTTTGGAGCGTCTTGCTGGGTAGTGCCGAAGTATATTGACAGCTATAGAAGGTATGCTATTCACGACTGTGCATTAGTATTAGTAAATAGTTATGAACTTTTTCTGGATTTGCATAGCGTTTGTTATATTTTAATGCAATTGAAGTAAATTTAGGTATTTAGGATAACGAAATATCGATGGCTTAGCAGAATAATTTGTAACGTATCCGATTAGAAGGTTATTCAATGCATTCGTTCTATTTATGATGAGTATTTCCCATGTTTCTCATTAAACCCATTACCTCCCTCAGAAATAACTAGCCGTGCAATTTGTTTTTTTTTTTTTTTATTTTACATACAAGAATATATTTACTAAATGTACATAGAAAGGCCTTATTGTACGGAATGCAGGAATTTAATCCGATATAATTTCTAAAATTTGATCGAATGTCTAGTTCATATAAGGGGCCCAGATACAAAGGAGTGGGAGTGACATTGAGGTCGGTTTTGAGTTGAGTATACTGAAAAGTTTAAAGCTGTTCTTGGAAGATTTTCGATCGACCCTTTCGATATTTAAGATAGGTATAATAAAATAAATAACACAAGGTGCATTTGCTTGTTGTTTATTGTTCAGTGTAATTTAACTTTCGATAGTTGTTCAAATCTTACATCAGGATTTTCTTTATTTTCTTCCGCTATGGTCCTGCTATCTGATTCTCAGAAGTGCTTGGAACAAACGAAAAGATTCGTGATATTTGTTTTCAAGTTTTAGCGCAAAAATGTTAGCCATCGGTTTCTCTGCACATTGATCGTTGGAAATCTATGGAACGTAACCGTTTTACATGGTTCTGTTTTAGGGTTTCTTCGAATATAATTTGCTCCTGCATGTCGGGACATGACAATTCGACGTTTTGATGGTGAAATTTAAGCGACGTTATAAATTATTATCGAAGATTTAAATCTGTAGACTCAATGGCATTTCAATATACATAATGTCAGCTCGTCCCGTAGTAACATTTGCCGAGCAATGATTCAAAAGCGATTTCCATAATAACTTCAAATGTATTTTAAAAGTAGTTCCAGGGCACGGAAGAATATGAAATTTTGGATTCTGGCTCAATTTTTAACGTATAATCATGATATGTGAAAACCTGGATACCCCTAAACAATCCGATTGAATAAATTGATTTTGTATTCCGATTTCAGTACAAATCTGAAGAATTTTCATAACTATTTTATCTATGTGAGTATTTTCGTGTAAGACAAACAAAAATGCAGCGTACCTTTAGTAGCTGTCAAAATACGTTGGGTAGTTCTTCGTGATGCCCAAGCAGGACAGTTCGGTTTTGCGTCGTCCGATGGATTTTGCTCACGGTTTCGCGCGTGTTTTTGTTGCCGGAGATTTTTTTTTTACGCGTATCGTTATTTTATACAATCCGATGACTCTGGAGGGATCGGTTTTGCTTTTTACTAGCTATTGAGCAAAAATATTACTGCACAATCGACAAGCATTTCGCGAAAGACTATTTATACTATAAATAAACTATTGTTTTCCCTTTGATTGCCGGCATTCAAAAGTTTAAATTGAGAACACTCAAACAACAAATGTTTATGGTCTATCGCCAGCTTTCTAGGCGAATCCTGACAATATACCTTCCCCAACCTCCGTAGCACTTATGAGGGTGTCGCTGAGTCGGTGGCCTCTCATTAAGTAAGTGCTACATCAACATTTCCTTCCCCAATCCCAAGTTACGGTAAAGATGGGCGTGGCCGGGAATAGTGATATTCATGCTTTTACACACCAAATTTTCGATCTATCTTCCAGCAATTTCGTTTGCTGAAATCAATTCAGCAATGCACCATTTTACTGATATTCAGCACTTATGAAATTGTTTACTGGAATTCAGTAATCTAACTTGCTGGATACTTGTCATTACCATCGGAATTGCTGATTTTCAGTAATTTACATGACAGATGATTGATGAGCAGCAATCGATTTGAAATTTTGCCGAAAACCAGCAACCATAATTACTGAACTTGCATCAGCAATTGTTTTATTTGCTGAAAATCAGCAAACAGTTTTACTTGTAAACCGATAAATATAAAACAGTCCCGCTTGTTTCATTGACTTACCTGGCATGGAGTTTTAACGGAAAATTTAACCAACCAGCACATTTTTACATCCTTTAGAGCATCGTATTTGGTATGTACTATATTAAATAAAATACTAAGTATTGTAGAATTACTTAAGTGTTTATTTATAGGACAGCAATGACACTCGAACGGCAGGCGGCACTTTTCCTCTACCAATTGATCCTATTCGTTTCCCCAACGGCGCAGAAACATATTATGAATGTATGGTTTTTTTTAAATAAATCATGGCATGTTGCGCAATTGCATTTTATGTAATTTCCATATATTTTCAATTAACAATAACTAAATTTTACACCAGCCAGGTGCTGGCGATCTGAAATTGCTGGAAAGCATCAAGAAATCCCACTAGAATAACAAATAATCAAGTACTGATTAATCAGCAAATTCAAATTTATATTGCTGGATGGTCAGCAAATCAGCTGTCACCTTGATAAAAATTTGATTTGCTGAAAGATCCAGCAAATTTTGTTTTGCTGGATCGATTGCTGAATTTACAGCACAAAAAAAATCAGCAAAAAATTGCTGGTTTACAGCATTAAAAATTTGGTGTGTAGTATTCTTGTTTATGATTTGAATAAGGTATACTCCCCTGCCTTGTTCCTGAAAGTAGTCAGAATGAGATTATTAAAAAGAAACATGAATGTTGCTAGTATCTAATCTACGAAGTATACCGTAACTACGCTAACGCTAACGCTAATTTCTGCTGTATAAATTTTTGAACATTCTTAAAAAAAATCAATAACGATTTCTGCGGAAAGTTCTCTAGGCAGTTTTTGGAATTTCACCAGATATTTATACAATCCTTCTGCAGTTTTCTTAAAAGTAATTCGAAAATTCTTAAAAAGATTTCGGAATCTTTCAAGAGTCCCTTCGTGAAAAATAATTTAAGAACTGATTCGCCCATGATTTCTTCTCAGATCATTTTTGGGGTTATTCTTTCAAGTTATCTCTTAGGAAGCTTTAAGAAAAGCTCGTGATGAATTTATTCTCACTACTTTAGAGAAGCTACTGAAATTGTTATCTTATGTACACAGAAAAAAATATTTAATTTTCAATATGATGTAAACTGAAGTCTACTGTAAAAATAATCCAAATTCATGTGTTTTTACAACATCATGTAAACTTTAATGAATATACGTTCAATTTTCAACTAAAAATAGTTGAATATTACATGATCGTGTTAATTTAAAGTGAATTCGATTTAAAAATAATGGACTTGTCGTTGAAATTTAGGTTTATTTTGATGCTCCAAATATGTGCATGAAAATAAACTTTAATTTACAACATTTTTCTAGCTGTGTAGGAATATTGACGATCTGAAAAAAAAATCTTAGTTTTTCATAAAGAAATCTTTAAAATAGATTATAATAAATTCCATGTATGAGTTTCATTAAGGATCTCTAGAGAAATCATTCAGGGAAGAAATCGGTGAAAGATTTTATATTATAGAATTCATGGAAAATATATGGCATAGTCACATCAAAATTACCAAGAGAAATGTTTTGGGATATACATTGTATCATACATATTGTATATAGTTTTCCAAAAACATTTTTTGAATTTTGTTTATTAAATTTTTACTGAAATTTTTGACATTTTTCAAAAAATACACTGAAAAAACATAGCTTATTTCCTCAGCATTGGATCGATAAAAATTTTAAAACAAGGTGACATTAGAATTCTTTGAAGGGCACTCACGATTTTTTTGCGGAAAAATCTGAAAACCGTTCAAAATCAATGAAACAGTCATTCAAGTCATCGTGCAAAAGTTTGGGTCATAACTTCAAGTAAAAATTTAATATACGAAATTCAAACAATGTTTTTGGAAAAATACATGTGAAGTAAGAATAACTCTTTGCCTTTCAATTGCGGCTTAGAGAGTTTCAATTGGACGTGTAATCCCAGAGATATGGATTGAACTTTTTGTATATTTTTGTGGGGTGAACCCTAACTTATGCACGGGAGTGTATGTTGAGTATTTATTTCAATTTGGGTTTTCATTTGAAGCCATCTTTTGGAAAATTGGATGTATTGTTAGTTGAAATCATAAAACAATATAAGATGGAATTCAAAAAAAATCATATGAACAGTTTACGGAGGAAACTTTTCATAAATTAAGGCGTGGCGCTTATGAACTCATGCCTTCTGTTTTTAAAGCAATCGGTTCTATAATTTTTCTTGAGAAGTATCTGGATAAACTTCTTGAAGACTACAAATTACCTGAAAATCTCCACATGAATGCGTACACAAGTTCCGGAGATTTTCTTTATGATTCTTTGGAGGAATACTTGCGAGATGTCTGGAAACATTTGGGAGTCATTCCTTTAAGAAATGTCTGAGAAATATTTTTTTTTAATTCTTAGATGAACTATATAAAATCCTCATATCCCGTGGCTTGACTGCCCTTCAGTGGGATTCTTACTAATCGAATTTTCAGCCTGTTTATTCCGTTTTTTTTCGTTGATCCAAGACACGTTTCGAATTCCACTTTGCTAACTGTGAACGGAAAAGAATGTGGATGACCTTCAAAGTTTAACGTTTCATGCAAATAGGGTATAAAGATAGTTTTACATAAAACCCGTAAATATGATTTTCAGGTCACTCGCTCCCCTCTGATAGAAATGCTGGCTACGCCCATGAATACACGTACATCAAAGTAGATTTATTGCACTCTATCATGTTGTTCTATGTTATGCAATTTCCAGTAATAGCAGGTACCACATATACCTTTCCCTTAAAATCAACCTGTTTCTATTTATTAATGTCTAAATGTTACTCTGTACAATAATCTGAAAAATCCCTATTCGACTCAATTCTCGACTTAAATACCTTTCGACCAAATGGCATATCCTGCTAAAAGCAAATATTTTTTTTTCGACCAAATGTTTATTCGACCAAACGTACTTTCGACTAAACGTCATATGACCAAATGCCATTCGACTAAATATCATTCAACCAATTGTCATAGATTTTTGCTCAATAGCTGTACTGCCCATAACTGCATATTTGTAACATTCGACAAAAGTAGGCATTGAGTAAACGGCATATCAAGTGTGAATTTTATGGCAGTATGGGAGGAAACTAAAATTTCTAAAAATTACCAGGAACTCAAAAGTGTTTATTGGAGGCTGAAATTTTGTACAACTCATATCGCATACTAGGTGAATTGTCAGAAAAAAATTCTGATAGAAATTTCATTGCTATCACATTACGAGGCTCATTTATAATCTCAATGTGACTGTTATGCGGTTATAATTACCAATGTGACAAAACAACTTGATATTTTTTTCGAATTTTCTAGAACAATATCACAGATTTCAGTAAGTTGATCAAAAGTATTTATCATTCGATGACTCTCCATAGTATTAACTCCATTTTACCAAAAATGTCGAATGTGACTGTTTTGCAGTTATGGGCAGTGTACGTTTACCACTACGGCTATCTGGTCCCGAAACACCTACTTTTAAGAGAAAAATGTCGCTTTTTAATAAATTTGACCAAACTTTACCCAATGATATAAAACACTTATCGTGTCAATTATTCTATGCAATTTATTAGTATTAGCTATACCAGCAGAGAGCTTAAGGTGAAACAGTTTTGAATCCCACTTCCAAGATTGCACAAAAACTTCAAAAGCACTAATCTCGCGAAGGGAGCATTAGTAGTACACTTTTTATGTTGGCTTTGTGCACTAGCTGAAAGCTTTAAATAAGATCAGGAATGTTTGGCTACTATTTCTCCTGTTTAGTGCCTTTGAAAACGAGAGTAGGGACACAAGTCGGCCAATGTGACGGCCATCTTTGTATTCCGAGATGTTTCACCTTAACCCGTATACGCCTAAGTGAAAGCGAAAATGTTTTACCCTCATCACTCTGCGAATTCTTAACGGATTCAAATAATGTTTTATCAGCATACTGGTACACATATCATGTTTCTAGAAGTGGCCAGAGGAGCTCGAGGAATATTCCTGTGGTCAGGGTGGTTCCGGTGTTAAGGCCAAGTCGGGTAGAATATGGCTATTTTTGGGAATTTCCAAGTTCCTATTTGCAATAACAATATTTTTAATTTGCATAAATCATTAAGATCTGATATTCAGCTTTATAAATGAAGTGGTTTGCACCATTTAGAATGTACCGGATGTAACCACTTGGATTAAATGCCCTGAAGAGCCAGCTATAGTTTTGAGGGATACTACACCGTTGAAATTATCTAATACTAAAGATCAAACATAATCCTTTACTAAAATGCGTTCCAATAAGCTTGGCACAGATTACGCAACTAAGGTTGTCATGTCTAGAATGGCTTGAACCAGCCGACGGTGCTTTGAAAAAACCTGAAGGTCGTAGACAAAAAAGTCAATTTGGACAAATTGAGATGTAAAATTGTGAAAAATAATAGAATCGTTCTGGTGGGCTTCGATATCACGAACAATTCTATTATTTTTCACAATTTTACATCTCAGTTTGACTTTTGTATCTACGACCTTCGACCTTCAGGTTTTTGGCACAGATGTTTAGATACCAATCCTATAATTTATAGTACATTTGAGGCGTCTCGGGGACCCGAAAATGGACATTCATTGGGTCAATCAAATGCAGGACACATGGTGACCACATTATAGCCGATTCCGGAAATTATCTGTGACTTGAAATTCGCCAACCTACAGGGTTACACAATATCTCAAAGTTCAAGAGTGTTGTCTCTGATTCCCTGAGGAAAAGCTTCACAATTTATCGTAGTGATTTTTATTAACAATACTTTCAAGATCTCCTAGAGGGATGTCTCCTGAAATTCTTTAAAAGAATGCTTAGAAAAATTCTTGCAGAATTCGCTTCAGGAAATTCATGAGAAATCCAAAGCTACTGCCTCCAGTAATTTCCTCAGGTATTGTTTTGATTTTTTCCCCAGAACTGTGTTAGAATTTCCTAAAGATGTTTTTTTCACTAATCCTTCAACCGAATTCTCCAGTTTTCACTGTAGAAGATCTTCCAAAGATTTCCACAGAATTTCTCTCTAGGAAATCCTCAAAATTTTATGCAAGAGTTTCTGAAAAAAAAACTTGGTTTTTTTTTCAAGAAACCTTGCAAGAATTTCATAGCTTGTTCATGTGGATTTCTTCAAAAAATCATCCAGGTTTCCTGCCAGAAACTCATGAATTATATTTATTTTTTTTCTAAGAATTTCTCCCGCATTTTATTCAAGTGTTCTCCAGCAATCAATCCAAATATTACCCCTACAGTTTCTATTTCTTAAAATGTTTCTATCCCGAAATTCGATTGATTTGTTTTTTCAACTATCACCACAAATTATCTATGAAATCTCCAGGAGTTCTTTCAGAGGCCTTTGTTCATTAAGGACGACTTTTAAACTAACGAAAGTTTTATTAGTGGTTACTTTAGGATTTTCTTTAACAATACCTCAAGAATTTAGTTTTCAGAAAAAATTTCCTGGCTTTTCCCTGAAGAAATTCCTGAAAGAATTTGTAAAAAAAACATGCAGGACTTACATAAGAAAATATCATAGAATTAGTGGACGAATTTCTGAAGAAATCTTAGAAGGAATCTTTGAAGCAATTGCTGGAGGTTCGAAAAATCTCTAGTTGAAATCTCATATAAATCCTGAAAGACAAATTCATAGGAAATCCCTAGAAATTCTTGGAGGCATTTCTGGAGAAGTTATTGATTGAATTTTAGAACACCCGAATTCTCAGAAATCTTTGGTTGAGTCACTGGATAAGTCTTGAAAGAATTTAGAATTTTATGAAAAATTTCACGAAGAACGGTTGGAGGAATTTTTTAGATTTCCGATTTTATTTTCTAACTCCTATTAGCGAGTGCTTCGTGAAGCCCAAGCAGGACAGTTCGATTTTGCGTCGTCCGATAGATTTGGCTCACGGTTTCGCGAATCTATGACATTTGGTCGAAAGACATTTGGTCGAATGACATTTAGTCGAATGACGTTTGGTCGAAAGTACATTTGGTCGAACGGACATTTGGTCGAATGGACATTTGGTCGAAAAGGTTTAGTTTCAACACAAAACATATTATATTTTGTCGAACCGACATTTCGCGGAAGGGGTCGAATCTAAATGTATGGAAACAAAGTTTTACGTTCAGTCTGACTATTGTCGAGAGTAGCATTTTGTCGCTAATACAAGAGTGGTAGAATAATTGAAAAAGTATCAGTCTTTTCACCAGCAACCTATTATGCGATTAGCTTGTTATCCAATTTGATGGACGCTCTACCAACATATTGATCAACCTCTTGCGTTTGTGACGTTTTATGTTACTTTTTCGTTCAGGCAAGTTCTGCGATTCGAGATAAGCTGATCATAAATGGTAGCAAGCCTACTTTTGTTGCCTCAGTCAACTCGTCTTCCCTTACATACATAGAAGTCACAATAAGCCGATTGGCCATAAATAAAGTTACCGAAACCTTACATTTACTTCGCCATAAAGGTTTTCCTGAAAGCAAATTTTTCCTGCCGTTTTAATTCTGATTTCCGAATTCAAAAATCTTACCCACCACGTCCGTAAGCTATAAAACCCGGAAATATATCGAGTACTCTCTCCGCATGCTTCCTTCAGATCAAGATAAGCAGTTCATTTCGAAGAACGATGACATTTCAAAAGAATAATAAATAATAAAAATATTATGTTCACATCGTTGAGTAGCAAAATGACTTGTTGAGCAGTTTTTTAAAGAATGATAATATTTTGAAAGAATAATAAATTCACTATAGCCAAATATTTCAGTTAATGTACAAAAAAATACTCCTAAAAAGTTCATTTGAATAATCATTGAAATCCTAGATTTTGGCATAACTAAAAATTGCAAATAAAAGGACGTATGAAATTAAAAAATAGATTACATAAAATGTCTCGTTTTATATTCAACAACAATTGATGATTCAGATTATTTCAAAGAATACGTAATCTTACCAACTTTGCAAAACTTAGAAAAACGTAATCAATTTTACCAAATGATCTTTTAATAAACCATTTGAAAATAAGCTTTCAACCAAATTTCCATTCAACTCAACGTCATTCGAGCAAAATAAATGTACCAAAGCAATTCGACCAAATGTCCATTCGACCGGGTGTCCCTTCGACCAAATGTACTTTCGACCAAACGTCATTCGACCAAATGTCATTCGACGAAATGTCCTAAAGCCCGGTTTCGCGCATGTCTTCGTCGCCGGAGATTTTTTTCCCTGTTTTCAAGCGTCTTGCTGGGTAGTGCTTCGTGAAGCCCAAGCAGGACAGTTCGGTTTAGCGTCGTCCGATAGATTTGGCTCACGGTTTCGCGCGTGTTTTCGTCTCCAAAGATTTTTTTTTTCTGTTTTGGAGCGTCTTGCTGGGTAGGTATTTGGAAGGCACAAGCAAGACGGTTTGTTTTCGGGACGCCAAGAAGTTTTGCTGTCAGTATCAGTTTTGTGTTCAGTCGAGGATGGATTACCAACTGGTGAGTTCGTTTCATGCTTGTGATAACACATATTTTCTTGAAAGCGTAACTTTTAAGTAATTTTAAAACAAACTTTGTATGGTTCGTCACTATAAGTGTCGGCATTATGCTTTTTTCTTATACAATTTCAATATACATATATTTGTCTCTTTTTGACATTATTAAAAATTATCTTTTGAATTGTTCGACATTGTGAATGTTGACGTATTTTTTAAAACTTCTACCATATCGAGACAAAATGCACAGTAATACTCATATGTAATTTTCAAACAAACTATGTATAGTTAAGTAGATGAAAAAACCGAATTTAGTACTATACCATTTAATTCCACTAGAGTTTGTATCCTTTGACAGATACGCGTATTTCGACCTCAACTGTAAGGCCGTCTTCAGTGTCGTGTACTAGACTCGACTTGAAGAAAACCATCGTATGCACACATTATATATTAACACTAGGTATAAACCTATTTCCCTACCCATTATTTTTTTTTTTAACTTAAAATTTATGAGCTTTAGGTACATTCCATCCCTCTTTTGTTGAAACTTTAAATGCTGAAAGGTACATCACGGGAACGATTAGTAGGTATACCTACTAATCGTTCCCGTGATGTACCTTTCAGCATTTAAAGTTTCAACAAAAGAGGGATGGAATGTACCTAAAGCTCATAAATTTTAAGTTAAAAAAAAAATAATGGGTAGGGAAATAGGTTTATACCTAGTGTTAATATATAATGTGTGCATACGATGGTTTTCTTCAAGTCGAGTCTAGTACACGACACTGAAGACGGCCTTACAGTTGAGGTCGAAATACGCGTATCTGTCAAAGGATACAAACTCTAGTGGAATTAAATGGTATAGTACTAAATTCGGTTTTTTCATCTACTTATAGGTATTCTACTAAACAGCTCGAAGATTTATTATATGTATAGTTCGTCACTACAAGTGTCGGCATTATTCCTGTTTCATATAATTTAAAATATATACATGTAATTTTCAGTTTTCGTCATTAATAAAACCCTATTTTGAATTGTTCGACATTATAGATGTTGACGTATTTTTTAAAGCTTCTACCTTCTCGAGACAAAAATACAACACTAGCTTTAAATATGAGTCGTATATTTCCCCCTTGTCCATGGATCGCATCATCGACCAGAGGTGACTCCCAGATCTTTTCCTCCCTCAATAATAAACACCCTTCCCGTGGTGATTGTGGAGATGCAGAGGTATTCTCGGTCTCTAGAAGCAACAATCATTACATCCTAACATTCCTTCCCCTTCCCAACTGACTGTAAGGACTTGGCCGGCGCCGTTATTGATCAATAATATTAGATCTGCTAAAATTGCACTTCGAGAGTAAGCGGAAACTCCCATCCCTTATTCATTTGGATCGTAGTGCAATTCTTACCAGTTCCGATCAATCACGGAGTAGCAACCATTGACATGTACAGTCAGTCTATGCTATGCTATGCTATGCTATGCTTTATTTTCTAACTCCTATTAGGGTTCGTTTTATTTTCTTGCTTACTGTTTGGTCTCTTTTCAGCCTCATTTTGGTTCTTTTGAGGCATCAGGTTTTTAATATTCTATTTCTAAGGTACTCTTCTTCTTCTTTCTGGCGTTACGTCCCCACTGGGACAGAGCCTGCATCCCAGCTCTCGTGTTTTATTGAGCACTTCCACAGTTATTAACTGAGAGCTTACTATGCCAATGACCATTTTTGCATGCGTATATCGTGTGGTAGGTACGATGATACTTTATGCCCTGGGAAGTCGAGAAAATGTCCAACCCGAGAAGATCCTCGACCGGTGGGATTCGAACCCACGACCCTCAGCTTGGTCTTGCTGAATAGCTGCGCGTTTACCGCTACGGCTATCTGGGCCCCTAAAGTACTCAGTCGCCCTATAAAGACGGAAAACTTTCTTTGTCTTGTGGTAACGACTGACACCCTTTGCGTTTGGGTCCCTTGAATATAGTAACTTTTAGGAATTGAATATAGCACCGTTTAGGAATCTATAGGGTTACCATTTTTCTTAGCGTTACTGTGCACAAAATATTCGTCAACGTTTGTCTTACCCAAGATTTCGAACGTGGACAAAAATAACCTTTTCGTCTCAAAGTTCAAATTATATGTTTCTACTAATTTTGGGGTTGTTGAATCTATTGCCGTTTTCATAAATGCTTCAGCACGTCACATTTTTTTTTGTTACAGGTCGTCAAAGTTGTATAAGATGTTGATTTTATTGATATATGAGGGAAATTTAAACTTTGATTTTTGAAATTTTTGGTAAATCAATTCACTGAGCATGCAAAATAGGGCTTAAACTTTTGTGTGAAACTTAATTCGAGTAAAACTTACTGATTTCATACCGATTTAATCGAATTTTTGAACGTGCTGAAATCGATAAATAATGCATTTTCAACAAAAACCAGACATTTTCAAAAGTGGTACTAGATTCAGGGACCCCAAATTAAGTAAATAGCGGTATTTTGAAGCTTGAGCCAAAAGTGCAATGTATCCTTTAGCCACTTTTAGAAATTTGATATACATTCGAGCACACCGAAAAAACAAATGGTTGAAATCCGTTGGGTATTCGCTGAGCGGTGAGAGTTTTAGTATTTCCCGCGAAACATTTCTAAAGGACCTATGTACAAATGAGAGGCTCTCTTTGTTTACTTTCTCTTTGATCAATAACTGAGTCACATTAACCTCTTCTGTTGCGTTTTTTGTATGAAACGCTAGTCATGGAAACTGCCTTTCGATCTGTAGTGAAAAACTTCTCAAAAGCTTTAGTATTCCACTGTTATAATCGAAAGAGAGCAAGAGAGGAGAGAATCTCTCATTTGTTCATAGGTCCTTTAGTAATGTTTCGCGAGATTTTTTCTTTCACTCAGGCCTATACGGGTTAAGAATCATCTTCAAAATTTAATTTTGAATCCTATTGTAGCGTTTTCTGTCTGGTTTTATAACAGCTAAAGCTGATTGCTGATGTGTCTGTCGTATGGGATGGAGATTCTCTTCATGGGTTTGGTGATAGGGGTGAGGGTTGTCAAAGCACTCCGAATATGCTGTCTTTCCTTTTTGTCGATGATAGCTCGTATCGTCCATTTCTTGTATCCGTTGATCCTTGCCGTCTTGATAATATACTCCAGTTCCTTCTTTCGACGTAATTTTGTCATTTCGTCATTTGTTGCTCTTAAAAGTTTTTGAGTGGATGAATGCCCACGTTGGAATTCAAACTTTTCTGCTTCTTTCTGGAAGTTTCTTGACGAGGATACAAAAAAATCTGTCGACAAAGGCTTCCATCGTTTTAATTTTTTTAACAGTTCTCACTCAAATACATATATGGTATAAAATGGAATCAATGTGAAAGAGGGATACATTTCAGAACTTCTGTGACTTCAAAAAATGGAGAACAGGTCCTCTCAATCTATTATCCATTCACATAACGCCAAGTTTTTGCGCCTTGCTCAAAGATGGCATACCGGCTCCACCCTCTCGAAAATATAAGCAAAAAAGCACACTCGTCAACGTAAATTGTCCAACCGGATCAGAATCAGCTCACCGCAAAGAACTCTTCGAGTGGAAAACAACAGCCATCTATCCAGGCAAACGGCTCTAGAAATAGCCAAGCCACCACTCGAGCAGCCGCTCGGTCATCGAACCGCACTCCGATTTTATATTATTCATCACTTATAATTTGGCTCCATCAAGCTTTCCGACTCTCGGTGGCAAAAGAGCCCCCTAAAGAACACATTGGCGAGCCATCTTAGCTTCCTTAAAGCTTGGACAACACTTCATTATATCATCGAGACATGCGCGCACAACAATTGATTCTATCGCGCACCGCCTCCCTCCAGCTCCCCCCCCCTCAGGAGTAACGTTCTCTTCTAGCTTCAGAAAAGAAAAAAAGCCTTTTAACCCGTGTCGTGTGCAACTCTCGGTCGTTGCTAGTGCCATATAAAGAGCGTTTGGCGCGTAGCAAAACGACCTCGAAAAATGTCGATCGAACATCACCAGCCAACCAGCGATCGATCGTTGATCCAGGGATGCCATTAGATATATTTAGAAGACGGAATGCTTTGAAAAGACATTTTGAATCATTTGATTTTTTTTCTCAATTTTTGTTTTTATTTCAAAGATATTTTAAATAAAACTACATATAGTTTAAAAAAAATTGACACAGGAATAAGGGCTTATGTCTAAGTGACGAATCATCCATAGCTTGTTCAACAATTCAATACATGCAACATTGCCAAATATACAAATTTGTGTTATTTAAAGCATGAAACGAGCTCACCAGTTGGTAATACATTCCCGACTGAAGTCTTTTCGCAAACTCAGAAAAAAATTCGTATCCGCTCGCTTGGGTTTTCCCAAGCGTATGTCGAAATGTCAAAATTATTTTCTAATTTCGCAAAAAATGTGGCTATATTTAGCCCACTTAGGGATGTTAGATTTGTTAACCTTTGCTTAAGTCGTACACCACCTTTACCCATAAAATTAAATCAGATATTGAGCGGTGATGAAGAAACTACTTAATAGTAAAATTTCCTGATTAAAGAACATTTTGAAGTTGAAGACATTGAAGGACATTCTTTTCCCTAAAATTGGATGACAATGCATTCAACCTGGCATCCCTGTGCGTTGATCGCTGTCCCAAACCGAGCGAACCGCCAGAAAGCATCCAATCCGAAAATATCTCAATAGACAATAGCTTCTCGCGCGACTCTAATGATGACAAGTCATCCGAGTTGTTCCGAAGGCTCTTGTCCTCTGCTGGAGCCGTCGTCATCTGCCATGCCACTACCACATGATGGGTGCCGCGCGTGATTCCGGCGAGTCATTGGCTGCCGTACCTGATTCGAGTCCCGAGACGAGTCGAGAGTGTGGCTATCTATTTAGCTTGTGAATAATGCGTCATCCTGCCCGGGTGAGAAGAAGAGAGATGGCAGGTCGGTCGGTATCATCGAGTCCGGGACACAAGATTGACGTTCTGAGCCGAAAGCGCCCGAAATCCGGAATGGGATTCTAGCCCGAACCGAAAGTCAAGCGAAACACAAAGGGGTCGGACGACGGATCGACGGACAGTTTGGTTGATGGACAGTGTCGGAGGCTTGGATGGCGATGGCTTCGGCTACAATTATCTATAATTTATCATAACTATCAATTTTTCGGGTGGTTTTGAAAATAGCCGCAAAAATGACATGACAAAACTGGCTGGCTGGTGGATGGCATTTCTGATGGAAGCGCGACAGCAGCTATAGTGGCTGCAGTTGTTGGTGATGGTCGATGCGGTAGCAAAGCAAAGGTGGACATAATTTTGGAAGATATTATGATTACGGCATGGTATGTTGAACGGTGGCATGGCAGTTCATTACATCCATGTTGCCTCAGTTTTACGGATCATGCAAAATGTGCTACTGAAAGTTTGAGGCTATGTATCTCAGCTTCTGATAGTCGGAATTGGTTAAAGTTTGAATGACGATCTACAGAAAACCCGCTTATAATTAAACCGAAAAATCCCTCGGTTACTTACTATTGTTTTTGAACAACCCTCTGAAGTTCTTCCGACAATGAACTCAGTATACATAAAACTTCAGGTTATTTGTAGTTCATCATCAAAATTTCAGCCTATTCGGCCTACTAGAAACCGAGACACAGTTCCCAAAATCCAAATTTCAGCTTATTCGGCCTACTATAAACTGAGACACAGTTCCCAGAATCCAATCAAGAGTCTGTTTCATATCTTTCAATTTTTGAAATTTTATTATTTTGACAAAGTACATTCAAAATAGTAAAGTAAATGTGAAAAATGACGCGGGCTTCGTGGCCGTGCAGGCCAGGCAGTTAATCACATCGTGTCATGAGGTGTGGGT
Organism: Aedes aegypti; assembly: GCF_002204515.2. Classification (NCBI taxonomy): domain Eukaryota; kingdom Metazoa; phylum Arthropoda; class Insecta; order Diptera; family Culicidae; genus Aedes; species Aedes aegypti. The sequence goes on along the minus strand of NC_035109.1, from coordinate 44,048,322 downwards.
TCGATTCCCGCTGCAGCTAAAGAAATTTTTCGTTAGGACTGTTTCTCAGCTGTCCCACTGGAGCATGCTTGTCCGTTGTCTAGTGTTAAAATACAGTCTGTGCATATATATAACCGCGACACTCGTTGAATAATCTTCAAAAATTTTAATTTTTATTACCCTGAAATGGCTTGCTTAGTTTATTTTTACTATCAGTATAATCATAATAATCAATTTTAAGAAATTTATCAGCATTCGTAGGATATTTGAAAACGTTTATGGATATACCCCTGACTTACAGAGGCATCAGAATATAGGGAAGGTGTACCGGTATTCGCCATATACCAGTTATTCACTACCCCAGATTATATGCCATTTTACGACATATATGGTGCCAATTGTTAAGTGTTCGCTAAATTGCTTTAAGATGATACGGAAACATTCTTGAAAACCGCAAAATTTTCTCAGAAAATAATAGAAAAAAATCATTTTCCTTAAAATTTTTGCTCCTTTGCACCTATTTTTCGCCACCTGTTCCTGATTCGCCACCCTCCATAAGAAATCAACGTAAGTGGCAAACTCAGGAACCGAAATTAAAATCGTGGCGAATACTGGTACAAGTGGTCCAGTATTTGCCACCACCATTTTTAATACCGTAATCCGGGGTATCATTGATCAGCGGGGTAACATTGATGGGAATGACTCATCTCGTAAAAAGTTCGTATCATCATTTATTGATGGAACATTTCCAAATCATGAATGGTGCTTCTTTTTCTTATATTCATAAGCTGATGAAAGTGAATATTTTTGCGAAAATTGCATTTACCTTATGCGTAAACTTGTCAACTCTTAGAAACAATGATTTCAATGGGTAAGGATTACACTACCGAAGATTCATGCCTCACATAAGTTCTGCAAACGATATGAGCAAGGAAAATGCGGTTCCTACTAAAAATGGCATCGCCAATAACGATTCCGTTGTCAAAACTTTCATAAATATGCTCAATTAGGTAACATTAACGAATTGCTGTTAAGAACATAGAATTCCCTTAAGAAATTGCCCACCTTTAGGCGTATTCCCTGGTTCGAAGTGATTTTAATTTTAAAATTACTCGAAAAGTAAATGACTTGTAAGCGTTTAGCCTTCATATTCGACTTCGGGGGCCATGATTTAAGTAAGTAACGACATTTTCAATATTGCCGAATGTTGTTTACATAGGTGATCAATGTTACCCCATATCAGCATAATCAAAAAATAATTTAAAACATGTTTTTACACATGCTTAAATCTTCCAAAAAACAAAATGCAATATGTAGTCACGAGCTATTGCTGGCAGAACTTTTTTTAAAAATATAGAATTTGCAACATTTACATTTTCAAACGAAATATTTAAGAAATATTCAAAAAATGATCAATTTTACCCCGAATTACGGTACTTAAACAAAGTTTCTGATTAGTTTTTATATTTTCCCCGCTGAGCATGGATTGAAAGCTTTCGATGTATTGAAAGTAACCAAAGGCCGTTTGATTTATGTATAAACAATATTTTTCCTTAGGGTGGCCAAAACTGGTACACTTACCCTACTAGAGGGACAGCGCAAATCTAATCTATAGTTACTATAGTAACCTTTGATAATGGACACATTGACATACAGAGAGAAAATCAGGAAAAAAAAAAACACATCGAGGTAGGGAGATATCGAGATAAGAAGAATATAGAGATATGGAAAGTGAAAATGTATGTACTTAGGCCACTTGTTTTTTTGTGCAGCCGCTCAGTCTGTTTGACCAACATTGGCTCTGCCCCCAAGTTAATCAAACCAATTTATGATCGTACGACCGCTTGACGAGCTGTCAAATCTTGTTGCACCAACATTAATGTGACCGGGATATTTTCGACCGTTGATATTTCGATTGACTGTTGTTTCCGTGAATGCGAAAAAGATACAAATTGCGCCTGATATCCACCGGATGAAAAAATATCAATGAATAAATAATACCACGTTCCAGAGTCGAGAAAGTATTCATGAAGCATCGAGACAAACTAATTAAAAATGTTATTAGCACGAAAATTTAAGCTAATGGCAACATATGTACCAGGATTTAATATTTAATTAAAGAATTTTCAGGTGGAGCGGGAAAGATTTTTACAGAATACCCTGCGAGGAATCGAATTGAATTTTCACGGAGTTTTTTTTTATCAGTACTCTCATAATAAATTTTGTACAGGAATTTTTTATGTACATACATTAAGTGTTTGTATATCACCAAAATGTCATTAGCAAAGATTAAAATTTATTCTGAATTTCCACGGCATTCATTCAAGAAATTCTTCAATAATTCTTTTTAAGGGATTCCAAAATAAAATCTTAAGGGGTTCCCCAAAATATTCTTCTGAAATTCTTCCAGGAACTACTTCAAAAATTAAACCAGGATTTTTTGTAGAGATTCACTTATTAACTTAGGTATTGTTTCATAAACTTCATCATCACATTTTCAAGAAATTCTTCCGAATGTTTACCCTGGTATTTATTTAAAAAAATCTCATGATAATTCATCGCGAATTTCTCTTCCACTATTTCCATTAAAGTTTCTCCAGGGATTTAAAGGATTCTTTCAAAAATTCATTCAGGAATTATTCCGAAAATGATTCCAATGAATCACCCAAGTTTTCCTGCAGGTATGTGTGTATGAAACCATCCAAGGGTTTAATATGGGATTCATCCAGAGATTTCATAAGCAATTCCACCAGGATACCTTCATGAATTCTTCTACAGATTCTTCCAGGCATTTCTCCAGGGATTAAACTAGAAATGTGTGTTAGGTTTTTTTTTCGGGAATTCCTCGAAGTATACCATCGAGAATTTTTGAGAGTTTTCATCAGGAAATTTTTAAGTGATATATCCATTTGTTTTTATTAGAAAATCTCTCAGAATTTTTCCCATGAAATTTTCCAGAAATTCTCCCAGAAGTTTCTCCTGGAATTTCTACAGGAATCTTTCCAGATACTCCGTCGCTAATTACTCCACCATTTTGTATGAACATATACTAGAAATTTCTATAGAGAATCCTTCAACAGTCTCTTTAGGGTTCTACTAGGCATTCTTCCAGGAATTCTTCCAGAGATTCTTCAGGAGTTTATGCATACATACCACTGTCATCAATTTTCCAGGGGTTATTTCAAAAATTCCTCCGTGACTCCCTTCCAAAATTCCCCTTGGTAAATTACCGGCAAATGGTGAACATTTCTTTTGAAGCTTTGCCAAGAATTCCGTCAGGTATACTTCTATGAATTCTTTCAGGAATTTCTTAAGGAATTTCACAAGAAATTCTCCAGAAAGCCTACCTGAAATGCCTTCTTGGATTCAAGCATCAATTCTTCAGGGCTTTCACCAGAAACCCTAATAAGGTTCAACTAGGAATTCCACAAGAAGCATCCCCAGAGATTCCACCAGGAATTTGTCTAGCGATCACACCAGAAAAATAGATCAAACAAAAGCTGATAAATAAAACCAGAAGGAGTCCATGTAAGAATTCTTGAACGAATTACTGAACAAAATTCTTGAGAAATTCTCGGGAGAGTTCTATGAGTATATTCTGGCAGAAATCGTGATGAAATTTCTGTAGGAGTTCCACAAGTCTTCTTGGAATCCTTGGAAGAATTTCCGGTGGGAACCAGTTTGATGTTTTGAGAATGTTTTGAGAAAATCCTTTTGGAACCCATGACCATGAGGTAATGCCTATCCCTACAGGAATTCCTGATGGGATCCCTGGAGTAGTTCATAGTGTGTTTCCCGAAAAAAGTCTCTGAAAAAAATCCTGGTGGATTCCTTGAAGAAATTCTTGATGAAATCCTTTGAGGGTATATAGTTGATATTCATTCATTCTCTTCTTCTTTATGGCGTTTTGTCTCCACTGGGACAGAATCTACTTCGCATCTTAATGTTCTTATGAACACTTCCACAGTTATTAACTGAGAGCTTTTTATTTTTGGGATTTGCCATTTTGCATTTGTATATCGTGTGGCAGGTACGAAGTAACTCTATGCTCCGGGATTTAAGAAAATTTTCAACCCAAAAGATCCTCGACCGATTGGATTCGAACCCATGACCCTCAGCCTCTTTATGAATAGCTGCGCCCCAACCACTACGTCTATCTGGGCCCCTTTGATGTTCATTCAAAATTCTTGACAAAAATCTTAATGGAATACCTGCAAGAACAGCTAGTGGAATCCCTGTACAAATTCCTGGTGAAATGAGTAAGAGAATTCCGTGGAATTGCTAATGAAATTATTAGAATATATTTGGTGGAATTGCTGGAGAAAATATTCCACATGGAATTAATGAGAAAATCCCTGGTTGAAAAACAGCTTCTGTTGAAAAATACGTTCAAAGAATGTTATAAGCATATTTGAATTATTTTCAGATGCTCCTATAAAGGATTCGTCAATGCTCCTCACAGAATTTTTTCCGTAACATCTCTCATCATTTTTTCAATTTTTCAGAGATTACTACAGATACTCTTCTAGAAATACCTCCAAGGTACTCCTTCAGAAATTTGTTATGCGATTCCTCCTTATCTTCCACCTGGAATTCCTCCGGAAATTTCTCCAAGATCTTTCCAGGATTTCCTCCAAGGATTTCTTTTGACATGCCTTACCTATAGAATACCTCAAGAAGTTCTTTCAGGGATCCATTCAGAAATTTCTGTAGAGATTCTTGCAGGAATTCCTTCAATGGCTTCTCCAGGGATTTCACCAAGAATTACCCCTTATACAACTCAATAAATTCCGCAACGGATTGCCCAGGGAACCCTCAAGAACTTTATCAGAAAATTGTTTAAAAATCCACTTGGAATTTCTCCAGCAATTTTACAAAAAAAATCATCATGGGATATCACCATTTTCTCTAAGGATTGCACTTGTATTTCTTTCAGGGATTCTATAATGATCTCACCATGAAGTCTGACAGGAACTTCATAATGAATTACGCCAGAAATTTCACAAGTTTTTGAATGTCGGATTCCATCAGCAAATCCATCTGAGAATTCACTGGAAATACTCCCAGCGATCGAACTCGGAGAGATTCTACCGGGAATGTTTCCAGACGCCGCAAAACTATTTTCTCCAGAGGAACCCTCAGGGATTTTTACGGAGATTATACCAGAAATTCCGAGTGTAATTACACCAGGAATTTTCGCAACCACTGAGAACTTCTCCAGAGAATGAATGTCTTTATTTCATTTTTGTTATCATCAGCGTTTCCAATTTTACCACGGGTTCCACCATTATTTACTTTAATGATTTCACAGAAGTTCTTCCATAGATTTCAGTTCGAATACTTTCAGGAATTTAACCAGGATTTTTTCAACGATTTCACCTGGCGTTACACTAATATTTCTTCGATGGAAACCACTTGGAATCGTACCAGGAGTTTTCCAGGGATTTTACTATGAACTCTACATGAAATTCTTTCTGGGATTCTACCAGAGGAATCTATGACAAAAGGTCCAAAGACGTCATTTCGACGTTTTGTCTTTCGACCTTATGTCCATACCCCTACCAATGAAATTTCACATGAAATTACTACCTAACAGGATTAAGTTAAGAGATTAAACCACGAATTATTTGAGGAACTCATTTTTTTTTCATGGGATTCGACTAGCAATTGCACCACTTTATTCTTGAAAAAGCCTTTTGGGATTCCACCAGTATTTTCTCTATGGATTCTATCAAGAATTACATCAAAGTTTTAACATGAAATACTTGTAGGGATTCCAACAAAAAATCTTCAAGGACTCAACCAGGAACCCCTACAGGGATTCAATCGAAAATTCCTTCAGGGTTTTGAATAGGAATTATTCCAAGGATTCGAATTTCCGAATTCCCTAAAAAAAAATCCCAGCAGAATTCAACATTAAACACCATGCAAATAAATAGAAATTCAGGATAAATTTGTCAGTTGACAACCGCTCTTCGTGCGCGACACACGTCTATTCACGTGCCTAGTTCCACTATTTACAAGCTGTACTTACACAGGGAACGAAGAGACGCTGATTTAGGGGCAAAATGTCGAAAGAAAAAACGTCAAAAGACAAAAAGTCGAATGCCAAAACGACGAATCCCAAAACGCTGAAAGGACAAAACGTCGAAAACAGTCAATTTTCAACAACAATTTGAGATTGTTACCCAATTTTATTTTTCATATCGTTCTCATGTTTAGCACAAAGTAAAGTGCATTAAACTCGATATAATTCTAAAATGGCTACTTCTAGAGAAATTATTCATATAATCATCATGGCTAAGAATCTTTTCAAGATGCTTACTGTATCATCTGAACGTATTTATTTTGACAAAAAATCAAAATTTTGAAAATCGACCAAAAGTTGTTCTTAGAAAAACTTTTTTATTAAAAATTTCTCCATCATGAAACTTTGTCCCAAACATTTCCACAAACAAGATCCTATGGTGAAAATTTGAAAAATATTTAAAATGGGGTTTTTGTGTAATTTAAAATTTAAGTTTTATTTTTGATTTTTCTATGAAAATAAATAAAATATTTTTTCAGTTTATATTTTTTTCTCATAGTCCAAACGGTTCAATACAACTTCTTCATAGAACATTTTTCTCTAAAATCAACAATTTCGGAGTTAGAATTTTTCAAATAAGTTGCATGCAAAAAATTATAGGCCATTTTCAAAAGTTACAGTTGAGTCAAAATGATCAATTTTTGTATGGAAAACACATATTCTACCATACCAAAAACATGTGCAAAATTTAATACAAATCGAAGATGGTCGAGTTCTGTGACTGACCGATTTGACATGGAATCCGTCTTCAGGATCTTTTCATAATGGATATTTCTTTGACTTCCCTGGGCATAGCGTATCATCGTACCTGCCACACGATATACTAATGCGAAAATGGCAACTTTGGCAAAGAAATCTCTCAGTTAATAACTGCGGAGTGCTCATAAGAACACTAAGCTGAGAAGCAGGCCCAGTCCCAGTGAGGACGTAATGCCAAATAGAAGAAGAATGAGTAATAAGTTTTACATTATTGAATACTAGCATCATCTTGGATACGATACTATTACCGGAGTTGGAAGTATCATTTCAGCTTCTCCATGAATTTTTTCATATAACCAAGACAACCAAAATGTGCGCATAACGAAATCACCTGGAGGCTTTGTTTGTGCAAAATTTCACTTATAAGATGTCGCGAAAAGGCTTTCTACGTACAAAAGTGGGGGCGATATGCGTGCATATATTATATGATGAATAATAACATACAATGCGAGTGTTTAAATATTCCACCGAACTAACCTGTGATCTTATGCGACTTAACTTATGATAACAAATGTTGATTTGACAGCTGCTACGAATTGATTCGACTTACTTTGTACGAGTGTACGGGACGAAACAAAATGTGCAAATGAACTCAGAAAAAAAAGTGTTTTATGCGAGGAAACTCATCAATTTGACGAGTTTATCCACGGTGTTTTACGAGTTTGATATAATTAGTATGAATAAACGAGTTATAACGTGAACTTTCATGCGATTTCTGGTTGTCTGGGAAATCTTCATCGTATTTAAATCCTTTGCATAATGGCTCAAAATTCGTTTGAAATCTATTGTCATCTTAAAAGATGTAGATTGGATTTCCAAAATTGATTATATTTTGAATCTCCCTACTGTTGAGACTATGGATCTAAAAATTATGCCGACTTAAAAAAAAATAAATAAAAAACTCAATTCTTGCTGCCTATGTCGAAATTAGTAAACCTGGATCCTCTTTAACTATGTTTCATGCAATGCAGGACATCAGAGATAGACAGACCTGAACAGAATGTACGACTGTTCCGGTCCCCGCCTAGAGCAACGACTGTCCCTCACGGCCAACTGCCAACACGGTTGCACTAGTTTTACAATAAAATGTTTGAAAATCTTCATTACACCATTAGCGCACTGGGTGGTCACATTCACAACAGGTCGATCTTCCAACTCCCTTCATCGCATACCACGGAACCCAACTCTGCGTGGAGGCGGCAGAGTCATTCGGAAGAAAGAAACGAAACAAGAGCCCGTAAAAAGCCTAGATATATTGATATTTAAAATCATCACCCCGCACTGAGTTTGGGTCGGCTTCGTTTTGGTGTTTTGGTTCGATTGCAGCACAAACCCAAAAGGCGACGGGAGGCAACCGAACGGGAACCTTATCTAGCTGTTTTTATCATCAATTATATTAATTTTTATTAACCATGCTGTCATCCGCTGCTTTCAGGTTGCCGGCCGGTCAAAACTTCTGGTCTTGTGTGAAATTAGTTTGCGGCTGGTTTCGGAATTGTTGTCCTGCCTGCACAATAGGGACAACGATTTGTTCTAAAACAAAACTGATGTGAGGGCGTCATAAGGAAGACGATGCACAGTGGTAGCGCCCATAGGCCAAAAGTGAAAAAAATGAATTGTTTTTTACTCCGATACGATTTTATGTAGCAATGAGCCATTTTACGAAGCGGTCAAATGACAGGAGACGTGGGAGAATTCAATCATCGTCGTCAGTTTTCGCGATGATGATGGTTGATGACTGTACGCATTTCTAGCGTAGCTTTTCATACAGGCGAAAACATAAATGGAGAAAAAATGTTAAAATATTTCTGATCACAATAGTGCCTTTTTATGTGCAATATGGGTAACAAAGAGGTAGCTGATACAAAAACTAGGTGTAATGTTACAGTAACGAACATGTTTGGATCTCTTTTTTGTCATTTTCTCCATGTCCCCGTTTGGTAAGATAAGGCGTTGTTAAAAATCACGCTGGATTCAATCCCAGGTCTCCTGTCAATTGACGCCGTTGCGGCGATCAGCTGTTCCGAAACGTCTCGTAAAATGGCTTATTATGGACTTATGGCTGCCCCAGCATTTTGCACATACAAACTTTTTGGTATCTTCTTTCACAGGACAGACGTCATTAGAATGAGCAGATCCTCTGCAAATCATGCATTTAGCATCTATGCGGCAATGTTTGGCACCATGATCCCACTTTTGTCATCAACGGCACTGAGTGGGGTTCTAGAAATTTCCTCTAGGTTTCTGGAAATGTTCCCATGTGTTTTTAGATCACTTTCGTTAAAGTGAACTAAACAATATTCTTGAAAAAGCCCTTTCCAAAGAATGCCAGACTGCGTTCTCTTTTATATAATAATTACTTGGACTGGGGAAAATCCAGAAACATCATTTATTCCATTTTTGATCTGTTCACTTGAGAGATCTTTCAAGACGACTTTGAACAAACGTTCAGTTTTATCGTCATAATGAAAAATTATGCTTCTTTTCTTCGAGCTGCCATTATATTACTTCAATTTCGTGATCTTTAAGAGATTCGATTCTTTGCATTTTGGAAGGAAATTTGGATTCCCCTAATGGAGTTCAAGATCTCCTGCCCAAATCCTCTAAATTCGGAACAACTGACTACGATTTGCGACACTCTTTGTTTCCTCAATTGAAACAAAAAGCCTAGGTTAAAGGCTGCCTCGATTTGGTGTTTGTAAAATTTGTATAAACATTGAACTGATTGCTCATTTCGATGCAATTATCAACATTATCCATTTCACCCTTGGAAGAAAGTTCGCATTCCAGAGAAACGTCCTTCCTTCAATTTGTTTTGCCACGTTTGGTGCCCTTTTCAAAACCCGTGTTGTGTCCTACAGTCAGCTCTCCATAATTAGATATTGAAATGACCAGAATAAAGGGCGAACACGAAATTATTGCGACACCGAAAATGTCATGCCAATTTTCTTATGATGTTTAGAATCAAACCAAAATTTTAGGGTAGTTTTATACATATATTTACTTCAAAAAAACAAAAGAAAAGGTAATCGATGGAGCCTTGAGTGTAAAATTGAAGGCATTTTCGCTTGATGCCCTCCATCAAAGTCTTTACAATGTCATCCTTGTTGTGTCCGGATGACAAAATAAAACACGTCTTCTCTCGTGAACGAATCAAACTAAACTCATCTTTATTATAACATTTACCCCTGTGACTCATATTACTTATTTCTATACACTGTTTACCCCACCCTGTAGCTGAACACATTTTACACTGAGAAGTTATACTCTACAATCCCTCCCATTCTCAAAATAGATCAACGCTGTTAACTTTGAAATCATTTAAATAGGCCGGCTGCTTCCTTGGCCTGCGGGAGCGCATTTGATCTCCGTTCTGGGTTGTTGTATCAACGGTTTCGGTTGTCTCACTCCGGACAGGTTCCTTGTCCATGGTTCCCTGCGATTCCTGATTGAGGGGATCAGGATTGACGTTCTCATCTTCTGGAATTAGTCGTTTCAGGTGAGCAGAATTCCTGTGAATAACACGATCTAAATCCTTCGAAGAAAGCGTTACATCTGAACCGTTCTTATCCACAACCTTCACTCTTCCGGAGCGAAGTTCGAAGCGAGCTTTTGTTCTTTCAAAGGTCGCTTGACGACTACCGTATCACCGACCTTCACGTTGCTGGTTCTTGCATGCCGCCGTAGATTCGTGTATTCCATACTTTTATACTTTTGCGTTTTATCTCTGTCCACCACTTCTTCTAGCGTCCTGTTGAAGTTACCTGAGACTGACGGTAGTTTCCTTCATAATCCGGCCAAACATCAAAACAGATGGAGCCACTCCTGTGGTGGAATGCGGCGTTGAATTGTACATTAGTACACACATTCGGGGATCCCACTTCCAGTCCGTATCTTCAACTTGGCTTATCTTCAAGTGCTTTTTTATCATTCCATTCACCCGTTCTACCTCTCCATTTGCTTGGGGCCAATATGGCGTTGTCTTACGGATTTCAATGCCGAACTGATCACAAAAGCCTTTGAATTCCTCGCTTTTAAATTGAGGACCATTGTCAGTCTTGAGAGTCTCCGGCATTTCAAAACGGCAAAATGTTTCGTGAAGTGTAAAGCATACTCGCCGTAATTTGCTTCATCACGATTACCTCTATAAATCGACTAAAATAATCAACGATGACCAGAAGATTATCACCAGACGGTAATGGCCCGACAAAATCTGCAGCCAAATCCACCCATGGTCTTTCAGGCATTCTTGTCGACCATAGAGGTTCTGGAGGATCAAGCGCTGATAGAATTGTGCAAGACTTGCAACTTTTCACTATCCTTTCCGCTTCCTTGTCAATTCCAGGCCACCACACTTTTTGACGTAGACGTCTTTTCATTGATACGATTCCGGGATGGGTTTCATGGGCTAGCTCTAATACCTTTGTACGTAAAGCTTCTGGTACAATCAGACGACTCCCTCTCATCAAAAGGTTTCCCGACTGATACAATTCTGCTTCAACATTTTTCTTCTGGCTTAACCATTTTTGTTGATTCTGTCCATTGAGCTGTTGCTAAAGCTGATTCGAGTTCCTTAAGAGTCTTGTCTGACACGGTTTGTGTTTCAATTTCCTCAACCGTGATTGCCTTCGGAATGGATGAAGACACCAATGTCTTGATGAAAGCTTCATTCTCATCATCAAATGGCTCTGGTTGAGAAACTGACAATCGTGATAACGCGTCAGCGAGATTGGTGGCCCCTGGTTCGAAAATGACATCAAATCGATACGATTGGACTCGCAACACTCACCTTTCTATTCGAGGGCATGGCTTAGATCGTTGACTGAACAGAAAATCGAGAGGTTTACAGTCCGTAATTAGCTTGAAAGTTGTTCCCAACAAGTACAGCCGAAATTTTTCAATGGCCCAGACAAAGGCCAAGGCCTCTCTCTCAGTCTGGAAGTATTTCCTCTTAAGATCAGTCAATGCTTTGCTAGCAAACGCAATAATACGTTTTTCTCTCCTATCATTTTCTTGGAGCAATACTGCTCCAAGTCCAGTAGGGCTAGCGTCCACAATAAGGAAGCTTGTATCCTTAGGGTTGAAAAATCCAAGGAAACCTACTGAGGAAATCGCAGCTTTTATAGATTCAAAAGCAATTTTATGAACGTATATATATGTCACTAAATTTAACAAAATTCCATACTCTTGCAGTCTGTCCAGGAGTGCTTGTAGTCTCGTCGCATGTTTTCCTTCAGTTCTCCCGAAAACAACAAGATCGTCAAGATATAGTATAACTCCTTCCAAACCCGCTACTATCGACTCCATAATTTTTTGAAAAAGTTCTGGAGCTGAACACACACCAAACATTAGCCTTTTATATCTATTAAAGAAAGAATACAACATTGTAAGAGAGAAATGAGACATTAATTCCAATTCATAAGTAACAAAAGATAACTCAACAGAATCAGTTACCTGAAAAACCCGTATTTCGTGATAAAAGTTGTGATCTCGCGCGAACGTTCAGAAATCTCAACTTGGTGGTAAGCGTCCCTTATATCCACCTTCGAACAACGAGTATCTCCATTGATACTGCCTAGCAGCTCTTCGATGACTGGTAGTGGATGCTTCTCCCTCAGTACAGCTCGATTCGCTCGGCGCATATCGACACAAAGGCGAACTTCCCCAGTGTCCTTCAAGACTGGGACCAAAGGCGATACCCAAGCTGACGGTTGAGTCACACGTTCTATGATACCTTGTTCTAGGAGTGAATTCAGTTTCTCCTCAAACAAATCTTCTAGGATGATTGGAGCACGTCGATAAGGCTGTTGTACGGGCTGTACTGTCGGATCAATACGAATTTCCAAAATGATTCCCTTCATCTTGGGGAACTCCTTCTCAGGCAGTTCAACAGCGGCGATGTTAAAACCAATTTTTAACACCTGTAATTCTCGAGCTGTTTTCTCTCCTAGCAAGCATTGCTTGCCTCCGTCTACAACGTAAAATTTCGCTTTCGTTGTGTTTGGACCCGCTTCAATTTCTGTACAGAACATACCTTTGACTTTCAAAGGCTCCTTACTAGCATAAGCTCTGAGTACACGATCAGGCTGTCTAGACAGATCGTACGCTTCAACTTCAACTGCTTTCATCTGCTACCAGATATTCAAGGGTATAATATTCGCGTCCGCGTCTGAATCTATAGTCATTGGTACTGTGACTCCTCCGATTCGGAAATGAAACTCGTTCCGGCCCATCGCGAAGAAAATGTTTGCGTCATGTGAGTTTCTCTTACCTTCTTCAGTCACCGCTCTTATACGTTTCACCGGGCGGTTGTGCCAATCTAATCGCTCAGTCGGATCTTGAAACGGTCTTTTGCGATTTTGCAGAGTCTCTGGGTTTAGGGAGCGGCCATATTTGAAGCAACACTTCGCATAATGACCAGGCGCCTGACACTTATTGCACTTTACTCCTCTTGCCGGGCACCACTTACTAGACTTCAGATGACCAGGACGAAGGCATGCGTAACACGACATGATAATTCCCCGATTCATAGCCGGAGTACGCGGTGGATACACAACTTGACCACGACGTTGGCGTTTCACTGACTGAACGATTCCTTCTTCTCGAGTTTCTTGTCCTTTATTAGTCATTTACATCGATCTCACTTTCGACTCTGTGATTGCGGTATCCAGAGCTCATTAAGAGATCTAGCATCTCGTTTCAAAATCTCCATCCGCAACACATCTGAATTTCCCTTTTCAGTTATCTGATCAATGATCATGTCTTCGAAAACTTCCGGTAAAAATCCACATCTCTTCGCCTGCACTCTTAGCCTCAATGCAAAATCCGACAATCTTTCAGATGGTTTCTGTGACATTTGCCTAAACACATATCTTTCATATGCAATCATTCGTTTAGGTTCAAAATGAGCAACAAGGGCAGCAATAGTCACATCATAATATGGAGGATCACTGAGCACTAGAGGTACTCGTTTAGCATCGGGAAGGTTATCATACAGCTCCTGCAAGTCGGGGCCGCCGAGAAAAAGTAATTTTGCAAGTTTGTCCGACTGATCCGTGACATTACAGGCATTGAAATAGCATTCAAGTTGCCTTTTCCATTTAGACCACTCCGTTGCTTGTCGATTATCTTCGACGTTCATGTCAAACGGCCGAACAGGTCTACTGGACTCCATTGCTCTAACGAATTTAGAGAAAGGAGAAAAAAAGCTTATTTATTTTTAATATTTTAATCTCTTGACGATTTTACTTCATCTACCAGCACCAAAGAGCATGTGGGAATTAAGTTTGCGTAGTATAAATATGTTCATATTACGATTTGCTGTATAAAAGATTATATAAACCCCAAATTCTATCATATCTGCGAAATATTCTTCTTCATCTCTCACCCACGCTGCCGATTTGTTTTCAATTTATAAGATTTAAATATTCATTGTTATTACCATCCCTCCTAACAAACCGTTTTACTAACTCTTAAAAACGACTCTCAACTAAATAACCTGATATTAGACTACTTATGTTGATCGGGCTTTATTATAACTAGACTAGCAGTTCAGTAACCCTCCCATATCCAGGACTGACTGTCCTATTCCAATCTCTGAAACCAACAGTTTTAGGATCACATCAACGAAACAATTAAATTAATCTACTAAAACCTTCAGTTTTAGCAATCACTCATCTCTGAAACCAGCAGTTTCAGAATACATAATAATAAGACCAACAGTCTTTTCCAGTAAGAATCTTTTTTCTTAAACCATCTGCATTAGAATTAAAAATTGTACAAATTTGTTGTTCTTTTATCTTTTCCTCTGAATCCAGCAGTTTCAGATTACACAAAACTAAGACCAACAGTCTTTTCCATTTAGAACCAACAGTTCTAGACAACTGGCGAAAGTAGTTCCCCCGTTTCCACCGCTTCCAACATTTATCGCCCAAAGTATCAGCTCTCATATCACAATAGGTCTAAAAAATGGACGCAGTGATCTCACACCCCACAGAAGATCAGCTCTCATTCATAAAAAAAAATCTGCATTTGGCCCTTATTCCAGCAACCAATCAATTCCACATTCCAGCAAGTACCATTTGCAATAGTCTACTATCTCTTGTTCATCATTAAAGATAACGGTATAACCACAAAATCAAACAAAACAGCGTGTTTTCTTAATTTTTTTTAACTAATATCAACATCACAGACACTCTATCAGCCAGGAAAACCATTTTTTCCAATTCGTTTAACTTACCTGCTTTCCATAGTAACAATACAACCAGCACATAATCAATATTTCACTCCCGATTGAGAAAATCAAGTCATACATGTTTACTCCTGTTCACTTCATGACAATTGCTGCAGTATACTTGTTAAATTAACATAACCTCCAATTGACATAACCCCCGGAATAATTGTCCATTCCATAAATCCACATGTTCTGGTACTAATAAGCAATCGCTCAGAGGGCGTAGCCTCCTCAATCTGGTGCTGGTAGTAGCTTCGTGCGAAAGGAAAAAAAACTAACCTGTATCAATCCACCAGACGAACCAAAATAACACCAGCCGAAACTCAGGGCGGAATCCCACCTCGTACGCCAATTGTTGTGTCCGGATCACAAAATAAAACACGTCTTCTTTCGTGAACGACTCAAACTAAACTCATCTTTATTATGACATTTACCCCTGTGACTCATATTACTTAATTCTTTACAGTGTTTACCCAACCCTGTAGCTAAACACATTTTACACTGAGAAGTTATACTCTACAATCCGGTACCAGTTTCTCAGTTTTTTTTCCATTTTCTTAACATGTCCTTCTCGTCTTTGACTTTGTCTTTGTCTTCTTGCTCTTCCGAAGTTCCCGCTTCATTATTGCCCAGTACTGCTTCACCGGGCGCAGCTCCGGACAGTTTGGCGGATTCATGTCCTTTGGAACAAAATGGACAGAATTGGCCTCATACCACTCCAGGACACTTTTAGAATAGTGGCATGATACCAAATCTGGCCAAAATAGCGGAGCTTCGTCGTGTTGCAAGAACAGCAAAAGGCGCTCCTCGAGGCACTCAGATTTGAAGATCTCGCCATTTACTGTGCCTTTTGTCACGAAAGGCTCACTCCTCAGTACGCAAGAGCAGATGGCCTGCCAAATGAAATATTTGGAGGCGAACTTCGACATTTTCTTCTTCTTAAATTTATCGTCCACATCGAACTTGCTCTTGCCGGTGAAAAACTCCAACCCCGGAATTTGCTTAAAATCGGCTTTTATATACGTTTCGTCGCCACATCACACAGCAGCCATATTTTGTCAGCTTCTTCTCGTAGAGCTTCCGCGCCCGAGTTTTAGCCGTCGATTGTTGCCGTTCATCGCGGTTGGGGATGTTCTGTATCTTGTATGTATGTAGTCCAGCTCTCTTCTTTGCATTCTTCATCTTTTAGCCAAATCACGGCTTGAGACGTTGGGATTTGCTTTAATCATCCGCTTCATCTTTCTTTCCGTCTTTTTGTTCTCCGGTCCCGGTTTTCTTCCAGCTTCTTTACCGTGGTCCAACGTCAACCGCTCCTGGAACCGCTTCAACACTCTGGAGACGGTTGAATGTTCAACATTTTTACCAACTGCCGGTGCAACAGGTCAGGAAATTCCAGGTGTTGGTTCACCTCCATTTTCGTCGAATCAAAAAACACGACTTCGCATGTAAACAGTACACATCAATGAGAAAGTGTGCAAAATTTGGTTGATTTTTACCCAATGGTAGGAAAGTTATGCCCTGTTGAATGTGTCGCAATAATTTCGTGTTCGCCCTTTACAACATCAGTGCAAATGTGACACAAGAGATCATCAAGATAGCAACTTCTGATGTCAGTGTTCATCAAATATTTTAAGCGATGATTTTTGGCCGCTTTTTAAACAAATTAAGCCACTGTGCATCGACGACTTTCTCCTCTCTTCTTTATTTCCATCCACGATACCCCAGGATGAAAGAAAGTCATTTCACCGTTTTCCCTTGCACAAAATAGACACACTGGCACTGATGGGACTCGATTCGCCATAGGTGCCTATTGCATTAAATATTAGGCTCACTTTTGCTTATTGTCTCTATTGTCCGAATGTTGCCCCGGAGAAGACTGTTCCGAACTATAGAAAGGGAATTGATCCTGGATGAGGATGGGAAGTCTTCGTCGGAAACAGACAATAAAATATTAATAAATATAGGATGCTTTGGTCGTCGCAGCACAGAGCTCATCTGCTGGCAAGATGAAAAGAATACCGTGATCCGGGGTGACATTGATCAGTTTTTTGAATATTTATTTAAAATTTCATATAAAATTCAAATGTTACAAGTTTGAAGCAAGCACCGATCGTTCGTAACTATAAACTGTATTTTGTTTCTGTAAAATTGAAGCATGCTTAGAGAAATGTTCTATACGATTTCTTGATTTAGTTTTTTTTAGTTATTTTAAAAACAAAACACATTGAACCGCAGAACACGCCTTAAGGTAGGTAATTTCGTATGGATATTCTGTATTCCTTATAGTTGTTCAATTATTTTGATGAATTTAAAATACTTAATTTTGATCATGGATTTTTTTCAGCTATGCCATTTTTTGTGAGAACCGCATTTTTCTTGCCCATATCTTTTCAGAACTTGTCTTATTCTTCTTCTTCTTCTTGACATTACTTCCTCACCACAGTTATTAACTGAAAGCTTTCATTGCCACGGTTGACATTTTCGTATTCGTGTATTCGTATATCGTGTGGCAAGTACAATGATACGCTATGCCCAGGGAAGTCAAAGAAATTTCCTGAACCGAGCGGGAATCGAACCCAGACACCTGGCTTTGCTTTATAGCTGAGGACTCTAACCACTTGGCTAAAGAAGGCCCAGAACTTATGAATCTTTGGTAGTGTCATCCACTCGTTACGAAAAATTGAAAAAATAGCATGAACAAAACTCATAGTACGAAAAAATATTGGCTTTTATAAGCTTATGAACATAACAAAATGATGAACCATACATGCATTAAAAATAATCCATCGACAAATATTGATTCGTACTTATTATTTGGAAGGACGTTCCGATCAATGTTACTCCACTTTACGGTACTGGCAAACGGTTCATTTCGGGAGGTGGGCGTGCTGTGGTCAGGACATGGAAAAACATCACCCGGTTCGTGGTCACTCCTCGCAAGAATGCCATTCCGGACCAGATAGATAGAGATATGAATAATAAAAGCGGCACAAACCGACGACGAACCAGGATTGAGATCAAGCTGGTGTCGATAATGCGGCCGGTCAAACGCTTTCCAAGAACTGGAGAGTGGTCCCAGATGTTACGGGATGGATGGTCACGGGTCATGCATATTGCATGATAGTGGCACTGTATAGGTTATGCGAAATGCTTCGAATGTGGGAGGACTTGAATCAAACATATTTATTTGATCCAGTTGTGCGCTGTGGCAGAAAATCATCATTTATGACTCAATTGGAAATGATGGTCGATAAATGAATCTGTAGATCAGGAAGTTTTTTTTTCACTTGAAGTTTTGATACTCTGTTTGGCCGTTTGACATAGAGAATATTTGGCCGAATGAGGTAGTTTAGTAAACAATGGGAAGGCATTTTGACAGAGAAGCACAAGAAGAAGGAAAATTCTGATTCAAACATTATCAGGTTATCATGTTTTTATTCAAAAGAGTAATCTTAGAAACAAAAATATCAGCTAAACGTCCATTCGGTCTAATGTACATATGCCAAAGATGCGTATGTCAAACGTAGACTACACTGATAGGCAAAATAAAGTGCCCACCTCACCAGTTTTAGAATTTCTCTCATTGGTTTGGTTCAAATTTATGTTAATAAGTGTGTTAATCTTTTTTTGATATTTTATTTTGATATTCTTTTAAAGTTGCACTTACGAAATTTTGATAAAAAAAGAATTTTACTCAAAGAAGAAGGAAATCAATTTGTATTGAAAAAAAAAAAAAAAAAAAAAAAAAAAAAAAAAAAAAAAAAAAAAAAAAAAAAAAAAAAAAAAGTGACGAAATAAAGTGCCCACTTTCTTCTTGGCCCCGGAAAAGATGATTTAAGAAAAAAAAAAAAAGCAATTTAATAGTTAATGTGTCTTCCTTTGGCCTTAAGGACTTGCTGGAGGCGCTTCGGCATGCTTTTCACCAGGTTTTGTAGGTGTTGTGGTTCTAGTTCTTCAAAATAATTATTTTTGTTGGTAACACCAGTTTTGTCAACCCTGGCATCGAGAATCGCCCACAAATTCTCGATGGGGTTGAGGTCTGGGCTTTGTGGAGGCCATTCCATCAGTTTAATCCGACAAGACCGGAAGAAAGACTTGGTCTTCTTGGCAGTATGTGATGGTCTGGGGGTGTTTTTCGTGGAGTGGAGTAGGAAGCCTCGTGAAAACCGACGGAATAATGACGGCAGATTCCTACATCAACATTTTGCGGGAAAATCTGGAGGTTTCGCTGATCGAGACGGGCCTTGAAGAGAAATTCATATTTCTCTAGAACAACGACCCGAAGCATACTGCCAAGAAGACCAAGTCTTTCTTCCGGTCTTGTCGGATTAAACTGATGGAATGGCCTCCACAAAGCCCAGACCTCAACCCCATCGAGAATTTGTGGGCGATTCTCGATGCCAGGGTTGACAAAACTGGTGTTACCAACAAAAATAATTATTTTGAGACCTTGGAGCGCTCCTGGGAAGAACTAGAACCACAACACCTACAAAACCTAGTGAAAAGCATGCCGAAGCGCCTCCAGCAAGTCGTTAAGGCCAAAGGAGGACACATTAATTATTAAATTGCTTTTTATTTTTCTTAAATCATCTTTCCTGGGGTCAAGAATGTTGCGAATGGCTGTTGAGGGGGGGAATAGAAGCCCTCGAGCAGTCCCGACAAGCTCAATAAAGGGATGCGCTCACAAAACCAAAACTGAAATCCAAAACACTAATTTTCATTACGAACAAAATTTATTCCTTTCCTTCCTCATGTCCTTTCCTCGCAGATCTCCTAATCCGTTTTTCTTCCCATTCCTTATCATCCTACACACTTTCTTCCTTAAATCTACTTCCTTTCTTTGATTCAGTACTCACTGTCTACTCGGGTGCACCCTTGGACATGGCCGCCACGCCACGCTGCATTCCGTATCCCACATCCTGCTTCTGGGCTGCAGTGCTCGCGGCGCCGGATCTTAATCGCCACCTTCGGCCGTCCTCCGATCTTCCGGATCTCCGAATCGGACTGCGTTTTTCTTCTGTCGGATTGGCCGCCTTGCCGGTGGCCGTTTCTCCACGGGTCTTGCCGCTTCCGTCGCCGCGTCCACGTGGCACGCCCTCTGGTGTGCTGGAAGGCACTCTCCGCCCGAGAAGCCAGTCCTCGGAGCTTGGTTCTCCACCGCCGACTGTTCCGATCGGTGTGGCTCCCGTCTGGAGATGAAAATCTGCAAATAAAGGCCGCCGCCAGTCCGAACTCGACCTTGATTGACTTTATTGAACCTCCTGGTTTTGTGGAGAATTTCCTTGTATTCCGGCGGTCGCGTCCCTGCAGCCAGATAATTTTTTGCAACGGGGGGTTTTTGCACCCGAACACTGGACGAGCCGATCTTTTCTACCTCTGGTGAGGTGGCCTGACGAACATACAATGATGAGCCGTCGTTTTTGTTTTTCGGAACTACGGCCGTACGCGAAAGTGTGTGTGTGTGTGCCCGTTTGCAGTGTTTTGATCATGTAAGTTGGCAGCAGCTGCTGTCGGTTTACTGCAGGGGTGTTTCCTCTTTGGCGTGCGTGGCAACCTCTGCTTGTCAGTTTATGTATTTACATATAATTGGGTTCTAAATTTTCATGGCCTTATCTTGTTACGATACACAAATTAACTTAAACGTAACAAGAAGAAAGTGGGCACTTTATTTTGTCACTATTTTTTTTTCAATACAAATTGATTTTCTTTTTCTTTAAGTGAAGCTCTTTTTTTTATCAAATTTTCGTAAGTGCAACTTTAAAAGAATATCAAAAATAAAATATCAAAAAAGATTTAAGTGTGTTAACTTTAATTTGAACCAAATCAATGAGAGAAATTCGAAAACTGGTAAGGTGGGTACTTTATTTTGCCTATCAGTGTAACTCTGAAGATGATTTTTATGTCAAGGGTGTTGGAAAATTATGCCGATGACATATTTTGAAAACAAATTCAATCTCTTTTTAATGAATGTTCATTCTAATAAATTGTTCAAAATCAATGCTGTGTGTACACATATTCATTCTGCTTTCGAAAGTTTTTGGAACTACCCAAAGTAATAGAACCATACTCAGTGCTATTTTTTCTACTAATTGATCCCTTTTCGATCCATGTTTGGACCGGCGCCTTCGATTTTCTGTTGAATCCGTTTGCGAAAGCTAGCGTTGGTAATCCCTTTTGGACGATTGTGCCCCGTTTGGCATAAAGTCGTTTGGCATAATGATTGACTTAAAATAAATATAGGCATTTGTTAATTTTTACCGAGATCAACACCACCGAGCCCATAGCAAAAAAATTTGGTAGATTCTAAACAAGAGAAGAATCACCAATTAAATAAAGAAGGGTGCATATTAGATGGTCGATTCGTTCACCACCCTGAAATGTATAAAGTTACGACAATTTTGAGTGCTAAAAACTTTTTGGGGAAGTGGTCTAGTCGGGGAAACGGGATATTCGGGGAACTGGCATTCGGGGAATAGGCGAACGGGGAAACGACATTCGGGGAAAAATAGCGCAACCCATCGAAGTAACTGCAGTAATTGATTTCTCTTTTCGCTGATAATTTGAGCAGATCAATGTTATCGACTGCCGCCCTTTTGTCATTTAGAAACAAAAAAAAATACTTAAAATATATAGCTCCAAAGAACAGCCTATGTATAAAAGAAGAAGAAATTTATTGAAATTTTAAATCAATAGTGTTCATACCTATAACTATGGATACATCATATTTAGAAAAAAAAATAGAACAATCAAAGGAAGGGTAATTTTTTCTAAATATATTAAAATCCTCAGTGCAAAAATTTGTTCCAATAGCGAAACTCAAAAGAACAATTTATATTTGTAAGAAGGGTAATTTTTGGATAAATAATAAAATACTATTGGCAATAACTTTTCTAATATACTTAAATTTATTCAAGAGCGAATGATTGTTGAATAAAATGTCATTTTGTATCAATTGACTCCAAAACAAGCCTGATGTCATCAGAATGATTCACTAGAAACGTAAAAATGAAAAATTGAGAAATTCTTGTATTCAGACTTATTATGCCAAACGACTTTATGCCAAATGACCTACCACCTTCTTAGACACCGTCTTGGAAAAAAAAACAGAAGATCGTTTATTCACTGAACTTGATTGCAATCACGAATGAAACGAATGGTGAATCTCTGAATTCACAACATCATTTGAAAGAATGTGGGTTATAAATTGTCACTAAACGAGGTAAATATGAAAGAGAGAACATTGCTCCGGAATGCGCGCTTTCTTCCAAGGGTTAGATAGTTGATGTTGATAATTGCAAAGAAATGAACAATCAGTACTCAATACTTTACAAAAATTTTCCGAACACCAAATCGAAACCACCTCTAGGCCTCGGCTCTTTAATTCAAGTGAGGAAACGAAGAATGCCGTTAATCGTGACAAGTCGTTCCGGATTTGGAGGATTAAGATAGGCTATCTTGATCTCCATGAAGGATATCAAGGTTTCCTTCCAAATAGCAAAGAAAGGAGACTGTCGCGATCTGCCAGAAACTCTCAAAGATCGCGAACTTCTTCTCAAACATCTTGAAGAGAAGATGCACATTTTTTTTACTCATGACGACAAAACAGAATGTTGGTTCAAAGTCGTCTTGAATGGTCTCTCAAGTGGCTATAAGTCGCATGAAGAGATCAAAAATAAATTATTTGCAAAGGTTTTTCTCACACGTAAGACGGCTGTCCTGTGAAGGAAGATATCAAAAAGTTTGTATGTGCAAATTGCGGCCATAAGTCTTATTTTTGAGATTGCCGCTCACGTAAACGAATCATTGAGGCTCGCACCAGGCAGATGAACGACAACTTTTTCGTAACTGAAATTCCCCAAGCAGAATCTCCAACATTCCTTATTTTTCAGTTTATGATCGCTTCCTTAATAAACATATTCATCAGGTAAATTATAATCATGCTCATTCACAAGCCTATTGTCTTCCGTCGGGTAAC
Organism: Aedes aegypti; assembly: GCF_002204515.2. Lineage (NCBI taxonomy): Eukaryota > Metazoa > Arthropoda > Insecta > Diptera > Culicidae > Aedes > Aedes aegypti. Next base: position 44,025,288 of record NC_035109.1, on the reverse strand, counting down.
CATCCGAATCTTTTCATTTCGTATGGATTTATCCAAGGAAATTCCTATGTCAATATTGTCACCAGCCCTTTCAACTCCTCCCCTTCAAATTGTCTTCCTACGGGAATCTTTTTTTATCAGATGGTAATGCCCTTGCCGCTTCCTGCTATTCAGTATCATCATCAACGAACAATCCCAAGAGATAATCGACAAAAAATGCACCTTCTTCTAGTAACACGTCCGTCTCTGACTTTGATTTTTCAACCGAATACTTGAATCAAATGATTGATGCAATGCCCAAAACCACCACTATGACTGAAGCAGTCCAACTTGGTGTAAAATTTACTAATAAAGTTGTTATTGGATTATGTTTCTCTAATGGATCCAGATTTTTTTATTTTTCCGAATAGGATTGCTCATTCTTTAAATGGGTTAGCGACGAACTATTCAATTTTCTTACTTAACATATAACATCCAACATATAAAATATTTTTTCACATACAGCGGTCATTACTGATTTTTTTTTTCAAACCAGGATTCAATCACAGAAGAGATCCAAACTTTTTTGTCGATCTTGACTGGATGCAGCAAGAGGTAGAGTTGCTTTACTCGTTTACATGCGCATAAAACATCAACTTTATTCGTCATTTGAAACCAAAGTTTTTGAAAACTTGGGTCTTTCTGATTAATAACAGCTTGGTAAATATACGCTACCTTTTTGCCTTTTCAATGCACTGAGCAGCAAGTTGATTTGCCTCAAACTGATTTGCGGGAATTGACTTGCAATAAGTCAAAAATCAAGGAGTGTTGTACTAAACATATGTTAAATAATAATAATACAAAACATAACTAGGAAAACATTGGTTAGTTTGACCAACAAATAGATGTTTGAAAAATATTGGTGCAAAACGAGAATATTAATTATGAGAAATTTGTTTAATTTCTGCATGTGATAACAAATGGTAGCTAAAGCTTTTACAGATTTTGAGTGAGTTGAATTAACCAATTTTAAATAAATTCTTAAACAGCTTTTACAAAATATAAACCATTTGTTTGAAAAAAAGAATGAACAGTTATATTATAACTTGTCATCAAATCCAAAGAGCACCCACCATTACCTGTAAAAGTTCTAACGATACTTTTCTCTCCTCACAAACAGTTTGAATACTTTGTATCGGTTAAGTCTACGATAATCTCGAATAAAACCTCATGCCCTAATATTAATATTCATCGTCCTTTTTCAATATAATGACATCAATAAAAAAACCCCTTTACTAGCAGCATCATATTTTCACCACGGAAAATTATTCAAATGGCAATAACTTGTTTTTTTTTATGTTTTTGAACCATTTTTTCAATAGTTTAAAAAAATATCTTCTACTTTTAAAATTTTTGGCGATGTTGATCATTGGTCATCTCGATCCGGAGATACTCTAGAATCCCTTGGGGGACCGATTTCAGCCATAACCTACGTAAATATCTCAGGCTATAGATTTTTCTCATATTCAGTGGGCATAGATGGCTTAGAGTACGATAATGCCATACGATATAGGAATGCGAAAATTGCAACTTTGGCAAAGAAAGCTCTCAGTTAATAACTGTGGAAGTGCACATAGGAACACTTAGGAGAGAAGAAAGCTCTGTCCAAGTGAGAACGTAATGCCAAGAAGAAGTAGAAGAAGATGTTGGTCTAACGGCATTGGAATATCCCAAAAGATTTTGTTTTTAAAACGATGGAAATGGATGATCACCCTGATATTATCGGTGTAAGTGTTGCTATATGAGACCCACTTAAAGACTCACTTGATAGACAATCGGGGGTGGCCCATTTCGCATAATGAACGTTTCGCATAAAGCTGATTCATACAAGAACAGGTAGCATTTTGAAGAAGGCATGTAATTCTCATTATGCCAAACGTTTTTATACGAAATGTCCCACTCTCAGACAATCGTTCCGCTGTGACATACTTGATCGCCGCTACAGTAAAACTTTCGTTGGTTTATGGAATCATTAAATTAAATTTCGATAAGATATCCACAAAAATTAGCTGTGTTCGATTCAAGACAATGGAAAAACGATGATGGTAAAAACGTGGTAAGCAGTTTCCATAAGAGAGTTGACGGTTTTAACACAAAAACACAAAATAAGCGAACATTTTTGTTTAAAATTATAGCAGGTTTAGCTTTAATGAAATCTATTTGGATATTCTATTGTCTATAGAATTAGCTGTTCCATATGGAAATACAGACTTAAATTATTTCACCGACCTCAGTAAAATTTTTCGCCGAGAACCCAACAGCTGAGAATTCGGTAATTTTTAACGCCGAATCTCGGTACTTATTTTACCGAGATCTCGGCAATCTGCATTTTTTGCCGAGATCTCGGCGAACGTTACCGAGATTCGGTAAACGTTACCGAGATATCAGCTGTTGGGTTCTCGGCGAAACCGTTTAAGTGTGTACTAGTGACTAACTTCACCAAATCTAAATTTAAAGAACAGCCTATTTTTTGAAAATGAAGGGCAAACAACGTTAAGGCCCAAACGCAATGATAGCGGAACGGCAACGGAAACGGAACAGGTTCACCAGCATGAATGAAACAACCCCGACTGAGCTGTCAACGAATGAAAGTGAGCCAACACTCAGTCCACATGCAAGTAATAGTTTATGCTGGCGAACCGGTTCCGCTTTCCTCTGTCGTTCCGCTATCATTGCGTTTGGAGCTTTACTTTACTACTTATCAGCATCGTACAGCTCAAGTAATTTCAGTAGCGGAACCATGCCTAGACCGTTTCTTGTCCTATCATTAAGCACAGTACTTATGATCAGCCTACCAGCCAAAATTCAGGAAAATATTCGCTATCAGAGACGCAAATACAAAACTAGCCAATTGACAAGGAAAGCTCTCAGTCAATAACTATGAAAGTGCTCACTGAGCTGAGAAGAAGATAGCTGCCTATATGATGTTTCGAAAGAAACGCTGACATATGGAAGAAGGGAAATATCAATCTGTTATTGAGCGGTTCCACTCCGTTTCGCAAACCCGATTATTTTTGTATTTTTTGAATTGCCTGAAAATTTGCATACAGATTCTTTATGACCAAAAATGCCATTATGCACTTTCAGACCGCCATTTTGAACCTCGCCTTATTTTTGAGAAGGGCGTTTCGGAAAATGCATGGCAAATCTTTAAAAAACTGTAACTCGAAAACGGTTTGTCCGATCGATTTGAGATCTTCTACAAAGTTGTAGGTATTGCTTAGGAATATATGGAGAATAATATGCACGGTAAAAAAAAAAGTTACAGATTATCTTTTATTTCAAAAACAAAATTTTAAAATCGATTTTTTCCAGAAACGCAGTTTTGATTTTTTTTAATTTTTGGATTTTTTTTTAGGGGACAACTTATGTGATTTATTACACAATGTTTCAAAATTGAAGAATTATGGGCAAAAAAGTTATGATTTTTAAAAAATTACAGATTTTGAAAAAAAATCGAAATAGCGGAAAACAATATTTTTTATGTGATTATTTGAAAGTACAGAAAAATTGCAATCAAACAGTACTTAAGTAAATTTTTCCTAGGTTGCATCAATTTCGAGATATACTCATATTTATATAAAATTAAAAAAAAAAAAAAAAAAAATAGGCCCTTTTTAAGCATATTTCGTGTTTCTCCATTCCAGAAAAAAATATTTTGATTGAGCGAATCGTAGCTAAGTCGTTTATTGTTTGATCAAAACATTTATGCTTAAGTATTGAAAAAAGAGTGCACGGTAAAAAATATAAACGATATTTTCAAATGAAAATTTGAAGCTAATAGTTCTTAAAAACCGCAACATTGACGGTTTTAATTTTTGGATATATTTTGCGGTTGTTGTAGGTATTGTTTAGGACTATTTGAAAAAAATATGCACGGTAAAAAATAATGACAGATTTTTTTATTAAAAAAAATTAAAATCGATTTTCTATGAAAATACATTTTTGATTTTTATTATTTTTGTACATGTTTTAGGGGACAACTTATGTGATTTATTACACAATGTTTCATAATGGAAGAATTATGGACAAAAAAGTTATGATTTTATAAAGTATTACATATTTTGAAAAAAAAAATCGAAATAAAAGGAAACAATATTTTTTTTATGTGTTTATTTGATGGTACAGAAAATGCATTGGAAGAGTACTGAAGTAAAATTTTTCTAGGTTGCATCAATTTCGAGATATACTCATACTTATATAAAATTTTCAAATAAAAAAAGAAAAATAGGCCCTTTTCAAACATATTTCGTGTTTCTCCATTCCGGAAAATTTTATTTTGATTTCAACAACACAAACCAAGTCAAGTCAAGTACACAACACTGAAGACGGCTTTACAGTTGAGGTTGAAATACGCGTATCTGTCGAAGGATACAATAGTAGAATTAAAAGGAATAGTACTACTCATCTTTTTGTATATTTACAGGCATTCTACTAAACAGGCTCCACAAGGGTTTTCATCACTTTTGCCTGTGTTAGTAGGTATGATGAACTAACACGTTTTTCCCATACCCATACATTTGGACATGGTAAATGAATAAAAGAAAAACGATGCTTTTTTTTAAACGTACTTCATGGGTACAAAAATAATGCGCTTTGTTTTCAAATTTTATTACTGTCATTGAAAAAAATGCGGTACAAAAACTTCGTGGTGTGAAGTACCTATATAAGGTAAGTCTGAAACCGTGAAAGCATTAGTGTTGTATCAACAGTGATTGTTCAGTGATTGTAGGTGACGTTTATTTGCCTGTGAAATTGACGTGCTACGAAAGAAGATACAGCATTATATTGTGGATCGAGGAGGCGTTTTACAGAGGTATTTATTTTTGTTGTGCGTGAAGCTGTACAAATATCATTTTTTCGCAATGAGTTATATCAGTTTAAGATGTATTAAAGTGTTCAAACAAAGTTGATCTAAACATTGTCGAAATCTTACGGAAGATAATATTCAGAAATTGGGTTTGTTGGGATTTGCTGAACAGAATAAATTAAATAGTAAGCTTAAAATTTGTGATTCTTGTCGTTTAAAACTGTCTAATTGTACTCAACTATCTAGTAGCGATGACTTGAAAAAGACAATTTTCGAGCTGTGACGATAACAAGAGAGTAGTTGATTTAATTAAGAAATAAAATTGCAGTATATATATATAAAAAAAAACAAAAACACGAAAAAAACAAACTCCTTCTCCATGGTTGTACGATCTTGCCGCGATGAGAGGGCTTCACCCATTAGCCAGGCTTAGCCCTGGGGACCAAAGGTACACCGTTGTGATAGAATCACATTTTTAATGCCACGTTTAGATTTACCGTTTATATCTCGGAAGTGATGCATCTCAGCTAAATTTTACTTGAGTATTTTTCGATAGAAATTTTTCATATTTAAAAATATATAGTTATTTTTCTGTACTCAAAAAAACGCACCAAAAATATCGTTTTACATACATTTGTTTTATTTATTTTTTTGAATAATTTATTTTTTATCCAAAAATTTTCCGTTTTGAGGCATTGTGCAAGAAATTACAAACAATATGCTGCAAAACATATCCAAAAATAAACAACATCAATTTTGCGATTCTTAAAACAATAAACTTCAAATTTTCATTTGAAAATTTCGTAAATAATTTTTTCCGTGCATACTTTTTTAAATACTTTAGTATATAGGTTTTGATCAAACAATTAAAAATTCAGCTACGATTTACTCAATCAAAATAAAATATTTCTGGGATGGAGAAACATGAAATATATTTGAAAAGGGCCTATTTTACTTTTTTTATTTGAAAATTTTATATAAATATGAGTATATCTCAAAATTGATGCAACCTAGAAAAAAATTACTTAAGAACTTTCCGATTGCAATTTTTCTGTACTTTCAAATAATCACATAAAAAAATATTGTTTTCTTCTATTTCGATTTTTTTTCCAAAATCTGTAATATTTTTAAAAACCATAACTTTTTTGTCCATAATTCTTCCATTTTGAAAAATTGTGCAATAAATCACATAAGTTGTCCCCTAAAACATATCCAAAAATAAAAAAAAATCGAAACTGCGTTTCTGGAGAAAATCGATTTTAAAATTTTGTTTTTGAAATAAAAAATAATCTGTATTTTTTTTACCGTGCATATATTTCTCCATATAGTCCTAAGCAATACCTACAACTTTGTAGAAGATCTCAAATCGATCGGACAAACCGTTTTGAGTTACAGTTTTTTAAAGATTTGCTATGCATTTTCCGATACGCCCTTCTTAAAAATAAGGCAAGGTTCAAAATGGCGGTCTGATGGTGCAAAATGGTATTTTTGGTCATAAAGAATCTGTATGTGAATTTTCAGGCAATTCAAAAATACAAAAATTAAATTAAAAAGAGAATCGTCATGTTCGGTGGAATTGCTCTATTACAGAATCGTCAAAAATTGTTTTCCGCTAGGCAAGATACTGCGCTATATTTCATACTATTCGGGGTGGTGGCGTTCGAGGTAATGGGATGGAGTCCAAATGAAATATCACTCGGGAAGTATGAAACAATTATATCGTGTTAATGAAAAATAACATAATTCGTAGAAGATTGGCTTGTTTTTATGGGTGTCATGAAAAAACTCAGCCGATTTTCTCAAAACTAGGTTTTATCACTTAGACCCCTTTGCTTCTAACCCCCTCAATAGTGGGGCTTCGTGACCGTGCGGTTAGCGGCGTCAGTCGATCAGGCGTATTGTGGCACGAGATGTGGGTTCCATTCCCGCTCCAGTTGTCAAACGAAAAATTCATCACGGGGCCACTGGGTGTTTCGTGTTATCCGTTGCCTAATGTTAATGTCTTATAGATGAGAGATGAAAAACAGATGGGGCAGTTTACAACACAACTACAACCTTTCCTGAACACATATTGAAAAGACGAATAGAATTTGGCCAAGTAATTAGCGAATTGGAAAATCTATGAAGAGAAATTGATCATTGCAGATACGCCCTTATTATATTCAACGCGGGATTCGACTTACAGCCTATTCTTTTAGCTTACATCTTGAAGAACTATATTGTCAGTATCTACAAACATTTTTTTTTCTCTATGTATCAAATTCCTCAGCATACTGCACAAAAGAACTCCCACGAAGATGACCGGGTTCCATGTTCCGATATTATCTTCAAATGGTAATCTCATTAAGCTACTGTGGGTTTCATGCTACGGTTGGATGGAAGCTTCTGATTGCACCATACCTTTGATCCTTGCTTCGGTTGCTAACTTTGGACCACCTACCAGAGGGTCATTATCGAATAGATCATATCTCAACGACACAACCTATTATTCAGTGCACATTTTTCCATAAAAATACGCAAATTTGATTTTCCTTGCCATGCAATCTTACGGGTTTGATTAGAAAAGTTTCGTCCTCACTGCTTCCAACCTATCTGTGAAACCACTCCAGCTTGCTTAATTTCCAGGAACTGTCACAAACCATGTCCCAAAAGACGTGTTAGGTGCATTGTCCGAAGGCGACAGACACAAAAAAGATACGCAGCACCATGCATCATCGAAAGGCCATAAAAGCAACCGCAACGATGACACTTTCAATCTGGGTACCTGTTCGCTGTCCCTACTTCAGAAGATCCTTTTCTCTATATCCACTTGAGAGGGCAATCGCACGCTGTTACAAATCTGTCATCTTCATCCGTATAGAAGAATCACTATCAGAAGTAGCAGCACTTTGTCCGGCAGTTGTCGTTCTGTGCTAGAAAGTGAAATCAAGGGGAACCGACCATCGCACAGTGGTGCATGGTTGGACAAAATTTCAAAAATTTAAGTTCCTTAAATTGCCTGTAATTATTGTGTGTGTAAATGTTTATGCTCGCGAATGATGTTTCTACAAAATTTGGAATTGTCTGGACTTGTTTTAAATATTTTGGGGGAAAGTCTGCAATTTTTTATGGCTCAAGGCTCAAAAGTCCAACATTCAATCATCAGCAATCATAAAAAAGTTGAAATGTAAAGAAATTCTTATGATAATCAACCACTATATTACAGATAGCAAAAATGATCCTGGACCGACCGGGAATCAAACCCAGACACCTTCAGCATGATTTTGCTTTGTAGCCGCGGACTCTAACCACTCGGCTCAGGTTTTGACCGACCTCTGTATCAAAGCCCGCCACTGTGCGTCGTGTCCCAAACTAGAGAGAAAAGACAAATGGATTTGCGATCGAAATCTTTCCCATTGTCCCCTTGTTACACACCTGACAGTCCGCCTTACCTGCCATCCTCTATCGATCGTCTTTGGCTGGAGCGGAGATCCCCTATCAGGTACGACAAAGGGACACCCCTTAGCGCCTGCGCCCATCATCGTCATCCTCGGCGTCGTTCGTTGAGAGCGCATTTCGCCCTTTGAACGAACGGCTCGTCGGCTCTAATTTTAGGCTTAACTCATTTTTCATTCCTTTTGTGGAGGCTAGGTTTTTTTTTTGGAAAAAGTTTGAAATAAATGAAAGGCCTTTTGTCGGACAAAATCGTCTCATCATGCTAAGCCCATTTGTGCAATCTTTTGGTCCTGTGTGGGAGAAGGCACTAATGCGGTTTTTCGAGTGGACTTAGAGCGTAAGCTGGTGATTACAATTTTCCAGCTCTTTTTCTGGGCGCAAATTCGATTACTAGATACTTTGGAAGGTATGCGTTAGTCGGATTGTAGCCAGGATAGATTTGCATGACTTTCAAAATGGATTACCGGTGGTATCCTAGAAGTGATGCGAAAACTTATATTGTAGGTCCCTAGAAGCGCCATGCTCCAATAGGTAACTAGATAAGATATGAAATTGCTTCTTGCAGTCACTGCTCAAAGTGAAACAACATAAAATATTTGAATAAATAAGGAATCAATAGCAGAATATAGCACGATAAGAATAAATAAACAATCATCCCAAGTAACAATTCAACAGCAGGCTTTCTTGTGGATAAAGGAGATTGGGCAAATCTGGGCCCGCAATGTACACAGATGACTCATACGTCATTTGAAAGATTCAAGGGAGACAAGAAAAAGTTGGTATGGGGTCAAAAATATCCATCGTGGGAGAAAAAAGTTATTCCGCATAGTTTGAGATGGATTTTCTATGTATTTTATTATTTTTTTGCTATATTTTTTATCGGTTGAAAATGAAAACATTTATTTTTTTGCACCTATACGATTATTAAAAGCATGAAATTTCTTAATGAAAGACCTTAAGCTTTCATTCCATAAAAAAAGATTGGAAATCGGTTGAGCTGTTAAAAAGTTATGATTTTTTTTAAACATTACAAATCTAATGCGCTGAGATCTATAGTGTGTGCCGATGAAAAATGATTGATTTTTTATTTTCAAAAAAATATATCTCAAAAATTAAAAAACATGCATCGCTGAAAATTTGACAGTTTACGTAAAATTTTCTGAACTTTGCAGAAAAAAAATGAAAGCAGCAATAGCCCCTTTGGTCCCGAGGCCTTCAAAACACGAAAAAACGGAAACTATTGAGTTTTTTCATGCAAAAAACACATTTTTTGTGAAATTTTATATTTTTCCCGAAAATTCAAAATCTTTAGCCTTCATTTCGTCCAAAAAGTTTGAAAATCGGTCAAACGGTTCAAAAGTTATAATTTTTTTAAAAATAAAAATTTTGCAAAATCGCGATTTTTCTGGTCACCTTATTCTGGAAATGGTCACCCTAATCAAAAAATCCAAAAATACGTGTATCCTTATATCGGATAAGGAACAAAATAGCAAATTTGCACGGAATTCAGAGACCCACTAGATCGGTTTTTCATGGAATGGCTGTTTATATATATATATGTTTTTAATTTCACAAGCAAGCCATCATGTCAAACACTGTTGAATGCTTTTTCTTTGTCTAGAAGAATAAGACCAGTGGAATAGCCTTTAGAACTGTTGGAATGCAACAAATTTGTTTCACGTTGAAGTTGGTGAGTGGTCGAAGGTCCATGCTAAAATCTGAACTGTTTTTTGCAGGGTGTCTACTAACTGGAAAAACTTGTTAAACCTGGAGTTATCAGGAAATTTAATTGTTCCTGGAAAAAACCTGGAATTCTCAGGGAATTTGGCTACACTTAGAGAAATTATTTTGAAGCGGTAATACATGGTAGAATATGTCGCCCCCGCAAGAGCAAGCGTTGCGGTCGAAGGATCACACACTACTCATTCTACTTGCAAAACCCTAGTGCGAAAATTCTCGAGACTTCAGAGACTATTACGCATAAATTCCACAAATTCTTATTTTTTATCAAATCCCGTAGATGGCTTCAGGAATTCTAGTAATTTCTCCAGTGATTTCTTCTGGAATATTTCCAAGAATACTACCAGAAATTTTTCAATATAGGTTCAGAAAAATTTCTACAGACTTTGGTCCAGAAAATTCTATAGTATTTCAACGCTTCCACAATGGTTTATTCACAGTTTAAAAAACATTAGTAATTTTCACATAGATTAGGGAAGAATTTAATTCGTGATTTTTTTCGTGATTTCTAGACCCCCCTCTCCCATCTGACACGCGTTTTCCTTTACCTAATACGCGCACAGTCATACTTTCGAAGACCCACCCTCCCCCACGTTATTTTTGAATGACCCCTTACCCTGAAAAAATCCTAACGATTACTAAAATATTTCCAACAGATATTTCCAGCTAATTCTTTCACAAATTTCTCCAGTGGTTACTTCTAGAAGAATTCTTACAGATCTTACAGGAGCGCTCCCACAAAGTTTTATTCCAAAGAATTTGAAAAAAACGTTTCGACATTTTTCCAAGAATCCCTACAATAATTGCAGGCATTTTCATACGGATTCTTTTTCAAAATTCGTCCAAGATAAATCCTGATTCTTCTAAACTTTATAGAAGGTTCCACGTGGATCCACACCAGTTAATACTACAGCAATTATGACAGTTATTGCTCCGATCATTTATTAATAATGTTTATAGGGGAGCGGATCCATTTGAATTCGAATGTCGGTTTACTTTTGTATTTTTTGTTTTGCTGAAATTTGGCATATGCTTTCTTTATACCCAAAAATGCCTATTTGCATCATCGGTTCGCCATTTTTACCCTAGCGCTACTTTTGAGAAGGGCCTAAAAAAAAGACTTAACAATTTTCAAAAAATTAAAACTCAGAAACTATTTGTCTGATCGGTTTGGTGTCTTCCGCAAAGTTTCAGGTTATTGTTGGAACTATCTGGAAAAAATATACACTGTAAAAAAATGTTGTAATTTTTTTTATTTCGAAAATAAAGCTTAAAAATCCATTTTCTCAAAAATAGTTTTTATATTATTTTTTTTTATTTTTTCATATCTTAAAGTAGACAAAAAATAGAGTCTTTTGCACAGTGGGTCAAGATGGAGAAATCATGGACAAAAAAGTTATGTTTTTTTTAAAAAGGTTGATTTTTTAATATGGTCAAAAAGTTGAATGCTTTCCGACCCGATTTTATGAACGCAAAATTTGCAACAAAAAAGGTATATGAGTAAATTTTGCTAATTGCTACCGTTTTCGAGATAACGCGATTTTAAAATTAAATTTACTGAAAATTTACAACTTTTGGTTGTTTTCGGATGTTTTTCGAGTTGATAAAATAAAGAATATTTTTTTATGAAAGCATTTTATTTCATGTTCTTTTACAATGATGGAGCGTCCTATTTTGATACAGATTTCTTACTTTTTCATAATGTTACATTTTTTTACTATCATTGCAGTTTAAAAATTGCCTAACTTCTATTTTATCTACGGAAACTGGAATAAATTAATGGTATTTTTGTGTTCCCTAAGTAGTTATTGCTTTCGAATATTGTTCATTAGGCTGCTCCTTGATATGTTCATACTCTGTTGTAGTTGCATAAGAAAAGAAAATTTGTGTAAGTTGCTCCTCCTTTCGCTTTTGAACCCAATTAAATAATTCCTTGGCATTTTTGATGGGATGTTCACGTTCTTTAGCTAGACTAGCCCTTGTAGCCATGCTTTTTATTGTTCCCCCTAATGCATCGCAGGGCCCTATGCCATGCGATGTTGCGAAAAAACGCCATTCAACATCTATATCATAGTTTTTCTTAAATTTACAAAGACTAGAAAAGTTCTTTCTATTTTCATATTGTGATGCAGCTCCATCGGACATGAAATAAATTTTGTTCAAAGCTAAGTGCTTTTCTTGGCATTTAAAATTAATCATTTTTGTGATAAAAACTATTTCCCTAAAATAAATCGCAAATGGATGAATAGTTGCTTGCTGCGCATTGCAGTGATGACTTTGAACTTCATCCTGAAGTACAAAAGTGTAATTTTCTGAAAAATCACATATAGCTACAAATTCTCCTTCCTGCAAGTTATTTTTTTTTATTTTCAAAAATGTGGTACCAATTTTTCTAACTTTTGAATGAAATAGGAAACAAACTCCTCATTCTGTTTTGTGAACGTCTCTATATTGCATCTATCAGTTGTGACCCATTGTTCAAAAATAATTTCATCAACAAATTTTTCATCCATTGCTTCTAATAACTTTTTTCTATGGAAGTTGTGTCAATGCAATTTTCACATCGGCGTAAAAAACAATCTACTGTTGTATTTTCATACTGAAAAAAAACTGTATTTAAGTTGCTGATGCTGTTGCTTCTATTGTTTCCTTCTCCATGCACTTCACTACTTGATAAGTCATCACTGCTTGATAATGCTGTTCTTTTAGCTAAGGGTATGCGATATGGATGTTTTCCATGTCGATACGAAACGAAACGATACGCGGAATATCTTGCGCTGATAATGACGAAACGAAACGAAATTTAAAAATGTTTCGTGTAACTCGATACGAAATCCAATATCTCACGGAATTTTTCGAAACGAAACGAAATTTTTGAATTTGTTTCGCGGAATACACGTTTAAGTTTTTTTTTCTTGTCGAAAGCTGGAAATTTGACTATAAAAAACGTATTTTTAAATCCTCTACCATATGGAAACCTTAGTGTTGCTCAGCGGAATCCTTACATGTTTTGGTAAGACTCTTTTCTGTTTGTTTTAAATTTTCTTAATAACTTTATAAGGTTTCATTTCAACATATCCGACATTCACACACACGGAGACGGAATTCAACTCAATTTTGGGTTGTTTCAACGCAATTCCGTAGTTGAGCCCAATAACTCAAGTTTGGCTAAATTTCCAAGGTCCCCACTAGGTAGTTTGGCTTTAATTCCAATAGGAAAATATACTCAATTTTGGGTTAATTAAACGCAAAATTGAGTTCTTTCGACCCAAACATAAGAAAAGTTGCATTTACCCAAATTTGGCTTATTGGGCCAAAGTACCCCAATTGGGTAGATGCAGCTCTCTCTATTTTTGATAACATTCGTGTGGGAGAAAGAGAAAACCGAGAGATTTTGGGTTGAAACTATAATCGATATACTTAATTTTGGGTAAAGTGAACTTAAAAATTAGGTAAAAATATTTCTCCGTGCAAGGCAATGAGTGGGTTTAATTTAAGGCGAAGTAGGCCGTCATTGAAATTTGTACGCGTCGTTGATGATTGGTGCTGATTCATCTCACGATTTCGAATCAAATAAAACCATTTGGTTTTGAACTGACACAGCTGAAAAAGTATCAGAATACTTTATACATGTTAGCGCGTACAGTGATGCTTTATCAAGTCGATAAAAACTATCAAGACTTAGTTATATCACTTTGAAAGGCAAGCTGAAAAGGCATCATTGTTGCCAAAACGAATGACGGGCTACTTAGCCTTAAATGTTACAACTGAGAAGTGGGTCAAAAAGCAGTTACAAACATTTAAAACAATCTCAAAAATATTTAGAAGAGCCCAAAACTAATTTGATTTTTAGAAATGCCTTACAATTTTTTTTAATCATGTGGATGTGATGTTATGCTAGGCTGACCATACGTACCGTATTTAACGGGACAGTACCGTTTTCATCCCTTCGACGGAATGTGCCGTCGTTTTATGGAAAATGCTCGAATTGTCCCGTATTTTAGGAAATGGAGAATTAGCACATCATTTTCAACACCAGTAAAAAAATAAAAATAATCAAATAACAAAAAGTTTTTAGAAATATTTCAGAGCTTATTGTCTTACTCATCTATTTTCAAGTAATTGTTAGTTTCTCAAACAGAGTTGAAACTTGATCCGTACTCATATTTATGCCAAATTTTGATGGATTTCCAAAATACGGATCTTCATAAGATAATTATTCATACAATATCCAAAATGAAAAAAAAAACTACTATGTGTTTACTTCTGATACGCATTTGATTGGATTACCTGTTTAAACAGTGAATATTTCAATAAAGTAATAAAATATAAGAAAAAATTACGTTTGAATTTGAAAAATTGAAAAGTGTAACGTAAAATATTGGAAATTCCTAAAAAACGCTACTTTTCGGAATACAAAAAATGAGCTTCAAGGTTCTTAAGTGATTTTCATTGAATCATAGAGACATGTAGCTTGGGATTGCATTATCTGGTTCTGCTACTTTCCCTCGAATGGTGGTTTCCTGAATGTCGTTCTCCCAACACCAGTTCTCAGAATGCTAGTTCCCCGAAAACCCCGTTTCCCCGAATAGCTCAGTTCTTACACTCATAATTGTCATAACCTTTTGTATTTCAAGGTGGTGAACAATTTGTATTTTTGGCGACATGTATTTAGTCGAGAATGATCAAATATCTCCTTCTTTAATAGCTTTGAATTCAATTTAACACTATCCCACAACCCGAGCAGAAGCAAAGTTCTGGCCATTAAATCGAGATATTGATTTGATTGATATAAGAGATAAAAGATCTGAAAATAATATCAAAATTTTATTCCTGGAGCTTCTGAGCCTTAGCTAAATTTTATGTTGGAAGATCTAAGGAATAGCTCGCTGATATTGGTGAGATCTTATTAAAGCTAAATATGCTATTCTAATAGTATTCCAGGAGTAAATTTTAGATATTATTTTCGGATCTTTTAACTCTTATATCTTTCAAGTTAATATACTTTTGTATGTCCATATCAAAATTTGGTATTACTTAGCTTTTTTCGTCTACTCGGGTAAAGACTATCATTGCACTTTTTTGAGCTGCATTGCTTTACAAGGGAACGGGTCATTAGGGATAAAAGCTTCCGAGAAACGGGCCATTTGAGGAACTGGAATTCGGGGAAAAGTAGCACAATCGCATAATCTATGTCTTTTGATATTGTCCAGTTTTTGTTTTTTATTTGTCCCGTTTTTATCTGATTGGCTTATGGTCAGCCTATGTTATGCTAATATATACCATAAAACATGGAATAATGATATTCATTTTTTTTGCTGTACTTCATGCTTTGTGGCATGAATGAATGAGATTGGGGACATAAGTCGATAAGTGATCATGAAAACACTGAACTGAGAAGCAGACTCTGTCCCAGTTGGAACATAACGCCAGAAAGAAGAAGAAAAATAATTAGAACAGAGGAATCACTGGAATATTTGCTTTAGTATTAGCTGGAGTATTGAATTAAATTAAATTTTAAAGAATCCATCACCACATACCTAAGAAATCAATCAAGATAAAACCGTGGTTTTGCTTTCTTCATTCTTATGGAAGATAACATTGCGGTAGTTAATCAAGCGCAGTTGTTCCTTTCCTGGGCTATTCGCCGCGAGGAATTTAGGGCAAATGGGCGTTTTTGGAAACTTTACAACGGCAGTGCAGTTTATCATATCCTGCGGACCAGTCAATACTACAGTCATCCAACAGTTATGGATAACACACAAATATAGATCAAAGTTGGATTAAACGGAGAATATCTCATCAAACAGAGTACCGTAAATTCGGGTGAAATTGATCGGTAGGGTGAAATTGATCACCGTGTCACATGATTTTATTTCTTACTAATAGAGCATCGATATCAATGTTAATTGTAGTAAACGAACGTTGTTAGTCTTAGCAATGGTCAAATAGTGTGTTGTGAAGTTTTGGGAGTAGAAGAATGCTTATTTCTATGAAAATATTGTGAAAATGCAGAATCATGTAAGGTGTGGTATTGGCAAACTTCCATAAACTTCTAGTTCTAAACAACACAGCAAAAATTTGTGAATATTAAGCAGCACGCAATTTGGACATCGACGGAATATTGTGGCAGGCATTTGAAAATTACAAGCGTTAGCCACCAGCTGAAGCAAATATGACCATCTGTCAACCAATCAGGGCCTTTCCAGCTATATTTCAGTTAAATCCACTAGAAATTTACATGAATCTGCCTCAAAACAAACCCAGCCATGCTCAACAATCACGCGACCGAGAGCACTCCGCATTGTTGATTGCTATTTCAATAACTTCTCGATGAAGCCACCAACCGTCGAAACGATTCTGTGATACACTCATTTTACGCAGACCATAATCAACTTTCATCAGCCAATTACTAAGATGGTGGAACAGCCAAGAAAGCTCGGGCGTGTAGCTATCGCTCCAGAGGTTGCGAGTTCGAAACCTGTTTAGAACTTTTTTTTCTTCTAGTTTGGTAGCTTATTATAGCTAATTTTGAAACCAGCAGCAATGTAATTTTAAGATCGCACATAAATATCTATCATATATGATGGAGTCCTTTTGTTAGGGGAACATGGTCCAATTCGGACCTAGTAAGAGTTTTTTTGGCTATATCTTTTCAGCACGATGGACGGCATGGAAAGTTTTATGTTTTATTGAAAGCCTTATTTAGCGTCCACATTTTCCTCTCAGAGAATTTTGTGATATCTCTTACCAGGACATGACTAGACATGATTGTACAAAATTCTCCAAAAGGTCCGAATTGGACCAACACTGTTCCAATCCGGACCCCTCATGTTCTATTTCGGACCACTCTATATTTTATCGCTTTATGCTCTGGTAGTTATTCAATATAACCCAGATTTGTTTGGTATCAAAGCTTATTGAACTTCTTCTATACGTGCATGCATAAAAAATAACTTAACCCTCTAATACCCAACCCCGCCTTTAGACGGGGTACACTTTGGAATTTTGTTTATTTTTTCGTAGCTCGGAAATCAAAATGATTTTATTTTTGGCTTAAACCTTGACTCATAACACGCATATAAGAAAAGTTTTTTTTATGACTGTTGAAACTTTTTTGTATTTTTGAAAATTGTTTGAAAAATTGTATTCTTATATAACCTACAAATACCCGGGGTACATTTAACGTGTAATATAAAAAAATCGTACCTTTTATATTTTTCTACGATCAACCTATCACAAAAGAAGAGCTTGGTTGTATTAAAATAATTTCAAACCTGTTTTTCCGTTAATTGCACGGAAAATAAAAATATTTCCAGAAAATTATTTAAAATTTAATATTGTTAAAAGTATCATAAAAAAGTTGATTTTTTTTATTGCTAAAAAACCAGTAACTAGAAGAGGCTTCAAGAAAAAATGAAAAAGTGTAGGGATGTTCAAAAATAAAAATTATAAAAATCAAAAACCAAAATTCATAGATTTGCGAATAAAAATAAATAATTGCCCAAAACGTGTTTAGAACGATTTTAGATAACTAAAAATGATATTTAGATCAAAAAAAATTGGGTATTAGAGGGTTAATGTTTAGAAAATTCCAATTTAGTTCAAGTCAGCTCAAGTAAAATGTGAATTTCATTAAAATAAAACATAGGAACCTTGTTCAAAAATGAGTGCAGTAAACTTTTTCTAACTCGATTTTAAACAGAGTGTCGTGATTCTCATGTATACCTAAATGAGCTAGTGTGCCATGCGATATTTCATATCGCAGCTCACAGATTATTGTGAGACACGAGATCCGGATACGTACAAAATATATCTTAGTGAGCGAGTCTCATGAGACATCTCGTGAGGCTCGTCGCATGCGCTTACTAGGAGTACTTTTATGCAGTTATGTTTGCCTAGTACAATAACCCCACGGAAGCATACGACTTCGGTCTATGCCTATGCTTCTTCGGTGGCCAGCACAAGTTTTTCAATTCAAATGCTAGAATCTCAACCGCGTTGAACCACGGCAGTCCTTCCAAACTTCCTACGGGCAGTTTAATCCATAGTTCAATCCCGTTTCCTTGCCTCTGATACCTTCGCCAAATGGTCGGGGTTCTGCTAAACCGCACCAAGTGCCAAAAGCATTATTTAGAGAAATTTAACTTTAAAGTTCACTCATCTGCGAGTAAATCGCAAATGACTCTTTTGAAAATTTCACCGTTTACAAATGACTCACAGGGTCCAAGAAGTAACTCAAGATAGAATATTCAAAAAAAATCATCATTTACTTTCCATTTAATTAGATTTGATTTAAAATCAAGAGGTACTCAGTTCACTCTGGCTGAACAAAAATTGAAGATTATGGTTTTAAGTTCGGTATGGCTGAATGTGTTTCATGATTTCCAGGAACACAGGAAAAAGAAAGAAATAGAAAGGGTTCATATCATCGCCATGCATGTTGGAATGCTTGTCACAAATGTTTGTGCACTGTGAACGATAAAGATTTGTAAATTTCCATACAACTGGCCACAATGTAGTGGTATGAATTGATACAAGCCAATTCGTATTCTAACGTATTCTACCGACTTTCTCTTGATGGATTATCTATTTCAACAGAAGAGTTCTTGAACCAAGTCCCTCACGCATTCAAAGATAGTTAAAGAATGTGCCGATCGAAGAAAACCATGAATTTGTTCTGCCAGAGCGCACCATGATTATTAAATTTTATGTGAAGTGGATACCAAGAATGGCATGCGATTCAACATTCCCGTTGTAAATGAAACTGCTTGTGCTTTATTGTTCAAAAATAGTCATAAAAGCTTAATAGTTGATTGATTTTATATGACTCCCTGGTAGGGACAACGTAAAAAATATTAATCGAGATTCGAACTCGTGTCCTTCGAGTGGTGATAAAGCGTGCTACCTCTCGGTCATTTAGAACTGTTGAATTGAGAGCGAATAACTCGAAACAAGCTGTACGCGATCTGATCTAGGAGGCTTGATGATGAATACAGGTGAAAACGTCATTTTCTGAACAGCTAAAGCGCACCAAGTGCTTCCAAATTATTCAGACAACATCAAATTTAAATGTCGTGGTTATTTCATCACGGCCCTGCATGGACCCATCGACATATTATATATAAAGCGAAGGAAAGCGTCTTGCGAATGTTGATATCTTCTCTTCATACAAAAACACGATTTTTATATAAATGGTACTTGGTGCGGTGTAGCTGAGCAAAATTTTAATGATATTAGATCAGCACCACCGAAATATACTGTATTTTACAGAGCTTTTAACTTACATGACATATCAAAATCCTTTGGTGTTGCTACTGTATGTTGTCCGGAATGGTCACTTAGCAATATTTAAGGAAGAGTTTAAAAAAAAAATGCCGTCTTTAATCAGAATACCAAATAACCTCCAATGACAAGCTAAGGTTTATGGTTCGCTCTGGTTGGATACAATTTCAGTTTTACATATCCTGCTAGAGAAAAATTTTGAATTTACTCAACGAGGGATGGTTCAAATTATTCGATATCTTAAATGTAGATAAGTTATGATAATCTGAATCCTCTAGTGTAAATAACTCATTTTTGAAAAAAATGGCGTTTGGTGCGGTTTAGCAGAACCCCGACCAAATGCACTGTCACATTGAGATTTTCTCATGAGACGGCGCATGAGCCAGTGCAGATGTGATCATTTGAGCTAGTACATTGCTACATGAGATCTAAAAAAAAATGTGTCTCACCATAGCACGTGCTCAAGCGCGCGATTATTTGTGTGCGCTCATGGCAAGCTGATCTCAAGCTCTTGATATGAAGCGCGTATACATGATGTCTGATTTTAAACTAACCATCGTGTATGGAAGATATAAAGATAAAGAACACATAGTTTATGATTCTGAAGCTTTTTGTTATATTGCCAAAATTTATTGGAAAAAAGCCACTTTTGCTTAGAATATAGTAAAATTCCAACATAATGAATCATGACATGAAAATATCGGGTTAAAAAGGTGAACTTGTTCGAAAAACTGAAAGAGAGAGCATCGAGTCTCGGAACAACGAGTTGGAGTAGTATTAACATACATTTAGGGTCAAAGTACGCTATATTAAAGTGATTATAAAATTAAGGCACATTTCAAATATTCATGTTTAAAACACATTATGTCGGGCAAGGAAAAGTTCATTGCATTGTTCTCAGCACTCGAAATTGTTTTTTTGTCTTGTATTGTCAAACAAATTTTGAAAGCTGTATTCAAAATAGGCTGTGGTATTGATGGAGATGCTTTTCAAGTGGCTGATTCCTTTTTTTGGGTGGTCTGCCGTATTTCTTACATTTTTTTAAGACTTTTTCTTGACTACAACAGAAACAAAGGTACCATCCATCAATATTACAACTTCTGTGATTTTCTAGCAAGTCGAGAAGACTTTCACGGGGTGGAGCTTATGAAATAGAGTTACTGCTCTTTGAAAATCAGGAGGTCCGTATTGAACCATATTAAAAGGTCCGGATTGGACCAACACACATTTTGAGACTTTCAAGCTAGCTCAGCACAAACAGTGCATAGACATATTAAAACCATATGGTCAGAATAAAGCTTAGGCTCAGGGGTTCGGATTATATGATAACACAGAAAGATTGGAGAATTATTGTCAATTACAGAAGCTTGGAAATTATGCTAACCGATAGCACACTAGAGCACTTCAAAACGACAAACTAATATAAAAATCAAACGAACTAACTGGATGGCATCAAATGTATTGTGTTAGATCCTAGCCAGACGGTGGGTAGAAAAACGGTACACACGATCTTTACAATAGCCCCAGTATTGAGAAATGCTTGATGGTCCGAATTAGAACAGGGTCCGAATTGGACCAGCTTCCCCTACATTTAACTCGCTATAATTATACAGGTTTCGTTCGTACTGTGATGCTTAAAATATTTCCCCAAAACAGATTTTATAATCGAAATTCGTACCAATTCGCTCATTTGGTTAAAATAATAAAATTTATGTTAGTTAATTCGAAATTCCTTTAGATTCCTTCCTTTTTACGCGGTACTTTTGAAATTTAATTATGATTTGTTTTCAATACTAACAATAATCGCTTTGATAAGTGATCGATTTCACCCCAAAATGGGATCCCCCAATTTTTTATTTTAAAGATAATTTTAGCACCAAAATCACATTTGTTAGAAAATTTCGTTACATGAGCCAATAAGGCTCACCGTCGTACTTGTTTTCCTGCATTCAGTTGATTGAAATTGACAACATTATAGAAAACAGATCAGAAAAACGGTGAAAACTGATCAATTTCACCCGAATTTACGGTGGCAATAACGCAGAACCTATTTTACCTACGCGAACCATAAATCTATAGAGCATCGCAATCAACAATAACATGCTTAAACACTTTTGTTCCATTCGTACGATATAAAATGTCATACATATGCCTAGAAGCGGTGATTCATATTTGTGGGGCATTGAAACCCATACCACAGTTGGTCGGTGTTCAGACAGACCGGACTAGATGATATTTTGGCGTTCTAAAGATACGTTAAGGACTCAATCAAATGTTATTTTTCCTATGCTATTTTTATACAGATGTATCATCAAATAGATAAGTTCCATTATTACAGCAAATAACACAAACGTTTGGATATTTCGCATGCCTGGGGAACGTTTTTCTGGAACCATGAAAAAACACTTGGTTCAGTCTGTCTGAACACCGACCAGTTATGAATCTAATGTCGAATTCGTTTTTGAACCTAGGTTGGAACTGGCGCAACCCGTTCTGAATCACAGTTCCAACCCCAACCCGATTCAGGTTCGACCGAACTACAATTTGCTTGACGATGGTTTGTTTATGTGTTGATCACCGACTCAGTTCCTAAAAACGAAAACGACATAAGATAAGACGATTCCTAAAGAAACGCCAAAACGTATGCTTTCACCAGCACACCATTCGTTTGCCTCGCAGATAATTTACTGTTATAGTGTTCTGATCCATGACATGAGTCGATTTGATCCGTAATACGGACCCATTTTTGACTGTAGCTAGGAGTAGAAGCGAACGCTTTGCCTCTTTTTGTTGGAAATTAAACTCGAATTTCGCGAAATTCCGTTTTATTCCGTTTGTTTTCAATTTTCCGTGGAAATATTTTAATAATTTGGCGAAACGAAACGAAATAGCAAAATACAAATTTCGCCTGTGCGAGTTCCGTGGAATTCCGCGGAATTTCGTTTCGAAGCGTATTTGACGGAATCATTCGGTATTTCGCATACCCTTACTTTTGGCCAATTGTAAACGACACGAATCGCAAATTTTAAATTGTTTATTAAGCTGATTTTCATCTGCAAATCCTAGTTCAACTAATTTGGCAATATTACTTTCCGTAAGATTTCGGTAGCTTTTTGAACACTTTTTTGAAAACACATTTACACAACCTTTGTCGATGGTGTTCATTTTATACTTAATTGTTCTAAGCTATCTTTTACTTTTCACTTGATTATCACTTGCTAGTGTCTTTGCTGCATCAGCTCTTTTTTATACCAACATGAGTACTTGAATCAACTATTAGGTACGTTTCTGTCCGACCACAAAAATATACCAATGTGCTGTACTTTAAGAAAACATCAGGTATATTTGTGTGAGAAAACTGGGCACGTTAGTCTTTTACTCATAAAGCTTTTGTTTTCTAATGGAAACATTTCATTATGTTAAATCGATATAAATGCATTTCACGTATTGATTGCTTTATATTCGTTATTTTTTAACTTTTAACATTTTGTTCCATATTTTCATGATAATTACATATCAAAATATCACAATGTTGAATGTTGAAGTTGTGTTTCGTTAAAAAAAAATAAATAAATCATTTTTACAGAGCACATTTTTTATTTCGCCTCATACCATAAAAAGTTACCAAATCAATATTTTTTTCAAACATTTTAGTCAAAAATTATCTGCCTTTTCAGACAATGAACAGATTTCTAGGCGTATGAGCCTCGAAAAACATATAAAAATAACCGAAAATTGAAGATTATATCATAATTTTGTATTAAAATCGCTGTATCTTTAAAACGGTAAAAGTTAGCCTGATTTTCCTGTATACCTTTTTTGTGGTAAATTTTGCGTACTTTCATAAAATCGAGTTGAAAAACATTTAAAAAGTTTATTATGACCATGTTCAAAAATACACCTTTTTTTAATAATCATAACTTTTTTGTCTATGATTTTTCCATCTTGACCCACTGTGCAAAAGACTTTATATTTTTGTCTACTTTAACATATAAAAAAATAAAAAAAATCGACTTTTGAGAAAATTGATTTTTAAGCTTTATTTTCGAAATATAAAAATTACTACATTTTTTTTAAAGTGTATATTTTTTCCAAATAGTCCCAACAATAACCTAAAACTTTGCGGAAGACACCAAACTGATCGGACAAACCGTTTCTAAGTTATAATTTTTTGAAAATTATTAAGGAATTTTTTCTTAGGCCCTTCTCAAAAGTAAGGCTAGAGTCAAAATGGCGAACCGATGATGCAAAAAGGCATTTTTGGGCATAAAGAAAGCATGTGCAAAATTTCATCGAAATCAAAAAATATAAAAATAAAATTTGGGAAAAAAGTCGTCATTTTCGGTTCCACAGGGATTTTGTCCGGATCACAGCAAAGGTCTTCCTTGTAGGTTATTATTCGGGGATTGCATTTTTCCAGTTATCTAAGCAATTTATCAAGAATATTCTGTGAAAAGTTTTTTCAAAAATATAGGTGTTCTTTCAAATATTCTTGTAGAAATTTTTCAAGGCATACTTTGAACTCACGCGACTTTCACCTGAAGTTGCTCTGGGATTTTTTTTTCAAACATCAACCCACAGTATTGATCGACGCAAAATTTATTTTATAATCTACATTTGAACACATAACTTCCCTTAAATGAGCAGAATCTGGTGCACTGATGGTACTTCATTTGAGAATATCTGAAACGATCTTTAAAGAGATTCTTGATGGAATCTTCGGAGTAATTTCTATGATTATTCCTAGATAAAATCCAGATTAAATTTTTCAAGTTTTAAATACCAATTTAAAAAAAGTCTTAGAAATAACTTGGAACTTAGAATTCAACTTGGAAATCGAACTCTTATGTCGTGATTCCTGTTAGGTTTCTTTTTGTATTCATAATTCATGTCGTTTTGGTTCCTATTTGTTTTTGTTCAAGCAAGAAGTCTCTGAAGTTCTTATTTTCAAGACATCAGTCCTTTTGTAGCCTTGATTTCCTTAAGATATCATCTGGGAAAAAATACAAAACGCTCTTCAGAGAAATACTCTGCATACGTCGCTGATGTTCGTAAATCTGAATTCCATTTTAAGGGAAAGGCTTTTTTATCTTAAGATCGAATATAATGTTTTTTTTTGTTCATACCTAGCTTTGATGTTTAAAGGCACTTTTAGATAAACGTTCTTGTTTTTAATGGAAATTATATAAATATCACAATTTTTTCTATGTTGTTAGTTTAGATATTATACAGATATTTTTTCATTGAAGTGAAACATATTTTGAAATTTAGATTCTTTTTTTTTCTAAAGATTCCTATGTAGGAAATAAATGTTTGGTCATCTTAAATTAACAGGTCGTTTATCATTTATGTATTTCGGAGAATTTGTTAAACCTGGATTTATTTTGAACCTGTTAAACCTGGAAATACCAAGGAATTTCATTTCTGTGACTGAGTTGACTCCCTGTCTTTGGCAAACAATTTTCGTTGATGTGGACCATCATTCTGTTCAAAATGACCTTTTCAAAAAGTTTACTGTTGGAGGACCCATCTCCAAGAATATGACCAGTCGTAACACCTATTTCCAGCACAGCCTCCCATTCCGATACACCTGGAGATCAGCACATCAGACAGAATCACATATCGACCACATTCTGATTGACGGACGGAACTTCTTCGACATTATCGACGTCAGGACCTATCGTGGCGCTAACATCGACTCTGACCACTATCTGGTGATGGGGAAACTGCGCCCAATACTCTCCGTCGTTAAGAACATACGGTACCGACGGCCGCCCCTTGTATGACCTAGAGTGGCTCGAGCAACTGGTTGTCGCAGCGGTTGGAGAACAGTGAGGGCAGCCATCAATAATGCAGCGGAGAGCAAAGTCGGGTACCACGTGGGACGGAGTCGACAGAACAATTGGTTTGACCAGGCAGATTCAGGAGGAGAAGAATGCAGCGCGGACAGTCATGCTGCAGCAAGGGACCCGGCAGAACGTAGAGCGTTATAGACGGAAACGGCAACAGCAGACCCGTCTCTTTCGCTTAGCTTAGCTTAGTTTAGCTTAGACTGACTACACATATCAATGGTTGCTATTCCGTGATTAACCGGAGTCAGTAAAAATGCACAAAGAATCAACTAGAAGTTCGGCTGGGATTGGCCATAATCTTCTTCAGTGTGCATAATTCAGTGCCTCTATTTATACAGGGTCAATAACGGCACCGGCCACGTCCTTGCAGATAGGTGAGATTGGGGGAAGGAATGTTAGTGTGTAACCTTTGCTATTTGGAGACCGTGTTTGCCTCTGCATATCCATAAAGGTTACTGGGAGGGAAGTTTATTAATGGGGAGGATCGTTGGGTCACAGGATTCACTTTGATAAGCGATTAGACCATGATAAATGATTTGACGCGAGCAAAGGATCAAACACTACTCGCAACAGCAGACCCGTCTCTTTCGGGAGAAAAAACGCCGCCTGGAGGAGATGTAGTGCGAGGAGATTGAACAGCTGTGCCGGTCTCAAGAAACACGTACCGTAAAACGGGGTAACTTTGATATTTTTTTTTCGAAGAAAACTTGAATATTTATGCATACTGTTTCAAAGAATTATAGTTTATATTTTTAATACAAGTACTGGCATCCAAGCTATTGATTGCAGTTGAAAGATTGCCAAAAGATTTATTTTGAATGGATATATAATGGACGTGATCGAAAGTCGGTTTTCTGTTTTGGGGTAACTTTGATAATGGAGTATAAGTCGAACAAAATTGATTGAATAACGAACATTTGTAGGGCAGTGCATACCTCTAGGCGTTTAACGTTATATGGAAATTTCTTACTTAGATTACAAAAATGGTCCCAGTGTGTGAAAATGATATTTGCTAAGAGATTTGAGACCATATTCATGTTCTATGATAACTAGGCTGTCAAAGATAAGTGACGACCAACTATTTAAAACTTCATCATATAGTGGTCGTAGAACAGATTATTGATAAACGTCCAAAAATGCTAAAATCGTTTCAATTTTCAAAATTCTTATATCAAGCCTCAAATGTTCTCAATTCAAATGAAAACAGCTGTTACATGAAGTGTCATACTAATTTTCTATGGTTTTGCATTCGTTTTACTTAACCGATTAACAGAAATTATGATATTTGGCTTAGTCTGTGGTGGGTCTCGCACTTTCAAAGTTACCCGCATTATCAAAGATACCCCGTTTTACGGTATGTTCTATCAGCAGTTCAACGCATCCCGCAATGGTTTCGTGCCGCGAGGCGAGATGTACAGGGATAAAAGAATGGGAGCATTTTGACGGACGAGCGTGAGGTGATCGAAAGGTGGAAGCAGCACTTCGAAGAGCACCTGAATGACGCTGAAACCACAGGCAATGAAGGACGGAACAACGGAGAAAATGCCTTCGTCAGTACTACGGAGGATGGAAACCAAACAGACCCCACTTTAAGGGAGGTTAAGGATGCTATTCGCCAGCTCCAGAACAATAAAGCTGCTGGTAAGGATGGTATCGGAGCTGAACTCATAAAGATAGGCCCGGAGAGGCTGGCCATTTGTCTGAACCGGCTGATAGGTACAATCTGAGAAACGGAGCAGCTACCGGAGGAGTGGAAGGAAGGGGTAATATGCCCCATCTTCAAGAAAGGCGACAAGTTAGATTGTGAGAACTTTCGAGTGATCACCATTCTAAATGCGGCCTACAAAGTATTATCCCAAATCATCTTTCGTCGTCTGTCACCTGTAGTCAACGATTTCGTGGAAAGTTATCAAGCCGGCTTCGTTGACGGCCGATCGACGACGGACCAGATCATTACTGTACGGCAAATCATACAAAAATGTCGTGAATACCAGGTCTCAACCAGAGATGCATTTGAACGTGTTCTGTTCAAACCGATGCGGTGGTGCGAGGTGTCGCCCTGTTCCACATTCAAGCGAACAAGTGCCAAAAACTCTGCCGGGTGGCGTGTGTGTTCTCCTTGCGTTTTTTTTTTCGGGCATGACACACGGACAGGATATATGAACACGACATCATTTTCGAGTTTTTCCCGTGTGTCTGAATTGTGCCGCAAGGATACGTAGCAAAAATAATCAAACTCCAAGAGCTCGGGGGAAAGTGCGAGCGTCGTTCCGTCGGTTGGTTGGTTGGCCGGGGAGAAAAGTGCGGACGGTTGACGTATTTTTTCCAGCAAGTTTTACCTGTGTGGCACACATTTCAGCCTGTTCGGGGCCGCCGCACCTCCCTCGCCTCGGGAAAGCTGTCGAGTCACGCGTTGCAATTTTTGGGGGTTGTGGGACCGCATGAAAAAAATGAGGGTATGCGATACGCACGGACACACCTTTACACATTTTTCTTAACAGGGATTCCCTAAGAAATAAAGTCATTGGTTTTGCCAAGTGTTTTTTATTGTTTGCCAAATATAAGATGTGATTCATGATTCACATTGTAAATTTTCTAGGAGTAGAAGAATAAAATAGAATTTTTTTTAAAAAACTCCTGAAAGAATTACAATAATTTTGAGATAAAACATTGCGAAATTTTTGACACATTCTGAAGAAGAACACATGACAAAACTTTTTTCAGCATACCTGTAGAAATTTTAAATTTGTAAATTGAAAAAAAAAGTTGGACTTGGAGGACAAATCTCCCGATACCTTTTCAATCTGTCTAAGAGCAGTTTGTTTCTGCCTAATTACTGACAAGTTTCGGCGAATGAAATGAAATAATATTTCCGAAACGAAATTTTGCCTCGATGAATTCCTTAGAATTCTGCGGAGTTTCGATTCGAATTGGAAATATTACATACCACTAAAAACATGTATGGCTGTCGATACGTCGTGATTACCTCGAATGTATGGGAAGAAGGTGAAGTAGATGCGGTCACAAAGCGGTGGGTGGGTGGTTTGGCATCACGAGTGGTGCGGTGAGTGCGGGTGATGGAATGCACATGAATGCTCACATATGTGTGTGATTTTGTGACGTTGAAATTTCGTTGGCATGTGCGCTATACTTTTTTGTTGGCCGTTTCGGAAAATCAGTTCGGTTGGTTGGCTGAAGGTTCTGTTGAGAGAGACACATGCTCACACACGTAAGGCCCTTACTCTTTCCTCACCACCCTTAGGAGTCGGGAGGAAATGCGAAAATTGACAAATTATGGAAATTGGTTTTTCTGCAGCCGGCGCTTTTTTATTCGTACACTTGTATGGATTTTTTTTTTTCATCGCATTGCTGCCGATTGTGTGCAATTGATGCGCATCTATGCGATTTTCGCTCGCTTCGCCAACCGTCAGCAGGGCGATACACATTTGGAAAACGCGAACATCGACGTACAATTTTGCCTCCCGGACTGATGATGCGACGTATGAAATTTTTGGCAGTACGCCCAAGTGTCATTGAGACTTCGAACCGAGTGCATGATGCGGATTTTTCGCCATCAATAAATAAAAGAATGGCAGAAATATCCGATCTGAAAGGTGAAGCGCTGGGCTGGGAAATCGACGTGAAGTATATCAACCGATAACTGGCATCTATCGAGCTCGAAATTTGGCAATCACACGGTGCAGGGATTCTCAACGAATTTGTGTTAGGAGTTGTATCTATATTAATAGCAGATCTAATGTACAATTCAAATCGTTGTGACATAATATTTTAAAAGTTGTTCTCCTCAAAAGCTATCATATTTACCGGTGGAAAGTTGAATATCTTACGGAATTCCCCGAACGTCGTTCGCGTACCTAACATTTTGGCATGACTCCTTTAAGCGCAATACTGAACAGTAGACATGAGTGCCCATCACCTTGTCGTAATCCTCGGCGAAGCTGACCGGAGATCTTCACGTAGTTTAGCACACTGTCTCTCACTGTTCTAAGCTTCTCAGGAAAGATAACCACTAATTTGAGAAAACAAAATACTAAAAATAACTAGTAAGGCGAGCAAATACCTTTAAACTGTACACCAAAGTTTTTTTTTTCTCACGGTTTTTTTTTGCACGATTTCTTTTTACATGGCCTTTTTTACGGTGGTAGGTCATTTGGCAAAAAGTCGTTTGGCATAATGTTCATTTGGCATAAAGTTGTTTGGCATAATGGTCGATTGACATAATGAGTCTGAAATTAATAATTACCTAAGATAACATTCGTTTTTACGTTTCTATTGAATATTTTTGATGACATCAGGCTTGTTTTGGAGTCAATTGATATAAAATGACACTTTATTTAACAATCATATGCTCTCGAATATACTAAAGCATATAAGTAAAGTTATTGCCAATAGTATTTTATTATTTATCCAGAAATTACCCTTCTTTCAAATATTAATTGTTCTTTTGAGTTTCGCTATTGGAATAAATTTTAGTACTGAAGATTTTGATATACTTAGCGTAAATTTACCCTTCTTTCAAACGTTCTTTTTTTTTCTAAATATGATGTAACCATAATTTTAGTAATAAATCTATTTATTTAAAATTTAAATAAATTTCAACTTCTCTTATACATAGGCTGTTCTTTGGAGCTATATTTTTTAAATATGTTATTGTTTCCAACTGCAGATACTTCGATGGGTTGTGTTTCTTTTCCCCAAATGTCGTTTCTCCGACTTTCGGTTCCCCGAATGACATTTCCCCGAATAACCGGTTTTCCTGAAAAGTTGTGCAGTTTAAATATTTGCTATAATTTGGCGTCCAATCTTCTATTGCTTTAACCATAAATTTTGCCTTCTTTTAAAAATTGGCTGTTCTTTATATTTATACTGTTTATACTGTTTTTATTTAGTAAAGCTAAATATTAAATATTTTTTAAATATTAGTGTTTTATCAATTCTTACAAGACGTGCTGTTATAATGAGAATTACTTTAGAACTTGCCAATATGTAACATAATTTTTAATGCAAACGCATGATCTCCTTTCTAGATATGCTGGAAAAAATATTATCTCAATCACAAATTTTCCCTTCTTGCGATAATAGACGATGTTTTTGATGTACGCTTCCAAAATTGAACTTTATATTGAATCGTAGGAAAGTTTTGCCACAAATATTTCCTTTTGAAAATGTGTTGTTCATTTGAGTTATGCTGCGAGAAGATTTTTTTGCGTTAGAGCTTTAAACCTTTTAAACGAAAAATAATCTGCTCTCGTATAAAGGCTATTTTTGCATTATGCTGCTGTAATACATTTTTGGATTAAATTTATTATTTTTTTCCTTCTTTTATCAAGTAATTTTCATAAAGTGTTACATCCAAACTGGGACAGAGCTTGATCTGCAGCAAAATATTCTATGAGCGTTCCCTTTATTAATAACTGCGAACTTTCTTTGCCAATTTACTATTTGCAAATATGTGCATCGCAACAAGCTAAAAGATACTCCATGTTCTAGGATGTAGAGAAAAATATAATTCCGAAAAAATCTTCCACCAGACCCGTCACGAGTTTTATTTGTCAAAAATTGTTGCTCTCTAATGTCAAAATAATTTTTAACATTTATAGCTTGGAAAATCTCTGAACGAACACCGCGCTTGATGAGAACCTACCAAAAATTTTTGTAATGGGCTCGGTGATGTTGATTTCGGTAAAAACTTCAAAAATGCCGATATTCATTCTAAGTCAATTATTATGGCAAACGTCCATTATGCCAAATGACCATTATGCCGAACGGCCATTATGCCAAACGACCATTATGCCTAACGACTTTATGCCAAACGGCTCTATGCCAAACGACCTTATGCCAAACGACTTTATGTCAAACGGGATACAATCCTTTTTTACACGCCTTTGGGGATTGTACCCCGTTTGGCATAATGGTCGTTTGGCATAATGGTCGTTTGGCATAATGGCTGTTTGGCATAATGATTGAGTTACAATGAATATAGGCATTTTCGAAGCTTTTACCTAGATCAGCACCACTGAGCCCATAGCAAAAAGAACATAAAGTATCGTTGAGTTGTTGCGATATACATATTTGAAAATAGTAAATTGGCAAAGAAAGTTCGCAGTTATTAATAAAAGGAACGCACATATTTTGCACAGATCAAGCTCTGTCCCAGTTTGTACGTAACACTTGATGAAAATTACTTGGTAGAAGAAGGAAAAATTTATTTGCAAAATATGAAAAGCTCTTATCCAAAGATCGGTTATTGCAGCATGATGCAAAAATAGCCTATATACGAGAGCAGATTATTTTTCTTTTAAAATGTGAAAGGCTCTAACACTACATATCTTCTCACAACATAACTCAAACGAACAACACATTTTTGAAAGAAAATATATGCGGCAAAACTTTTGAACGATTCAATATAAATTTTAATTTTGAAAGTGTACATCAAAAACACTGTCTATTATCGAAAGGAGGGAAAATTTGTGATTGAAATAATATTTTTCCAGCATATGTTGAAAGGAGATCTTGTGTTTTCAAAAAATATGTTGAATATTTACAGGTTTTAAAGTAATTATTATTCAGACAGCACATCTTGCAAGAATTGCGAAATATATAAATGGTAAACATTTAGCTGGACTAAATAATATAATTTAAAAAAGTATAAATATAACGAACAGCCTATTTTTAGAAGAAGGCAAAATTTATGATTAAATCAATAGAAGATTGGACGCCAAAAACTATCGTGGCATAGTAAAACGAAAAGAAATCAAAAATTGCATTCAGAATCATAGCTCTTGTCCTACTTTTAATCGATTTCTATTTTCGCTGATAACTTGAGCCGATCAATGTTATCAATTGCCGCCATTTTGTCAGTTGGGAACAACAAAATATCTAAAAAATAAAGAAATCTTTAAAGAACAGCCTATGTATAAAAGAAGGTGAAATTTGTTTCAATTTGTTTTCAATGTTTGAAAGAATGGTAAATTAGTGCTAAATATATCAAAATCTTCAGTGCAAAAAATTATTCCAATAGCGGAACTCAAAAGAAGAATTAATATTTGAAAGAGGGGTAATTTCTGCATAAATAATAAAATATTATTGACAATAACTTTCCTAATATGCTTTAGTATATTCAAAAGCATATGTTTGTAGAATAAAGTGACATTTTGTATCAATTATTGTCAATTATTGACTCCAAAACAAGCCCGAATCTCATCTTAAGAAATTCTTGGTTTCAGACTCATTATGCCAAACGACCATTATGCCAAACGACCGTTATGCCAAACGACTTTATGCCAAATGACCATATGCCAAACGACTTTATGCCAAACGGCTTTATGCCAAACGACTTTATGCCAAATGACCTACCACCGCCTTTGGGAATTTACACGGTACTCGGAATTACCACGGCTTTTTTTTACTTATTTACATGGATTGCAGAATTAACACGGTTCTTTTAATATGGATTCCCGAATTAACACGGCTTATTTTTACACTAATTCTGCAATTAGCACGGTTTTTTCGGTTGACTATTTTTGCATTTATATATCAAGTGGAAAGTACGAAGATTCCATATGCTCTGGAAAGTCCAGTGAAATTCCATGTGGCTCTTAGCTGTTATAGGAAGATTAAGGGCAAAATGGAGGCATCAAGGGAATGGTTGTTCCGAGGCCATATAATGAACATAATTTACAGCTAGGGTGCTAGTGCCAATAGTGGATAACCTAAGCAAAAAAAAATCATTACCTTATAACGAATAGTTCTAAAAGAAATCTTTTGATGTCATTCGTAAGACAAGGGAGTCTTGTGGCGTAGTTGGCTAAACGTTCGATTTAATCGGAAGGTCATGGGTTAGATTCTCCACCCCCACCAAAACTTTTCATCGAGCTGCTAGAAGACGGGCGCTGGGGAACGCCCGTCAGCTAGAGACTGAGCACCTGCCCCTCTTCAGATGGGCATCGAACGATCTCCCATACCGGCGACTGCGACAACACAACAGTAGAAATATCAATAGTTAGTGCAACGACGCCTCTACATAGATAAAGTAGAAATAGCCAGTTGATACAGCAATAAAATTAGATACAAAAGCTTGAACAGTTGAAGCAGTAGTTGTAAGTGTGCTCGGATCGTGTGGGTCCACAGGGGCGGAGGAGCTTGACAAATAAACAAAGAGAATAAAAAAAACTAAAATCATTCGGATGAAACATACTACATATTAATTCTGGAACTTTTTTTCATGTTTATAAATTTACTTAAAAATTGCTTCCAACAGTTGATCCACTACAGGAACACGATGACAACTACTGGTGCAAGGGAGCTAAATTTTCGCGAAAACCTAATTATTTATATGAATTTTTGATAAGATAAAATATACGCTTTATTCTATAGTCCAATCTACTGGTATATTACAACCATTGGTACCGGCAACCTCCCATTAATTAGTTCCCATGTTTTCTCATGTGTCCTATTTGTTGCATTTCGGCTTATATATTCCCCTAAAGTTAATTAATGGAGATAAAAGCAAATTGAATGTCAGATAATCGAAAATCGGATTGAAAAAAACTGATATAGAGGAAAAATAGACACCCTTGGGCTCTCGTAAAAACCCTACACATAATTATTGTCGTTCTTTCTGATATAAGAACATGAAACTTTTTAATCATTTACTTATAATGGTCAGAAAAAAACTTCTATGGAATTAGATTTTGAATGAAAGATCTCAAAAGGTCAAAGGTCTGTTCACTCTTGATAAGTTTAAACTATTTATCAAATGCACTATTCCCCGGCCAAAAGGAAAAATCAAAATCACATCTCTAAGCGAACTAATTATGGTCGCATATCTCAATTTGATATAGAAAAGATGTTCGAAAACTTGATTAATCTCAGCCCAATATATCAACATCTGAAAATATGCATACAAGATCGAAAATAGTTCTTTGATATGAAATAAAACACATAAAACAGCAAAATGGCGGGACTGAACAGTGTGACGCCATGACAACCTCTAGTAGCAAAAAGTTGTCTCGGAAAGCGAAGAAAATGATGCTCTGAGTTCCTTGTTCTTCCAACTGATAGACATAGCCAAGCCGATAGGCATAGCCGAGAGATTCCAACCTCTGTTTATATATCTGAAGATCGAGTGTTCGATCCTAGATGCCGGTTTTATTCTTCGCCATCTGTCAGATAATATTATGATATTAACTTGTTGGTCAATCAATAAACTTGCCAGATATTGTTTTAATCTTATAATAGCTTAACAAGATATTGTTCAATACTTCTCCATATTCATTTTTGATATTTTTTCTTTTATCTCCAACAAACCAATAGCTGATTTTGATTGTCAGTAATAACTTGAGAACAGTGTTTCTCAAACTTTTTTGACTTCCGCCCACTTGAGATCAATAAATTTTGGAATCGTCACGTGATTTGTAATTCATATATTTGTATTTCAAAACCGCTATACTGTGTTGAGATTCGGATCTACAAGTTTTCATATTTGTTTGATAAATTTATCAAAGTATCAAATTACTGATGGAGTACTTTACATGCGACGAAAATGTTCATTTTTCGTTTATTTTTAAGGTCAAAGACTATATCAATTTTGAACTTTTCGATAATAATTTAAAACAGTTGTTTCTTTAAATATGTAAGTCCAAATACTATATAAAATAATGCAATTATCTTGTTATTATGAATGCTTTAAGTACGTTTTTCTGACTCACTATGAATCACTTGGTATGGTGTAGGTGCGTCAAAAATGATCTGCACTTGCATATCCATAAAACAGTCATGGAATAATTTTAATATTCGTTAACTTTCCAGCATAATCAAATCTATCTTTTTTTTCTATCATCAACAAAACTTCCCGACATATGTCTTCGAATTACGATAATTGATAACTATTGAATTGATCACCTGAAATAAGCTTCAGAAATTTTGGATTAATGTTTGACGATCCTGAAAACGTTTTTTTATCTATTCCAAAACTTAAAAGAAATATATGGAAATCAAGCAATTTTTACTCCTTCATTTCCATTGCAACATAGTGTAAAACGGTGGAATTTTCTCGAAAGTCCTGAATTTTCCACCTTTTTTTTTATAAATTCTTAAATGTGTTTTTTCTTTTAAAACAATATATGTGAAAACTAATTATGCAGCCTAACGTTATTCTATAGGAAACACTCAGTTGCTGATTCATGTTTTATAATTTACATAAGATGCAAAAAAACTGAATGCATTTCACAAAAATTTTGATTTGACAATCGTTAAGTTTTGCCCTACATGATGGCCATGCTCCGAGAGTTGTGGTATATATAATTCTTTAATCCGATATCTCTCTATCTCAATGTGTTCCTGGTTGATTTTCTTTCCTGATTTCCACTCCTCAAGTCGATTGCCCATTAGCATTCGGGGTGATGGCATTCGGGGTAATGGGGTAGAATCGCCACGTGTACTTACTTATTTCGCCAACAATATTTCGCCAATTCACTCGGTTCATGGCCGCATCTCTCTATCCTCGACTGTGATCCACGCACTCCAGGTCCTGGTGCACCTGGTCAATCCACCTAGCTCGCTGCGCCCCACGCCTTCTTGTTCCGACTGGATTCGTAGCGAACACCATCTTTACAGGGTTCATGCAACATGCCCTGCCCATCGTATCCTTCCAGCTGTGGCCACCTTCTGGATATTGGGTTCGCCGTAGAGTTGAGTGAGCTCGTGGTTCATCCTTCGCCGCCACACACCGTTCTCCTGCACACCGCCGAAGATCGTCCTTAGCACTCAGCGTTCGAAAACCCTAAGAGCTTGCAAGTCCTCCTCGAGCATAGTCCACGTTCATGCCCAAAGAGGACTACCGGTCTTATGAGCGTTTTGTACACCGTGCATTTGGTGCGGGGGTGAATCTTTCTTGATCGCAGTTTCTTCTGGAGCCCATAGTAGGCACAACTTCCGCTGATGATGCGCCTTCGTATTTCCCGACTAACATTGTTGTCAGCCGTCAACAAGGATCCGATGTAGACGAACTCGTCCACCACCTCGAAGGTATCCCCGTCTATCGTAACACTGCTTCCTAGGCGGGCCCTGTCGCGCTCAGTTCCGCCAACCAGCATGTACTTTGTTCTCGACGCATTCACCATTAGCCCGACTTTTGTTGCTTCGCGTTTTAGGCGGGTGAACAAATCTGCCACCGTTTCAAATTTTCTCCCAATAATGTCCATGTCATCCACGAAGCAAACAAATTGTCCGGATATCGTGAAAATCGTGCCTCGACTGTTAAGTCCGGCTCTCCGCATGACACTTTCAAGCGCAATATTGAACAACAGGCACGAAAGTCCGTCGCCCTGTCGTATTCCCCGCCGAGACTCGAACGAACTGGAGTATTTGCCCGAGATCTTCACGCAGTTTTGCACACCGTCCATCGTTGCTCTGATCAATCTTGTGAGCTTCCCGGGAAAGCTGTTCTCGTCCATGATCTTTCATAGTTCTACAGGTCAATACTGTCGTATGCCGCTTTAAAGTCAAAGAACAGGGTGTGTGTAGGGACCTGGTATTCTCGGCATTTCTGGAGGATTTGCCGCACGAAAAAGATCTGGTCCGTTGTCGAGTGGCCGTCGATGAAACATGCTTGATAACTTCCCGCGAACTCGTTTGCTATAGGTGATAGACGACGGAAGAGAATCTGGGATAGCACTTTGTAGGCGGCGTTCAGGATAGTGATTGCACGATAATTCTTACACTTCAGTTTGTCGATCTTTTTGTAGATAGGGTATATAACGCCTTGCTTCCACTCCTCCGGCCACTGTTCTGTTTCCCAGATTCTGACTATCAGCCGATGCAGACAAGCGGCCAATCTGTCCGGGCCCATCTTGATGTGTTCGGCTCCGATACCATCCTTGCCAGCGGCCTTGTTGTACTTGAGCTGTTGAATGGCATCCTTAACTTCCCTCATCGTGGGAACTGGTAGGTTTCCACTGTTCACTGTGCTGGCGTAGCCAGCGCCTTCGCTGTCCTGAACTTCTGTGCCTGTGTTCTCTGCGCCATTCAGGTGTTCAGGTGTTCATTCAAACCTCATGGCACTCTTCGTCGAGCTAATCGTTTCTTGAGCTCCGTTCCACATATCCGACAATGCTTTCGGCAGCGTCGTTAATGGCTGCTATGACTGTCCTCCAGCAGTCCTCAAGAGGGGCCCTATCGAGCTCGCCCTCATCCGGCAACGCTGCCTCAAGATGCTGCGCGTACGCATTGGCGACATCCGGTTGTTTCAGCCGCTCGAGATTGTACCGGGGCGGGCGTCGGTACCGTACATCATTGATGACGGATACTTTTGGGCGCAGTTTGACCATCACCAGAAAGTACTCAGAGTCGATGTTGGCACCACGATAGGTCCTCAAGTCGATAATGTCGGAACAGTGCCGTCCATCAATCAGAACGTGGTCGATTTATGATTCTGTCTGCTGTGCTGATCTCCATGTGTATGGGTTCAGAAGCTTGTGCTGGATGTAGGTGCTACGAATGGCCATGTTGTTGGAGGCGGCAAAATCTATCAGTCATAGGCCGTTCTCGTTCGTCAGCCGGTGGGCGCTGAACTTTCCAATCGTCGGTCTGAATTCCTCCTCCTGGCCAACCGCTTGGGCAGCGGTCGTACTCGCGTTCGAGCTGCGCGTAGAATGCGTCCTTGTCATCAACAGTGCTTCCGGAGTGTGGGCTATGCACGTTGATTATGCTGAAGCTAACGAATCGACCTTTGATTCTTAACTTGCACATTTGTTCATTGATCGGTCACCACTTGATCACGCGCCTTTACATATCACTATGAAAGCTGTTTCCAGCTCGCGTGTGTTGCCGCAGCTCTGGTAGATTGTATGATTACCTCTTAACGTTCGCACCATTGCTCCTGTCCAGCACACCTCCTGCAGTGCTACGATGTCAAAACCGCGGATCTTCAGTACATCGGAGAGTATGCGAGTACTTCCGATGAAGTGGAGAGATTTGCAGTTCCACGTACCAAGTTTCCAATCGCTAGTCCATTTCCGTCGCTGTGGTCTTTTCCGATTGTACCGGTCCGTATTCTCTCGTTGACGTTCCTGTGCTGATGTGTTTTTACGGTTGGTTTGCAGGGCCTGACACCAACCCCCTAGATTTCCGGAGGACCATTCCCCCTAAATGTTTGGAGGGCCATAGTGCGCAGTTTAGCTTAGAGTCCGTCTCTGGCACTCGGGCTATGATCAGCTGCCCCCGACATGGGGAACAGACGCTGTTGTGAGCCGCTCCTAACATTGATGCGCTCCAGGTTTTCAGAGGCAATCCCCCCCCCCCTTCCCTGTCAGCATACGACAATAGTTCCCACCGGGGTTAGTTACCCGATCTTCCCCAAGATAACTCGTACCCAGACCAGTTCCACGAGGAGGTAGGGATAGGAGTTGTTGGGCAAGAGGCTAAGGACCGCACAAAGGGGTCTATTTTATTCCTGCAGGTACGCGAGATACCAATGGTACGTCATGCCCAGCCATTTACCGTGCCCCTACGGATATTAATCCCTCTACCGGCAGCTTCATTTTTTACCGCAAGAATTAAATTCAAATCACGATAACTCTTTTGTTTCTCGGTATTTTTGCACCATTTTTTCAGAAGTTATCAAAAGACTCTTCTTGTTTGAGAATCCGCATCGATATTGATGATCGGTGAACTGGTTTTGAAGATATTCTAATGTTCCTTGGGGGACCGACATTTTCCATAGAAAATGTCTTTGGCGGCCATTTTGTTTAACGTCAACTTATCGAAAAAATAAAATGTGGGCTATCCAATGCCATGTAATAAGGAGCTACTGTGAAAAAATCATACAAATTGGTTAAGTATACTTAGAGATATCTGAAAATTACGATTTGTGGTTTTTTGAAGTTTTTAAGATCTTTAATTGGCCAGCGTGGTACCAGCAACATAAATGCTCATTACTCGAAGATGGTTGCACCAAATTGCTTCATTTTTTTCACAACATACTCTTATCAATGTATTGTACCGAAGAGTGAATACCCGAACAATATAAAACATCTGTTGCCTGAGATACATACGTGGGTTATGGTTACACGTCGGTCGCCCAAGGAATTTCTGAATATCTTGGGATCCAGATGACCAATGATCAATATTAACACGGATTCTAATACTAGAAGAGTTTTTCAAGAACTTGTGAAAGAATGATGAATTGTATGTGTAAAGTATAGTTGAGATTTTACAAATAAACATGATAAGTTTAATATCAGAGTGGTACTGCAAAATTTGAAAAGAACGTAGTAATCCAGAAAGACGTCCAAGTTTAAACTAAACGGTCATCAAATTGTTGATGGAACTTCAACTTCAAGATAAATAAATCATTTTCAGAAGCAAAGGTGTAGAATTCACTACACTGTAACCTCAATTTACGAACTAGATCGGGGGTGCGCAAATTGAGTTGGTGCGTAAATTGAATCAGTGCGTAAAACGAGGTTTTGAAAATTTATCATTTCTTCTACATGTCTCACAATACTGGGCCCTAGAAGATTGTTATATTCTTAAGAAGCGTTTGTATTGTCAGATCCAAGTTTTGGTAATTAAGTGAGTACAACATGTGTTCTACTTCACCCAAAAACTTCCTGGAATATATACCTGCAATGAACTGGCATATTTAGAGATCCTTTGATGTTTTTTTGATATGGCACAGGCCCTTATCTATTCATAGTAGTAAAATAAGTATTTTTATAATTTGTGCGAATGTCCTAGGTCCTCCAAGGACTCCATTGAATATAGGCCTTGGGATCTACGACCGTAAGATTAGAGGTTACTTTTCAATTACTTCACAGGTCCCTAACCATTCATGTGATTAAACGGTGTATTGTAATAATTTGTGTAGATGTCCTAGGTCCTCCAAGATCTATATCGAATATAGGTCTTAGGATCTTAAAGCGTAACCAATTATCAATAGATGCTTTTTTGATATGGCACAGGCCCTTATCTATATGTAGCAGTAAAATGAGAGTTGTTATAATTTGTACCGATATCCTAGGTCCACCAAAGACTTAATTGAATAGAGGCCTTTAAATCTACAAACGTGATCAATGGTCTATAGGTAGTTTTTTTTTTAATATGACACAGTCTCTTAACCATTCGTTTAAGTCAACGGAATATTTTATTGATTTATACGGATATTTTTGGTGCTCCAAGGATTCCATTGAATAAAAGCCTTTGGATCTACGGCCATAATAAGTGATCAGAAGATAGTTTTCAAATACTCCAAAGGCCCCTTACCATTTCTGTGGGTAAACGATGTATTGTATGAATTTGTGCGGATGTCCTTGGTCCTCTAAAATCTCTATCGAATATGGGCATTAGGATATACAAGCGTAACCAATCATCAATAGATAGTTCTTCAATATTGCAAAGGCCTCTTACTGTCCATATTTGCAAACGAAGTGTTGTATTGAGTTGTGTCGATGTTTTTGTACTTCCGAGGACTCCACGATGTATAGGTCTAAGTATCTACAAACTTAAGTACTTGTACATTGATTATACTTATTTATAGCATAAAATATAAATTCTTAAGGCTAAGTAGACCGTCATTCGGTTTGGTAGCCTTGTTGATTTCCCAGATTGCAATTTCAAATTGATGAAACTCTTCATTTTAAGTAATATTGATTCATAAAAGTATCACTTATTGAGCTTACATATAGAAAATATGCTGATACATTTTCAGCAATGTCAATGCAAAACCTAGTGATTTTCTTTAATTCGCAATCGTGAGACGGTTTGGCCACAATCATCGATGCCCACTACAAATTTCAATGACGGCCTACTTCACCATAATATAAGCAAATGGATCAATGTACTGATCTGTACTGATGTTCATGAATTTACTTCGTTAAGCAATTGACGTCTATTGAATTTGCGTAAAAAATGACTTCGTTGATCAAGGTTTAGGCGAATTTAATTTTAAAATGGCTTCAGACATCAATTTCCGTCAACAATATTCTCCAAACGTAGGTCGCCATCTTGGATTCCAAAATTGCGTCAGACATCGATTTTCGTCATCCCCTTGTCGTGCCCGTTCTGAAAATACCCATATTGCATGGGTTTCCAACGATTTTATCCAACCGGAGGTCACCATCTTGGATTTCAAAATGGCGTCGGACATCGATTTTCGTCATCCCCTCGTCGTGGCCATTTCGAAAATACCTATAATGCATGAGTTTCCAACGATTTTTTCATAACGGGGGTTGCCATGTTGGATTCCAAAATGGCGTCGCACATCGATTTTCATCATCTCCTCGTCGTGCCCGTTCCGAAAATACCCATTTTGTATGGGTTTCCACCGATTTTCCCAAACCAGAGGTCGCCATCTTGGATTTAAAAATGGCGTCGGACATCGATTTTCGTCATCTCCTCGTCGTGCCCGTTCCGAAAATACCTATATTTTATGGGTTTCCATCGGTTTTCCCAAACCAGAGGTCGCCATCTTGGATTCCAAAATTGCGTCGGACATCGATTTTCGTCATCTCCTCGTCGTGCCCGTTCCAAAACTACCCATATTGTATGGGTTTTCAATGGTTTTCCCACACCAGAGGTCGCCATCTTGGATTTCAAAATGGCGTCAGACATCGATTTTCGTCATCCCCTAGTCGTGCCCGTTCCAAAACTACCCATATTGTATGGGTTTCCAACGATTTTCCCAAACCAGAGGTCAATGATTTCCCACAGAATTGTCAAAACTCAATTTACGCACTGCGTAAAAAAGTGACTTAAATTGAGTTTACTTCGTAAAAAAGTGACTTAAATTGAGGTAGCGTAAAAAAAGACTTCGTAAATTGAGGTTTTAGTGTATTTTCATTTAAATTCTCCAAATTTTCCTAAAATTCGCAGCGAAGGCAAAGTTTAGCGGATTTCTTGCCTTCCGCGATATCGAGCATTTATATCTCCCTTAATCATGATGTCTCTTTTTGGTCACGCTTCTGAATGCTTGAAACTGTTTTCAGCAAGTAAAATTGTATTGCATAATTCTGCCATAAAGAAATATGCATATGGGAAAAGCTGTTGGAGAAACTTTCATTTAGGGAAATGGTTTTCGAAATCAAAATCTTAAGGAGAAAAATATAATTGAGGAAATGCCGAACAATCGTTAAAGTACTAGTGAAAAGTACCGTTTCGTTTTCGCCAAAGAGTGATTTCAAGCAACAGCACCAAAATTTGGTAAATTTTTTAATTCATTTTTTTCTATTTAGCTGAAACTTTTGCACAGTTTTCCAGTTCCATCTAAATCGTCATTTTCCGATATCAAATCTTCAAGTTGAGTCACGACTAACTTTTCAAAAGGGTGTATGTGAAAATGGTTCAAAAATATTCAAAAAGCTGCACAGCAAAAACGGTTCGTTCGATTGTTAGACAACTAAAGAAACAAAGTTAGACAACTAAATAAAGATTCCAAAAAAAAATACACACAGTAAAAAAAATTTTTTTTGCATTAAAAAACATAATTGTTGACACAAAAACTCAAATATCTCAAAACCCTATCGGAATACCAACGTAATTTTTTGAGGGAAAACGGTCCATTATATTAGCTATCTACCATAAAAATTTGGTGATGGTAAGCCAATAAACAAAAAAGTTATGACATTTCAAACATGTCACAATTTTCACATTTAGTAGAAAAAAAAATTTTTTTTTCGGTGTAAATTATTACGGGAACCGCAGTTTGTTGCTGATTTTATTGTTAAGGGCCTTGCGTGAATTAAACAAGTCGTTTTCATGTATTCATTAGTATTATGTATATTATATGTATAAATATTATGTATATGTATAAATATTATATGTATATGTATATATGTATAAATTAAAATGAATTAACAGATTACACGAAAATAATTTTTTTTTTTACCAGGATATTTTTTTTAGAGTATGATCGATGAGTTTCTTAACGTTATATATAAACTTTAAAAGTTTTGGATTTGGGTATGCGTTATGAGATCATGAAAACATTTTATTAATACTTATTTATTTATTTATTATTATTCAATTTTTTTACAATATCGAACACTTTTGCATCATTATCAGTACA
This sequence comes from Aedes aegypti, assembly GCF_002204515.2. Taxonomy (NCBI): domain Eukaryota; kingdom Metazoa; phylum Arthropoda; class Insecta; order Diptera; family Culicidae; genus Aedes; species Aedes aegypti. The sequence continues at coordinate 43,982,063 of NC_035109.1, read as the reverse complement.
GTTCGAGTATAGTTTTGCTTTAATTTTATTTTCTGACAATGGAATGAAACAGTGAAATTTTTGGGTTCCTTGGATCGTTTTCGCGTTATTATATTGCTCGCTGAGCTCTGATGCCGTTAATTCGTACTCTTCAGTAGTAGTAAAACAAAATGATAATTTTGTTAAATCTTCTTCTTTTCTGCGATTCGCCCAATCAAATAGTTCTTTTGCAGTTTTAATTGGATGCTCACGTTCTTTGGCTAAACTTGCTTTTGTGGCCATGCGCTTTATGGTTCCTCCAATAGCATCACAAGGACCTTTGCCATGTGACGTAGCAAAGAAATGCCATTCTGCATCAATTCCGTACTTTGATTTAAATTGACATAGGCTCGAAAAATTCTTACGGTTTTTGTACTGCGATGCTGCTCCATCAGACATGAAATATATCTTTCTGATTTCTTTATCCTTATCAACGCGTAAAAAGTTAATCATTTTGGCAATGAACAAATTTACAGATACTGAGTCGTGTCTTAAATCTTCGGAAATTACAATAAAACTAAAATGTTCAATTTGCGTACTTCCATTGAAATAAATAACGAATGGATGAATTGTAGCTTGTTGTACGTTCCAGTGATGGGACTGCACTTCATCTTGCAATACAAAGCTATAGTTTTCAGAAAAATCACAAATGACTAAAAATTCACCATCTTGTAATGTATTTTTCGTATTTTTTAAAAAGCGGGATTGCTCTGTTTAAATAAAGTCGTGAGGAATTAAACTTTCTAATTTCAAGCAAAAAAATGGCACAAACTCATCTACAGGTTTTACAATAGTTTCTAGGTCACACCTATCCGTGGTCACCCATTGCTCAAATGATAACTGATCAATATAATTTTCTTCAAACTCAGCGAATAAACTATTTTCCAATGATGAAGAATCTGGACAATCCGAACAAGATCGTAGATAGCAATTTGATGTTGTATTTTCACACAAAAGACTACCAGTTAACATTTTAATATCCTTTGATAAATTGATTCTTTTCAAACTATGTAAGATTAGGTTAATATTTTCGTGTGTTGTGCACACACAAACATTATGTGTTCCTGAATTGGATAGAAGCTTGCATTGCTTTGGACGAAGGCTTGCAAATGAGGAAAAAACTACCTTAATATTTTCGTTAATTTCCTTGAAGCGTGTATACGCTTCTTTCAAAGTAGTCATCATGAATCGTTTTTGGATTGCTTGACGCTTTCCATCTTTTTTTACAGATACATAATCTTTTTGGCCAGGCATAGCTCTACTTACTTCATCGTCTTCAAAATATTGAATTTTTTTTTCTTTTGTCTCATCTGTTAATGAAGTACTCGAGCTAGCATTTTTGGTTGCAAGACAGTTATTTTTGAATTGTTTTGCCTCTTTTGCTGTATTTCTATTGGTTTTGAACTCATCAATGGCGTCTTGAATAGACCACGAGCTTGGCAGCATCGACAAAATCAATAATTTTTCTTTCCTTGTCGTGGCTAGATTCGAGAACCTTTCCTTCATATTCATAATTACCTCATCGTAGACTGTATTTTCCACATCCTCAGGTCCTAATTTGAAGAGGTTTCTTCGTACAGCTTCGTTGATTTCACGGTATTTTTTCTCGGGATAATTGACGTAACCCATCTTCGTCCGTTTAATCGGAGTCACTTTTATTCCAGCTATCCCTTCGTTGAAGCGTTCGATGTTGACCTTCTGGATGCACTCATCTTCTGATTGATTTGTTGAAACAGATGTCGCTGATGGTACCGTGGCAAGACTATTTGCACTTGGTACTTCTGGTAACTCCTCAGTTGTTGTCGGTGCATCTAGTAATTCCTCAGTTGTTGTTGTTTTCGAACTTCCTGCAACCTGATCCACCGATGATGTACAGATTGCCCGTTTGTCAACGTTTAAACGGCAGGACGTACAAATGCGTAAATTTGTATTCAATGTAGACATTGGAGCATAACCAGCCGCTTTCAGCTTATCTATGGTGCTTTCGGTGAGATTTCGTAGCTCTTTCGAACACTTTTTTTCTGCAAACGGCCTGCAACAGTTGAGAAAGCGACTACTCATGTTGCTCGTTAGATTTTAATAAACAAAATCACTTTTAAGTTTTTACTGACTAGTTTGGTGTCGTTTGCTTGACTGAAGAAAAATTTTACAATTAAATCTGTTATAATTATAGTGGTAGTATATTTTTAGCTTTTTCGTGAGTATGTACCTATCATGTTTTTGATGTTGTTGATGTTACTCGCTTTCTCCCAAATATGATTAACAAAGTCTATTCTCTACCAAGGCGGGTCTATACCCAGATGTAATCAGATTTTAACTTTGTGGAGAAAACCAGCACCGAGAAAACCGACCTGCTTTACGTATACTAGATCACCTGGGTATAGACTCGCCTTGTTCTCTACGAGGTAAACTTTTTGCAGGTAAACTAGTCGTATACCTGTATAGAAAACTTTTTTTGTAGCTTTTGTCTTCAATATTAGATTTCTTATAGGTTTCTTTTATCAAAAGGTTTCAACACTATTGAGAGAATTTTTCTTCAGTTACGTACAATAAAAAATATGACACTATCAAGACTTTAGATCACAACACTGGATCGCGTCTAACTTTCTAATAGATGCTATAATAGTTATGAATAATTAAATAAAATATCATGAAAACAACTTGTTAACCTCATGTGGTACCCTTAAAAAAAATTCAGCAACAAACTGCGGTCCTAAAAAAAATTAACAATGAAAAAAAAAATTTCACTTAGTGTCAAATTTGTGAAATATTTGAAATGTCATAACTTTTTTGTTTATTGGCTTACCATCACCAAATTTTTATGGTAGATAGCTAATATAATGGACCGTTTTCCCTCAAAAAAATACGTTGGTATTCCGATAGGGTTATGAGATATTTGAGTTTTTGTGTCAAAAATTATGTTTTATAATGCAAAAAAAAATTGTTTTTTACTGTGTGTATTTTTTTTGGAATCTTTATTAAGTTGTCTAACTTTGTTTCTTTAGTTGTCTAACAATCGAACAAACCGTTTTTGCTGTGCAGCTTTTTGAATATTTTTGAACCATTTTCACATACACCCTTTTGAAAAGTTAGTCGTGACTCAACTTGAAGATTTGATATCGGAAAATGACGATATAGATGGAACTGAAAAACTGTGCAAAGTTTCAGATATTTTTGAAATGGTCGATCAGAATCGACTTGCATGCCTCCGTGGAATCCCTCCAAAGCAATTCCAGACACGTTTGTGAACCACTGTTCGAACAGACAGCGCACAATTCTCCGAACACAGCTCAGCTCCAGTTCCATCTCCCTTCTTGGACAGAGTGAAAGACTTTTATTTTTCCCCAATCCAGTCGGAATGTCTAATCGCGCAAAAAAGCCTCGATACAATCTTCTCCGCTTCGGTTTGTCAAAAAACGACGCGGCTTCAATTCGGCTGACAGCAACCGATAGAATTTGAACACTTTGCAGCACTTAGTTGCAGTGTCCGCTGCCGGGGTCGGGTGCTTCCTAAATACGCGTATCTATTTTTGTTGTGCTGCGTGCGTTTGTGCAATTCTCATCGACCCGTACGTAACACTATTAGTTAAAATCGAGGTGCGTTCTGTACCAAATTGGGGGCGAAGTTGCCGAAGAGTTATTGAAGGTATGCTGACTGTATGGTACGTGCAACTTTGATGGGTTTCAACATGCTGATTAGCGGCCAGGCTGCGTGCTGTCCGCTGCAGACTGCGCGAAATTCATAGATAATGGCAAACTGGAACACTCATCGGCGCTTTCGGGCTCTCTGGGGCTGATGAATGTTTGTTTTATGATGATGTCTAAATGTTTGCAGCCATTGAACCGAGAACTGATTTCGTATTGTGTGGATTGCAATTGAAAGAACATGATTTGTGTCAGTTCCAACTGCTGCAGCGGTCTCAACACTAGACTGTGAGAGCTCTTTTATTTTCACGACAACTTAAGCTTTGATCCATTGAATTTTAACTTGTAAGTTATGAATTAGTTTTGTTCATACCAATATTCCTCGGACGGAATTCTGGTAAATTACGGAGGAGTAACAACGAATTATACGAATTGTGCTCATGCTCATGTTGATGTAAATTACCATGAAAAACTTTAGGGTCATATAAAGTCGTGATATCCCAGACATGATTTTGGGGAAAGGGAATTTTTTCTTCTCCTTCTTTGCCTTAAACATATTTATATAGAACATATTATTCTGGCAAAACCCATTTCTAACTATTGATTTCTTACATAATTCTGATCAGTCTTTCCTTTGACGATTATTTGTTAAGCTATTATTGTTTATTTCATGCTCAATTTCAAGCGAAACAAATTTCCAGTCCTAAAGTGCAGTCTAATTGTTTACTCTACTGCTTCCTCTTTCAAATCCCGTTCAGAATCCCTTCGGAGCACATCAAAGTATCGAAGCGCGGTCAATCGTCCTGTGATCCTTTCCCGGGGACCATAATTGTGCCAATTAAAAACACATGAGGAAAATAATGATGTCGCTCTGCCGACCGACCAGTCATCTCCGAGACCACTTCTCCGATGACACATTAGAACCAAGAAGCAGCAGCCCAAAGCCGTACCGCTCAAGAACAAGGCCCAATCTTCCCGGAATCACGTATGACAATCGACTGCAGCAGCGCGGCATTGGCTCAACTTGCTTCCAATAAAGTTTTATTGCTATACGATCCTTACAAGTTGGTCCAGGCATCATTGCCTCGATCATCATCATCGCCGAGTCGTCAAAGGAGCGAACGTGAGACAGTTCGGAAGACTTGTCATCTTTCTGCTGCTTGCTGGAAGACGCTGACGACGACTTGGACGGGATGGATGGTCACAACAATAATTGTCGTAAAGCTGTGAACCCGAAAACCGGTCCCGGGGACTCATCTGGAGGTGCTTTTGTTGTCAAGACGTGGCCGTCCTCGCCGTCATAAAGTGATTCAATTAGAGAGGGTATATATTCCAGTGCACCTCCAATTCGGCTCAGCTATGCCGACCCAAAGACGGGGACAACGGTGATGAGTTGTCCCACCGTTGCACAGTGGGAAAAATGGACCAAAAACGGAAACTTATTCATGAGGTTGAATGCGATTTTCGAAAACCTTATCTTGGAATCGAATGGTGATAATTCTATTCATTTATTGGCTATTTCCTAGACAGTGGGTTCACCGTAATGTTGAGCAAGCTCGTGATTCATTTTTTCCTCCATACTCCGTTATCACATACTTCGCCAAAGATCGTCCTAACCACACATCGTTCAAAAACTCCTACTTAGCGCTTGCAGGCCCGCTTCGAGTATTGTCTACTCTTGGTGCCCATAGAGTCTCTATTTTAACAGTCTTATAAGACGGATTTTACGCCATCTCGACACGCGATTGGCAGCACCCCTTCAGAATTCAATGAAACTTTCTGGATGTCAAAAGTATGTGGAACTAAGATACTTTGCGTACTTTGTTTTTTCAAAATCGATCTAGACTAACATTTGGAAATGGTCAAAGTTTTTTTTTTACTTTTTTTATAAACCCGTATAACTCAAAAACGGTATGACCTACAAAAAAGTGTTGTATGGGGGACTGTCGTGAAAATTCCTGACGTTTTAGAGAAAAATATTGAAAAAATAAAAACACATTTTCTACACTGAAAAAAAAATATTCAAAACTTTAAAGTCGATTTAAAAAAAAACGGCCACTTCAGATTTTGATCATCCTTAAGCAAAAAGTTTCGCAATTAAATTTACTAAAAGTCGTCCATACATTGCAAATTGGGCATATTTTAGGGAAAAAAGTTTTTCTAACATCGAATTTCACTTTTTTTTTATAAACCCGTATAACTCGAAAACGGCAAGACCTACAAAAAAGTGTTGTATGGGGGAATGTCGTGAAATTTTCTGAAGTTGGAGAAAAAAAAAATTGAAAAAAAAAAAAATAAAAACACATTTTCTACACTGAAAAAATAATTATTCAATACTTTAAAGTCAATTTAAAAAAAGGCCATTTCAGATTTTGATCGTCCTTAAGCAAAAAGTTTCGTAATTAAATTTACTAAAAGTCGTCCATACATTGCAAACTGGGCATATTTTAGAGAAAAAAGTTTTTCTAACATCGAATTTTTTAAGTCCAAAACTGAATTTTTTTTTCAAAGATTTTGTTTTAAACTGTCAAATAAGATCGTGTTTTCAAGTGATAAATGAGTTTGAATCAGAAAATAAATTGTTTTTTTTTTTTATTGAGAATAGTTAAAGAATGGATTTATACAGTGATTATGTTTTATAAATGAAGGCAATCAATGGACTTCGCCTCTGCTAATGAGGAAATCAACTCCGTCTATCAATCCGACGGATTTTTATGGTTCGAAAGGTATCACAACAGTATTGCAAACATTGAAAAGTAACAACCTTATCCATATCCCAATAAATTCTCTTCTAGAAAAAGTGCTGTGAAAAAAAACTTACTAAACGTACCTGCCTTAAACGCCAGATGAATAAGAAATAATGAATATGTTTGTATTGTTATCTACCTAAAAAAATTGATAAGCTCATAACTCATGATTTTATTTGCAAATAACAGTCTTCTTTTCTACGAAACAAAAAAGACAAAAAAGCGTAAAGGACGAAGGTTATATACTGGTAACTTTTTTGAAAATTATAACGCTGCTCAAGGATATCACTGGAATACTTCCCAAGCAGTGATACACCAATTCTAAATTAACCATAAAAAGATAATAAATTGGAAAATGTTAGTTTTATTATAATATCAGACCCATGACACAGTAGCAGTTCAGCTATTTATTTCAAAATTGAAAAATTTTGTTAAACAAATCAAAAGTTATTTTTAAGTCAGGTGGAGCTGCAGCTCATTATAAAAATTTAAAAAAAAAAATGCCAGCTTATGTAATTTCAAGAAAATACATGGATTGGAAGTAGAGTGGCACTTTTTGCCACATCCCACGGCAAAGGCCCCTGTGACGCTATTGGTGACACTCTCAAGCGAATGGCAAAAAGAGCAAGTCTTGCAAAATACTATGGAAACACAATCGCAACTCTGCGAGAACTATTCGACTGGGCAGTGAAACAAACTGATACATGTATCACCAAATTAAATTTCTGTTATAAATCAATGAACAATATGTTAAAATGTCAGAGGAATTGATGGAATTGTTTGATAAGGTTAAAACTGTCCCTGGTACCTAAAAATATCATTGTTTTATGCCTACTAGTGATACACAAATTGCAGCCAAACGGTATACCAATTCAGAGGATGAACCAAAAATATTCAATTTATTCAGTAAAGCCCAAAAATAATGTAAATATTCATGTGCAGATACTACGTTTTAGGATATATAACAATAATAAAAATAAAAACAAACCACGACTTTTTTCATAAGCATAATATTGACCCTTCCCAGACACCTGTTAAGATTGGCTTTGACCAAATAAGAAATTAAATATTATTGTGATATCTTTCCAACCATAAAAAACCCATCGGATTGTTAGAAGGAGTTGATTTTCTCATAAGCGGTATGGTGCGAGATTAATTGAATTTAATTAAAAAAAAAACTGAATAATTCCGTTTTATTTCTTTTAACTACTCCCAATGAAACAAATTTGATCTATTTTGTGATTAACTCATTTATCACTTGAAAATATGATCATACTAGACGATTTGAAGCGAAATAAAAATTAAATAAAAAGTTCATTTTGGACTTAAAAAATTCGATGTTAGAAAAACTTTTTTCTCTAAAATATGCCCAATTTGCAATGTATGGACGACTTTTAGTAAATTTAATTACGAAACTTTTTGCTCAAGAATGATCAAAATCTGAAGTGGCTGTTTTTTTAAATCGACTTTAAAGTTTTGAATTTTTTTTTTCAGTGTAGAAAATGTGTTTTTATTTTTTAAATATTTTTTTCTAAAACGTCAGGAAATTTCACGACAGTCCTCCATACAACACTTTTTTGTAGGTCTTGCCGTTTTCAAGTTATACGGGTTTATAAATAAAGTAAAAAAAAACTTTGACCCTTTCCAAATGTTAGTCCAGCTCGATTTTGAAAAAAACAAAGTATGTAAAGTATCTTAGTTTCACAAAGTCTTTACACCCAGAAAGTTTCATTGAATTCTGAAGGGGTGCTGCCAATCCCTTTGTCGAGTTGGCGTGAAATCCGTCATAAGCGTCTTGTACATGGAACACTTAATACGATGGTGAAGTCCACCAAACCACAAGGTCTCACGGAGTCCGTAGCAAGTACTACTTCCAACAATGATACATCTTTAAATTTCTCCGCTGCAGTTGTTGAAAGATGTTATCAACTATTGCTCAATCCTCTATCGATTCATACCGACAGACTTGTTAAAAGCTTTTTGGAAACTTTTCAACAACGCTTCTAACATTTCTTGTCAGTTTGACCAGAGACGAATAGAGACATAGTAGTTGAGTTTAGAATAAGTACCACTTCTAGTACTGCATTTGATCCCTTGGTACCTAAGTTTGACAGATCGCATTACACTTTTCACGGCATTCTAGATTTTGCTCTATAACCTTGTGTGCCATAACATTTTGGATAGCTGCAAGGGTAGGTGTTTTACTTTACTGGCATGATAAACAAACCCCGAACAACCGATAGCAATAGTGCCCCTAGGTTAGATGAGTTTTATCATGCTCTGTTATCCCCCCAATCTATTAAGAGCTGCAGCAGAAGATAATAGACAAATCCACATGATTGCTGATCATGATTGTACCAGAGAGCGATAAATGAGAGATATTCTCAATTATCTCCCTGATCCTTAACTTCACTTATTGCGGGAGTTGGCACTTCTCCCTCATCTGTCGTACCGATGAAGCCATTCTTCTTGCTGCCTTGGTGCCTTCGCCATTCAGGTGTTCAAAGTAGTGCTGCTGGCAGCTTTCAAGCGCCTAACGTTCGCTCGTTAAGATACTTTCTCACTTATCCCAACCGACTTCGGATTGCTCCTTGAGTGCGATACAACTGCTCCATCTCTTCCTGTGCTGTTTTATCCCGAAATAGAGAGGTTTTCTCCCTGTTAGGGGTCAATAAAATCCTGAATTATTGAATGTTGATGGAACTTCATCAAGTTGTTCCTAGAGTTCTAGCAGAAAACATGCTGAGAAGTTTATAGGAATTCCTTCAATTATTTTTGTCGAAACTGACACCTCGAGGTTTTATAAAATATATTTTCAAGAATTCATTCAATTGGAATTGGAAAAACACCCAGATTTCCTATTCATTAGTTATTTTATTTAAAGGAGATACTTTAATTATTTTCATCAACTGCTTGTTAAATTCTTTCGGAACTGCCAAACGACATTATTGACATTATTATCATACACGAAAAAGTTGAATGTATCGTTCAAAATTAATGAAATTCCAACAAATGTGCTTAAACTATTATCGCTCAAGCCAAAAGTTGCGGTAAAGAGTTCCAATAATGGAGTATCACATAAAATGCAATAGATATCACAACTTTAGGAACACAAATGAGGAATTCTCGTTGAAAGCAGGCCGCCATCGGTACACATCGTTAGAATTCTAATTTTATCTCACAGATCGCTACGGTATATGTTAAACTAAAGGGTAAGTATAGCTTTCATTTGAAGATAAAAAGTTTTTGGCGGCCATTTTGAATTGGGTTGCCATCATTTATTTCGTCAGAAAAAATGTTTTTTCACCATTGGCCGTCCGAGACTACCATCAGGAAGCAGGGAAAAAAGATCTTTTTCAATACCTTGTTTTTATAACTAACTTACTTTAATAGCTAAGTAGCAGGCTCTGTTCAAGTAGGGATGCTGGAAAAAGAGGAACAAGAAGACCTATTTTTAGTGATAGCCTCAAAATTCAACATGTTGAGTGCTAATAAGGTGAAAAATTCATTCTGCTTTTGCAAATCAAAATGGCGTCAAAATCCAAGATGGTTGCCATATTTTTTCACTTAAATTACTCTTATTCTTAACTCGACTCGTACGACCAACGATTGAAAATTTGTTTCTTTATTGTACAAAAAATTTGCATTGATTGCGTATCGTAGAATATACTTTAGATAATCGTTCACTGCATAGGGTAAATAAATACCATTGTTCACCTAGTTTTTTTTAGCCTTTTTTTCTCAGCTTTCTGATGGTGATGTCAGTACTTAGCGGTGTGCTAATTGTAAAAGAAATGGTTTTTCTGATGAAATTCAAAATGGCGGCCACGAGAAACACCCAGTACTGCTAAACAATTAGCTTGTTCATTGCCATATATGTTGCAATAAGCAGGTACCCAAACCCCGGGATTATAAGTCAAATAACGTTTTTTTTTGAACCTGCAACATTTTGAATAAGTGAACCATCCGTGAAAAAAAAACTGATTACGATTAATGTCTTCAAATTTCCTTTCAAATGATGAATTAGCTAAATGGGAATGTTCTTGTTTTGGAATTTATTTCAACTCTTCATATAGAGAATCTGAGGCGCGTCTACGTTCGAAACCAAAGATAGAACAAACGTTGGCAAATATGTTGTGAGAAAATTTTAAACCCTGGACTGGAAATTGAAAGTTACCATATTTAAGAGGCTCAAACGCAAAGGGGTGTAAGTGACATTTTGGTCGGTTTTGAGTTGAGGAAACTCTACTGTTTCAAAGCTTTCTTACGATATTTTCAGATGACTTTTCCGCTCAACAGAAAAATAGCATGATTCTTAGAATACTGGTTTTTTGACTCCGACATAATTTCTTCGTGCTTACGGTCATCGGGAAAGGGAAGAAATGTTAGTGTGACTACCGTTGTTACTAGAGACCGAGATCACCTCTGCATCTCCACGGTTGTCATGGATGGGATATTGGGTTAGTGGGATAAGGTAGAGATCTGGGAGTCACCAATTTTTGGTGATGTCATCGATGATATAATCACGCCTAACCAGTTTCCCAACATAATTCGATAATCAAATTGTACGCCGTTCTAGCTATCGTCCAATCAGTTTGCTTTACTCGATCAGTAAACTTTTTGAAAAAGGTCATTTTGAACAGAATGATGGCCCACATCAACACAAATTCAATTTTTGCCAATGAACAGTTCAGATTCCGCCATCGGCATTCGACCACTCATCAACTTTTACATGTAACAAATTTGATCCGTTCCTACAAATCTGAAGGCTATTCTATTGGTCTTGCTCTTCTAGACATAGAAAAAGCATTCGACAGTGTTTGACATACATTGTTAGAATAATTCAAAGTTATCTGTCAAATCGTACACTTCAGGTTAATTATCAGAACTCCAGATCTGAAAGACTTCCTTTAAGAGCTGGTGTTCCCCAAGGCAGCATTTTGGGACCAATATTATACAATATTTTCACATCTGACTTACCTGAGTTACCTCAGGGATGTCAAAAATCCTTGTTTGCGGATGACATAGGCCTCTTCGCCAGAGGACGAAGCCTGCGTGTCATCTGTAGTCGATTGCAAAAAGTTTGGATATTTTTTCTTCATGCTTGCAAAAATGAGAGATTTCTCCTAATGCTTCCAAAACTCAACTAATAATATTCCCACATAAACCAAAAGCTCTTTATTTGAAACCCTCAAGTAGACATATTGTCACGATGAGAGGGGTTCCAATAAATTGGTGAGATGAAGTTAAGTATCTAGGGCTCATGCTAGATAAGAATTTAACTTTCAAAAATCACATTGAGGGCATTCAAGCCAAATCTAATAAATATGCAAAATGTCTCTATCCCCTTATTAATAGAAAATCAAAACTTTGTCTTAAGAACAAGCTTTTGATATTCAAACAAATTTTCAGGCCAGCCATGTTGTATGCTGTACCAATATGGACTAGCTGTTGTAATACCAGGAAGAAAGCTCTGCAGAGAATTCAAAATAAAATTTTGAAAATGATTCTGAGGCTTCCTCCCTGGTATAGTACCAATGAGTTACATAGAATATCCAATGTTGAAACATTGGAACAAATGTCAAATACAATCATTAACAATTTCAGGCAAAAATCGTTACAATCTTCTATTGCCACGATTAATGCGTTATATGTTTAGGTTAAGTTAGGTTAAGTATATTAAAAACGTTTTTTTTTCTCTTATAAGCAGGTGAAATCAACTCACCTGTAAAAAAAAATCTGAACTGCTACGGCAAATGAAATGTAATATGTTATTAACAAAATGTTAATAAAATCTCAAATTTGTTTTACCAAATTAGGATGATAGTGTTGTCTAATAACACAGAATACCTAGATATAATAAATGAATGTTTTGTTTAAAATGATACTAAGGCTGATACAAATATTAATTTTCTTTTATGTCCGAGACGACTTGGAAGGTTCGAGGGGGGGGGGGGATAAAAATAAATAAGAAACAAAAAAAATAAAAATGAAAAAAAGAGTTTTTATTTTGAATTTTTATTTTTAGATATAGTTGTTGAACTTTTTGCAATCCACCTCTGGATCATTATTTAACCTGTTTTTTAAATTAAAAATTGAAAAAACCTAACTGTTGCCAACAAAAATGATGAATCTTTTTTTTTTCTCCCCTTCAAAATTTTCGGATTTTTGAAGAGGGGGGGGGGGGTGACATGAAAGAAAATTAATATGTGTAGCAGCCTAATAAAAAAATCAAAAAAAAAAACATTGTGCGCCGAAGAAGTTTTCATCGCTCGCCCACGCAAGAGCAAGTGACACGATAAAGATCAATCTTTACTAAGCGTTCGCGTCATTTTTTCACTACGACGTGAATACCACGAGTGACATGTTTGATGCAGCCTCTTTGCCCGCCCCCGTAGGAGCAAGCGTTAAAGTGGAAGGATCAATCACAACTCATTACATGTGACATTAATTTAGAACAGCTGCATCATTCACAATAAACGCAAAAGTTCTACGAGAAGCTTAACGCATCCCGAATAGGCTTCGTGCCGCGAGCCGAAATGTTTAGGGATAAGGACGGAAGCATCTTGACGGACGGACGCGAGGTGATTGAAAGGTGGAAGCAGCACTACGATGGACACCTGAATGGCACGGAGAGCAGAGAGTCACGACAGCGGAGGAAGTGACTTCGTTAGCACGGCGGATGAAGGAAGCCAACCTACCCCCACATTGAGGGAAGTTAAGGATGCCATCAACCAGCTCAAGAATAACAAGGCCGCTGCACAATGGACCGAATCGACAATTCAGCTGGAAAAAGTGTTTCCTCTGTTCTCGTCGATTTTAGACGTTCGATGTCTTCAGAGAAGTTATTCGTAATTAAGTTTTACATCTCTTAAGGGTGGCCCTTATTTAATTTTAAATTTTGACTCAAACTTTTTTGTTCGATGAAATTTGTGGCTGCACTCTTCTGCAAACTTTTAGAAAATGTTATTTTGACCAACTTTGTTGTTCATTTGAGCTAAGTAAATTGATTTTGAAAGTTTTATTTTAGAGTGGACCCAAAAAAATCAGTTATTCTGATCTAACTTTTTTATTTTCAGTTTTACGTAAATGTGGTCTTCAGAAGAGTTGCAGAGGAAGTAAAAATACACATTTTTGCTGAACATTGCAAGTTTGTAATTCTTGTGATTTTGAAGTTATAAGCAAATTTAAGGGAAAAACTATGAAATCTTTAAATGCCCATAACTCATGGAGTTGGTTCGATAAAATTTTTCTTTAAGTGGCATTAGAAAGGCCATACAATAGGCATTTTTTGCTGCAAAAACTACGAGAACATATTTTTTTGTAAATTGAGAAAATTCACTTCAAAAATACACTGTGGTCTTCAGAAGAGTTGCAGAGGAAGTAAAGATACACATTTTTGCTGAACATTGCAAGTTTGTAGTTCTTGTGATTTTGAAGTTATAAGCAAATTTAGGTAAAAACTATGACATCCTTAAATGCCTATACCCAAGACACACACATGTTATAATTGATGCAGATTAACTCTTATAAGACTATATTTAGTCATATATCAGTTGATACACCTTAATTATAACATGTGTGTTACTCGGGTAACTTATGGAGTTTGTTCGATCAAAATTTTCTTTTAGTAGCATTAGAAAAGCCATACAATAGGAAATTTTTGCAGCAAAAACTGTGAGAACGTATTTTTTGTAAATTGAGAAAATTTACTTCAAAAATACACTTAAAAAATTCGAAATTTGATTGTAACTCACAAGATTTTAAAGTTAACGGCATGCTGTCTTCATCAAAGTAGTAGAATTTAACTAGATCTACAACTTCCTCATACAAAACTTTTAAGAGGTGAAACAAAGTATAAAAATATGATGATACGATTCAGATGTAGATCACCTTGTATTTATTACTATAAAACATTAAGTCAGTATATCAGTAGTCGCTTACATATACTTGCTGTCGTAAACTTTTTTTTTCTTTTTTTATTACTTTATCAGTACTCAGTAGTATAATAAATATATAATTCAAAATGTAAAATGGTGCCAATGCAACTTAACAATCTTTAAATGTTTCGTCACTGCTATTATTGTCACTGAATACATACAATAGTGTCATGGGGTACAGAACTGTGGAAATGGTGGAATAATCAAACAATATTGAAGAAGGCAAGGTTATCAAAAAGTGTGCAGGTTTGAAAAATTATTGATAGAATGAAAGTACAATTATATTGTTACTACTTGAATAATTTTGTATTAATTAATAGTAAAATTTATTATCCTACATATTTTTTGTTTCCCATTTCTAGATAAGGTTCGATATAAAAAAGTTGTAGCTGTAGCTAAAACCTACAACTTTGCTGAAGACAGCCTGACGTTAACTTTAAAATCTTGTGAGTTACAATCAAATTTCGAATTTTTTAAGTGTATTTTTGAAGTAAATTTTCTCAATTTACAAAAAATACGTTCTCACAGTTTTTGCTGCAAAAATTTCCTATTGTATGGCTTTTCTAATGCCACTAAAAGAAAATTTTGATCGAACAAACTCCATAAGTTATAGGCATTTAAGGATGTCATAGTTTTTACCTAAATTTGCTTATAACTTCAAAATCACAAGAACTACAAACTTGCAATGTTCAGCAAAAATGTGTATCTTTACTTCCTCTGCAACTCTTCTGAAGACCACATTCACGTAAAACTGAAAATAAAAAAAGTTAGATCAAAATAACTGATTTTTTTAGTCCACTCTCAAATAAAACTTTCAAAATCAATTTACTAAGCAAAAAAGGAGAGTTAGATCAAAAGCTTCTTCAACAAAGTTGGTCAAAATAACATTTTCTAAAAGTTTGCAGAAGAGCGCAGCTACAAATTTCATCAAACAAAAAAGTTTGAGTCAAAATTTTAGCTTAAATAAGGGCCACCCTATCCAATTTTTTCTTAAAAGATGCAAAACTCATTTACGAATAACTTCTCTGAAGACATCGAACGTCTATAATCGACGAGAACAGAGAAAACACTTTTTTCCGGCTAAATTGTCGATTCGGTCCATTGTGCGTTGGTAAGGATGGGATTGGAGCTGAACTCATCAAAATGGGCCCGGAGAGGTTGGCCACCTGTCTGCACCGGCCGGGTGTAAGAATCTGGGAAACGGACAGCTGCCGGAGGAGTGGAAGCAACGGGTCATATGCCTAATCTACAAGAAGGGCGACAAACTGGAATGTGAAAACTATCGTGCGATCACTATCCTGAATGCCGCCTACAAAGTGCTATCCCAGATCATCTTCCGTCGTCTATCACCAATAGCAAATGAGTTTGTGGGAAGTTATCAAGCTGGCTTCATCAACGGCCGCTCGACGACGGACCAAATCTTCACTGTATGGCAAATCCTCCAGAAATGCCGTGAATACCAAGTCCAACGCATCACCTGTTCATCGATTTTAAAGCGGCTTATGATAGCATTGACCGCGAAGAGCTATGGAAAATCATGGACGAGTACAGCTTTCCCGGGAAGCTCACAAGACTAATAAGAGCAACGATGGACAGTGTGCAGAATAGCGGGAAGATTTCGGGCGAACATTCCAGTTCGTTCGAATCCCGGGTGGTGGACTTTCGTACCTGCTGTTCAACATCACGCTAGAAAGTGTCATGCGGAGAGCCGGGTTCAATAACTGAGGTACGATTTTCACGAGATCCAGCCAATTTGTTTGCTTCGCGGATGATATGGATATTGTCGGCAGAACATTTGGAACGGTGGCAGACCTGTACACTCGCCTAAAACGTGATGCGGCAAAAGTCGGCCTGGTAGTGAATGCGTCAAAGACAAAGTACATGCTGATAGGCGGAACCGAGCGCAACAGAGCTCGCCTGGGAAGCAGTGTTACGATGGACGGGGATGCTTTTGAGGTGGTTGATAAGTTCGTCTACCTTCTGATCCTTGTTAACTGCTGATAACAACGTTAGTCGTGAAATACGGAGACGCATCATCAGTGGAAGTCGCGCCTACTATGGGCTCCAAAAGAAGCTGCGGTCGAGAAAGATTCACCCCCGCACCAAATGTACCATGTTAAAAACGCTTATAAGACCGGTGGTCCTCTATGAACATGAAGCATGAATCATGCTGGAAGAGGACCTGCACGCACTTGGAGCGTTCGAACGAAGGGTGCTTAGGGCGATCTTTGCCGGAGTACAGGATAAGGTGTGTGGCGGCGGAGAATGAACCACGAGCTTGCTAGGCTCTATGGCGAACCTAGTATCCAGAAGGTTACGAAAGCCGAAAGGGTGCGCTGGGCAGGGCATGTTGCAAGACTACCGGACAACAATCCTGCAAAGATGGTGTTCACGTCGAATCCGGTTAGCAAAAGAAGACGGGGAGCACAGCGAGCGAGGTGGCTTGATCAGGTGCAACAAGATCTGGAGAACGTGGGCCAAAATCGAAGTTGGAGAGACACAGCCATGGACCGAGTAAATTGGCGTAACATCGTTAACGAGGTTTTATCAAATTAATTGATGTAACACCAACTAAATAAATAATATGAAGAAAAAATGGACAGCCACGCAAAAAGAAAAAAAAAAATGGTCCAAGTGTGATACAGGACCTTATGAGTAGTGTCAAGAGAAAAGTTTGTCCATTGGGGTATGGGATTGAAATTGAATAAATATGGGTACATATTCATAACATATATTATTTTACTGCCTGAAAGTTTGAAGATGATTGGTTTAACGTGCGAATTTTTCCAAATATTTGTGTGTGTCGTAATTTCCGTACACCCTATATTATTCGATGCTTTCTTCTAGGAATTTGTTGATTTGAAGTTTTGTAGCAATATTGGAATTTGAATTCTTTGCTTCCACCATAAATCGTATGAATGTTGAGTCCCTATTATTAGCCCTTGACCGAAAAACATTCTTCATGTAGCATTCGTTACAGATTTCTATAAATATGATAACGGAAATTCAAATGATTGTGTATATTGATATCAAAGCATTTGTTTATCTTGGAACACTTGTGACAATGGCGTTTTCTGTGAAGTGAAAAGCTGGAAGACCCAGGGCCTTTTTAGAATTGCAAGAGCGTTCCGGTTGCGCTATACGTGGGAAACTAGAAAATTGAAAATGGCGCATGCTGATGATCCACGAGTTATATAAATTGTGGTAACTAGCAAATATTATAATGCGTGTAAAATACGGCAGATTTTATCGGGCTGCAAATGTTGGAAGGAAGAATTGCGAAAACAAAATTCAGCAAAAAATCAGGTACATATACAATGCCTTCGTAGAAGGTCACGAATACGCTGGACTACTGTCTGGAAAAGAACCTGGAAACCCTAAACATACGGTGCAGTATTGCCCAAGACCGACGAAGGCGGAGCTCTACAATTCACCCAGCAAAAAATAAAACCACGCTTTAGCCAAAAAGGTATCTGTGTAGGTATGGAGGTTTATTAATCCAAATCAATCGCATGAATTATATGTCGATTTCTCAAGCAAAGTTAAATAACAAAATGATATGAAATCTTGCTGATTTTCTTATCAGCATGGATGAATCAACAGTGACAAAACAAAATGAGAACTAAAATTTGTTCATCGAATAACGAAGTAACAGTAAATTTTGTTATCACTTAGATCAAGATGATAACTGAATGTGTACCATCATTTTTTTCGGATATTATGATCGTATATGACAGATATTTTTAAGAAAAGAGTGTTCGGGCTTAAACTTACGCCAGTTTACGCCCCGACCAATTGAAAACATGTTGTATGATGAGAAGTCTACAGTGTTTATTAACACATGCTTTATATAAATCTTATGGCAAAGATGTTTGATAATACATTTGTTGTCAACTTGTTATCAAAATCGTCTGAACAAATTCTGTTATCATTGGGTTATCGTTGATAACAGAATATCAACATGATAACAGCTATAATAAAAGTTTTTGTTAATTTTGTATCATGCAGTTATCCAACTTTGCTATGGTTGGATCTTTTTTTCCCACTGTGCATCGTCCAGAACGCTACATTGCGATCGTCAGAACACGGCATCCGAGTAGAGCGAACAACTTCAGCTGAGCTTATCGATGGTAATTAAGTTGTAAACTGTTGTGAGCATGGCAGGGATCTCCAATGTCCCACGACCACCAGGATTTATGACACTCGTAGCTTCCAGATTCCCTTTGAGCGGTCCGATTCGTGACATCTCATCGTCGGAATGCGGGCGCTGGCTGCTGTTCTAATCTTCACCTACAAACCTCAATTAAGGCACCGTGTGATTCCATTGTCTTTCCTGCTCACTTCAGTCGGTCGATTCGGGGCTCGGATGTCGGATGGTGATCAATGCCAGGGTCCCTCACATTCACTTATCAATTGCGCCGGATTGCGTGTGCGTTAGAACACGACACTGAGCCGATGGTGTGTCCCGATTTGCATATTTCCCAGGTTAAGCGGTGTCCATTGCATGATAATGGCCGGTTTCGGAGGCGATGATGATGGATTGTGCCCTCTGTTCCACAGTGGTTCGATCTGGAACGAATGACAGCTAAAATCTCACACTTTCTTTGTACTGGTAGATTTTGCCGTTTTTTTTATTGTACATGTACAATTGAATTGTTGATGCTATTTTAAAGCATCATGAACTTTAATTTCTTTAAATTCTTCTAGAATTAATTCAAACATTACATCAATTCCTTATATCAACAGATACCAATTCTCATTTGGTTAAACTTTTTTGAGCCCTTGGTAACATTAAGTTAACTACATATTTCATTTCATTTGCCGTAGCAGTACAGAATATTTACAGGTCAGTTAATTTCACCTGCTTATGAGAGAAAAACATTGCTTTCAAATAACTTAATCTTACATAACCAAAATATATAACGCATGCAATAGAAGGAAGCAACAGTTTCTGTCTAAAATATAGATAGTTTTATTAGAAATTTGTTCAAAGGTTGCCGAATTTCCTTCCTGGTATTACAATAACTGGTCCATATTGGTACAGCATACATAATGGCTGTCCTGACAATTAGTTTGAAGATCGAAACCTTGTTCTTACGTTTACGTTGTTTGCTTCAAATGTTGGTATTAAACCACAAAAGTGTTCACGAAGCTGAGAAGAATATAACCATTCCGCGAAATGATATTTAAGGGGTTGGGCCTCTTTTGAACCACTGTGCGTTCCCCCCGAGTGCAAGCGATGGCTAATTAATACTCGGTGATTATTAGTTTCACGGACTGTTTTGTGTGCGCGAGCAGTGCTTTTTTTTATTCACTGCGCAAGGTTTCTCCGGCGACGGAATGCGTGTCAGTAGCACGTGGCTTACCTACATGGTCGCAGCCCAAAACTGCAATCGTATAGTGTAGTAAGCTGATGGCGACCGATGAAGGTGTTAATCAGCGACGATGGGCGTGTGAATCGGTCACAGGCAATGCGAATGGGTTGGATAATGACATCGAAATAGTCAGTCGTTAAGTGATTGAAATCTAGTTAGACTGAATATGAATTTACTACATAAAGAGACATGAAACAATCACGGAGGAGGAGCCAACTTGGTAAAAGTTTAGAGGTGTATCACATATTTTTGAAATATTGGACTTTTTTAACTGTCAAGTAAAGTAAAGTAAAACATTGGTGTTGGAAGATAATTTCTCCAAAGCCTCTTTCAGAGACTTCTCCAGGATATTTTTTAGGATTCCTCCAGGGATTTTACCACAAATTTAAACAATATAATCTCCACAGTGATCCATACAACGATTTCGACAGAGATTCCTGCACGAAGAAGTTTTGATCGCTACCAGATTTTTAAGGGCCGGATCAGACAGGGTTCCAGGAGCACCTTCAGCAATTCCTCCAGAAAAACTGCTTGGAATTCTGCTAGGATTTTTTCTAGGAATTTCCCCAGAAAAATCTCTATCTCTAGAGATTTCGCAACGAGCTTCTTAAAGTGGGCTTCGTAGCCGTGCGGTTAGTGTCACCAGGCATTTAGCCGCATCGTGCTAGGGAGTGTGGGTTCGATTCCCGCCTCAGGCCGGTAAACTTTTCGTGAGGAATGTTTTCCGACTGTGCCACTAGGCGTTGCATGCTAGTCCGTTGTCTAGTGTGGTGCGTCCTTCAAAGGGCATAAATGCCCACTGGAAGCATTAACGTATCAGTGTCTTTTTTTTTTTAAGAGTAACAGGAATACCACCACTAATTCAGCCATTCCATGAAGAACCGATCTAGTGGGTCACCGAATTCCGTGAAAATTTGCTATTTTGTTCCTTATCCGAATTTAGGATACCCGTGTTTTTGGATTTTTTGATTGGGGTGACCATTTACAAAATAGGGTGACCAACAAAAACGCGATTTTGCAAAATATTTATTTAAAAAAAATATAACTTTTGAACGTTTGACCGATTTCCAATCTTTTTGGACGAAATGATAGCTAAAGATTTTGACTTTTCAGGAAAAATATAAAATTTTACAAAAAAAAAAATTGCATGAAGAAAATCAATAATTTCCGTTTTTTCATGTTTTTTAGGCTCGGGACCAAAGGGGTTATTGTTGTTCTCATTTTTTCTTGAAAGTTCAGAAAATTTTACGTTTACTGTCAAATTTTCAAAGATGTATGTTTTTAAGTTTTTGAGATATATTTTTTGAAAATAAAAAAAATCAGTCATTTTTCGCGCATAAGATATTTTATTTAAAAAAAATCATTACTTTTGAACAGCTCAACCGATTTTCAATCTTTTTTAATGGAATGAAAGCTTAAGATTTCTACTTTTCAGAAAAATATAAAACTTCGAAAAAATATTTTTTTAAATTAAATTTTTATATTTTTTCATGTAATTTTTTTTTTCAGATTTTTTGATTTTGTCTGAAAGGTGGAAATCTTACGCTTTCATTCCATTGAAAAAAGATTGAAAATCAGTTGGGCAGTTCAAAAGTTATTTTTTTTAAATAAAAAATCTATTGCGCTGAGACCTACAGTGTGTGCCGATGAAAAATGACTGATTTTTTTTATTTTCAACCAAATATATCTCAAAAACAAAAAACATACATCGCTGAAAAATTGACAGTAAACGTAAAATTTTTTGAACTTTCAAGAAAAAAATGAGAACAGCAATAGCCCCTTTGGTCCCGAGGCCTTCGAAACACGAAAAAATGAAAATTATTGATTTTTTCATGTAAAAATGTAAATGTAAATTTTTGTGAAATTTTATATTTTTCCTGAAAAGTCAAAATCATTAGCTTTCATTTGTGATTGAAAATCGGTCAAACGGTTCAAAAGTTATAATCTTTTTTAAAATAAAAATTTTGCAAAATCGCCATATTTTGGGTCACTCTATTTCGGAAATGGTCACCCTAATAAAAAATCCAAAAACACGTTTATCCTTATTTCGGATAAGGAACAAAATAGCTAACTTTCACGGAATTCGGTGACCCACTAGATCGGTTTTTCATGGAATAGCTGAATTACTTAATAGAATCCTTCGGTAATATTTTTAAAAAGATTCCTCCAGGATTATCTCAAAGAAAGGAATTCTTCCTAGGATTGTTCCAGGTATTTTTTAAGCGTTTATTTTCCTTTCAGAGATTTTCCCAAAATTCTGCCAGACACTTCTTCAAGCATTCTTACTGAAAAATATCAGCTCTCAAAAGACCACTTCAAATGGAGCTCCAGGGATTCCTTGAAAAATTCCTCTTGAAGTATCTCCAGAGACTCTTCCAGAGATGTCTCCACGAATTCATTTGGAGATTCCTCCAGGGATTTTACCAGAAAATCCTCCAAGATAATCTCTCCGGTAATCTCTATAGGCATTTCTCCAGGGATTCCATCAGGGCTTTGCCAGAGATTTCACCATGAGACATTCTATACCGTTTCTGATAGCGCTCCTGGATTACCTTCATCAATTCCTCCAAGAATTATTTCAGGTTCTTTTTTTTGCATGGATATTTCTACGGGGATTCCTTTATTTAAAGATTTCGCAAGGAGTTCCAGCAGGAATGTCTCCAGAAGATTCCTCTCCGATTTGTTTCAGGAATACACCGGAATTTTAACGGAGATTTCTCCAAGGATTTTCCGAGCGATTTATCTTTGTATTTCTCCAGAGGTTTCTCTAGAAAATCTTTCAGAGAATTCTACAAGGATTCATCTAGGAAAACCTCTACAAAGTTTCTTGCAGAGATTTCTCCAAGGCATTCTCTACAAATTGTTCCAGGAGTTACATTGGGATAATCTCTTCAAGCATTCCTCAAAATATTCCCCTAGTGATTTCTCCATAGTTTCCTGCGAGGATTTCTCCACGGATACTCACAAAGATATCCCCAAGTAGTCATTAAGAGATTCTTTCAGGAATTATTTTTTTTTTTTTTTTGCGGGATTCTTCCACGATTTGCTCCAGAGATTTAACTAGACATTTCTCCAGGGATTTTATCTGGAATTTCTCCAGGTGTTCAGCATTTCACGAATTCTTCATGAATTTTCCCCCGGAATTCTACTAGACTTACTACCAGGAAAACCGTTGCATGACTTACTCCAACGATCTCTCCAGATGAAACTGGGATTCGACTGAGATTTATCGAGAGATTCATTCTGGTCCTTCAAAAAAGCATCCAAGGATTCATGTGAGAGTTCCTATAAGAATTCCCATGATACCCTGCAGCAATTTCATCAGAAATTTTTCTAACAATTTCTCCAGGAATTACATTAGGAAAATGTATACAACAATTCCTCCAGTAAAATCTCTACATCAATTCCTTTTTGGAAAATCTCTTCATGGATCCCTCAGAAGCTTTTACCTGAGATTTCTATAAAAAAAACTCAATAGATTCCTCTAAGGATAAATCCAGAGTTTTCTTCAGAAAAATCTCTACATAGATTTTTTTTTCCACCAGCAAAATCTCGACAGTGACGCTTCCTGGGATACCTCCAAGGATTCTCCAGGGATTCCTCTAGAGATGCCTCCAGGAGTCCTTCAGTAATTAACTCTGATAATCCTTCCCACAGGAGTTTCTCCAGAGACTCCCCGAGGGATAATTCTAAGAAAATCTCTACAGGGAATCCCGCAGAGATTTCTCCAGTTTTTTTTTAAGAATTTTTCCAAGGCTCCAGAAAATCTCCAAAGGATTCCTCTTGAAATTGTTCCAGGGGTGAGCTGGTAGAGAATCGACTGTATATTTCAATGAAATATGCCTTTCGTCTACGCAGTCTTTATTTTAAAAACACGCTGAAAAAATAAACACTGCGTATCCGAAGAGCATGTTTTATGTTCCAGAGATTTCTTCAGAAATTCTTCCGGAGATTTCCTCGGGAATCCCTCCATAGGCTCAAGCAAGAATTTCTTCAGGATTTTTTTTCTAGAGATTCTAGAGAAATCCAAATTATACAGAGATTTAAAAAAAAACTTCTTCAGAAAAGGAGTTCTAGGAGAATCTTTAAAAAATGGGTGGAAGCCTGGAGGACTGCTTATTCTATTTGATGAAATCCCAGGAGGAATTCATAGGTGAACCTCCGTAGCAATTTATAGAGGAGTTATCAGATAGTTTTGGAGGCCCAGAACGAACTCTGGAGAAGTGAATTTCAATGGCTGCTTGGGCACGTCAGGAGTTAATCATCAATATTAACCTCCTTTTCCCGAGCAGCCTAGATAGCCGCGTAGTGTCGGTAGCGGTTGTTTCAACTGGCTAAGAATTAACACTACGGACTGCCTGTTCCGGTGGTAAAAGTCCACCTCACAGGTGACCCCTAATTTATGGTGTGATGCGTACCGTGCCTAAGAATGAATGGTTAGGGGGGTCTAAATAAAACCTAACCGCAAACGGATTCTGTGGGGTACCAGGGCGCCCTCCACAGTATTGAGTCCTTCCTGTGCTACCCGGAGCAATAGTGCAGGTGACCTTGTGTTTCTCCGAGATAATCGGCTGCCCTTCTTCAGTCTTTATCCTGAGGCTTAATAAGGGTGGGATTATGAATATGTTGACATTTAATTTAAATTATCACCTATATGGATTCGCATTATGCGTTTTACACAGTGTATTCTGTGCTCTTTCGCCTTTGGCGACTTTAAATAGATACCGATCTGGTTTTTTCGTTGCTGGTCTTTTTCGTGCTGAGATTGCAAAAAGCTTAATCCTGCCTAGTTTGGGTAGTGGCTACGGTTAGGTTAGCTCAGATCAATCTTCAGCATAAAAGAACAGCAACGATCAATCTTTGCAGACTCATGCAAAATGGTGCAGCCCAAGTGGCGCTAGTTCAAGAACCCTACTTTCGTAGAGGGAACTTCTATCTAGGTAACCTTGTGGACCCAGTTTTTGCTACTTTTAGCAAACTTGAAATGGCAAACTCGCGCTCCATGCCCCGCGCATGCGTGCTCGTTAATAAAGCAATCGTTGCTACACTCATTTCTGAGTTAACTACCAGAGATGTATGTGCTGTCACAATCGATGTTTCTGTTGGTGACCTCAACAGGAAATACGTCTATTGTTCGGTATATTTACCACATGATGAACCATCCCCAACGGATGACTTCAAACGAGTTGTCGTACACTGCGTAACAAAAGGCCTTCCGCTGATTGTGGGCAGTGATGCCAATGCTCATCACATCATCTGGGGCAGCTCGGATATCAATTTGAGAGGCTCCAGTCTGATGGAATACTTAAGTAGTACAGACCTTGGATTACTTAACATAGGCAATCGCCCAACCTTCATGGTTTCTAATAGAGAAGAAGTGTTAGACATAACGCTCTGCTCGAATAGAATCAGTCACGAGTTGACGAATTGGCATGTATCAGATGAGGAATCATTATCTGATCATCGCTACATCTTCTTTGAACATTCAAATGTAACTGCGCAGACTTTGCGTTTTAGGAATCCCCGGTCAACAAACTGGGAACTCTACATTGAATTGGTTGCGACCAAATTTCATGGATATTCTCCGTCCATTGAAAATCCAAGTGATCTGGATGATGCCGTTGATACTACAACATCCTACATTATGGAAGCTTTTGAAGAAGCATGTCCTCTGCGGTCTGTAAAGACTACAAGAGGGACCCCATGGTGGAATTCCGATCTGACTAGACTCAGGAAACAATGTAGAAGGAGTTGGAACAGACGCCGTTCAGCTGGATCAGAGTCGTTCAAGTCAGCTCGCAAGGCTTACAAGAAGGCTCTTCGTTCTGCTGAACGATCCGGCTGGAAAAACCTTTGTACAAATGTTTCCAGTTTGAGTGAAGTCAGTCGGTTGAACAAAATTCTTGCAAAATCTAAGGATTTCCAAGTGAACGAAATTCGCTTACCTAATGGTGACTTTACTTCTTCCGATGAAGAAGTTTTAGAATGTTTATTCAATACACACTTCCCCGGATGTGTGGACATAGCATCTACGGATGAACCAAATGTCTTTTCATGTAGTTACGAGTCTCTGGCCTCGGCTCGCAGTATCGTAACTACTGAATCGATTCAATGGGCACTTAACAGTTTTGCTCCTTTCAAATCTCCAGGAGCGGATGGGATTTATCCTGTTCTGCTCCAAAAGGGATTTGAGTCTATCAAACATGTTTTGAAAAAGCTACTTGTAAGCAGTTTTGCTACCGGGTACATTCCCAAATCCTGGCGTGATATTACTGTAAAGTTTATCCCAAAAGGAGGACGTGCGTCGTATGAGGAAGCGAAGAGTTTTAGACCAATCAGTCTGACCTCTTTTCTTCTGAAATGTCTGGAACGCATTATCGATCATCACATCCGTGATGTTTATTTGGCAAACATGCCTCTTCATGTGAATCAACATGCTTACCAATCTGGAAAGTCCACTGTGACTCTTTTACACAAAGTTGTATACGATATCGAGAAAGCATTCGCTCAGAAGCAATCCTGCTTGGGTGTTTTCTTGGATATTGAGGGTGCCTTTGATAACGTGTCTTTCGATGCCATATTGGAAGCCGCACGAAACCATGGGCTACCTACAATGATTACCAATTGGATTCATCAAATGCTCAAAAACCGACATCTCTTCTCGACATTGCGTCAAGCAGCGATTCGAAAATTGAGTGTTTGCGGATGCCCCCAAGGGGGAGTCTTGTCACCACTTTTGTGGAATCTCGTAGCAGATACGCTATTGAGGCAACTCAATAATTGCGGTTTTCCAACTTATGGATTTGCCGACGACTATCTAGCTCTGATAGTTGGTATGTGCATAAGCACCCTATTCGACCTGATGCAAAGTGCTCTTCAGGTAGTCGAGAGTTGGTGTCGCCAATATGGCCTTTCGGTTAACCCGAATAAAACATCTATTGTTCTTTTTACGGAAAGACGAAACCGCGATGGAATTCGACCTTTACGTCTTTTTGGCACTGAGATTAATGTGACTGATCAAGTAAAGTATGTTGGAGTCATTCTAGATTCCAAACTTTCATGGACACCTCACATTGATTTCAGAGTCAAAAAAGCTTGCATGGCCTTCGGTCAATGCCGGCGAACCTTTGGTAAAACTTGGGGCCTCAAACCCAAATATATCAAATGGATTTACACAACAGTTGTTCGGCCAATATTGGCATATGGATGTCTTGTGTGGTGGCAAAAGGGCGAAGTGAGAACAATCCAATCAAAATTGGGCCATCTCCAAAGGATGTGCTTGATGGCGATGTCTGGTGCGTTCTCTACAACTCCCACAGCAGCGCTCGAGGCCCTTTTCGACGTTGCGCCACTACACATATATCTTAAACAAGAAGCACTTTCTTGCTCTTACCGTTTATGGGTACTGGATCTACTGGAGAAAAATCCAGTGAATCGTAGATCTACACACACTTCGTTGTTTCCACTTTTGGTGAATTGGGACAAAATTGTCCTTGCTCCAAGTGATCTCACAATTGCTTGTAACTTTCCTTACAGGACATTTACCACACAATTCCCTTCACGGGAAGAGTGGACGTCTGGCTATTTGGAAAGAAGTATATCAAGCAATATAGTATGTTACACTGATGGCTCCCTTCTTGAAGGTAGAGCTGGTGCAGGAGTATATTCTCGTGAGCTAAGGCTGAATCAGTTTTACTCACTTGGTAGAAACTGCACCGTTTTTCAGGCGGAAATATTTGCTCTTATGTGTGGAGTGCAATCAGCACTCCAACAGCGCGTAATGGGTAAAGTCATATACTTCTGTTCAGATAGTCAGGCTGCTATAAAAGCTCTCGCTTCGGCCAACTCAAGGTCGAAGCTTGTTATCGCATGTCGAACTCAAATTGAGGAACTGAATTCAGTCAACTCTGTAAACCTTGTATGGGTACCTGGCCATTCTTCCATCGCTGGAAATGAATTGGCTGATGAGCTAGCTCGCGATGGAGCATCGCATGACTTCATTGGCCCTGAGCCGGCTATTCCAATTTCGAAGTGCTGGGTGAAGCTTCAGATAAACTCTTGGGCGGCAACTCAGCACAAGCAATATTGGAATAGTTTGGAGTCGTGTCGTCAAACAAAATTGTATATTACTGAGCCATCTCCAAAGGTGGCGAAGTATTTAACAAATCTGTCAAAGCAGAATTGCAGTCTCTTGGTCAGAGCGTTGACAGGCCACTGCCGACTCAACTATCACATGGCAAATATTCAGCGTGCTGACTCATTTGTGTGTGATAGTTGTGATTCCGATTATGGAACTTCGTATCACCTGATATGTAACTGTCCAGTTTTTGCGCAAATGCGATTCCAATTACTTGGTAAACACTTATTAAGTGAAACTGAATTCAGAAGCCTGAATCTTCAGGACATTCTGTTATTCTTAACCCGCTGTGGTAATGAGCTATAGGCTCTCTTTACGCTCATGCGTTTTGCAGTGCCCTTTTTAGGGCGCTGTTCGAACCCATTGTGGTATGGAGCTACATGCTCT
This sequence comes from Aedes aegypti, assembly GCF_002204515.2. Taxonomy (NCBI): domain Eukaryota; kingdom Metazoa; phylum Arthropoda; class Insecta; order Diptera; family Culicidae; genus Aedes; species Aedes aegypti. The sequence goes on along the minus strand of NC_035109.1, from coordinate 43,953,814 downwards.
CATTTCGCTTATGCGATCTTCCCTCTTCAAGGTACCCACACCCCTATTTCCTCCCATCTTTCCCTTCCCTTTCCTCTCCCATCGGGTAGATGATGAAATAGGCTCAAATATGGCGATGGCACAAATCTCCCAACTGGTGGGGAACGTGCCTTTGGAGCCGGCCTTCTGATACCTGATACCGTAGCAATTTATAGAGGAGTTATCAGATAGTTTTGGAGGCCCAGAACGAACTCTGGAGAAGTGAATTTCCTGGGAGAATTCCTGAAAGAAACTCTTGTGGAATCTCTATAGGAATTTATGAAGTTATTTTTTTGTAGAATCCTTAGATAAATTATCGATGGAATCTCCGGAAGAATTGCTGAAGCGATCTCTGGAGAAAATCACAGAAATAATTCCTAGAAATATATCGAGAGAACTACTAGAAGAATTTCTGAAAAAAACACTGAAGAAATGTATGAAGTAATCGTTTAAGAAATTTTCGTACTGTAACCTGGAGGAAGCATTGAGAACATCTCTACAAAAATCCCTATAGAGATTTTCCTAGAGAAATAGTTAGGTGCTTCTGGAAGAATTTTTGGAGGAATATAGGGAGAAATTGCTTGAAGAATCTTGAGAATAATCTCTGAAGGACTATTTAATGATTCCTGGAAAATATTTCTGAGTAATCCATTGATTTGATGAAGATTTTTGAATGAATCTACCGTGGAATCGCTGTAAGCATTTTAGCAGAAACTCTTGGCAAAATCCCAATAGGAATTCCTGTAGAAATATCTTAGCGAAAATTCCTGGAATAATTCTTGGAGGAATCCCAAGAAGAAATTCTGGTGAAACTCCTGAACGAGTTGCTGGAGCCATTTCTGGAGCCCTATGGGAACCGGTCTAGAAAATCTGCTACTGAACAAATGTAATGTGTTTCGAAAGGAATCGATAAAACATTCAATGAACGATATCCTGTAGGAAGTCAAGATATTTCTTCAGTTTCCGACGAAATGAGTTTCCGACGATTTTCGACGATCATGAATTTCCGACAGTTTCCGACGATCATGAATTTCTTCAGTTTCCGACGAAGTTTTCGAAGGATTTCCTCGACATTTTCATTGGATTATTCCTGAAGACAATTTTTAACATTATTGCATTGATGTTTGCAAAGTCTTTGAGGGATTTCATAGGACAGTTTTAAACTAATATCTAGAAGTAATGAAGGAGGTAGTTGAGGAAAATTGTTGGTTAATAATTGAGAGTGAGGAGAGAGCTGGCTTAGATTGTGAGCTCCCAAAAGTCAAGGGAACTTGCCACCATATGTCACTGGAAAACCAGCACATTCGAAGGGCAGAACGTGAAAAAGTGTCAAAATTCAAGTAGATGTTATTTAAATTTCAAGGTGTTTTTCGATGATTTCACCTTTTAAAAAGTAGAATTCCTAAATACAGTTGTGTGTTGGCGAACTGCTATTGAATTTTTTGTATTCATATTATCCTTTTTCATAGTGAACTACATGAAGTAAATGTGATTATGACCAAAACAAGTTCATCTGCCCGTTGTGCACTACTCAAGAATTGAAAAAAGAAGTCAAAGAAGGCTAGACAACATGCCAGCTGTCAGTGAGCTGTCTCCTCTCTCTCAGGTATATACTTTGATAACAGCAACAGCAGCAGTGAATTTTTTAAGAACAATGATTACACCACACATTGGATGCTACGACCTACAATCATGGAACCAAAGTAGTTTTTGCCTGCCCTGTGTACTATATGGGAGAACAGTTCGTACTTACAGAACCTCGAAGTTACTGGATGTCACACTGATGGCTTCCTTATTGAGTTTGCAGCAGGTTCATACTTTCTTGAGTTGAGGATTTATCTTTACTCACTTTTTAAACACTGTATCAGTTTCAGGTCTTCATATAACTAAAACTTTAGTAAATTCTGTTAGTCTTGGCCCGTTCTTGTGAAAAACTTTAACAATTATCTTCTTCAAACGATCTTAGCCTTCATTTCCTTTTTATATTCCATCAGGTAAATTGATGAAACAGGCTCAAATATGGCGATGGAACAAATCTTTAAACTATCGGGGAACGTGCCTCTGATTTCAGTCGTTCGATATCTTTTTTAAAACCGCTAGCGCATGACGGCTCACCTTAGTAGCATGTCCGAAAGAACTTCAAACAATTGAGAAATAGAGCTACAGGTCCAAAACCCTGATAAAGGTGGATGGTTGTGATGGCTATGACCGTGGTCATCATGTAAAGAACACATGGACAATGATGTATCGTGTCAGCACCGAGGAAGCAGCCGCTCTTGCACGATGTAGGTAGTGCAACCCTGGTTAGGTGGCCTATCGAAGACTCTTCACCAACCAAGAAAAGCAAAAGTAGAGCAAACGGATTGATTTTATGGCAACAGACCCGGCAACGAATGAAGGACAACGATTGGAAAGTTGGATCTTGGAACGTGAGAACTTTGAATGAACCCTGCGCGTGTTGGGAACCTGGCTCATGAACTGCGGCAGCTATCCAGGAAATACGCTGGCCGAGAACCGGAGAACGTGAATTCCGAGTGGCGACAGAGCAGAACGTGGAGATGGCTTCATAGTGATTGGGAAGCAGATGAAGCGAATTATTCGGTGGAAACCGGTAAGCGACCGAATCTGTGTGTCGAGAATGAAGGGCAAGTTCTTCTACTACAGCCTGATCTGCATGTATGCGGTAACGAACGATAAGCCCGATGACATGAAGGATGAGTTCTATGAGAGCCTGGATATGGCCTACGGAGAGTGCCCAAAACAAGATGTCAAGTTAGTCATCGGCGACGCAAATGCGTGGATCGGGAAAAAAGATTTCTTCCGACTCGTCATTGGAACGGAAAGCCTCCATTCCGTTACCAATGATAATGGCCTGCGGCTAGTAACCTTCGCTGCTGCTAGAGAGATGGTATGGAATCAGCAGTACCTACTTCGCACGAAAGAATATCCGCAAACACACCTGCCGACACCCGAGCGGCGATGCCTGCTCCCAACCACGTGCCGGTTGATGGGTGACATTTCTCAGATGTCATGGATGTCAGGACCTTCCGACTCGGATCATCATCTCGTTGTAGCAAAAGTTCGGGCGCGGTTATCCAGCGTCACGAGTCCCAGAACAAACAGAACGCTGCGCTTCAATACGCTTCAACGCTTGTCGGCTGATGGAGTTGCTGCACAGTACCGCCAGCAGCTAGACGAGCAGTTGGAAAGAATCAACGTTGCTGGAGACGTCGACAGCCTGTGAAACCCTATCCACGAAGCTGTGACAACAACGGCGCGGGAAGTGATTGGCACTGGTCAACGACGCAGACGAAACGACTGGTTCGATGAAGAGTGCCAGAGAGTGACAGACATGAAGAATGTGGCCAGAAGCCGTATGCTTGTGGCCGGTACCCGACAGAACAGAGAGCGGTATAGCGCAGCGAGAGCCGAAGAAAAGCGAATCCACCGCAGAAAGAAAAGGCAGCACAAATACGAAGAAAGTGTGGTAGCTGAAGCTCAAGGAAGCATGAACCGCAATGATAAACGGAGATTCTATGCAACAGTCAAAGGTGCATGGCACAATACCGTACGAGTGCCCGCCATGTGCAATAATCGAGAAGGGAATTTGCTGACCGATAAAACGGCAGTGGCTGCCTGGTGGAAGGAGCACTTTCAGCAATTCTTGAACGGTGAAAATGGAAATGTAGCAAGCAACAGGATGAACATAGATGATGACGATCAAGTTGAGAACCCACCGACCATAGGAGAGGTTAAAAAGGCTATCAGCGAGCTGAAGAACTGTAAAGCTGCTGGGAAGGACGAGATCCCGGTCGAGCTTCGCAAGCACGGAAGTAAGCAGCTTTATCAGTCGATCCACCGAGTACTTCTGAAGGTGTGGGAGGACGAAGAATTGCCCACCGGCTGGTTGGAAAAGGCCTCATACGTCCAATCAACAAGAAAGGGCACAGACTGGAGTGTGCCAATTACAGAGGAATTACCCTGCTGAATTCGGTGTACAAAATTCTGTCGCGCATCCTGTTTAACCGACTGAAGCCGCTCGAGGAGTCCTTCGTCGGCGAATACCAAGGTGGTTTTCGTGAGGGCCGTTCGACAATGGACCAGATGTTTAGCTTGCGAATGATCCTGGTTACATTTCGGGAGTATAACTTGCAGACTCACGGTCTGTTTATTGCTTTCAAGGTGGCGTATGACTCAGTGAAAAGAAATGAGCTTTGGCAGATAGTGTCTGAACTTGGTTTTCCGGCGAAACTAATTAGGCTGATACGTGCTACGCTGGATGGCTCGAAACCAAGTGTTCAGATCAGTGGCGTAGCTAGAGTCTTTGGGGCCCGGTGCGGAGGAAGGTTTGCCAAATTGTTTTATTACCGAACTCACACCTACTTTCAAATTTTTTTTCGAAAACCTTCAATGCATAAACTAATTAACTCATTACGCGTGGTAAAGATGGATGAATTACACAGCGCAACAAAAATGACATTTTCACGTGTCTCAAGGATCAAATTATGTGTCTCTAGTAGATTTGGGGTTGCTGAATCTGATGCCGTTCTCAGAAATTTCCCAGCACGTCACAATTTTTGGCTTCACATCGCCAAAGTTCTCATCCACCGAGCATGCAAAGGAGGACCTAAAATTTCGTTTCAGATATATTTTGGTTGAAATTTTACGATTAAGTTAAGATTGAATAGATTTTTCTAACATGCTTGCAGCAAAGACAAATTAAAGACCCCCATGTCCCTTGCAGTTGCTCAAAATTTTATGGCTCATAAGGTAATCTAGAATGCCGTTCAAAGTGTACTGCGATCTGTCAAACTTGGGTACCTTTTGCACTACCGAGGGACCAAATGCAGTACTAGAAGTGGTACCCAATCTGAGCCCGAGTCTGACGGACCTGCTTGCAGTCTCGATACAAAATTCTTCGTTTCTCTTATATAGCAAAATACAATACTTTTCTAAAGCTTAAAAAATGACTTTTCCACATCAAAAGTATTATAAACTTTGATGATAAGTATTGTTATACACATAAAGTTTGAATTCTGTGGCAAATTAAGCAAATAAATTACCTTACAAGCTGGCAAACTTGCATGCAAGTTAGCTGAAATAGTCATTTTTTGCATTTTCAACAACCAATATCTCAAAAACTATACGTGCTTTGATATTTATGTAAACGGTAATGGATTCAGCAATCCTTAATTCAGTAAATAGCAGTGTTATGAGTTACATGACGAAAAACTCAAGAGCTCAGGTGAGATTCAGACCCACGACTCTTGTATGCCAAACAAAGGCTTTTCCAGCTAAGCTACCGAGCCACTTGGCGATTCAATAACTCAGAAGGTAAACAGTTTCAAATTCAAACCCAATATTTGTAAAAAAAAATCGTTATCGTAAATGGTCAACATAATCTCTGCCTGTGAAAAATCACCCGTACCAGGGCGTAACTAGGGTTTCATCCAGGAAATAGTTTTTATTGCTACGTCTTGTGGAATTAAAACATATCAATGTGAAATGAGACATTCTTGGATAACTTTCTGTATATTGTACGGTATTAAGTAGTATGCTTACGGTTATCCCTAGCTGAACTTCTTGAAGACTCGTGAAAAATTCTTGAACCATATTTACTATATATCTGATGAAATCGCTGGACAAAGTTCGGAAATTCTAGTATTGTGCAAATCACTGATAATTTTTTTATTGTGGTTTTTTATGCAGATCTAACAGGCTATGCTATGTTATTTTATGAGGAATTCCCAGCGAAACTTATAGAGAAAAATTTCCAATTCTATGAAAAATAAAACATGCACAGATTTATCTGCAGGAAAATCTGGAACTTCTTGAACTCTGTCGAAATTCCTTAAATTCTTAAATTTTTCAAAACTTATTGTAAACGAAGTCTTAGAATAAATTTTGAAAGAATGCTTAAAAACAGGTACAACCACTAAGGTGTTTCTAAGAAAACTTCTGCTTTAACCACTTGAAGAACTCCTTGTAGTAATGAACGAATTCAAAAATAGCTCACTGGAGAAAAATGAAGGACAAATCCTAAAAAAATTTCCATTTATCTGAGGAATTCTCACAAATTTATAAGATAAATACCAGAAAAAAAAATCTCAGTAAAAATATGAGGGGTATATTCGAAATAAGTAAAATAATTCGAAGAAGAATCCTTGGAGTTAATGGTTAAGAAATACTTGCGAAAACCACGGGCTTGGCCAAAGGTACGCCCAGAAATCCATTCAGTGGTTTTCAGGGGAAAATGCTCAAAGGTCGCCTTAGTGAAATTATTAGTTGGAACCTTGATAAATTCCTAGAATGATTCCTGTAGGCAGTCTTGAACAATCCTTTAAATATAAATAATTGATTGAACCATTGATATCATATTAAATATAAATAAATAGACCCATTCGAAATCTCTGAGCAATTTGTTTAAATCCCGTAATGAATTGATGTCCATATAGGAACGCCAGATAGATTATTACTAGCTTTATCAAATTGATTGTATACCCGAATCAATTCTTCTGAAATTAATAGAAAAATCCTGATTGCATTGCTTAAAACATTCTGTAGAGTTTCTAAAAGAAAGCACTGGAAAAAGTTCCCTATATTTATGATTCATCTTTATTCTGTAGGATTTCTGAAAACATTTCTGAAAAAAATCTAAGCGAACTATTGAACGAATTTACTCGTTTTTTTTTTTAAAGAAATCTCTTGAAACGTTTAACAAAAAATAAATATAGGTAAAATTCATGGCAAAATTTCGTATAAATTACCAGGATGATTTTTTAAAGAAATATCCTTATGAAGTATTTAAGGTCAACCGACAAAAAATTTTTGATGATTTTTTATTGGTGTTCTAGAATTTTGTTTTTCAAAAAATAATACCTGAAGAAATTTTGATAAACAGTAAATTTTATGGAGCAGTCATTGGGGATTGTTCAGTATAAGTGATTATTCTAAGAATAATCAAAATACTTCCTAAAATAATTTCAACAAGTCATTGGTATACTTTATAGCAGACACAACCCTGGAGTAATATCTGTCGTAATTTCTGAAGGATTGATTTTGAGATAAGGCTGATACATATTTTTTTCTTTCGTCACCGCTTCCTTAAAAAAATCGAAAAGTTGGAAGACGAGACGAAAAGAGATTCATTGCTCTGTTCATTGTACCCTGAATATTTTGCCCAGCCTTGGGCCTCCCAAGTGGTCTCGGACATAAAAGAAAATTAGTATTTGCATCAGTCTAAATAGTTAAAAAAATATCAAAATCTTTGGCTTACACATTTTACAAAAATCATTATTTTGAAAATATTTTTAAATCCAAAAAACTGTACACTTTTAGACCTTTACTCATTCATCATATTGAGAAGGTATCATTTATGAAATGAAAAACAATGATAATGGTTCAAATCGTAGGAAATGGGTACATGTTCAAAGCTCACCAATGCTCTAGATTTTTGGTGGACTACAAACTTAGGTACACAGTTCGAACGAAACGTGTAAATTTCTGAGATATATAATGCACATAATAGGAGCGTGGAATATCATGGATATTTACATGATATGTCATGTAAACTTCAATTATATGTCATGTAATCTAGCACAATCCTGAGTGATTACATGACATATAACACATTTTTACATGGTTTCTAACTGAAATTTACATGACGTCATGTTTACATCGCATAAACGAAGTATACATGACGTGTAATCTTCATTATATTTAACTGTGTAGATTTGATTGGAATTAAGAATTCATGAAATAAATATTTATAAATTCAAAGACGTAATTAGACTCAACATTTTTAAATTAGGTATTTGAGCCTACTTTTTTTTTTTTTTTTTAAAGACACTGACACGTTAATGCTTCCAGTGGGCATTTATGCCCTTTGAAGGAAGCACCACACTAGACAACGGACTAGCATGCAACGCCCAGTGGCACAGTCGGAAAACAGTCCTCACGAAAAGTTTACCGGCCTGAGGCGGGAATCGAACCCACACTCCCTAGCGCGATGCGGCTAAATGCCTGGTGACACTAACCGCACGGCTACGAAGCCCACAAAAGTATCTACAGGTATCTACTTAAGTATCTACAGGAGGTAAAGCCAAAGCGGCCCTCATCGAAGGCTCTTCTTCTTTTTTTTTCTGGTCAACCGACACCTTTTGACATCAGTTGTAGTTTTACGTCAGCTTAGTTCTGGTACTAAGCCTAAACACGGACGCTCAGGGAAGCCTCCACACACACCTGAGACCCTACATATCGAACCCATCAAACCATGAGCCGGGACCAACGGCTTTACTTCCCTTGCAAAGGAAGACGTGATCAGAGAATTTATGCCTCACAAATTCCAGACGGCGTCGACGGGAATTGATACCCGACCGACTAGGGTGAGAGGCAATCACGCTTACCACTACACCAGCGACGTCGCTTATCGAAGTCTTAGTTTTCTCATGAGTGGAATCGACTGAACAATATCAAGGAAAATAACTTACAATACAAATATTTGTGTAAGCCCCTAAACTGTGGGGGGCCAAAGCCATGGTTCCTCGGGCCTCTCGACCCATTCTTAACCTATCTCGAAAGTATTAAAACAAGTGATAATTAAGGGGCCCCTGTACATCGTTCCCAACAAGCTATGTCAAATATTAAATATTATGAGAATTCCGCCCTGCGATTTTGGGGCCCCCAGGAGCTCGGGGCCCGGTGCGGACCGCACACAATGCACACACCGCAACCACCACCCCCCCCCTTAGCTACTCTACTGGTTCAAATCGCAGACGAAGTTTCAAACTCGTTCATGACGTTAGACGGATTGAAACAGGGAGACGCACTTTCGAATTTACTGTTCAACATTGCACTCGAGGGTGCTATTAGGAGATCTGGCGTGCAGAGAAATGGCACTATTATCACAAGGTCGCACATGCTTCTTGGCTTTGCGGACGATATAGACCTAATTGGAATCGATCGCAGGTCAGTGAGAGGCCTTCATGCCTCTGAAGAGGGAGACAGCGAGGATAGGCCTGACCATTAGGGTGCGGCTTATTTTTCAAAAGTTCTCAAAACCAAAAAATCGTGTGCTCTACTGGATTCAAATCACAAAAAAAGAGAAACCTCAAAATCTGAGCCAAAAATATCAACATTTAGAGGTGGCGCAAGCGTGTTGAAGGTGAATTTTCAAGTTATAAAAAATGACCTGCAGTTAAGTAACCATAACTTTGTTATTTTTCAACCGATTTCAAAACTTTTAGCACCATTTTCTTTCAAATTAAATTTATAAAAACTTTGTAGAACATCGAATTTGTCTAAAATCAAAACTTGTCTTAGTTAAAAATACTTATATCCAAATTTTTCCTCAGTTTGCTAAAAAAAAATCATTTTTGTTTGACCATAACTTCATTAAAACTCGATCGATTCCAAATCTTTTTACATACTTTTGAAGCAAATTTATTCGTACATTCGTGTACATAAAATATTTTTTCTAAACAAAAATTTTGACTTTTCATTGAAAAATCATGTTTTTGGGTAGTTTTTGTTGAATACCTACAAACATGATTTCAACAAACATGATTTTTCAATGAAAATATCAAATTTCTTTGGATAATTCAAGTTTTTTTTGCCGAAACAGCATTTTTTCTATGAAACTTAAATATGTAAAGCATCTTGCCTTAGTTACGAGTTGAATAGTGCATATATTTTTTAACATATGCAAACATAATTTTATTTCAAAATTGTTTAAAAATTGTTGCAAAGTCCTTCCTAAAGGTTTAACAAATGAAAAAAATCAGTTTCAGCTTAAGAGACAATATTTATCTGCCAAAGATTTGACAAAACTGGCATTTTTCGTTAAAAATAATGTTTTTGTGCAGTTTTTGCTGAATAACTTGATCAAGACATTTTTTTAGTGAAATGTGATATATGGAAGGTTTACAAACAATTAAATTAGCTTCAAAAATATGTAAAAAGATTTGGAATCGGTTGAGTAATCATTAAGTTATGGTCAAACAAAGTTGAAATTTTAAGTAAAATGAGGAAAAATTTGGAATAAATTACTTTTAACTAAAACTTGTTTTGATTTTCGACAAATTTGGTGTTCAACGAAGTTTTAACAAATTTAATTTTGAAGGTATTGATGCTAAAAGTTTTAAAATCGGTTGAAAAATAACAAAATTATGTGTACTTTACTGAAGGTCATTTTTCATAACCTGAAAATTCAACTTCAAGACGCTTGCGCCACCTCTAAATGTTAAAATTTTTGGCTCAAATTTTGAGGTTTCTCTATTAATGTGATTTGAATTCAGTAGAGCACACGAATTTTTGGTTTTGAGAACTTTTCAAAAATAAGCCGCACCCTACTGACCATTAATTCTATCAAAACGAAGTACATGGTTGCAGGTATAGATAGAGTCAGGCATGGTGGCGTAGGTGCTGAGGTAGTGTTTGATGGGGATGTGATTGATGTTGTTGAAGAATTTGTTTACCTTGGAACACTTGTTGCGGTTGCGAATAGGGCCTTTTACGGACTACGCAACCAGCTGAGGTCCCGCAGCTTGCAAACGGAAGTAAAACTCGCCCTGTATAAAACATTGATTCTTCCGGTGGCTCTCTACGGGCACGAAGCGTAGACGTTGAAAGAGTCAGACCGGAAAGCTTTCGGTGTTTTCGAGCGTAAAGTGCTGTGGACAATGCTCGGTGAGAAACTCGAAAATGGTGTGTGGCGCAGACGCATGAATCACGAGTTGTATCAAGTGTACAAAGATGCGAATATTATCAAGCGTGTAAAATACGGTAGACTTTAGTGGGCTGGTCACTTAGTGCGAATGTAGGAAGTAAGAATTGCAAAAATAATATTCAGAAGGAAACCAGATAGAGGTCGGCGGCTTCGGGGAAGACCACGAATACGCTGACTGTACGCAGTGGAAGAGGAACTGGTGAACCTAAACGCTGGGGGCAACTGGAGAAGTTTCGCCCAAGACCGACAAAGATGGAGCTCTACAATACGCCCGGCAATGGCGTGACGCTACGCTGTAGCGGGTATCAAGGTATCGATACCTTCTTAGTGTTGTGGCCTATAGAAACATGATATAATTAAAAGTATCTTTGAAAGTGTTAATTTATCATTTCCAGATTCAATAGAACGTTTAGTCATCAGTTTATCACACTCCATCTGACAAGAATTTGATTTGAACTTTGTCAAGTAGCTGGTTGTGGATCAAAGATTTGCATGACAAAACATGAGGCATGATTCAACCACTTCTTATCAAAAGAGCAAAGATTCTTCAGTCCTCCGGTCGCCAACTGTGAGACAGTGGGAAAATAAACAACCCGATGCTTCCCAAACAAAAGGCGACTCCAAATTCGAGTGGAGTCCGTTCGTTTCCTGGACCTCTGGGAGCCAAAAACGTTGACTCGTCGTCGTCAACGAACCACGTTGATGAACAAACGAGATGAATAGCGCAGCTGTTATGACAAAACTACAAAGTATCAATTCACGAAACAAGTTCCCCCCTTCGGAAAGAAAAACATTCTCGAACACCGTGGCAGGGAAGTTCAAGAGCAGCCCCCCGAAATCCGAAATCTGAAATCCTCCATGTCATCGACACAGTCGCACACGTTCGGCATATGCTGTTGACTGATTGTTGGTCATCATCATCATCTTCGCCTGAGATGAGCTGACGACCTGAACTGCTCTGAAGGTGCGAGGCTCTCGCATGGGAGAATTCTGCGCCACGTTGAACACTGGAGTAGCTTCGGTCGATCGTGGACAATATTATTGTCTGCCCTTTGACTTATTGTTATGCCCTCATATTGATTGAATTTTTTTTGGCAAATTTCTCACAATAAAAAAAGATAAATCTCATAGTTCTAGCTAAAAATATTGCAATTTAGAGATAGCGTAAGCATGATGATGGGTTTTCAAGTAATAAAATGATACCTTATGTAAATCTTGCATATTTCATTATGTTCCAATCACTTTTTAATCAAGTGTCATATTCTTCACAAAAATATTTTGACAACTTCTCAATGTAACCATAACATGCGGCTTACAATTAGTTATCTTTGCAGAAAACAGCAGTACCAGAAATCCCATTTTTACATTTGAAATTATGACCACGAATTTGTCCAAGTTACTCCTCTGTGCACCGTTGCGACCACGAGGCTTCAAGAGTGAGTGGCTTGAATCAACAAATCAACGTCAGGCGGCCAGAAGGCTCTCCCAGAGTCGTCGCTGCCGCGTGAGAAGATGCCAGCGAACCGATATGACCTTCGAATGGGATGCGCGGATGGCAAACTGACCGGCCGGCCGGCGATGATTTTGGATAATTTGCCTCTTTTTTTTGGGTCCAGTTGACCAAAAAACAAAACGTGCTCTATGAGCAATCAAAGATCGGACAAACGGTAACGGAAAATCGGTCAGGCACCGTTGCACAGAAGTTTTGGGGTCCCACTTGTAGTGTGTGGCTTTTTGTTCAGTCATGTCCGTCCGCCGGCGTTCGGCAAGCCGCATGTGTGATATATTAATCTTATATTGCTTTTTCTCGCCGAAAAGTTTTATTGCACGGGCACATCCAAAGTAATTACACAAGCCCCCCCAAACAGCTGTCCCTCGCCGAAATTTACTGCTCTGTCGAGTTTGGGATGATTCCCCCTCCTCAACGCAAGGGATGCGCTCTAATCTGGACACAGATCTTAATTATTTTCTCCGCGGTTCATGGAGTTTGGAACGCTTGGCACCTTCGGCTATCGAACTATCCGGGCAGTGTGTTCCTCTCTATTGTAGTTCCCGTCCTATCGATGGCATAGGCGGCGAAGGTGGTCGCCTGCAAAGTGGCTTGGTCATCCATTGATCGGGCGTACCGTTGTCCATATGGTACCCTGTTTGGGTGCTCACACAAATCGGAGACTCATCAAACCAATCGCGGAGGGATTCGTCGTCATGGTTGATGGATGCCTTTGATTGGAAAACGGGTGTGAGCTTGACCATCACCTGTATCGGCATTGGTAGGTGTCTAATGCTTGTGATTTCAAGAGTGTTTTCAAGATTAGAATTATCTTCACTTAGAAGAATAATTTTAGATGGAAACATACGGTGATAACATTTAACACCTCTGTTCATCTTCTTCTTATTTTTCTTTTTGGCATTACTTTCACATTAAGACAGATCCAGCTTCTCTGTTTAATTTTTACTACCTTTTGACCAGTTGAGTAAACTGCATATTTGATATTTGTTTTTACTTTAGAGAGTGAACATTAGCCCGAATGTATGCTCGTAAAATTCGTGCTTGATACTCTGTGATAGACCGGAACAGCAAAAGTAACACAAAGATTCAATAGGTGGGGCTTGCAATAAGTTGAGCATTTTCAGTGTGCATAAATCTAGAGCCTAAAATTTAAAAATCTGTCTCGTCCTTACGGTCATTGGGGGAAGGGAAGAAATGTCAACCATCGTTATTAGAAACCTAGTATACCACTGCATACCACAATATTGTAACCACACTGGTTGGTGATCGATCGATTTACATAAAAAAATGATAATGGGCGAATGTCAGTAGGCCGAATCGTCATGTAAAATCGTAATCTATGTGTATGTTATCATCGCCGAAACTTACCAATAATCGAAAAATATAAAATTCTACGGTAATTCAAACCAGAAAAAGTTTGCCAGACATTATTCAAAGATTTCGTTTCAAAAACCCCAACCATTTTAACGTAAAATCGATCATAAATCCATCATGAAAATTTCCAGGTTATTGCCAAAGATTTTGCCTATACAACTACTCAATCTCTTCGAAGGGCCTCCAGTCAGAGTAGTATTTGATTCTTTGATCGTGTCAGGATTAGAATTCAGGAGTTCTTCCGGAAATCAAAAGAACAGTTCATCGCTTCGTATTCGTTTTACTGTATACTGTTACTATTTTTTTGTTGCTAACTTGCCATTTTTGACAATTAATAATAACAGAACTGGAAGATGATCATAGTGGTAAACACGCAGCCATTCAGCTAGACCAAGCTGGGGGTCGTTGGATCGAATCCCACCGATAGAGAATCCATTTGGGCTGCATTTTGACTTCCCAGGGCATAGAGTATCTTCAAACCTGCTTTACGATATTGACATGCAAAAATGTTGAAATGTCAAAGAAAGCTCTCAGTTAATAACTGTGGAAGTGTATAAGAACACTAGGCTGAGAAACAAGCTCTGTCCCAATAGGAACGCAACGTCAGAAAAAACAGAAGAAGAAGAAAAGGCTAGAAACTATTACATGTAGAGCAAATTCAAATCGATCGATTCCTTATCAGTGATTTATATTGGTTTAATATAACAAACACAACTTAACAAGTTTGATTGATTAATTTTTTAATTTAAATATTTTGAAATATTAAACATGTGAGCTCCGTTTTTGTGACGTTACGATTTTGTCACGCTTCGTTTTTGTCACGTTACGGTTTCTTCAACAAATTATAATCTATATAAATAAAAATGGAGTGGTGTTTGTATGTCACGAAATGGCTCGAGAACGGGTCAACGGATTGACGCAAGGTTTTCACTGTTGCAATCCACAAGGGATGCGACGTGTTTGTGCGAGGAAAAAGTTTAGGAAAGTCTCCGGAATGATCAGGAAAACGGGAGAAGACTAAAATCTTATTTTGTATAGGGGATTTCTTGACGTTTTCCAACAGCCTACTTGATGGCAAGACGAAGTTTGCCGGGACCACTAGTTGATAATAAATCTTCGAGCTGTTTAGTGGAATACCTATAAGAAGATAACAAACAAATTTAGTAGGTGGGGATTTTTTTTTATTATCGTACAAATTGGGCCGAAGGGTCTCAGATTTTCATGAAACTTTTTCCACAGGCAGGGCTCATGGATATATGAATAAAAAAAAAATTGAGAAAAATTCAGGGTCGCCTATTTTTCCGGAAAAATTTTTTTGTTTTCCCTTGACACTACTTATTTTGAAAAATCATAACTCATGAACGAAGCATCGTAGAAACAAAGTTTTTATATGAAAATTTAAGCAAATTTTCTCAAAAACCCAAAAATAAATATGAACTGGAAAAAGTTTTCCACAAAATTTTCCACCGTTGGGAAAATTCGTAAAGAAAAGCCGGAAAAACTATGCCCGAACTCGTGGAAAATTTTTAAAAAAATATTTTCGAGAAGGTAATTGTATAAGCTTTAATCACTGAAAGTTTTGGAATGCACTTTTTTTTCGTTTTTGAGTTATGGCCAATTTTGTGAAAAATGTCCAGATGTGCCATATAAGACTTTTCTTTGAAAAATCATAACTCAAGAACGAAACATTGTAGAAACAAAGTTTATATATATATATATATATATATATATATATATATATATATATATATATATATATATATATATATATATATATATATATATATATATATATAAACAAAAAAAAACAAACTCCTTCTCCATGGTTGTACGATCTTGCCGCGATGAGAGGGCTTTACCCATTAGCCGGGCTTAGCCCTGGGGACCAAAGGTACACAGTTGTGATAGAATCATATTTTTAATGCCACGTTTAGATTTACCATGTATATCTCGGAAGTGATGCATCTCAGCCAAATTGTACTTGAGTATTTTTCGATAGCAATTTTTCATATTTAAAAATATATAGTTATTTTTCTGTACTCAAAAAAACGCACCAAATATATCGTTTTTCATAAATTTGTTTTATTTATTTTTTAAATTATTTATTTTTTATCCAAAAATTTTCCGTTTTGAGGTATTGTACAAGAAATTACAAACAATATGCTGCAAAACATATCCAAAAATTAAAAACATCAATTTTGCGGTTTTCAAGAACAATGAACTTCAAATTTTCATTTGAAAATTTCGTTTATATTTTTTTTACCGTGCATACTTTTTTTAAATACTTTAGTATATAGGTTTTGATCAAACAATATACAATTCAGCTACGATTCACTCAATCAAAATAAAATATTTCTGGAATGGAGAAACACGAAATATGTTTGAAAAAAACCTATTTTACTTTTTTTATTTGAAAATTTTATATAAATATGAGGATATCTCGAAATTGATGCAACCTAGAAAAAAATTACATAAGTCCTTTTCGATTGCAATTTTTCTGTTCTTTCAAATAATCACACAAAAAAATATTGTTTTCCTCTATTTCGATTTTTTTTCAAAATCTGTAATTTTTTAAAATATCATAACTTGTTTGTCCATATTTTTTCCATTTTGAAACATTGTGCAATAAATCACATAAGTTGTCCCCTAAAACATATCCAAAAATAAAAAATATCGGAACTGCGTTTCTGGAGAAAATCGATATTAAAATTTTGTTTTTGAAATAAAAAATAATCTGTAATTTTTTTTTACCGTGCATATTTTCCTCCATATAGTCCTAAGCAATACCTACAACTTTGTAGAAGATCTCAAATCGATCGGACAAACCGTTTTCGAGTTACAGGTTTTTAAATATTTGCTATGCATTTTCCGATACGCCCTTCTCAAAAATAAGACAAGGTTCAAAATGGCGGTCTGAAGGTTCAAAATGGCATTTTTGGTCATAAAGAATCTGTATGCAAATTTTCAGTCGATTCAAAAAATACAAAAATTAAATTTAAAAAAAAAATTGTCGTGTTTGGTGTAATTGCTCTATAGCAAAAAAATGAAATGCTATGAAAAAAAAAAATTAAACCCAGCATTTATCGTCAAGTTTACACAAATTTTCTTGTTTTTCCCCTTAAATTATCTTCAAAGTCTCATTTCAATTGCCATAAAGCTTAGTCAGTTTCCCCAAAAGTTTATAGAAACAGTGATTATTTTAAACCTTCGCAAGTAGTTAAATTTCGGTGCGACATTCCACGATCAATACATTTTAGGCAAATGTTGACGTCATAATCCCGGTGTTTCAGCGATCCGACTGATCAATACTTCCGTGAGTTGTTTCTATGATATGAAAACACTAATAAATAATTAAATAAAAAAAACCTTGGATAAAATATTACGATGTGTTGTTGAGCACGAAAATCAGTTGTAGTTTGAGAAGTGGTCAAAATGTGTTACATTGTCATTCAATGCACGGAATCCTCAACTAGACTAGTTTGATGTTTCAGCGATGCTGTATTTAGAAAGAATAAACACATTTTAATGAAGAAAGAGTACACATGGCACCGTGAAACGACAAAATAGTAGACTTGTGATTTCATTCACCATCGTTCTTCCTTGACCCAATCTCACTCCCATTTTTAATGTTCTGATCACCGTACCGAAAAGAATGAAATTTTTGTGGAAAAATCAAATAGATTCCGGTAAATACGTGTGAAGTGTATTGAAAACACTTTTAACCTTCTACTAATATAACAAAAGAGAATAAAATACATGCGTTATACTTTGCACAGGAGAAATTTAATGTTGTAAATTTAGTCTAGCTTCAACATACAAGTTTGTTGATATATTAAACAAAAATTACTATTTCTTAAAATGTATATTATGATTAATTATGTTTTATAATATATTCCCTAACATATGAATCATAAATTTTAGTAATATCAGCGTTATTAGCTGAAATATTTCAGAAATAATATTTTCCCGTTTTGACCCAATCCCACCCCTCAGACCCATTGTCACCCCCATCGACGGTATCAACAATCCAAAACGTCGATTGGCAGTGTCGGTTCTGTGGCTTATGTATTAAAATCTGTGAAAACGGCACTACCGCAATTATAGGAACACCCACATCTAAGGGAACACTTACCCTATCAACATGTTTTATTTCACCTTTTCTTCATTTTTTTCCACGTTAAGTGACAGTTTTGAAACCCACTTAAATATTTGGAACGTTTTTTTTCTATAAGCAACTCTTTTCAGATGCACAACATATAGTTAAACAATTTCCAGGAATCACAAAATCATGTTATACGAATCTTGATATGGTTTCTTATTTGTTCAAGAGGCGTTTAAAAAAACTATAAAAAATAAATAAACGAAAACCATGTATACCACTTAAATGATATAGTACTAAACTGCCGTTATACGCATAATTGTCCCATGTTCCAAAATATGCAATCGAGAAAAACGCGTTTAAAGATTTTAACACATATAGGCCTCGTATTGACCAGGTGTGTGGAAAATTAAATTAGAATCTTTACAACAGCATAAAGAATAGCGTATTTATTAGAGTCAAGAGTTTGTATTATGGGAATAAAGTAAATTTCGCTACGAAATACAAAGTGGGACTGTTATGCCTAGAAATACGGGTTTTTTTGGTGAATTTCTACGCATGACAGTCTCACTGATAGTAGTGACCAATTATGTGCTAAGCATACTGCTGTAGATGGCCGTTCTTACGATAGATTGTACCGAATGTAGAGGACGTATAACCTCAGGACTATGTTGAGGCATCAAATGAAGGCTCAAGTGGCATGTGCCAAACGGAGCCACGTGTGGGGATGTGAAGAAATACGATTTTATAGTTTGGGATGGAAAGCAAAACTTTCTGTATATGTAATAATGAGAAAATGTATGAGTTAGGAAAAGAAAGAGTGGATAAGTAAGTTAAAAAGTTTATAAGATGTAATAAATTCCTATATCGACTCTTCCAGCTGCAGGCTTGACAGAAACTCGTCTGCGAATCCAAGGTTATTCTGCAGAGTAAATCTTCAAACGATTTGACATTTCTTTGGACTTGATTTGCACAATCATGATATTTGATACATCGCAAATTAAGTTTTAGAACCACCAACATATTTGCCACTTGCACCGAAGAGCTAATTATCCGGAAAAACCCCAGTATGTGGCCAGGTCATCCAAAACCTCTTGAACTATTTTTCTTTTGACTTGACTTTGTCTTCTTCTTGACTTCATCAAGTTTGATAAGTCTCAGAACTGCCAATATAATGGCCACTTCCTCTGGGAAACAGGCTATCCAAAACAACCGGGCATGCTATCAAGTCATCCAAGAACTTTTAAATTACCCTTCTTTAGCTTTGATTTGGGAATATATGAAGTTTGATGTTGCCAGCAAGGTTTCAGAACCGACAGCTTAGAGGCCATTTCCCTCAGGGAACCGGGAATTCGGAACAATCCGACATGTGGATTGATTCAAATATATTTTAACCACCTTTAGAATGCATCATTGAAGGTAGTTTTTGTCAGTGCTCACCGCATCAAAATTATGGCGCCACTGTATATGGGATTTAACATTGTGACAGCATTGCTGTTCTGTCAAACACACAAGGCTACGGTGGCGCTATCTATGCTTTCCATAGCGGCCGTTTTGGTTATTTTAATGATCCATTAATTCGCAATTTCATGAAAATTGATATGTCGCGAGCCAGGCCAGAGCCGTAGCGTTGCCTCATGGCGCCCTTGGCGAACCACCATAATTCAAAGTCAAAACTTATCTCTATTTTTTCATGAAACAAGTTTACGATAACATTATTTAGCAGCATCAATATTAACTCAAGAAAGAGTTTATGAAGGCTCAGTAATGGTTCTAGATATTCTTAAAGGGTTCCGGGTCATTTCGCCGAACGCCATTTGACCGAAAGGGTCATTTGGCCGAATGCCGTTTTGGCCGAAATTAACTCAAGAGCGGTCGCGCATTCAGCCGTCGCCAGCACCACCTCGCTCGAGCTGTGTATGGAAAGCGAGCTTTTTTCAGTACACGCATGCGACCGGTCTTGGGTTGAATACAATAGTGAACTACAGTCAGCATGCATTTATAATGAATTTCAAAGAACTGATGCAGCTTATTTTCGAAAGAAGGATAAATCATTGTTTTTATTCAAATAATTAGCTCTTTGGTGAAACGCATACTGCTGAAAGAAGAACATTCTACATGTAAGCAATTATTCACTTCTCTTCTAGCAGTAATAGCTGCCAGCAGAGGTTTTTACATCGCGTTTGTAGTTAGCTTTTGACAGTAACTAAAACGGTTTATGACTTTTTCGCACTTCTGCTGGATCGGGTTGCTTAGTTCTTTCGAATCATACTAAATGAAATATTTCATAGTTCTAGCGACCACAAGTTTTGGCTTCTTCTTTTCACAACGGAGAAAGAGTGAGCTTCTTTTACGTAAGTGTTCACTGAGTCGCTATACGCAAGCAATAGTGCATAGTTCAGTTCACACGTTGCTATCTTAAACTTAGAGGAGAATGACATCTCACCTAATTTAACACCCATGCTGAAAAACACCATTCCTAAAAATACAACCTATGAGCAAAAGAAGGAAAAATCTTTTATGCAAATTTAAGCTAGTGTAATGCAAATAATAGTATTTATTAGTTTAAGTACAAAGAACTGCCAATGATTTAAAGAAGGTAAACTTCCCAATAGAAATGTAAGCTAAAATATTGCCGATAGTGATGAAACCAGTTTAACTCTAAAGAATAGTCTATGTTTGAAAGAAGGAAAAAAATCTGACGAAATCATTAAAGACGCTTGCAACCCTAGCACACCGTTGGTAACCCAGATGCAAATTGACCATCGGCTTAGAGTCTTGTTCTGAATTAACGGGTCAATTTTATCGTTCTCTTGGGGCACTTATATAATGACAAACATGACATCCCGTCACATCATACAAATCAATAAATTAATTAGTTATTGGGCCACATTCAGCGTTGAGACAATTTGATTTTTTTATTCGTAATTCGGCCAAACGGCATTCGGCCAAACGACCCCTTCGGCCAGATGGCATTCGGCCAAATGGCATTCGGCCAAATGGCATTCGGCCAAATGGCGTTCGGCCAAACGACATTCGGCCAAATGGCGGACACCTTCTTAAAGAATGAAATTCTCAGCAAAAAATATTTTGGATCTCGTAATAGTTTAATTTAGGATTTCGTTGAAAATTTCTTTGAAAATATCAATCAGAATTCCATAAGAAATAGATTGGCCAGTATTCTGTCAGAATCACACCAAGTATTATGTTGAAATCCATGAATATATCGAAGATTTTGTGTGCTAACTAGGGTGACTAGAATATGGTATTTCGGCAGCTTTATTCTTTGCATCATGGAAAGTTCTTAAAAGCGACTGGGCTCATAATTCATACAAAATTTTACATGCAAAAACCATTCACTGCAAAAATAAACTAGTTTCCCTATGTCACGGAATGTGTAAAACTCCTGTTTATAATTCTGTGAAGCATCTATTAAGCATTCTGAAGCAGTCTTTTCAAATAGTTTGTAATAATATTGCTAAAGATAATATAAGAACTGTGTCAAGATTTTACAACAACAGTACCTATGTACAAACATTCTTTGAGTAAATGTTTTAGAACTTTTATTAGAATTCAGTTTATGCTGCAGTAAAATGTGATCGCGAACTTCTCTGAAGAGCTACAGCTTTCCTTCAAATTTATTACAATTATGATTTTACTTATCAAATAGTTCAATAGACATGGGAGAGGAGGCATATTTTTAACGCTAATATTTTTAAAATAATAAAAAAAAAACCTGAAATGCTATTAGGGGAACTTACGTATTGTCGGCAGCCTAAGCAGTTGAACTTTTAGGAAGGCAATTATACACAATAACAAAGCACAACAATTAACAGGAGAACCTGAACTACACTTGAGCACACTTAATTTATTGATCATTAAGCACATAACACTATTTTGTTCTCAAAAACGTCTATTTTTCCTCACCAAAGTCACGAGGCACTTGTTCTTTTATCGGCAATGCAATTACTATTGTCGGCAACAAAATTGTTCTCTTCGGCAATCCAAAAATGTACAAAAACTAGGTTATGTATTGGTAACTTTTCGTATTTGTTGACAATGCTTGAAATTGAACGTCACTCATTATGTTCTACTCGTTGAAAGGGCCAATGCAAAAAAATACAGACTACACTGAGAACAGCATTGCAGTTATAAATAGAATAGCTGAGAGTCATTTTGAATATACAACGCCACTAAATTTGTGCAGACTAAGGCGCCGTCCACAAATTACGTAACGCTCTAGGGGTAGGGGGAGTAGGCTCAAACGTTGCGGCTCAAACACAAAATTTACTTTTTCATACAAGGACCGTTGCGGAGGGGAATGGTCGAACACGATTCTCTTGATTTGTTTTTATTGCGAATCAATTCTACATGCGGCGATCTGGACTATAGAAATTCATACATTTTGCCTTAAGAAATATGGAACGATTGCAATACGGAAGATTAATTTATCGTATTAGCATCACCCCACATCAAGGCGTCGATAGACGGAATCTATGACAAAAGGTCGAAAGGATATAAGGTCGAAAGGACAAAAGATCAAAGAACAAAAAAGGGGAGACAAAAGCTCGAAAATCTTTTTTCAAAGGAGGAAAAATTTCCCACCAAGCAAATAATTTTCGACCTTTTGTCCTTTCGACCTTTTGTCCTTCGACCTTTTGTAAAATTAAAAACTGCACCAACGATTTTCAACCGACTACACTAATCTGTTAACTCTACCAGAACATAGTCAACATCACCACACAAGAAAATATTTTCGGTTTAATTAACCACAGTTGCAGCATTTATGACTAGAAATATTCTTGATTTGACAAGTTTGGCATTGTACTTTTTGTTGTAAGGTGAGTGTCACGGATTGAAATACAATGCTATGCAGTCGAGACTACTATGGACATGGTCATGGATTTTTACTAGATTATAGTAAACTTAACATATTTTTGCAGTCGGTTGAAAATCGCAGTTCTTAATTCTACCATGGATTCAGTAGATTATACTACAAAATTTGTTTGCGTGTGCGCACGAGCCTATCGATCACAAGGTTCTTGGTTTGATCCCAGGTAACAAGCTTCAAATTTATCCCTCTCATTTACCATTATCACGTCTATCTTTTGATACTATCACATGATACAATCACTATGGGCAGTGTTGTGAAAACTCAATTTCTCACAACTAACGCTTGAGATTTTTCATGCGTGAGTTGTCAATCATGCAACTCAGCAGTCATACAATCATGGATGAGTTGGCTCATCTTTTTAACTCATTGTCTCGTATTTCCACAGTTTACCCACATACGGCAGTAATTTCTTGTTAGTCTGGTAAAATTATGTTAATCCTTTCTAACGTAAACCACAACATTCGGGTTTCACGAGATTTTGCCGGGTTTTGCGACTGAATCATTTTTTACGGTTTGAGTTGATTGAGTTGATTTTGCATCAAAATCGTGAGATTTGCGAAGCAGATCTCTAATGAGTTTGCTCTCACGGGAGAGCGTATTGATTGAGATGTTGAGTGTGAGTCTATCAACACTGACTATGGGTAGTGATAGGGATACTATCACTTTATTATCTCTATCAATTGATTGACGGATGGAGATACTATCAGCCTTTTTTATCACTGTTGGATCAAGCATAACTTTATCATCTATCTTTGGGGAAAAATATACAATTTGCAAAATTCTATAGCTATCCCTATCTATTCTATCATTGATACAAATACTGAAACCAAAATCTTCCGCATAATGGGAAAAAGCCAATAAAAATAAATCAAGGTATGTTCTCATGGAAATTTTCGGAACGGGCACGACGAGAGAATGACGGAAATCGATGTGCGACGCCATTTTGATATCTAAGATGGCGGGCTCCGGTTTGGTAAATTCATTGAAAACCCATGCAATATGGGTATTTTCTGTACGGGCAAGATGAGGGGCTAACGAAAATTGATATCCGATGCCATTTTGAAACCCAAGATGGCAGCCTTCGGTTAAGGAAAATCGTTGAAAACCTATGCAATATGGGTATTTTCGGAACGGGTGCGACGAGAAGATGACGGAAATCGATGTCCGACGCCAGTTTGAAATCCAAGATGGCAGCCTAGAGTTTAGTGAAATCATTGAAACCCATTCAATATGAGTATTTTTGGAACGGGCGCGGTGAGGGGATGACGGAAATCATTCATAAATCATGTTTTTGTTCATGTTATATTGAGTTACGTTATAAAGAGGTTACGTTATATCGAGTTATGATTTTACTAATCCGGAGGCCGCCATCTTGGATTTCAAAATGGCGTCGAATATCGATTTTCGTCATATCCTCATCGTGCCCGTTCCGAAAATACCCATATTGCATGGGTTTCCAACAATTCTTACACTCCTGAAGCCGCCACATTGAATTGCTAAATATGGAATTTAGATAATTTTCTATGCCCATCGTCCAACTACTTTTATTCAATTTTTATCAATTGATGAAGATAAAACCTCTATCATTGTTATTTGAGAGATGTTGTACTGATAGTATCATCAAAAAAAAAATATATTTTTGCAATGAGAATACATATTTTTTTTTAGCCGAACACATCAAGTCAAATTGCGAAATTTGTTCAAAAATAAATGAGGACTTACGCATTTTTGGCCAAATCTCACCCCTAACGACGGTACTTGCACATTTGTTTTCAATGTTCCTCGATTTTTTTCTGGTTTATGAATATTGTTCGATCCATTCGGAGCAAAATCCAAACTTTGCCAGTAAAATAGATTTGCGTTCCTTTTATTCTCAGTGTATGAGAAAATCAGAATAGGCCCTTTGCAAATCAATTAACTTATGACTTGACACAAAAACATCATCCTCTGATTGCCTGTAGAACAACAGGAGTGTTGCCAAAATAGTTCAACTATTAAAAGACGTATATTTTATATGTTTTTCAGTATATTGAAGATTATGCCCTACAATCTACTAATAAGAAATTATTAAAAGGCTCAATTGTTACCAATGCATGCTTTGTTGGCTAATTCCAATAAATTAATTAGTTGTCTTCTATTTTTTCGGTGAATTTAAATCGTGAATAATAAATACACCGCAATTGAATATGGTTTTTTGGCAATCTAGGCCAGTAATAAAAAGTGATTGCCGAGGAAATCAAAGTGCATTAATTTCAATTTGTGATTTAAAGCATAAAAATTAAGTATTTTCGAGTGCTTTATATACAAATCAAAAGTTCAATAGTGCATAAGTGATCGGTGCGTAGCTTGTGTGAAAAAATTGGCATTGGAGCTGAGAATTGGACCTTTTAAAGTGGTGAGTTTTTGTAAGCTGTTCTTGTGTTGTTTTATTCGGCAGCTCACGAATGACGATAATTTCGTAAGCATTTATTTGATTTAATGATAAATCCCATGTTATATAATATTTTTGTGAAAGATGTGATTTACATGGAAGATTATAGTTCAAGGAATATGTTGAGTACATTGAAGTTAACTCTTATTCCATAGAAAAATTTAAACAAGGACGATAAGTTAGTGCTGCCGAAAATACCCTCAGGGTGCCGAAGCCATCATTTACCCTAGCATATATTGTTAAAACAACAAGAATATCTTCAATTTGCCATCGTAAAGTCAACGAAAACCCTTTGAAAATGGAACATTTATTAGATATGTTTCTTCCGAAATTTTGACAATTGCATCACGCATTTCGGCGCCCCCTGGAGACTGGCGCCCTTGGCGGGTACCAACCTGGCCACATGGGCGGTTTCCATACAGACTGGCGGCCAAAAATATTTTTTTCATCTCTTGTCTTATTTATGAGTTTTATGATACAAATTTGATGTTTTATTTTCAAAAACAAGTTTTCGAGACTAACTTTTGAATAGGGCGTATAGCGAAATATTGAACTTTGGTACTTATAATGCATATAAGCCATTTATGCGATTAACGTTGTGCAAACCATTATAAATATTAAAACTTACTCAGAAATGATGATTTGAATGATTTAGCGAAATTCAGTTATTTTCTGAATTAGTTTTTAGCTGTATTCAATAGAAAATGGTTAAAAATATTGGAAAAATTCAAAAAGGCTTAAATTAAAAAAGTGCAAATTTGTGCAGCTAAATTCTTCACGATCCTTTAGTTAACATCGCAAAGTACCCTTGGAACTGAATTTAAGCCTGGGACAACTTGGGACAAAAAAGTACTCGATGTGTTAACTATAAGTTTATTCGATTTTTTTAACCGCTTTATGAAAAAGCATAATAAAAGCCACTATTCTGGAGCTTTTTTTATTTTTTTTATTGTTTCTAGGAAGCCTTTTTTGTAAGCTTTCAAATGGTGTAAAAACATTTTACGTAAGTATTATAGAAAAAAAGTTATATTCATTTGAGTAAATCATAGTTTTTGTTAATAAAAACAAAATTTTCTCCATAGGCTCAACTTTGGCACCTCATATCTGAGTGTGCAATGCAAATCATGCCCTAATATTTTGGGGATTTGGGGCACATCACACGAACAAAAATTGAAATTTGGGGCACATCACTTTTTTGATTATTGGCCACCTGATAAGCCATAGTGCTGGCCAACCGCACGCTACGGCACTGGAGCCAGGTTTCAGATTCACCAATATAATGGCGACTTCCACCAGTGAACCGGTATTGGGAACAACCCAGCATGTAGCCAAGTCATTCAAAAACGGCCGAACTATTTTTATTTGAACTTGGTTTGCTAAATCATGAAGTTAATTAGTCGCAAGCCATGGACTCGAAATTAAAGTGGTTACATTTGCTTCAAGTGGGATTATTTCACTACTCCCCGCGATAAATCCAAAATTACGGTAAATTTTTAATCGATGACCGCGGTTCCAAACACTAGAAGAATTTTGTGATCGACCCTGAAAATTCAACTGAAATTTCTTGAAAAACGGATGGGAAATAAAATTTTGATGTTGAAAATTTCAATCAAATCTGACGTCAGGCTCGCATGAATGATGAATGCATCCCGATAATACAAACACATAAAACAAGTTGTGTTCCGCATGGGGTGTAAATCCAACATAAGAAGATATTCAAAACGATTTTTCCAAACACCAGCTAATTAAAAACTGTCAACTGAATATTTTGTTCGAGATCAGCGCAGCGAATTGTATAGTGTGACAGTTATGCGTCGAAATCCAGTAGTGGAACAATTATGCGTGGAAATTCAACAATGGGACAAATTGACTTGGCTTGCTTTTCATTGAGTTTCCGAACAAAGTTAATTTTTGGTAAGTGATTTCTTAAACTATACGTAAAAATAAACTGTTTGATGACAAAAAGTCAAAACGCACTAAAAGTAACATGGGACAAATATGCGTATAACGGCAGTAAATTCGGTTTTCGTTTATTTATAGGTATTCCACTAAACAGCCCGAAAAATTATTATCACTGCAAAAAAAAATGTTTTATGCAGCTGTGTCAATTGTTGCAAAACATGAACTCTAATTTTTCAACTTTTTAAATTGTTAATATATATTGTTCATCTAATGATTCTAGTCACTTCATATTTTTGAAACCAATCGATTTTTAAATTAGGACATTTCTAGCAATATATGTGCAAGAATAACGAGTCGCTTTTATGAGCATTGGGTTCGGCTTCTGTTTGACTTATTTTGCACCTCAATAATATTTGATCTCATTAGTCTTTACCTCATCAGATACATCCATCCCCCGTTACGCAGTCATCACAAGAAAGAATAACTCACATGGAGTTTGGATTTCGACGCCAAAGTTGAATGCCCTCCTCCCCCAGGGTAGAAAGCCAGTTAGTGGCCAAAAGGAAGCAGACCCGTAACAAACGCTACGCCCAATCCAATCGAACTCCGATTCCGTTTTGGCCCCGCAAGGTACCGAAAAATCTGATACTGTGATTATTTCCAGTTGAACTCATTCCAGCGGAATGTAAATTGAACGCTGCTTCGAATCGAAAACCCATTCCGCACACAAATCGCACCCATTAGAATGATCGGCATCAGCACCATCATCATCATTAGGCATTAGACGGCGGTTTGAAACGATGCAAATAAATGCGATGGGAACGACTTCGAATGTTGATTTTTCGAATTTCACACAAGCCATTCAACCGAAAAAGAGCCAGAAAATGGGAAAACATTTAGATTCTTGCTTGGCAAGTGGAAAACGGGGATACAAACACTCGGGAACCCGTTACCAACGGCGGCGTCCGACCAAATCTGCCACACTTCAGGTGATGTTCCCATCCTAGGTCCTATCTAAGGGTAAACCGTTCGAAACGAAATATCTCGGAATTCATTGAGGAGACATTTTTGTTTTCTACCACTTTTTAATTCATCAAATTGATCAAATCTTGCATAACTTATGGCACTAAAAGTCATTGGTCACTGAGTGTGTAGCTCTTTGTTTTTAAGCAAATTCATCGTAGCATTGTTTAATAACATGTAAATCCATTCGTTGTAGGGTGAAATCATACATTAAGCGAGAAATTTCACATTTATTATGTTTTGTTGTTACCAACGGAATAAGTTTGAATAATTTCGTGAAAATTCCACGAAGTGTTGAATTTTGTATAGAGTTCCATTCCGTTACTAATGGCTAATGTTTGAAATTCCTTATATCGTTTCGTATCAACATGAACAAATGCAAATCGCATACCCTTAGCCCCATCAGACCCCGGTATCCAGGTTCCAATTGATCTGCTATCAATCGGTCACAGATAGTCAAATTCATCAGTTTCGCACCCTCTCCTGGCGAACGATAAATCACTCAAAGCGCCTCAACTCGCGCACCTTGCGATTGGAAACGCCATTTTCGATTCACCTCGTTAATCGATTTGGACCCAACGCCTCCCCTCCCCCACTTCCACCTCCTCTACACTTAACTATCGCCTCCTCCCGTTCGATTTCACACCTGCGTTCGGTCGGAGAGGTCCAGCGGGGGGAAGCAATTCCGAAGACGAATTACGACGGCCTATCACCTGGCGGCAGCCCGTCGCCCACTCGTCGTCTCCACCAGCAGGCCAGCCAGCAGCAGTGAGCAGACTCCTCAATTGGGTTCAGTAAGTTGATGCGTTTGCCCGCGTGGCTAAATTAAAACGAGGGTGAAACGAAATAAAACAATCAAAACTAGAGCAAATCAAGCGTGTGACGCGCGAGCTCGCTGCTTTGCTAGTCGAGCTATAGCTACAAGCTCCCAAGTTTCGGTGTCGGTCGGATGGTGGCGAGAGAACGTTTGCTTACGCTACTGCTAATGCCAGCCCCTCCCTCATTAGAGTGCTAATGTGGCGCAAAAGTGGCAGAGGAGTTTTCGTAATTGGAATGAAGTGTGATTTTTCTTCTGATTATTTTGAGAACGATTCACGGAATGTGGAGGGTTTAAAAGACATACATACCTTCTATAGACAAAGTTTGTCCAGGCGGAATGTTTTGTAATATTTATCTATTCTTTTACGTTTTATTGTACAAGGATAGATGTAATATTTTTAAAGTTTTAAATGGTGCGCATCGTTTACGATCCTTGTTTGGACCTGTGCCTTCGATTTTTCGTTGGACCCGTTGGCGAAAGCTAGCGGTGGCAATCCTTCTTGAGTACCGTCTTGGGAAAAAACCTCTCGATGGTCACGTCTTCTTTCGTTTATCCACTAAACATGGTTTCAACTACAAACAAAAGAAGGGTCGAATCTCTTAATTCACAACTTTCTTCCAAAAACGTGGGGTTTAACACTGTCACTAAATGTGGTAAGAATGGAAGAAAGGACGTATCTCTGAAATGAGCAATTCCACCGAACATGACGATTTTTTTTTTAAATTTAATTTTTGTATTTTTTGAATCGCCTGAAAATTTGCATACAGATTATTTATGACCAAAAATGCCATTATGCACCTTCAGACCGCCATTTTGAACCTCGCCTTATTTTTGAGAAGGGCGTATCGGAAAATGCATAGCTAATCTTTAAAAAACTGTAACTCGAGTACGGTTTGTCCGATCGATTTGAGATCTTCTACAAAGTTGTAGGTATTGCTTGAGGCTATATGGAGAAAAATATGCACGGTAAAAAAAGTTACAGATTATATTTTATTTCAAAATCGATTTTATTTAAAATCGATTTTTTCCAGAAACGCAGTTTCAATTTTTTTAATTTTTGGATATGTTTTAGGGGACAACTTATGTGACTTATTGCACAATGTTTCAAAATGGAAGAATTATGGGCAAAAAAGTTATGATTTGAAAAAAAACACAGATTTTGAAAAAAAAATCGAAATAGAGGAAAACAATAATTTTTATGTGTTTATTTGAAAGTACAGAAAAATTGCAATCGAAAAGTACTTAAGTAAATTTTTTCTAGGTTGCATCAATATCGAGATGAGTATATTTATATAAAATTTTCAAATAAAAAAGTAAAATAGGCCCTTTTCAAACATATTTCGTGTTTCTCCATTCCAAAAATATTTTATTTTGATTGAGTGAATCGTAGCTTAAGCAATTGTTTGATCAAAACCTATATACTAAAGTATTTAAAAAAGATGCACGGTTAAAAAATATAAACGAAATTTTCAAATGAAAATTTGAAGTTCATTGTTCTTAAAAGCCGCAAAATTGATGTTTTTAATTTTTGGATATGTTTTGCAGCATATTGTTTGTAATTTCTTGCACAATGCCTCAAAACGGAAAATTTTTGGATTAAAAATAAATTATTTAAAAATATAAATAAAACGAATTTATGTAAAACGATATTTTTGGTGTGTGTTTTTTTTTTGAGTACAGAAAAATAACTATATATTTTTAAATATGAAAAATTTCTATCCAAAAATACTCAAGTAAAATTTGGCTGAGATGCATCACTTCTGAGATATACACGGTAAATCTAAACGTGGCATTAAAATGTGATTCTATCACAATGGTGTACCTCTGCTACCTTTGCTCGATGACTCATGTCGCTACTAGATAGTTGAGTACAATTAGACAGTTTTAAACGACAAGAATCACAAATTTTAAGCGTACTATTTAATTTATTGTGTTCAGCAAATCCCAACAAAACCAATTTCTGAATTTTATCTTCCGTAAGATTTCGACAATGTTTAGAACAACTTTGTTTGAACACTTTAATACATCTTGAACTGATATAACTCATTGCGAAAAAATGATATTTGTACAGCTTCACGCACAACAAAAATAAATACCTCTGTAAAACGCCTCCTTAACCCACAATATAATGCTGTATCTTCTTTCGTAGCACGTCAATTTCACAGGCAAATAAACGTCACCTACAATCACTGAACAATCACTGTTGATACAACACTAATGCTCTCATGGTTTCAGACTTACCTTATTACTACATAGGTACTTCACACCACGAAGTTTTTGTACCGCATTTTTTCAATGATGATTGCTACTGTGATAAAACTTGACAACATAGCGCATTATTCTTGTACCCATGAAGTACGTTTAAAAAAAATCATCATTTTTCTTTTATTCATTTACCATGTCCAAATGTATGGGTATGGGAAAAACGTGTTTGTTCATCATACCTACTAACACAGGCAAAAGTGATGAAAACCCTTGTGGAGCCTGATTAGTAGAATGCCTGTAAATATACAAAATGATGAGTAATACTGTTCCTTTTAATTCTACTATTGTATCCTTCGACAGAAATGCGTATTTCAACCTCAACTGTAAAGCCGTCTTCAGTGTTGTGTACTTGACTTGACTTGGTTTGTGTTGTTGAAATCAAAATAAAATTTTCCGGAATGGAGAAACACGAAATATGTTTGAAAAGGGCCTATTTTTCTTTTTTTTATTTGAAATTTTTATATAAGGATGAGTATATCTCGAAATTGATGCAACCTAGAAAAAATTTACTTAAGTACTCTTCCAATGCATTTTCTGTACTATCAAATAAACACATAAAAATATATAGTTTTCCTTTATTTCGATTTTTTTTTTCAAAATTTGTAATATTTTATAAAATTATAAAATTTTTTTGTCCATAATTCTTCCATTTTGAAACATTGTACAATAAATCACATAAGTTGTCCCCTAAAACATGTCCAAAAATAATAAAAATCACAGATGCATTTTCATAGAAAATCGATTTTAATATTTTTTATTTAAAAAATCTTTCATTATTTTTTACCGTGCATATTTTTTTCCAAATAGTCCTAAACAATACCTACAACAACCGCAAAATATATCCAAAAATTAAAAACATCAACGTTGCGGTTTTTAAGAACTATTAGCTTCAAATTTTCATTTGAAAATATCGCTTATATTTTTTACCGTGCACTCTTTTTTCGACTTAAGCATAAATGTTTTGATCAAACGATAAACTATTTAGCTACGATTCGCTTAATCAAAATATTTTTTTTTCTGGAATGGAGAAACACGAAATATGCTTGAAAAGGGCCTATTTTTCTTTTTTCTGTTGAAAATTTTATATAAATTGATGCAACCTAGAAAAAATTTACTTAAGTACTTTTCGATTGAAATTTTTCTGTACTCTTAAATAATCACATAAAAATTATTGTTTTCCTCTATTTCAATTTTTTTCAAAATCTGTAATTTTTTAAAATATCATAACTTTTTTGTCCATAATTCTTCCATTTTGAAACATTGTGCAATAAATCATATAAGTTGTCCCCAAAAATATATCCAAAAATAAAAAAAAATCGAAACTGCGTTTCTGGAGAAAATTGATTTTAAAATTTTGTTTTTGAAATAAAAAATTATCTGTAACTTTTTTTTACCGTGCATATTTTTGTCCATATAGTCCTAAGCACTATCTGCAACTTTGTAGAAGATCTCAAATCGATCGGACAAACCGTTTTCGAGTTACAGTTTTTTAAAGATTTGCCATGCATTTTCCGATACGCCCTTCTCAAAAATAAGGCGAGGTTCAAAATGGCGGTCTGAAAGTGCATAATGGCATTTTTGGTCATAAATAATCTGTATGCAAATTTTCAGGCGATTCAAAAAATACAAAAATAATCGGGTTTGCGAAACGGCGTGGAACCGATCAGCAGCAAAATGAACACACCGAAAAGTGGTTCGCGAAACCTTTCCACTCGTAGGATTCATTTATCCACGCGCTTTTTATTCTCGTGATTCATTGCAAGGTTGCTTCTTCTCGTAAAGTCAAGCATGCACTCCACGCTAAGCCAGCTCCACGCAGCACATGTGTTAAAACTACACAGAATGAGGCAACCAAAGCAGAACTGGCTGACTTAGTGAACATTCTGAGTAGGTCGCACTCATTCTGTGAGTTGCCGCCTTCAGCTGTGCGGGGATCGATGTAAACGGAACTGTCAATGATCTCCCGCGCGGCAGCAAACAGTTGGCCGTTGGTAATATGGGAAGTTTTCTGAGATTTTTTCTAGCGAAAATCCGGAAGATGGTCGCAAATTGAAAAGTTTTTTCCCCATTTGCTTCCGCTTCGGCTATTCAAATGAAAAAATGTCTGAAAAATTTTAAAGTTAGAATGTTTTTTTAATGTTTTCAGAAGCAAAACAAAAATGGAAGCGAATTCCGCATTCCAAGCGTTCCTCCTCTGTGCGCATTTCACTCATTCAGTTTTGTTTACCACCGTTTGCACAAAACTGTGTACAGCCCCTTTGCACAGAATCTGTGCTGCAGAAAAGAGGCCAAATTGTGCGCTCGGCATTCATTTTTGAGCGGAGCAAGTTTAGCGTGATTGTTGCGAGCCCGCATGAAGATGATCGAAATGAATATTTTCCTGCTCTTCGCGAAGAACAGGCAGCGTGGATCATAGGCTAGGGGAATCCAGCGTGAATTTATAGCCGAGAAAAAGTAGATTTTGTATGAGATTTGACAAGAAAATGAATGACAAGTTCATCCACTTCTCCTGGCCTATACCGTTCACATTACCGAGCGATGGAGAATCACCCGATGATAGCGTCGGGAGGATCGGGAGGAACAGCGATCCGAAAATGAAACACGAACGAATGAAGCGCCCGAACGGTTGTTTGTGTTTATTCGCAGATTCTGTTTCGATGCCTACGAAAATTCATCGTGCCCCGCGTTTCCGATCGTTGTTCAGCAACATTGATAATTAGTATGAATAAACGAATTGTAACGCGAACTTTCATGCGATTTCTGGTTGTCTGGGTATACATGGGTCAAACTTTTGCCCCACTATGGGCCAAAAATCATTTCCAAGCATTTATGCAAAAACTAATTTGAAGTGTATTAGCATCCTTATAATAGCCCAAGAAACGCCCTTACATAAAATATTACAAAAGATGTTATATTTATTTGGTTCCATGCAACAAAAGTTAGACCAAAAATTACAATATTCACGTCGAAAACCAAGAAATAGCCATAACTTTTCCAAATTTCAATCGATTTCTATGGTATTTGGAGTGAAAGTCTCTTGCTTGAATAGCATTCGAACCACCATGACATTTATAAATATTGTTTTGAATTGAGCTAGAAATCTAAGAAAGAAACTCTTGCCCCACTCGAACTTTTGCCCCACTTTACTCTAGAGATTCCATCGGGTCCCATCCCTTTGTCCTTTTTGAGTGAGCTCAACACACGATTTACATCTACATCAGTTACCGTTCCAAATGAGTAAGTGTCTGAACATGAAAAATCGAATTGCAGGGAAGGCGAATGTTGACTGGTTGATGCGAAAGTGGTACTGAAGAAATCCGCAAATCCTTCGACGATCTCGTCTGTGCCAGTGTAGTGTAGTGTCCGCTACCATAAAACGCCTCGTTGGGTACAGAGTTTGAATTTCTTAGGGACCTAGCGTACGCGCAAAGCGGTTTGGCTTCTCTTTTTCTGATTTGCGCTGTAGATCGTCTAGATATGAACGCTCACATGTCTGCAATTGATTTTATTTAGTAGCAAACATTGATTAAATGCAATATTAAACAAGAAAAAAAATCATTTGATTTTATATGTGAAAATTGCGGTGTCCCTCTTGCCACATAAGACATATTGTTATTATATAAAATTTAATGTCAAAAGGACTTTTTCGAAAAAAATTCTTCACATCTATATTAAACAATGGAAAATCATTAATACTGTGCGGAAAACTCAATATGTTTTGTATTTATTGGAAGTCAAACCTTGTTTTCCAGTCTTACATTCTTATAATATTTCGCATATTTTGCGTTGGTGAGTTAAAGACAGTTTTCTAATTTTTTGTTCCAAACATTTTTAACCCGTATAGGCCTGAGTGAAAGCAAAAATACAGAAATCCTCACCGCTCAGCGAATTCTTAACGGATTCAAATGATTTTTGTCAGTTCACTGGCCCACATATCTAGTTTCTAGTAGTGGCCAGAGGAACTCGGAAATATTCCTGTGACCGGAGTTATTCCGGTGGGTTACTGGGTCAAGTCGGGCAAAAGAGGGCCATTTTTTGGGACATGCCAAGTTACCTTTATTTATTTGCAATGACAATAATTTTAATTTGCGTAAATCATTAAGATCTGATATTCAACATTATAAATGAAGTGTTTTGCACCGTTTAAAATATACCGGATGTGGCCATTTGGACGTTATGCCCGGAAGAAACGGCTGTAGATTTGTTGAGTCCTAAACCGTTTAAATTCTCGAAAAGTAGAAATCAAACATTATTTTGCACTCAAATGCGTTCCCATAAGCTTGGTACAGATGTTCAGATACAAATTAGCCACTTTATCATAGGTTTGAGGCGTCCAGGGACCCGAAAATGATCATTTGTAGGATTAATCAAATGCAAAACTCATAGTTATCCAATTCAATCGTTTCTCAAAAGGCTTACACTGATGCAATTTTCTTAAAATTCCGTCATGTAGTGGCCACATTATAGCCGATTCTGGAAATTATCTGTGACTCGAAATTTGCCTACCATTAAGGGCACAAACGCACAGTACCCATCTCACCCGACCTGACCCAGTGATCCACCGGAATAACTCCGGCCGCAAGAATATTTCCACGTTCCTCTGTCCACTTCTAGAAACTAGATATGTGTGCCAGTATACTGACAAAAAAACATTTTTTTTTTTTTTTTTTTTTTTTTTTTTTTTTTTTTTTTTTTTTTTTTTTTTTTATTTATTAAACAAAAAATTTAGAAAGAGGGAAAAACCCCTTTGAGTGATTTTCTTTGAAATCGTTCTCAAAAGGGCACAAAACCTCTTTATCTTTTCTAATAACGTTATAAAAAATAACTTAAAACTAAAGGCTCAACCGGAAATGATCCATATCAGAGCCATAATCTTGAGAAGGAGTTTCAGTAACCAAAAATGGGAGATGATGGAGGAGTTCAAGGGAGTTGTTCTTGATTTCTGAAACGAAATAAAATAAAACGCAAAACAGTATCATATAACATAACGAATATCATTGAAAAAATCGTATAAAATTTTAATCATAGGAAGTGATCTAATACCAAGAATATCACGAACAGATACAGGTACAACAGTATCCAAATTCTTGAAGTTATTTATAAGTTTTTTCCTAGGCAAAATATAATTTTTGCAATAAAACACTATGTGATCTATGTCTTGATAAGTTTCACCACAATCACATAAATTTGAATCTATAATGTTAATACGATATAAATGACTATTACAAGTATAATGATTAGAAATAAGTCTTGAAAACGTACAAATCAAATTTCTACCAGCAGATAAATTTTTAAACCAAGGTTTTTTATTTACAATTGGTAAAATGGAATGACACCATCTACCTTTGTCACTAGAATCCCAATCAACTTGCCAAGAATTCAAAGCATAATTTTTAAATTTTGTGTAATATTCCGAATGAGCCACATCTCGTTTATAAATAATTCCACGAGTAGCTCCTAATTTTGCTAAACAATCAGCTTGTTCATTACCAAATATATGACTATGGGAAGGAACCCAAACAAATCTAATAATAAATCCCCGAGAATGCAAATCATATAATAATTTTTTTTAACAATAAAATTAAATAATGGGCTTTAAAATTAAAATTACATGATTCGATAGAATTGATACAGCTCAAACTATCTGTACAAATGATGAATATGTTTGGAGAATAATCCTTTATTATATTACATGTAAAATACAATGCAGTCAATTCAGTTAGAAAAACTGAACATGGAGATTGTAATTTGAAAAAATATGCTACATCAATATTATAAACTCCAAATCCTGCATTATTATTAATCAATGATCCGTCAGTAAAATACACAAATTTTTGATCAAATCCACAAAATTTACGTTCAAAAAACAATTTAGCATATTGAATACACATATTATTTGGTATTTGATTTAATTCCCAATGTAAAGATTTATCAATATAGGGTTGAAAAGAATGTACATTTATATCACAATTGTAAAACGTATTTGATAAAACAGGTAATATATGCTCTGTAGAACAATGATTAAATGAATTCAACATTTTACTAGAAGGATTTAATTTATGTAAATCTTTTAAAATATTTATTAGCGGATGCTTATTTGTGAAGCATTGTACGAGAAATTTACAATTTAGTTCATGAAAACGAATTTTAAGAGGAACAACTCCAGATAAAACTTCAACAGATTTAGTATGAGTAGAATTCATTAATTTCAAACAAATTCTTAAACAACGAAATTGAATTTTTTCAAGTTTTGCAAAATGAGTTTGAGTGGCACAACCAAAAGTAAAACAACCGTATTCCAAAATTGAGCGTATTGTTGTTTTATAAAGAACTATCATATCAGAAGGATGAGCACCCCACCAAGTACCAGTAATAGTTCGGAGAAAATTAATCCTTTTGGAACATTTTTTCTGGATATATTTAATATGGGAACCCCAATTTAATTTTGAATCATACCAAATACCAAGATATTTATATTCATATACTTGTTCGATTTCATATCCATTAAGAAATAGATTTATATTTACTGTAGAATGTTTACGTGAAAATATAATATATTTAGTTTTTTGCACAGAAAACGTAAAACCATTCTCAAAAGCCCACTTATCAATATTATCCAAACAAATTTGCATATAATGACGAATTATTTCTCTATTACATCCACTAATTGAAATTACCTTATCATCAGCGAATTGAACTAAAAAACAACCATTTGGGATAATAGATGATATATCACATGTAAATAAATTGTACAAAAAGGGGCTCAAACAAGATCCTTGAGGAAGTCCAAAATAACTATTACGGGTAAATTTAGACGTCCCATTATGATAAAAATGCATGATTTTGAATGAAAACATATTATATAAAAAATTGGATAAAATTGAAGGAATTTTATAAAAATTTAATTTTTGAACGAGTAAATCAATAAGTACTGAATCATACGCTCCAGACACGTCTAAGAAAGTCGAAATAGTGTCCTGTTTTTTGTTGAAAGAAAGCTGAATTTGGGAAGCCAAAAGTGCTGTGCAATCACGGGTACCACGACCTTTTCTGAACCCAAATTGACTAGGAGATAAAATATTATTTTTTTCAGCCCATATCTCAAGACGATTTAAAACCATTCTTTCCATAAGTTTACGAAGACATGATAGTAAACTTATTGGTCTACGACTATCAGCCAATGAAGCATCTTTTCCTGGTTTAAGTATACTTACTACTTTAATTGAACGCCATTCTAATGGAATAACATTTTGTAAAAGAAATGAATTGTAAATTGAAAGTAAATGAGCTTTCCCTTCGTGTGGTAAATTTTTAAGAACGATAAATTTAATATTGTCAATACCTGGTGCAGTATTATTGGTAATAGATAATGCTAAATTAAACTCATGTATTGAAAATGGAGAACATAATTCTGGAAAATAATTGGTTGATTGTTTGGTTTTAAAATTAATAGATTGAGGAACAAAATCTGGGCAAATTTTTGATGCAAATTGATCAATCCAATTATCGGAGTATTCCAATAAAGCAGGAGAAGAATTATCATAATTTCTTAAATTTCTTGCTACAGACCACAATGTAGACAATGAAGTGTCACTATCAAGATTCTCAATAAAATGTTTCCAATAATTTCGTTTCTTGAATTTAGTAGTACGAGTAAACCAAGCTTCTGCTTTACAATATAGTAAATAATTTTCTCTAGTACCCAAACGACGAAATTTTTTAAAAGCTTCCGATTTATTTTTAAGAGCAATAGAACAATCATTATCCCACCAAAACGTAGGACGAATATTTTTTTTAATATTACAAAGAGTTTTCTTTTTCTGTGATTGCAGTAAACTATCCATCATAATTTTAATAAATTTAATATAATTTTCAATTGGGGAATTTGAATCCTGCAAATTAATTAGTGACACAGAAATTAAATCCGAAAACTTACTCCAATCAACGTTTTTGGTATAATTTGGAAAAGAAGAATTTACATTATTACTATTTTGCGTTAAATGATTCAAGTGAATCAAAATTGGAAGATGATCACTATTATTTGGATCATTTATTATGTTCCAAGTAGATTTGAAAGATAAATCAGTTGAACACAAAGATAAGTCAATACATGAATTTTTCAATGGAGGAACAGCAATTCTGGTAAATGATCCATCATTTAGAATGTTTAAATTATATTCATCAATTAAATCCATTAATAATGAACCACGACCATCAGTTCTATCACTACCCCAAGAATAATTATGAGCGTTAAAGTCACCCAAAATGTAAAATGGATGAGGAACACTATCTAAAATCATTTTCAATTCAGATATTAAGAAGTTTGCATTGGGAGGGATATATAAACAAATAATATGAAAATTGTAATCTATATGTTTTACAGAAATAATAACATATTCCAAATGTATATTCAATG
Source organism: Aedes aegypti (assembly GCF_002204515.2). Lineage (NCBI taxonomy): Eukaryota > Metazoa > Arthropoda > Insecta > Diptera > Culicidae > Aedes > Aedes aegypti. The sequence goes on along the minus strand of NC_035109.1, from coordinate 43,914,336 downwards.
ATAAATTTATATATTTGAATTCAATGCCATTACGAATACCAATCAAAACCCCACCAAAAGCAATATCTCTATCTTTACGAATTATATTAAATGATGGAATGCGTAGTACTTTTAACTCCGTTAACCAAGTTTCATTCAAACAGAAAATATCAATTTTGTGATGTTCAAGTATAACTCTCAATCTATCTATTTTGGGAAGTAAACTTCTACAATTCCATTGTAAAATATTCAAAATACCATTAGAATTTGAAGCCATTACGATGAAAATAATGAAGCAATGATGGGTCCAAATGTATTCAATTTATCAAGGATGGAGGCAAGAAATGGTAAAATCATTTTAATTATCTTTTTCCAAAAATCATTGAATCCCAACATTTCTACTAATTCCTCCAAAATTCCTAAAATTGGGGAATTTTCATTAACATTTTTGTTATTATTCGACGAATTGGCATTTGCATTCATATTACAATTTGATGGATCAGATTCTACTCGTTGAAAACCTGGAATTATACGGGAAGAGGAAGAATTTAACCGCGGAAAATTTTCATTAAATGACTTTGTATTAGAATCAAATTGAACCTGAACTTCAGGAGAAGATTTTTGAATTCTTTTTCTTTTAGAAGGGGGTTTATAAATAAAGTTATCTATATTCGAAGTGTCATCAAACTCATCATCAGTTAGAGATTCATAAATATTAGGAACAGTTACATCCTTAGAATTTTTCAAAATTTCAGAATAAGATGACTGATTTCTGTTTTTAAGTTTTTGATTGTATTTGGACTGATTACTAATGTAAACAGGGCAATCTTTCAAAAGGTTATGTTTTTGATTACAATATATACAAAGCTCAGAATTTTTAGTGCAATCTGATGATAAATGTGGTTGACCACATTTTGTACATTTAGGTTTATTGGAGCAAAATAAATTCGTGTGTCCAAAAAGAAGGCATCTTTCACAATGCATTAATTTTGGAAAATAAAGCCTAATGCGAAAAATAACATTATTAACTTTTACAAAATCAGGAAGAACTGATCCAGCAAACGTAATTTTCATACAATTAGAATGAATATATTCAGAGCCTTTATCGTTCAATTTTAATTTTGATAAACGTTGACAATCTAAAACATCAACAGGTGAAATGGCTTGATTTTTGAAAATACCAATTCCGTAATTTATCACTTCATCACATTGAAGAGATTCATCATATAAAACACCATTAATTTCACAGAAATTACATGGTGCATATACACGATATGAATCTGAAAAAAGTTGCGATTCTAAAAGTGAATTTGCATCATCACGAGAACCGAAAACAACACGTAATTTATCAAGTGAAATCTTTTTGATTTCCTTGACGGAAGAATATTTTTCATATACTTTGGCCGAAATCAACAAAACATTAATAGGTATTTGTTTTTTTCGAAAATATACTACAAATGGACCGGCAAAAGAAACCGGATATATTTTGATACGAAAAGGTTTTGCAGTAGAAGATGATGGTCCCGGAGGAGGATCACCATCTTTTAGAACTGAACCATTTACATCAATATCCATGATTGGGGTGCAAAAATAAACAATTTAAGAGAAAAAAAAATCAACACGAGTATGAAAATAAATATATAATACAATAAAAATGAAAAGATACTTAGCAACTTGACACTCCACGTAAAATGTCTGGAAGATGACTTAAAGACTTCAAGCTTCAAACCAAAAGCGTACAACCTCTTCTTGAAAAAATCCTACTCCACACTAACGATACTTCTTGACGTCTACCGCACCACACAGGTAATCCTTAACGTCTTCCGCACCACACAGGTTCACAGGTGAGAGAACTCACGCTCCACAAGTATCACGCCGACTCGAACAACTTCCGCCGCACCAAAAAAAAAAAAAAAAAAAAAAAAAAAAAAAAAAAAAAAAAAAAAAAAAAAAAAACATTTGAATCCATTAAGAATTCGCTGAGTGGTGAGGGTTTTAGAATTTTTGCTTTCACTCAGGCCTATACGGGTTAACTGTTATATTTACACAACCCTCAATTAATACTCTATTTATACTTATCCTGCGTTAAACATCAAAAAATTGATTTGAACTACGTGAAATTAGAGGTGGCACTTTTGCCCCGGGTGTCCTTCTTGCCCCATGTCCCCCTACGGCATAGAACTTATCTACAACATCGTCAATATCAATGTCAATTGGTCCCAGCTCACTGCCGAAACCTCTTCGTTAATAATTTCATAGTTTGCTTTTCTGAAGTTAAAGAAAGACATCCCGTGTTGAGGGGCGTAACGTGCTGCCGAAAATAAAATCTTAATCCTTAGTGGAGGGTGATGAGGATCAACTTTACAGAACGGTATAGCATATGATTAATATGGTTCTGGGATTACAGTTTGGATACTGGATTTCTAATTTCAACTCTCCATACCTCAATATTGAAGGAATCACAAATAAAAATAATTTTAGATTAAAACCGTTGCAATTTTCTTTTGCGTTTTTTTCCTCTCTTATGAGCATGTGAAATCAATCCACCTGTAAAAAACATGATTTGCTACGACAAATGAAATGAAATATGTTGTTAACGAAATGTTAATGAAAGCTCAATTTAATTCTATCAAATTAGAATGGTAGTGTTGCCTTACACAGAGCACCTACATATAACAATTTAATATGATGTTTGGAATGACACCTGTCAAGTGTAGGGTTCGGCTTTTTATTTTCTTCCTTTTTTCGGCAACATAAACCTACAAAAATGCTCCAGAAAACACACTTAAACAGTCTGCTATTTTTGTACCACCTCTATCAATAAAATGAAGATCATGGCTATTTGCACTACACATTCTCCACTTTATAGGTCATTGTAGAAACTGCCGTCCAAGAAGAGTAACGTTAACCCTACATCTTGTTAGTCGGTCTGGATCAAAGGATCTGCACACCGGCCAGGGAATTCCACCTTCTCCTCCTACGAACTGAATTAAAAGGCGAGAACAAAGCAAATTACCCACGGGGACTTGGTCTTTTATGTCGTAAAAATCGCCATCCAGCGCATGAGCGTCAGAAATTTTATTGGGGTCCCACACAACACCCTTGGACCGATCAACCGACCTGTAAGAGAAGCGATAAACTTGTGAGACGAATTTATCAACGCGACCCATTCCGTTCTGTTCTGGGTCCGGTTGTCTTCTACAGCGTCGTCACCAATAATCTGGAACCCGGGGAAACAGGTGGGTGTATGGCAAACGACGAAATGGCGCACCCCTCCCACCCCCGGGCCATGCGTGCTCAGGACCATAAATAATGAGCAGCCAGCGAAAGACAACAAAACCGAAAAATCGCCAGCGGATTGTCACGATCACCCCTCTGGATCACAAAAATCGCTGGACAAATTGGCCGGGACGTGGTGGCTGCGACAAAAATGCGAACGACTCTGCGGAATGCTCACACACTCACACTCATACGGCCCACAATCATTGTCTCGATTGTCCCTGAAGGCTGATGGCGGCGGGAGAGTTGAGATTGTGACCAAGAAGTCTCACCCAGCGCAACTATATTGCATGTGGCGACCATTGCACAGTGGGCGAAAATCGGACCGAGAACTGCAACTTTTAAGAAGCGACATTATCTACATTCATATGTATGAAAAACCACAAGGAATCGATTGGCGACAGTTTTGTCTAGTGCAGATTTAAGGAAGAGCCAAATTTGGCTCAAAACTTTTCCATATTCAATTAGATCTATAATGGATATTTGAATTATGTCCACAATCCACGGTCAAGAATAACATTTCATACAATAAAATAGATATTGAACAGCCTTTGTTTGCTACGATTTCGTCGAAGGATTCGGAAGTGGCACGTTTGTTCTAAACAAATGTATTTCTTGGGAGTAGCCTACAGATTACAATTATAGTCTATGTTGACAACTGATAGTTATGATGTTATCTCCAAATAATTCAAAATATTGATGTACAGTCAACTCTCCCTAACTCGGTATTGAAGGGACCATCGACTTACAGAACACAAAACCAGTCCAACTACGATCCAAGGGATCATCGAGTTAGCCATGCAAACCAACTTTTACCATGGTTCTATAGCTCGATATCAAGATACGGAATGTCGAGTAAGGGAGAGCTAACTGTATAATAATTGACATGAGAAATGTTTTTTACTAAATAATAATCGCGTTTGGATAATCAACAGCCTTGTTCATGTATGCTTAATTAACCTTCCAGTCGTCGCGCGGTTTGTCACCGTCAGAACCACCACGCTGCTACTGTGAACGAAAAGCGAGGTTTTTTCATCAGTGTTGTACAAAATACAACAGCGCGACGACTGAAGTGTTAAATTAAAGTTGGTGTTCCCTTCCAAATTATCTTAATTAATTTAGAATTTCACCTTTATGTGAACAGCATTAATGGAATATGTACGTTGTTATTTTATATATTATCGTTCTGGTCGTAGTCCTAGTTCATATCCTCACGGTTGATGTTTAAATTATTTATTGATTATTAAGTTCAAAAAGTCTTCAAGAAATGAGTCATGCCTATTGTCTGTTCAAAAAATTCTCGAAACTAGCATTTCAGCATTGTATCATAAACGCCTTACTTTTCATTACCATAAATATAGTGAAAAGTTAAGAGTAAAGTTAGTAAAAGTTATCCCTGTAGAATAGTGATTCCCAAACTTTTTAAACTTTCGCCCCTTGAGGCCAATATATATGTTTGTAATCGTTCTCCTTCTGATAGGTAATGGAGATATTTGTGTTGAACTCTGTTCTTTGCTACAATTTCGATCAATAAATGTATCGAAGATTGGTTAAGTTTACTGGTGTAAAAATGTCAAATGTTTGAAACATTTTATTCACTATCAAATCACCTTAGTACGTATATCCATGAAAAAGTTGTGCGTTTACTATCGTATTAATTAATATTCTTGTATCAACAAATTTGACACATCAATTTTTTGATTTCAATAAACGAATCATCATTGAAATGATGTACTTGTCAGTAATTTAAAATCTGTTGGCCCAGAGTTCACTGCATCAAGTTGATTTTGAAACTGGAGATTTCAATCCGATATTTCTTTAAATCTACTCTTTGTAGCATGATTTATGTATTCGGTAATTATTGGTTTTAACGCTGGTACTTGTTTTTTTTTTCTGGTCAAATTTTCTGGAATTGATCAATAAAATAGTTTGCACTATAAGTAATGATTAAAATGGTCACATAATATACTAAACAAGTTGTGTTGAAAACATCGCCAGTGATGAAACCCAGATTTAAGTAATCGTAAGTAGCTGTCCAATTATATTCTTTTACAAATGAAACATCAAATGATTTCTTTTAGTTTTTCGAATTAATTTTTAAATATTTGTAATAATTTTCACTTGTGTTCACTTAAGAAACACTTTCAATGTCGTCTGTAACAACACATAGATAGCGTTCATCTGAATACGTTATCTTTTGAGAAAATTTCAGTTGTCAATTCATGAACCATATTGAACACAAAAGCATTTTGTTGTTGAATGTTTATCAAACATATCTCGTCATTGACATTGTATGCCCCATTTCCGTCTATTGCGGTTATTAAATTAACATGTTAGGATGTTAAAATGAATAAAGGGAAAAAAGTTTAATGTGTAATCAACTAGTCTTCACATTATTAAAGTAAAATCCTCTATTAAATTCTCCAAATGTCATGTATCATCGTTTTCAGTTTATCACATTTTCGCCCCCTTACTAGTTTTTTCGCCCCCCAATTTCATTTTACAAATTTTCCTTGAAGCTGAAAATCGCCCCAGGAGGGTGAATTCGCCCACTTTGGAAATCACTGCTGTAGAAGATCTTAATTGAGCATGAACATAGATGACCGTACAATTTGTAGTTACAACTCTATGATTGAGCTCAAAGTTGAAAAGTCAATAACGGCGCCGGCCACGTCCTTAGGGTCATCTTGAAGGGAAGGAATGTTAGCCATTAACTAACCATTGTTACTAGAGACCAAAAAATCTTCTTCATCTGCACAGTTGTCATGGGAAGGATATTAGGTTAGTGGGATACCAAGAAAAAATATTTTTAAATTTTTTATTAGTATCATTCCAAACATTACATTCATTTCTTATGTCTACATATTCTACGTTACGAAAAACTATCATCCTAATTTGGTGCAACTAAATTGAGAATTTATTAACACTTTGTTAACTTTGTTAATTTCATTTGCAGCAGTTCATAATTTTGACAGGTGAATTGATTTCACCTGCTAATAAGAGAGGAAAAAAGCGCTACAACTAAAAACGTATTTTTACCATTATTACTGTCTATTTTTGGTCTTCTTTAAAAGCATATTTTAAAAGCTGTTTTATTTCATATTTAGCCAGCCCTGTCGTCCTGCTTAGTCGCGCTTAGTCGACGACTAAGAAGCTTTTCTTGATTTTTTTCTAAACGCCCTTTGGGACATCAGTTGCAAATTCAAGCTGTTTCATCGACCTGAATTAATTTAACTTTGTTGCATGTAGATCAGATGCAACTAAACGCCCTGTGCAACATCAGTCGAAATTGTCAAGCTGTATCAACGCCCTAGAGTAATTTGGCCTTGTCTTAATTAGATCAGTTGCATTTAATGCCCTGTAGGATATCATTTAATAATTACAAGCTATATTAACGCCCTAGAGTAGTTTGACTTTATTCTATGTAGATCAGATGCATCTTAACGGTCTGAATTCCTAGCTGTATCAACGCCCTGGAGTATTTTGACTTTGCTCTATGTAGATCAGATGCAACTCAACGCCTGTATGACATCAATCGATCAAGCTGTATCAACGCCCTCGAATAGTTTGACATTATTCCACACAGATCTTTGCGAGACCGGGAGCATCATTATGCGCTTTAGAAAATCAATCGAAATTTCTAATCTGTATCAACTCCTTGTAGTTATTTGACCTTATTATGTATATCAGGCGCATCTTGCCGCTCTATAGGACATCAATCGAAATTTTCAAATTGTTTCAACGCCCTAGACTAATTTGACTATATTCACCACATATCTTTGCGAGATCTGGAGCATCTTTACGCCTTGTAGAAAATTCATCAAGATTTCCGAGCTGTATAAACGCCTGGAGTGTTTTGACTTTGCCCTATGTAGATCAGGTTCATCTCAACGCTCTGTAGGACATCGATTGAAAATACAAAGTTTTATAAACGACGTGCAGTAATTTGATATTGCTTCACGTAGATCAGATACATCTTAACTCCCTGTATGACATAAATCGATCCATCTGTGTCGACGCCCTGGAGTAGCTTGACTTTATTCCATGTAGATCAGTTGCATCTTGACGCTCAGTAAATCAATTGATAATTCCTAGCTTTATCAAAGCCCTGAAAACAATTGGCTTTATTCCACACAGATATTTGCGAGATCTAGAGCATCTGAACGCTCTGTAGAAAATCAATCGAAATCTACGTGCTCCAGGGCGTTGATACACCTTGGAGTAATTTGAGCTTATTCCATGTATATCAGATACAACTTAACGCCCTGTAGGACATTAATTGTAAACTCTAAGCTGGATCAACGCCCTGGAATATTTTGACCTTTTTCCATGTAGATCAGGTGCATGTGACCGCCCTTTAGGACTTAATTTGATAATTCCAAGCTGTATCAACGCCCTGGAGTAAGAGTTCACAAAGATCTTGGCGAGATCTGAAGCATCTTTACGCCCTATAACAAATCAATCGAATTTTTATTGCTGTATCAAACCCCTACGGTTATTTGACTTTATCCTATGTAGATCATGCGCACCTCATAGCCCTGTATAATATCAATCGAGATTGTCAAGCTGTATCGACGGTCTGGAGTAAATTGATTTTGCCTCATATAGATGAGCTCTATCTTAACGCCCTGTAGGACATCATTTCAAAAATGCATTGCTTTATCAACGCCCTGGAGTAATTTGTCCTTATCCTTTGTCGATTAGGTGCATCTTAACGCCCTGTAGAACGTCAATTGTAGATTACAGGATGTATCAACACCCAGGAGAAATTTGACTGTATTCCAAATAGATCAGGTGTATTTGAAAGTCCTGTATCAAATTAAAATTGGTAAACTATCAACGCCCTTGAGTAATTTGACTTTACTTCACCTATATCTTTGCAAGAGCTGAAGGATCTTAAAACCCCTTTGGAAAATCAATCGAAATTTCCATGCTGCTTCAACACACTGAAATTGTATGACCTTGTGTTTTGTGGATCAGCTGCATCTTAACGCCCTGATTAAGATCAATTGCAAATTCTAAGCGGTACATACGACAAATTTGACCTTATCCTATGTGAATAAAGTGGGCCTTAACACCCTAAGAGCCGATTTCTTCACCTTCGCTTAAGCCGTAAACCACGTTTACCCATACGATTAAACCAGGTTTAAGGCCTTAAGCGGCGCTGAAGAAACCGCTTGTAAATCAATTAAAAATTCCAAGCTGTTTCGACGTCCTGGAGTAATTTGACCTTCTTTCAAGAAGATTAGGTGCATCTTAACGCCCTGAAGGATATCAATTGTGAAATACAAGCTTCTAAAACGCATTAGAGTAATCTGACATTGTGTTATGTAGATCATTTGAATCTTAACACCCTGTATCATTTGAAATTTTCAATGGCATCAATCAAAATTATTAAGCTTCATTAATGTCATGGAGTTTGATCATGTCTCATTTACGTCAGACTTGTAGGACATAAGCTGAAAATTCCAAGCAGTATCAACGTTCTGGAGTAATTTGACTTTTTTATTTGTAGATCGGCTGTATCTCATCGTCCATCAATTAAAAATTTCAAACATTATCAACGCTCTGAAGTATATTGACCTAATTCCACGATCATATGAATATCAAAGCCCTGTATAGTATTAATCAAAATTGTCAAGCTGTTTAAATGCCTTGGAGTTAATGTTAGATCAGCTGCTTCTTAACGCCCTCTATGACATCAAACGAAGTTAACACGAGCTGTATTAGCGCACTGGAGTAATTTGATATTGTCTCTGATAGCGCATCTTACTTCTCTGTAGAACAATAATTTAAAATTCAAAGCTTTATCAACGCACTGCAGAAATTTGAACTTAATCCACATAGATCAGGTACCTTTTCACGCTCTGTACGACACCAATCGAAATTGTCAAGCTGTATAAACACCTTGGAGTAATCAGGAGAAAATTAACGCCCTGTAGAAAACCAATTTCAAGCCCTTGTCACTACTGAATTTTGAAATTCTGATATTTCTTTGGTATATACATCACTTTATCGTGTGAAAAGAAAAAAATAAGTTGAAATTGCGACAAAACTTCAGCATGAAACAATATCGATCAATAATCCAAATAACTCTTGAAATTTGATAAGATACATGAAATTTTGAAGCAAAAACGAAATCATTTCATATGTTCTAAAGACAATCAGCTCGTGTTCTTGTTCATTTTGGTCCAATAGTTTTCATGTGATAGTGACGAAAATGCATTATCAAGTATGCATCAAAAACGGTATTATTATTATTATTATTATTATTATCTTTATTAGGGAGATTTTCAGCCCAGGACATAAAAAACGGTATTTGCTGAAATGAGTTTTGAAAACCTGCTGTAATGAATAATTATCAATTTTTAAATCCACTAATAGATTCATTGCCAAACTATAATAATAAACAATAGCGTAATATTTTCAAATCCAGGACAATTGTCAAATTTTTTGCACTTCGATATAACTTCAAGGGCGACATTTTATTTTAAAATTAAGCGATATATGTATTTGGCTGAAGTTCGAAACTCTTGTTTAATCCAAAAATAAGATTCGAACTTTCTAGATGTCCTGCTTTGAGAAATCTTGAGCATTTGTTCGTAAACCTAATTTTCCGATTCTATTTTTAAATAAAATAATATAAGGGAATTTACATATTTTCAGCAGTCTAAGCCGATGCCGCGATTCATTTGTAATTTTCTCGGACATACGCAGACAAACTAAATATTTGTTAAATTTATGAGCTGCTCAATCCTGTCTTGGATCACACCGGCAGGTTTGTTTAAAACTTTTTTGAAACGTTTTTTACAATACTTCAAACATCTCATGTAATTGTGACTATTGTCGGCATCATTCTTTTTTTCGGCCACCTTTCCCATAAGAACTTTAGGTAAATCTGTTCGGAAATTCCACGTAAGCCGCATATTGAGGCATATTCATTTTAATTCAAATGACATTTCTGTTGAAATTGTTTGTTCGGAAGTCTCATTAGGAGGAAGCAGCCATATTAGTGGATCCCTCTTACGCTAGCTAGCAGTTTAAAGAGAAGCAGATTCTTTGATACATTTCAGGTATTTCTTCACGTATCTTTCTTTTCATATATCCTAAAACACGACTTAAACTGAGAAAGTTGTAGCTTTTATATGCAACAATTTTGATCTTTTTAAATTTGGTCATCTTGAATTTTATCAGAAAAAAAAAAACAAAATAATTTTCACCATTAGTGCACTATTCATTTTTAATTTTGTGATCACCATCAAAAAGCTAACTAAGGGGTCACCTAAAACTGACATCCATCATTTGAGGGGTCTACGAACGTGTGACAGTGCATGTATTAGGTATAGGAAAAGTGTGACAGAGGGGGGTGGGGATCTACAAATCCCGAAAAATCATGGACGTCATATTTGAAACTTCTCTAAGAAAAAATGATTTAGAACAGCTGCATAAACTAGGTGAGCAATGGTATTAGCCGTTTGAAATCAACGATTTCCTAAATTTATGAAAACAACATACATCGTACAACAAAGTAATAAGTATTCAATCGCTGATTCTTTGGGTAAAAAATCTGGTGGCCATCTTATATATCTTGTATTATGATGCCATCTTGATTTCAAGGAAAAGTATGAGTTTTTAGTATGTTATCATGTTGAAATGAAATAAAAATTGAGTTGAAGCAAATACTCTTCATTTTGAGAATCTGCGTTAATTTTGATCATTTGTCCCTGGTTATGAAGATATTTCGATGCATCTAGAGGACTCGACATTATCCATATATGTATTTTTTTTTATTAAATTCATAGGTCTTGCTGTGGTTTTAATCACCGTTCTCTTAATCGTTTCCACTTTATTGGTATTTTTCGGTGACGTTTATTTCAAATATTTTATTCCGTTATCGAAAACTAAGCGTTTTGAATAACTTTTGAGTCACAATTGTTAAAAATGTATAATTTTTTTTGTCATTATTCTCAAGTCCCTCACACTTACTAAAGCAGAAAACCAATTAACAATAAGTACATACTCAAGGTATGTTACGAATCTCATAATGATAGATTGTTTTTGGAGTTTGAGTACATGAAAAGTTAGTTCTCAGCTGAGACGAGACTCGCGAAGACGGTCTTCTTTTTCTGTGATTGCTGAGTTTTTTCCTTATTCCACTCTGTGTTTACATCAATCCTGCGCAAGCTGATCAAACTTTCACATGAACATCTCAGCAAACAATTATTGCGTTTGCATCACACCAAAGTATAAATTGCCTTTTGAGTGAAATTTTATGCCAACAAACGAAGCAGATATTAGAAATAACAAGTCATATGTTTAGATTTATCATCATCTTTAAAAATACTTTGAAGGTTTTTGAATAACAGTTTATTTTGAATACAATGCTTTTCACTTTTCCAGCCATAAAAAAAGAAAATTCTGAAAAGGGAAATCTTCCATTTAACTAATAGTACTTATAATGCAAATGATTAACATGAACACAACAATCTAGAGTCAAGTCAAAAATATTCCGGTAGACGCCAAGAAGAGCGTTACATTCCCACTCTGAGTCTGCTCATCAATTTAATGTAGTGTAAACAGTTCCTTTGGCTCTTCTGCCAACAATTTTCGAAGATTTTCAAATAATTTTTAACAATCACATATTAAGCATTGCTGAAAGCGCTTAGAACATTTTTTGAAATTCGTCGAGTTTGAAAAGTAAAATTTGATTAGGAAGTCAATTTAATGCGACGCTTTTTTTATTAAATTTTGGAGAGGGGTTATTAGAGTATGTTTAAAACTACTAATTAAACTTTAACACTTCACTTTTTGCAAAAAATAAAATACTCAAATCCCTAGAAAGGCGAGAAAATGTCGAGTCGCAGACGAAATAGGCCTATCTGTCTAGATAAGCAACACATATTACAGTTTGAAGGTATTTGCTCGCCTTACTAGCGATTTTAGTATTTTATTTTTTGCAAAAAGTAAAGTGCTCAAGTTCAATTAGTAGTGTCAATTTAACAGTCAAGTTCAAATTTTACATAGCATAGGCTTCAGCATTTAGCACGGCGTGCATTTTTAAAGGAAATATTCACATCTACAATTTCAATAACTATTAGAACAACAAGTATCCATAAAACAGCATATTTTTGAAAGAAGGTGATTAAATTTACCGTATTAGTATTAGTATTGTGATTATGTCTGATGTTCTGCCAAAATTTCATTCAAATCGGTCTATAAATAACTTAGATAAAGATAGGGCCCAGATAGCCGTAGCAGTAAACGCGCAGCTATTCAGCATGGTCGTGGGTTCGAATCCCGCTAGTCGAGGATCTTTTCGTAAAAGAAATTTTCTCGATTCCCAGGGCATAGAGTATCTTCGTACCTGCCACACGATTTACGTATGCAAAAAGAAGCAAAGAAGCTCTCAGTTAATGACTGTGGAAGTGCTCATAAGAACACTAATCTGAGAAGCAGGCTTTGTCCCAGTCGGGACGTCCCAGACAACCAAAATGTACGTATAATGAAATCACCTGGAGGCTTTATATGTACAAAATTTCACTTATAAGATGTCGCGAAAAGGCTTTCTACGTACAAAAGTGGAGGCGATATGCGTGCATATATTATGTGATGAATAATAACATACAATGCGAGTGTATAAATATTCTACCGAACCAACCTGTGATCTTATGCGACTTAACTTATGATAACAAATGTTGATTTGACAGCTGCTACGGATTGATGCGACTTACTTTGTACGAGTGTACGAGACGAAACAAAATGTATAAATGAACTCAGAAAAGAAGTGTTTTATGCGAGGAAACTCATCAAACTGACGAGCTTATACACGGTGTTTTGCGGGTTTGATGTAATTAGTATGAATAAACGAGTTGTAACGTGAACTTTCATGCGATTTCTGGTTGTCTGGGGTAACGCCAGAAAGGAGAAGAAGCTTACCAAAGTTGGTTATTTTGTTTGGAAAATCGAAAAAGTTGCAAATGGTTTTGTCCAATACTGTATGTAACAAACTATTCACGTAAATTTCAGTGTTCATAGATATATGACAACGTTTAAAACCATCGGAATTTAAAATTTACAATTTTCGATCTGTGTTTTCCCACTGTGCATTGTGGGCCAGGCAAGTCTCGCTGGAATTTGGAGCGGGTGGTGTAGGCAGGCAATGGATTGTTCCGTGTGTCGTTGCCGTCTTGCCGAGAGATTGGACGCGGAGGACGACGCGAAATGCGTCGTCGTCGTCGTCGAATGGGATCGAGATCAAGTTGATCCTTGGGGGCACAAATGCGGTCTCGATTGTTGGCATTGGAATTATGGTAATTAGGGTCCCGGACCAGGCGGCGGCACACGGCCAAGAACTTCCAAGGAATGCATCCCGGAAGGTATATGGTTGACTGCGATTGGAATGCGATAAGGTTTTATGCGAATGAATTTGACGGCCTGCGAGAAGAATGTCCCATTTGTACTCCCACAATGAAGATGTTGTCAAACTGCCATTCTTCGAAGAAAGACGCCCATCTCGATTCTTCGCCGGAGTAAATATTGCGAACAAAACTCACCCACTTTAGGGACAGCTTTTCTCCGCTTGTGTGACCTTAAATCAATAATCACTTAAGACCCACTTGAACTGGCCAATTTATCATCGCCGGACAAGCGTGCAAAGTGAAGTCGGCACACAAAGCGGCAATTCTTTACCGAAAGGATCAAAAATTAATTTTCCGGACTTTTGCTTTCATCTTCGGCCTGGTCGGAGCCACCGCAAAACAAAGCCCGCCTCGAAAAAAGGACGATGCCTATTCTAATGAGATTTAGAGAGCTGAGCGGAGCCACTTTTGTGCTGATGGCGCTTTTGGCGAAATTGTCAGAAAGGATAAAGACGATTGTTTGGCGGGAAGAATAGAGAGCCAACAGAGGAAAGTACACCATGGAAAGCGGTTTTGTTTTTATTCATCCTATTCAGTGAAACGATGAGAGCAATGGATGGGCATGCAAAAAATGGCAGAGAAGCAAACGAATGAGCCATTTAAGGGATCAAATGTACTGGGTTGTATACTCTGAAGTTGATTGCACAGAACGTTAATAGTATCAATTCTGATTTCACTTCATTTTACCAGTGCAGAGTAACAGCGTGATCAATAAATTTTTCGGTTGAAGGAGTCCATTCTATTCCAAATGAAAATTGTAAACTTTAGAGATATACACTAGAACCTAAATTTACAAAATCAAAATCGATAATATTGTCAATACGTTTCAATGGGAAATTTTGTATTGCATCCATAAGTTTCACGGAAATGATGTGATTTGTTTTTATATTTTATTTGAGGTTTAGTTGAGTCGTGTTAAGTCTATGTAATGTTAATGCAAATTATGACCACATCTGCTTTAAACTTCAGAAACCTATTGAACAAACTTTTCAGATGAAGCTATGATAATGTTCGAATGCGCAGAGAAGTTCAGAGCAATTTGTTGCTTTTGTCGATGTATTGTAGTGTCGTATTTAATAAATGTTCTCCAAGTTCCTGGACCTTCTCCTTCTTCTTCTTCTGGGACAGAGACTGTTTTTCAGCTTAGTGTTCATATGAGCACTTCCACAGTTATTAACTGAGAGTTTTCTTGTCATTTTCGCATTCGTATATCGTGCGACAGGTTCGATGATACTCTATGCCCATGGAAGTATAGGAAATTTCCATTACGAAAAGATCCTGGACCGGCCGGGAATCGAAACCAGACACCTTCAGCATGGCTTTGCTTTGTAACCACGGACTCTAACCACTAAGTTACTGAACCTATTGACTCTGAAATCCACGTACCTAATAAGCAATATAGTGACGAATATTTATGAAGTACGTGTTGCCAGGACTTTGCTAGGCCCTAATATCGACTAGAATAATTATCTCATTGAAGTCAAATATGCGGGTGCGGTTATCCAGCGTCACGAGTCTCAGAACGAACAGAACGCTTTGCCTCAACATCCAACACTTGTTGGCTAATGGGGTGGCTGCACAGTACCGCCACCAGCTAGACGAGCAGTTGGGAAAAATCATCGTTTCTTTACAGCCTGTTGGACCCTATCCACGAAGCTGTGACAACATCGGCGTGGGAAGTGATTGACACTGGTCAATGACGAAAACGAAACTGGTTCGATGAAGAGTGCCAGAGAGTGACAAACATGAAGAATGATGTCGGAAGCCGTATGCTTGTGACCGGTAGCCGACAGAACCATGAGCGGTACAGGACAGCGAGAGACGAAGAAAAGCGAATCCACCGCAGAAAGAGAAGGCAGTACGAAGAAAGTGTGGTAGCTGAAGCGCAAGATAGCATGAACCGGAACGATATGCGGAGATTTTATGCAACGGTCAATGGTGTGCGGCACAATACCGTACCAGTGATCGCCATGTGCAATGATCGAGAAGAGAATTTACTGACCGATAAAACGGCGGTGGCTGGCAGGTGGAAGGCGCTTCTACAGCAATTATTGAACGGTGAAAATGAAAATGTAGTGAGGAACAGGATGAACATACACTACACGTCATAAATACGGACTCACTAAAATACGTATTGCAACACTCAGCTGAATATTGAATCACCCTGAAAAGTTTAGCATCACCTCAAAACAGGTTAATTCACATTGCTATATCTCGAGATCCTTACGACTTGCAAAGAAGCGATCTTCAGCAAAGTTGTTCAGGGGATCAAGGACATCCGGAAAGCGAACAGTTTAGTTCGCGATTTTTTCGCTAGGTGGCGCTAGTGAGCATGCAAAATTGAGCATTTCAAACTAGTTCTAGCTTGTGATCCATGAGAGATAGAAAGTTCGGTTCTTCCGCAAAGTTGCTCAGGGGTTCAAGGACATCTGGAAAGCGAACAGTTTAGTTCAAGATTTTGTCGCTAAGTGGCGCTAGTGAGCATGTAAAATTGAGCATATTTAACTAGTTCTAGCTTGTGAGAACCATAAGAGATAGAAAGTTCGAGTCTTCGGCGAAGTTTTTAAGCAGGCCAAGTACATCCGCAAGACAAACAGTTAGGTTGTAGATTTCGCCGCTAGGTGGTGCTAGTGAGCATGCAAAATTGAGCATTTCAAACTAGTTCTAGCTTTTGATCCACATGAGATAGAAAGTTCGGGCAAAGCGGCAAAATCGCAAACTATACTGATCGCTTTCCGGATGTCCTTGAACCCCTGAGCAACTTTGCCGAAGACCCGAACTTTCTATCTCTTATGGATCACACGCTAGAACTAGTTTGAAATGCTCAATTTTGCATGCACACTAGCGCTACCTTGCGGCAAAATTGCGAACTAAACTTTTCGCTTTCCGGATGTCCTTGATCCCCTGAACAACTTTGCTGAAGATCGCTTCTTTGCAAGTCGTAAGGATCTCGAGATATAGCAATGTGAATTAACCTGTTTTGAGGTGATGCTAAACTTTTTGGGGGTGATTCATTATTCAGCTGAGTGTTGCAATACTTATTTTTGTGAGTCCGTATTTATGACGGGTAGTGTACATGATGACGATCAAGCTGTGGAACCACCGACCATAGTAGAGGTGAAAAAGGTTATCAGCGAGCCAAAGAATTGTAAGGCTGCTGGGAAGGACGAGATAGCGTTTTAGCTTCCCTAGCACGGAAGTGAGCAGCTTTAGTAGTCGATCCATCGAGTATTTCTGAAGCTACGGGAGGACGAAGAAAAGCTCATCAGCTGGTTGGATATCCTCATACGCCCCATCTACAAGAAAAGGCGCAGACTGGACCGTCCGAGGAGTCCTTTGTCGGCGAATAATAAGCTGGTTTTCGTGAGGGCCGTTCGACAATGGACCAGATGTTTAGCTTGCGAATGATCCTAGAGTAGTCGGGAGTATAACTTGCAGACTCACCATCTGTTTATTGATTTCTTCAAGACGGCGTACGACTCAGTGAAAAGAAATGAGCTGTGGCAGATAATGTCTGAACATAGTTCTCGGGCGAAACTAATTAGGCTGATACGTGCTACGCTGGATGGTTCGAAATCAAGTGTTCGGATCGCAGACAAGGTGTCAACTTCGTTCGTGACGTTAGACGGGTTGAAGCAGGGAGACGCACTTTCGAATTTACTGTTCAACATTGCACTCAGAGGTGCTATTAGGAGATCTGGCTGCAAAGAAATGGCACTGTTATCACAAGGTCGCAAGTGAAAAGACGTGTTGCGGCTGCGAATAGGACCTTTGACGGACTACGTAACCAGGTTAGGTCCCGCAGCATGCAAACGGATACCAAATTCGCCTTTTTAGTTAAATTTTTAACATTTTTCATGTCTTCTACAAAGTTGTTAAATATCTTAAAACGCGTGTTTTTGCTCAACATCGCACCTCTCTATCTCTTAAGGAAAAAGAATTATCAGTCGAGTTCGTTTTAATAAGGCTTATTTGTTTGATAGTAAAAACCCATACAAAGAAGCTTATAGACAAAAGTTTTTATCAACTGCCGAAAGGGGAGATATGGTACTTTCATGATTTGTAAGAGTTGTCTGCGCCATTTTGCACCGAAGCCAGATATAGAGGCCTAAACCACCCCTTGAAAAAAAAAAAAAAAAAAATTCATGAATAACTTTGTTATTTCAAAAGATAGGGTGATGATATGTTCAGCAAAAACACGTGTTTTTTATGACAAACAACTTTGTAGAAAACACGAAAAATGTTAAAAATCTTGGAAAAAAGTTATGATAAAAAATATGATTTTTAGGGGCCATTCACATACAACGGCATATATCTCAAAAAGTATAAGAGATAGAAAAATTGTGTCTTCGACAAAGTTGTTTCAAATTGACAATTCTACAACTTTGCCGAAGACACCATATGTCTATCTAAATGTTTTGAAAAAATAGTTTTTCTATCTCACTGCTAGGTGGATTGATCACAAACCTTTTTTCGTCAAAAGTTGCGCTCTAATATACCAAGAAACTTCTCCGAACAAACTATATCGCTAAAATCAATGGTTAGGGCGCTATTCAAAAAGCGCATGAAATCGAGAAAATAAAACACAGTGCATGGGTTTTTACTATAAAACAAATAAGCCTTATTAAAACAAATTCGACTGATAATTCTTTTACTTTAAGAGATAGAGAGGTGCAATGTTCAACAAAAACACGCGTTTTAAGATGTTTAACAACTTTGTAGAAGACATGGAAAATGTTGTATTGTAACGAAGTTTCACGGTCATATTTTCAAAGTTGCACATCTCAAAATTTTGATTTTTGTAGCATTAAAAAGACGATATAAAAGGTTAGCCCAAAGTACAATTTTTTTTTAAATATTTTTATGTTTTTTAATAGTTTTAAATTATACCTAAAAAATGATATACAGAGCCTTTCCGACTTTGGTAACATGGCGTGATTTTCATGTTGCCCAAATCAGGATACTTGAAATGCTTAGGTTTTTTTTTATCATTTTAATCTTCAAAAGTATTAGAAAATACATGGTAATTATTACGAATGATGTGAACAATGTCTGCGAGTTTTCTTCTGTTCAGCTTTTGACCCAAAAGCATAGACTTCATGCACTGTTTATATATAGCATCTGAAAAGTACCCTTGTTGTGCACAGTACGTGGTACAGTGGCTACACTATCATGGGTCACCCACTATTATGAATCATTTCCATTTGAATTGCACGTAGAATAGAGTGACTTAAAATCGTGACAAGGTGACCCATAATAGTGTAGGCAGTGTACTACTTTCAGTGGCCATTTGCGATTGTTCTAGAGTGCAAATGTGCTACGTTGAAGCAATACTATAGAGAGTAGCAGATTAAGTATACAGTATCCTTTCGAGTGAGTTTGTTTTAGGGATTTCCTGGGTGATTGCTAAAATCAATGTTATTATCGGGTTTATTCACAAATTTCATAACGCCAAAAATCCGAATTTTCGACACCCACCAACCCCCCGTATCATTTTTTGTATGAATATTTTTAAAATTTTGTATGAGCCGTAACATTACGAGGACACCCACCCACCCCCTTCAGCGTTATGAACTTTTTGAATGGACCAGTGAATCAATTGTCACCCAACCCGCAGCAACAAAGATATTATCATCTCCTATTTTTGTTGCAACAATATTATTCCGCAATAAGAGTTGATCAGTACTTTAACAGAATATGTCAAAGATCGATCACCACGAGTGCGGCGATTTTCTGGGCTTCGCATTGCAATTTTCGAGAACTTTCTCCGTGTTGGTCAACATTGACACATTATCGAACATCATCCATAAAACAAATTTGATTCTGTGTTCAAAATAACTGATTGATCGCGAGTTAAAAAGATTGCAACAATGTTGCGCCCTGTGATTATCATGACAATTTTGCTTTTGATTGTATCCCTATCCGCAAAAGTTGGGACAAACGGTTGTGAGCGAGCTTGCTTTGTTGTTTGTTTTTCATCTTTTCTAATGACAATTTGATTCACTGGAATGGGCCATTAGGTGAAATATCATGTCATGAATGAATTGAAAACGAGAAGATGTTCATGTTTATTGGTAAGATGAAAGATATCCATCAAATATTTACACGTCACTACACGTTTTTTTGGATCATGGCTCTTTCTCAATGGATTTCATCGAGACCGACAGGCACCGAGGAAAAGAGTTAATGACAAGATCTCATCAAGCATTATGTTCGTTTGCTGAGATTCTAAAAAAAATGCTAGGAGTAGCAAAATAAATTATCAGAGATTTGAACGAAATTTCTTAGAAAAAAAATATGTTAAAGAAATCATTTGTGACGGAATTGTTAAAGCAACAAAGAGTAATTTTTGAATTAAATAAAAGTGAAAATTGTTGAAAGTTTTGCTGCTGAAATTTTAAATTTTATTCATTATTTTGAGTTGATTTTTTCACAAGAATACTTTTAGATTTTTGGACGAATTCTTGTACCAACTACTTGTGAAATATAAACTTTCTCATGGACAAATAAAAAATAAATAACAAATAAATAAAAAATAAAAAATGGATTTTATGAATGAGTATTTTTCAAGTGAATTTACAAAACTAACGTTCTCACAGTTTTCACAGCAAAAGTTGCCCAATGTACGAACTTTCTAATGCAGCGAAAACACAAAATAAACAAACCAACTTCAGAAGTTATGGGCATCTAAAGATCTCATAGTTTTCCACTTAAATTTGCTTAAAACTTTAAAATTACAAGAATCACTTGTAAACTTGACAAGAAACTTGACTCGATTCGGAGAACTATTGAAATGCTGACAAAAATACCTAAAATTACTCACCAATCATTCATTTTTTTTCATGGATGAACTAATCCATAATCACGAGATAATTTGAAAATGATAATTTTCAGGCTAATCAGTACCCCACATATAATTCGATTATGTTAAGAATACAAGCACAACAATAACAAAACATTTGTGATCACACAGTATTTGAATTAATGTTTTTTATTACACTTGCTTTTTCAGTCGATTACCGTCGCACTCCACCAATTGATGATGCTTATTAAAATTTATAACAATAATGTATACAGCTTGATGGCTTTATAAAACTTTTCCTATGCGTTAAATAATAACTTTGAAATATGCGAGTTCTAATCATATGTACGTTGCACATTACGTTTCTTAGCTCGCAATGGTCACCACCATTATCATTTCGACTAATTTTCACTTTGTTTTACTTAAAATGTTATGTTAAATAATGAATTGAAAATATTTTTCAATGTGTTGCCAAAATCGGGAAGAAAATGTTGCCAAAAACGGGTGTTTCCAAAATCAGGCACTGTACTGTTATGATCCTAGATTGAAACTAAAATTTAAATTTATTTGGCTTTTATGCAGTTATATTGGTTGATATATGGTATAGTATAAAAATCATGTTTAGGAATGCAATATTTCCTATCTGAATGTTTTTGGTTCAACGCTTCTATCGAGCATGATGATGATACAAATTTTGGTTGAAGTCTTAATACTATTCAATATTGCACATATGTAATTTTAAAGATTTTTAACATGAAAAACAACTTTTGTTGTGGCATTTCAAATTTTGAATAATGCATATCAAAGAACTTCCTTAGATCTTACAAAAACCGTTTAAATTTTTGGCAGAAATTTGCTGGTTTTCAAGTTAGAACAATTTGGAAATTCAATATTTTACATATATTTTCACGATATTTTTCATACTTAGTTTAAAAAAAATGTATTTATTCGCTCTCCATACACAATTTTATCAATGTCGATCATATACAAACAAAATGTGTGCTTTTGACAATATGTTATTGCATTTTTAATAAAAATTCATATACAAAAATGTTTCAAAAAAAGCTTCGGAATATATGAGTAGTACTTTCTGAAGTTATAAAAACGTTAAATAACATATGCAGGTACCTTATTTTTTCGATTAAGGTGATAAAATTAGTTTTGGACAAACATTATAACCGACCATTGAAGGATACGGAAACAAATCCATTCTCAAAATCTGTAATCTGAGTCATGATTTTGGGAGTGAAGTGTGTTTTTACATAACGAATATTATTTACAAATTCATTAATATATCTTCGTAACATACACCGTGCGTTACAATTTTCTCCGTTGACAGCAAATCATGACTACGACTTCTAAAATCATGAATGATCGAACTAGGAATCATGAACTGTATTCCGGAAAACAAAAATATTATTCATGAATATGGGTGCGAATCGAGAAAAAAAAAGCAAAATGCTGCCCGTGTAAATGTTGATGGAATTTTTTTTTCGCCAGCAAAATATTCCGTCGCGTTTCGTCGTAAAAACAGTTCTATTCGGTAGTGACCAACACGTTGACAGCCGGAGATGTCGAAGTCAGTGAAAAATCTATCATTCCGAACAACACTGAAACGTCCGATCACCACCGACGCAGAACATTTTCAAACCAATTCTAACTGACAAAACTGACCGATGCGCGTAACGCTCAAAGTGTTTATGATGATTACTCATGGAAACGTTTGTTTTTGTTCATGATATGTTGTGTTTTCGTCATGATATCATGAATTGGATTCATGGTTTCATGAGATATTTTTATTCCATGAATTTTTATTCATGATAACGGAAACAGATTTATTTCCGTGTAGATATTTGCATAACTTTTGCTTCTCTGCCAATTGGGAAATCTGTGCCAATTTACCGAACTTTTGATCAAATGGTATGAAGTCCAAACTGTGAATTCCATTGTGCAGAAGAGTTTTTTTTAAGCTTTAGAACGAATTTCCATCCGACCGAACGTCATTCCAAATGGCCAAATGTCATCCGACGAAATGCTTTAAAAATTGTCCCTTCGACTAAATGTACTTTCGTCCAAATATCATTCAACCAAACGTCACTCGACCAAATGTCCTAAAGGCTCAGCAGTGTAGAGGTAGGCGACTTCGTGGAAGGTCACGAATAAGCTGGGTGTACGCAGTTGAAAAGGATCTGGCTACCCTGAACGTTCGGGGCAACTGGAAAAGTATTGCCCAAGACCGACGAAGATGGAGTGCTACAATCGCCCTGCAATGGCGCTGCGTTGTAACCATCAATGTGGGTAAGATGCTATTGTTTTTTAGAGGAGGTTAAATGGTCAAGCATGGTATTATTTTAGTAATATAGTTGAAATCTCTACACAGAATTCAATATAATCAAACTGTGTTTTGCACAATCCAATTCATACCTAAAATTAAAGAATTAAAGCGTTCTGATTTATCAAATTCCTGATACATTGAATTTTTGACAGCTTCCAACTACGTTTATTCCAGTCAGTTAGATTTCCTTCCATAATAAGACAATATTCACAAAGTGTAAACCATATTTTTCAACGGCAGTTTTGCTTGTTCATTTGACGATTTCATGACTTGGATGAACGGTGTGATCAATAATTGCTCACTTATAAGCTTATCTGCCCACTTTACCCCCACCACCTCTACTCCAAATTACGCAGGAAGGAGAAATATTAGAATCTAACTTCAACAATGTCCTCATATGATAATTCTGAATTATTATGATCCTTGGTCAAAAATTGTTTGGGAAAGAGTTCTTAAATCGACCTAAATCAGACCACGTGATTAAAGTGTGAACCTGAACAGAATTGAGAAGGATTAAAATGTGAACATTAATAATTAATACCTTGTCCGAGAGTCCATAAAGTTGTACTTGGTACCTATATTAAACATCACGAAGAATTTTACGTTGTCATATTTAAAACTCAATAATATTTACACACAAAAATGCAGGTCTTCAACATATACAGTACTGGACAGAATAAAGTACGCATTGGCCGTTCTTCCATACA
The DNA here is from genome assembly GCF_002204515.2 of Aedes aegypti. NCBI lineage: Eukaryota > Metazoa > Arthropoda > Insecta > Diptera > Culicidae > Aedes > Aedes aegypti. The sequence continues at coordinate 43,890,816 of NC_035109.1, read as the reverse complement.
AAATAGTCAAGTTTGGAGGCTTATATGTCGGTTTCTAGATGTCCGATTGACCTGAAATTTACACCGCAGCTTGAAAGTAACCTCAAATTTGCTAGGCTAGAAATTCATAGTTTTTCATTAACAAACAATTATGTTATCGCAAATCTCAATTTTTTATGAAAATGACAAAATTTTTAAATAGAAATAATTTTTAAATGGAAATATTTAGAGCAATATACCCTTCTGCAAAAATTTGCAATTTGATGAGACACACAAGTTTGCAGAACATAATTTTTCGGTAAAACTAATTGTTTTCAAAATATTTTAAAAATAAAAATTATGCAATTTTTCGCAAATTGGAGATTTTCAATAATTCAAAAGATTGTGTTTCAAAAACAGTGATATTCCAATTGAGTAAAATCTATGTTATAGCTAGGCTGTGGTGAAAATTTCAGATCAATCGGACCACTAGAAGCTGAGATTCAGATCTCCAAACTTGACCATTTTGTATGGAAAAACGGCCAATGCGTACTTTATTCTGTCCAGTACTGTGCTTTTGGAGAGCACGATCTCATAATACAAATCCATTCTAGATCAGTTTATGGATTTTAATGTAAACGTAAATATCAAGAATTTTGATATTTCAATACCCCTAAACAACAAACACCCAAAGACAACGGCTTACAAATTAAATCCGACTCCGCGTGTCGAAGCCCAGTCCACTTCCCCATAAACTGACCCATTGATTAATGCTCGCAACATCAATCACCTGGCGTCGCCTGGCATCAAAAGCCCGAAAAGTCGCTCACTCGCTTCGGCTCCGACTCCTACTCCGAAGAAGAGATGACGACGTTTTTCGTGTTGTCGATTTGTTGGTGCGGATTACAAATCCCCTTCGTCGTCGCTGGGTCTTTTGTGGTCCGGAGGCCCCGAGACTGATCAACAGGGGCTGACAAATGATTTTATGTAGTTCCTTTGATCCCACTCAGGCCTCCCGTTTTCTTTCCCCATGCTCCTCAGAACCCGCCATTGATTTGATTACATTTGTTATGATCACCATGGGGTATTAATGCGTTTCACGGTGCGATTAGACCTGTGTGCCGCCGTGGCAAACACTGATCAGCATTACGCCGCCGATTTACTATTTCCATGCCGAAAAACAATTGAGATGATATGATATTTAATGATATTTTTACAGAAAATACTCTAGGGAATCGGTCACTTATTGCTTCAGGAATTTTTAAGGGACTCTTAAAGAATTTTCTTAAAGGATAACTTCAAGAAGTAACCAATGGTTTCCTACTGTAATTTCTGTTAGAAATTCTGATCCAGTGCCTCATCGGAATGATTCCGGCCACAGGAATATTCCCGAGATACCTGGGATACTTTTAGAAACAAGATGTAGGGGGAGATCCCCCAGTACCGGACAGCACCCAATACCGGACAAAGTCGAAACATTGAGAAATCATGGCCCAATCAAGATGGTGTGTTGGTAGGAAAGGAAGCTATTATGGAGACTAATGTTTGCGTAGAATAACACATCCTTGAAATATGCATGCCTTTTTTCAAAAGTAGAAAAGTTTGAAAATCTTGAAAAAAATCACGTATTGCCTTAATTTTGAGCCAATTTAGTAATTATTTTGATAATGAAAAAATACTTTGCATCATGCAAACATGTTCGAACATAATCGTAATTTGATAGTATGAATGTATTTTGTACCATAATTGAACTAAATATGGACAAATTACAATTTTGGATAAGCACCTCCTGTCCCCCAGTTTCGGACAGCTTGATTTGTTATATGATATCTTTGTAATTATTGCACCAGTGTCTCAAAATACATTCATTTTTCATGGATTCCGTTGATCATGGTATCAAACACGCAATAAAATTAAGAAGAATGAACATTCAGAACAACATCGTAAAATGTGCTCTTTTTCGTCATATATGAAAGAGGTTGTTTGTGGACATCTTGCAAACTAAAAAAAAAAATCAAATTATTCTTGCTTATGTCGCAAGTCCATTGAATTGGCAATTATATACTATTCCTATAGAAAACAATTCAATGATGTTCAAATTTACAGAATTCGAGGCATTTCCAGATCGTGTCCGGTATTGGGTGCCACCTTCCAAGATCGATCAATTTGGTACTAATATACATCATTAAAAAACAATGTCAAAATTCGTATTTATATTTTCAAATTTATTTTTGTATACTATAAAAATGATAATATTTATCATAAATGGGTAACACGAGCACATAAAACCAATATTTTTCAAATTATGAATTTAGTGGCTTAAGTGTCCGGTATTTTTTCGGCGTCCAGATCTTGCTGCGATGGGCGATGATGGAGGAGAAACAAAGCCTCGCTGCCTCTGTCCTGTCATGTCGTTGCCGATGGCCGGTGAACACGAACTGAACACCCTGTCGGATTGATAAAGTGTCCGCACCCGATACTTCTTGGAACGCGGGACCAAAACCAGGCGACAGAGGACCCCCGAAAGCAAAACGAAACAAAAAACACAAAACTGATGACCCAGCCATCAAGTCGGGCAGAACTGGAAGAAACACACGTTCATCATCATCAAATCAGCATTTCGGATTTTTTAATTTTCGGTCCTGCGAGTAGTGCGGGTCCGAGAATTAGTGCGCGGGTGGCGGTCGAATGGGTGCAGGATGGAAGGAAGGGGACCAGAAATCCACCATGGATGGCTATATGGTTCAGCCTTGATTTAAATCGGTTTTAACTTCTCCGCCCTCTTTAAGCTGTCTCTGATGGCTGGCTGGCTGGTTGACGATGTGACTCGGGAGATTTCGGGGTCTCAAGGGTTGAGTGCTTCTTCTTTCTGAAATTACGTCCCAACAGGGACAGAGTATATTTCTCAACTGTTGATATAAACTGAGAACTTTCTTCGCAATTTGATCATTTTCGTATGTGTATATTGTGTGGCAAGCACAAAGATGCTCTTTGCTCTGGGAACTCGAGAGAATTTCCAACCCGAAAAGATCCTCTACCGCCAAGATTCGAACCCATGACCCTCAACTTGGTCTTGCTTAAGAGCTACATGTTCACCGGTATGGCTATTTGGATTCCCCTCGCGAGCGGTATGAATTAAGTGACGACGCGACGTTTTGTGCAAGAGTGCGGTCAGAAACAGAACGAAGGATATTAATGAATTTTTGGACTTTTGGAAGAGCGGTAAGGTTGATGGGTGCAACTTAAGATATGAGAAGTGGAAAGAGGAAAGATATGGGTGATTTGAGTTCTGACAGGTATTTGGACGGGTTGTTCTTGATGGCACGATGGATCTGTCATGCAGGGGAACAATAAGAATGGCAAAACTTGTAAAGTGCTGCTCTGAACCGATGACATTCATTTAAACACTTTACTCGGTCTTAGATAATCAAACGCCTCAAGGGAGGGCTATCCCCAAAACTGGGCCATGATTACAACTGTTGATTCTGATTGCGGGTCTAGCCAAGGATCTATTAAAGTAAAGCAGCTTTTCGTTATCAACCCCTCTACTAGCAGTAGCATTTTAACTACAAAAAAATATTCGCATCGCGATAACTTTTTAGTTTTCAATATTTTCACAAGCTCTCAAAAAAAACTTTTATACTTTGTCGCTCTCATTAATAAAATGGAATACCGTAACTCAACCAACCTCAGCAGGAATAATCGTGAGAAATTTCGATAAATCCGCTAGACTATTTATTTTAGTCTATTTGCGTAGTTATTAAACGACCTGTTGAACAAGTGAAGAGAGTGTATCTTTTGCTGGTCGCTATTTTTATTACACTCATTTTCTTTCGAATCATCACCCGGCCACAAGGCGGCAATCTCTAGAAGAATCGGGAGTCCGCACTTGCATAGGTAAATCAGAGGTACGCCTCTTCTTCCCCGGCGACGCTTTGGGCGATTCCCCGAAAGTGTGGATGCTGACGCACCTCTTGCTAGATCTTGGCCGGCGCTTCACAGTGGTCCAGATTCAAAAAATCATGGCGAAAGTTTTGCCTACTGAATATTCAACCATTTTGAGCCATACAAAGTGTTCTGCTACATGATTTAGAGATGAAAACGCTGTTTTGGTCATAGTACCGTATTTTGATTTTCATTTAAAAAAAATTAACAAATTGAAGTTTTCATACATTAGCTTCAAAAACCCACTCAACTTAATTAGAAAATTAACAAACTTAGACAAGGCGAAACTTCTTTAGTCAAGAATCAATGACAAAAGGTCAAAAGGACAGAAGATCTTAAGGCAAAAGGTCAAAGAACAAAAAGAGAAGGGACAAGAGGCCGAAAATCTTCTTTTAACCCTCTAATACCCAAATTTTTATTTTCGATCTAAATATCATTTTAAGTTATGTTAAATCGTTCTAAACAGGTTTTAAGCGATGATTTATTTTTATTCGCAAATCTATGAATTTTGGTTTTTGATTTTTATAATTTTTACTTTTGAACATCCCTATCCATTTTCATTTTTTCTTGAAGCCTCTTCTAATTACTGATTTTTTACAATAATAAAAAATCAAGTTTGTACGGTTCGTTTAAAAATAATAAATTATTGATAATTTTCTGGTAATATTTTTGTTTTCCGTGTAATTAATAGAAAAACAGGTTTGAAATCACTTTAATACCACCAAGCTCTTCTTTTGTTATAGGTTGATAGTAGAAAAATATAAAAAGGAAAAGTTTTTTATATTACACTTTAAATAAACCCCAAGCATTTGTAGGTATAACCTAAGAATACAATTTTTCAAATAATTTTCAAAAATACAAAAAAGTTTCAAAAGTCATAAAAAACTTTTCTCATATGCGTGTTATGAGTCAAGCTTTAGGCCAAAAATAAAATCATTTTGATTTCCGAGCTACGAAAAAATACACAAAATTCCAAAGTGTACCCCGTCGGGGCGGGCGGGGTTGGGTATTAGAGGGTTAAGCTAAGTATGCTATTTCGCTCAAGAAAAGTAAAGAAATTCCTTGACTGACAGGGTCAAGAAATTTCCTACAGAGAGCCCCCTTTGAAGTGACATTTCTTCTCAACTGCGTACTGCGATCAGAAAAAAGTGATTTTCTTGACCATTTTTTTTTTTTCCTTTAACTTTATTTGGTCGGCCGCTTTGTCCACTTGGGCACCACTGGGCCAATTTCTCATAACTAGATACATTTGTTTTGTGCTCTAGTCTAAATCTATTTATAGTGCATGGTTCCTCATTCGTCATCTCACACAAAGATGCGAAGAGCGTTATGCGCTTACCACCATGAGTCGTTGTTCATATCCATATTCAGAATCCATTGTTCATTGCGTTGGTCCGGTTTGCCGATTGTGCTGTGTTGAGGCTGCTGCCTGCGAAGAGGGTCTGTTTGCCGCAGTTGCTCTCTGATGAAGCCAGAGGATGGACGTCCCTCCATCGTCCTCCGTGACGCATCTTCGAGGAACTGGGCTGTGTTTTTGTTGGGGAGGCTGGGAATCAAACCCATGACCATCCGCTTAAAGCGAACGTGTAGCCAACTACGCCACATTGACCCCCTTTCTTGACCATTTCTTGGGAGAAATTTTCCACGCATCGAGATAGGCGTTTCCTTTTCTTGTCAGTAGCAAACCGGCCTTTAAGGGAAAATTTCTCATCAAGCAAATAATTAATTATCAAGTTAGGAAATTTCAATACATACATTCCATACATTCATAATATTTTTTTCAATCTATTTTGTGTTCTGCACTATTTGGTATTGTTGATGAATGTTAAAACCTCACGTTCAGTATCATAAGAGCGACTGTTTCCGACTGCTATTTTCGATTCAGTAGAAAGAACTCATTGTCCTTCATTATGTTGCGTAGTAAAAGGTTATCAAAATCGATTGAACTTCGTATACTAATAAAAAGAGAGAATCGTCGGAGAGATTTTGTTTTTCGACTTAAAACTATGTTTTCAAATTAGGGTTCGGAGCTGGATTCTACCCCATTACCCCGAATGTCATTTCCCCGAATGCCGTCACCCTGAATTTCATTACCCCGAATGTACCATTACCCCGAATTCCATCACCCCGAATGCTATTTCCCCGAATTTACAATTATCTTGACATGATGATATTGATGAGATTTCCCCATGATATAGGAATTCGGGGTCATGGGTCGTTCAGGGTTCTGGAATTCGGGGTAATGGCGTTCGGGTTAATGGCATTCGGGGTAATGGGATTCGGGGTAATGGGGTAGAATCTCGGAGCTGTAGGTCTCTTCAAAAAAGATAATAATAATAATAAGGTTTTTTTCATACCCGGTAAGTAGGCCTTGACCAGGTTAGACGGTTTTTTTCCTCGCTTGTCATTTTTTTTCCATTTCAGATCCGAATTTTCCGAAGCTTTGAATTTCAATTTTGACGATTTGCTTGGAGGATTTTCCCAGTGTGAATAATTCAAGAGCTGCCTATCAAGTATTTGGAATTCAAGTTTTCGATCACTTTTATCGTCATTGGAGTTTCGTTCGTTGCAAAACCTTGAGTATAATTTTACCTTTATTATTTATTTTTTTTCCTGTTATTGTAGTTCTCATTTGACATTGTTATTTCTATCTGTGTGAAGTTTCCATTATGGAAACTGACGGGGATGAGGGGGGACCTAAAGAAAATTCCGATTGTGCTGAATCCTCTTCTTTGACCAAACCATTTCGTGTAAAAGTTTACCCTTCTAGTTTTTCTGGGCCTTTTGTCGTATATTTTCGAAAAAAGGAGAAACCCATTAATGTTTTGCTGATTTCCTCTGAGATTTATAAAAAGTATAAATCTGTAAAGTTAATTAAAAAAATTTCATTGGACAAGTTGAGAATTGTTTTTGGATCGCGAGATGAAGCAAATGCTCTCTTGGAATCCAAATTATTTTTTAATTCCTATCGCGTGTATGCACCTTGTGATTCATGCGAAATTAATGGAATAATATATGATGAATCATTGAACTGTGATGACATTAGAAATCATGGTTCAGGTTTTTTTAGAAACAAATCCATTTCTCCTGTCGAGATACTGGATTGTGTCCGTTTATCAAAATTATTTATTGATGGGAATGATACCAAGTATGTGCATTCTAATTGTATCAAGATTACGTTTTCTGGATCTGTACTGCCAGACTACGTTAATGTTGATAATGTTATTTTTCGCGTGAGACTTTATTATCCAAAGCTCATGCATTGTGATCGATGCCTTCTTTTTGGTCACACTTCGAATTTTTGCTCTAACAAACAAAAATGTTCTAAATGTGGTGAATTTCATTCGTCATCCACTTGCAAGAATCAATCTAATTTATGTATTTATTGTAAACAGGAACACAATTCTTTAAAAGAATGTGCTGTTTATATCGAAAATCAATCAAAATTCAACCAAAAAATAAAAAACAAAAATCTCTTGTCGTATGCTGAAGTAATGAAATCCACTGATAACATTGCTTCTGCGAATACTTTTGAAATTTTGTCAGATGATGATGGTAATGTAGACCATGAAAATTTTGGTAATTATGTGTACAAACCTCCTAGCAAAAGGAAAAGAATAAACAATAAAACTTCTAACAACCACAATCAAATATTTGAACCTCAACCATCTACTTCTTTCGATTTGCACTTTCCATCCTTGAATGATACTACTTCTCCTAAAAATATTCCAGGATTTCGTAAAATAGAGACTGATCCTACATCTAACAATAAAAATCAAAATTCAAACAATTTATCGGAAAACAAAGCTAAAGTAGATACTGATAACTCAATTTTGAACATTTTAGAAGAAATAGTAGAATTTTTAGGATTGAGTGATTTCTGGAAAAAAATAATTAAAATATTTTTACCTATTTTGGCTTCCTTTTTAAATAAATTGAATTCTTTTGGCCCTCTTTTGTCTTCATTTTTCTCTTCGTAATGGCTCAAATAAAAAATAATGATATGAATATTTTACAATGGAATTGTCGTAGTATTATTCCAAAAATTGATAGTTTAAAAGTTTTGATAAGCAGTTATAATATTGATTTGTTTTGTTTAAATGAAACTTGGTTAGTGTCATCAAAATTCTTCCATGTTTCTAAATTCAATGTTATTCGAAAAGATAGAGATTCTTCGTATGGAGGAGTTCTTATTGGAATTCGTGAAAATATAGAATTTAAATATTTAGATTTGTCAATACATTCACAAGTTGAATATATTGCTATTTCTGTTAAAAAAGTAAAGTGTGAGTTTTCAGTTATTTGCTTTTATATTCCTCCTAATACCACTTTTTCTTTATCGCAAATTAGAAGTATATTGAACGAAGTTCCTCCCCCATTTTATATATTAGGTGATTTCAATGCACATAATTTTGCTTGGGGTAGTGAGAAAACGGATGGTAGAGGTTCATTGATTATGGAACTAATTGATGACTTAAATTTACATATCCTCAATGATGGATCTTTTACTAGGATTGTTGTACCACCAAATCATCATTCGTGTATTGACTTATCTTTATGCTCTAATAGCTTGTCTATGAAATCTTCTTGGAAAACTATTGACGATCCTAATGGTAGTGATCATTTACCAATTTTAATTGAAATTCAAAATCCTGTCCAAGATAATTTTGTCCATGAATTTAATGCTCCTGACCTTTGTACAAATGTAAATTGGACAAAATTTTCTGATCTGGTATCTCTTTCGTTAATTAATATTGTTGAATTGTTATCTCCAATTGAAAATTACAATAATTTTTCAAAATTATTGATTGATTGTTTGCATAAATCTCAAAATAAAAAAAATAAGTCATGTTTTATTAGAAAAAATCGCCCTTCTTTTTGGTGGGATAATGAATGTTCCATTGCTTTGAAAACTAAATCTGATGCTTTTAAATTATTTCGTCGATCAGGCTCCAGAAACCATTTCTTTCTATATCGTAAAGCTGAGGCACAATTCATAAGGCTAACTAAATCCAAAAAGAGAAATTATTGGAAAAATTTTGTTCAAAATTTAGATAGAGAAACTTCTTTATCTACCTTGTAGTCTGTTGCCAGAAATCTAAGAAATTATGATCCCACCATTCCTAATGTTTTAGAATATTCGGAAAAATGGATACATGAGTTTGCTTCAACAATTTGTCCTGATTTTGTCCCACGTTCCATTAAATTTAAAAATAGTTCACTAAATTATTTTCCTGAACTTTGCGGTTCATTTTCATTAGCTGAGTTTAACTTAGCATTATCAATTACTAAAAATACTGCTCCAGGTATTGATAATATTAAATTTATTGTGTTAAAAAATTTGCCGGATGATGGAAAACTCCATTTACTTTCAATATATAATGCTTTCCTAACTCAAAATATTATTCCTTATGAATGGCGTTTAATCAAAGTTATCAGTATTCTAAAGCCTGGTAGAGATCCGTCATCAGCTGATAGTAGGAGACCTATTAGTTTATTATCTTGTTTGCGTAAACTTTTGGAAAGAATGATTTTGAATCGTCTTGAATTGTGGGCCGAGAATAATAAATTTTTTTCATCTTCTCAATTTGGATTTAGGAGAGGTCGAGGTACTCGCGATTGTGTTTCACTATTAGCTTCACAAATTCAACTTTCATTCAATAAAAAACAGGACTTCGTTTCCACTTTTCTTGATGTTTCTGGAGCCTATGATTCTGTTCTAATCGATTTGTTGTTCGAAAAGATGCATAATTTAAAAATTCCCAATATGATTTCTAATTTCTTATGTAATTTATTTTCTTTCAAAATTATGAACTTTTTTCACAATGGAGATTCAAAGTTATTAAGATATAGCTATTTTGGACTTCCACAAGGTTCATGTTTAAGTCCATTTTTATACAATTTATTTACCAGTGATATGGCATCAATAATTCCAAATGGTTGCTATTTGCTTCAATTTGCTGATGATAATGTTATTTCTATCAGTGGCAAAAATAGAGAAGTCATTAGTCATTTTATGCAATGTGCCTTAAATAACATTGATTCATGGGCTCATGAAAACGGATTTTCATTTTCAGTTCAGAAAACTAAATATATCATATTTTCGAGAAAACATTCGAACATATCCATTAATTTGTATCTTGATGGAATCGAAATCGAACAAGTTGACGAATTTAAATATCTTGGTATATGGTTTGACTCTAAATTAAATTGGAACATTCATATTAAACAAATTCAAAAAACATGTTCGAAACGAATCAATTTTCTTCGTACTATTACAGGTACTTGGTGGGGTGCCAATCCATCTGACTTAATTACGCTTTACAAAACAACTATCCGTTCAGTCATGGAATATGGTTGTTTCACTTTTGGAAGTGCTGCACATACACATTTTGTCAAACTTGAAAAAATACAATTTCGTTGTTTGAGAATTTGTTTGAAACTTATGAATTCAACTCATACTCAATCAACAGAAGTACTCGCCGGTGTTGTACCACTTAAAATTCGTTTTCAAGAACTGAATTGTAAATTTTTGATTAATTGTCTCTCGAATAATCATCCAATTATTGATATTTTGAAGTCACTATTCGAAATTAACCCAACGAGCAGAATATTGGAATCTTACATTATTTGTTCAACTGAAAATGTTGCACCAATTTCATATAATAGTTTTTATAATTTTGAAATCAATATTCACACTTATCTACCTTTGATTGATTTCTCTCTATTCCATGAATTGCAACAAATTCCAAATCATCTATACTCTCATTTTGCCAATATTCTATTTATGCGTAAATTTGATGGAATCACTTCTGCACAATTTTATTTCACAGATGGATCCTTAGTTCAAGGCATCGCTGGATTTGGAATATACAATGAGTATGTGGCTCATTTTTTCAAATTAAAATCTCCATGTTCCATATTCATTGCAGAATTAATTGCTTTATATTTTGCTTGTAACTTGATAAAGGACTGCCCACCAAATATTTACATTGTATGTTCTGATAGCTTAAGTTGCCTTCGTGCTTTGGGTACCATATCTTTCAATTTTAAAACTCATCATGTTTTATTCATGTTGAAAAAGTTATTATTTGATTTACATTGTCAAGGATTTATAATTAAATTTTTGTGGATCCCTGCTCATTGTAGAATATATGGTAATGAACAGGCTGATTCATTGGCTAAATTTGGTGTTGTTCGGGGTATAATTTACGATCGTGATATTTTTCCTTCTGAATATTATCCTAAATTGAAAACACATTCCCTTGATAATTGGCAAACTTGTTGGAATTCCAGTAATAAAGGGAGATGGTGTTATTCAATTTGTCCAAAAGTCAGTAATTTTCCTTGGTTTAGGAATATACCAGCAACTAGAAATTTTATTTGTTCATTTTCACGACTCATTTCAAATCATTATATTTGTAATAGTCATTTATATCGTATCAATATTGTGGATTCTAATTTATGTGAATGTGGTGAATCTTATGAAGACATTGATCATATTGTCCTTCAATGTTCAAGGTTTATTATACCAAGGACTATATTATTTAACACTTTAATGAATTACGGACATTCAATACCAGTATCTATTCGGGATATATTGGGTACGAAATGTTATCAAATACTTAAACTTTTATATAGTTTTTTGAATGAGATTTCATATACTATTTGATATTTCTGCTTGTGTGTGTGTTTTTTTCTTGTTTTTATTTGCAGATATGAAGATGGACTCTTTTTTGGTAGACCCCCTCCCTCATCCCGTTTTGGAAGCCACCCCATACCCCATTACTTCACTTGGATCCATGTTGCAGTTTATGGCTCTGCTATGGTTAATTTTTACCGTATGAGCCTTTAGTGTTAATTTTTCTGTTATAACGTTATATGATAAGATAAAGAGGTTTTGTGCCTCTTTGAGAAAGATTTCGAACAGATATCACTCAAAGGGGTTTTTCCCTCTTTCAAAATTTTGGTTAAATAAATAAATAAATAAATAAATAATAATAAGGTTTTGCTCCAGCTTTTTGAAAACCTGGACCCGTGCGCCCTCGGCGGGATTGGACGTGGGAGAACGTGTGAAGCTGTGAAGCATGTTTGGCCGTCGCGGTTTTATTTGCTTGTTTAGTTGAAAGCATTTAGACATAACTACACACGTGAGGGGTACCGAACCAGCAGCGTACACTTCACAACGCGTTTGATTAGCACGCTGATCGCTTTGGGAGCGGCTCTAGCAGTCAGTAGTGGCACGGCCAAATGATATACTTAAATGGTCAATCAATTCGCAGTAATGAACGAGCGAACGAACGAACGGTACCGGGGTGCCGATCTGGCGAATGATTTCGTCATATAACGTTTGAAACAACGTTTATGAAATCATATGAGGTGGAATTCATATTTTCCAATTTCGTTTCGTTTAATCAAAATAGAAATATTTCGCCGATGTTTTTCAATTTGGAAAACCCTGTTATTAAATTTTTCGAAACCTGGTTTTACGCACTGATTTTCTCCATTTTACGAGCTGAACCAATAGGGCTTTACCGCTTATTGTAGTCATAGTGGATTAAATACTGTTTCACAAAGCAAATTACTTACTTGATACTTGATGGGCTACAATTCGCTACGATGAATCTGCGCCGAATGGATGAGTCTTCTCCACTGGGCTCGGTCCTGGGCCCAGTGTTGGGAAACTCGTGCTCACGAGTAATAAAATACTCACTCTCGTACTCGTTTGCGAGTAATACTCACGCTGCGAGTCACTCATTCCTTACTCTAACTCACGCGAGAGTATGACGTCATAACTCACTGCGAGTATTACTCACGTAAAGAGTAATACTCGCAGTGAGTATGACGTCATTACTCTCGGGTGAGTGAGCAAGTTACTCTTTGTGAGTATGGTGAGTAATCAATTCCCAAAGCAAAATAACATTAGCAAAATTACATTAGTTTGTTCTATACTAGGTGGAAGACTTTAAATGTAAATAATTCATAGTGTTTACAGCTGCTGTCGACTTCACTGTGCATTGCAATGCGGTTTTTAGTATGATTGTTTAAAGTTTACTGAATTTAGAGTCAGTTTTTAACATGAATTATTATAGAGGTGAAAAACCGATTGTGTTCAAATATTTTCCAGACTAATTTCATTCGTTTAGTGACATAAAATAATACTTAAACTCTCTCTGAATGCGTTTATGTAATTGGTTTTCAGTTGAGTTGAAATATAAGTAAAAATGGAATAAGGTACCGCGGGGCAAGTGGGTAATGGAAATCGCATAATTGAGATTCTTCAAATTCTAAAGACTTGAAATAAATGAGGTCGTATACATTTTTTAAACTGACTCCCACCAAATATAAGCAGTATGTTGAAATGTTATTTTTAGGTAAAACTATACAGTAAAAGTTTTTGCAAAATGTCTTTCACTTGCCCCACAAGTTTGTCGTTTTGAACAATAAATTGAAAAACTAACGGTTATATTCACGATTTCTATAAACTTCAACATTAGTTAAGGCGTCCTGATGAACAATAACATAAGTAACATGTAAACTTGTTACAGAGTAATAGTCGACAGATTAACAATCTTTCGCTCTATTATGCAATAATGGTTGAAAAATCGTAAGAATCTCTTACCTATCGTAATGTTCTGAATGGCCTCAAAGGTTTACGCATGAGTTTGAAATGGTAATTCATATTTTGGGTAAAATATTAAAATTATTTTCAATTTCCCCATTCACCCACTTGCCTCGCTGAACCTTACGGAAAGTTCAGAGATCATGTCTGAATAAATTGTTCATACTTAGACATTATGCGAAAATGTTTATGTCAAATGGGATTGTTTGAAGATTTAGAAAAATATTTGTTTAAATAAATGATTTTTGGATTATTAGTGAATACAAAGGGGTTTGAAGTATATTTGTGTCGAACCAAAAGTATAATGTGTCGAAAGGTAACGGAAAATTCTGGTTAATAGGAGAATACTTATGTTGAATGGGATTGTTTGAGGATTTCGAATTGAATTATTTGTGAATACACAGGAGTAATTGGAGAATATTTGTGTCGAATCTAAATAATCGGAGATTGTGAAAGAAATCTGAGATGATTTCTGATTAATTTGTGAGTACTCAGAAATTTAGAGACAATATTAATGTTGAATGGAAATGTTTGATGATTCAGGAAAATATGAGCACAGACAAACAGACGTCACAGTCTCATCAATATCCATCGACCACATTTTTACCGGTTGATTCGAATATTTAGAAGGAGGTCAATCGGCCACCCGCAGTGCTTGCGTCGTTTTTGTTCATGTTTGACGTTTACACACTACCGCCATCTGTCGGCCCATCTTTCAATCACAGTGTTTTCAGCATTGGGCGTACATGTCATCGCGACTATACTTTTGATTGGAATTTGTTCCAAGTATTACGCCTGTTTGTCTGTAATTTGAGATTATTTTGTGAATGCAAAAGAATTATTGGAGAAAATTTGTGCCGAATCTAAATGTTCAAAGATACTTTGAAATTCTGAGATTATTTTTGAATAATTTGTGAGTACCGTAAAACGGGGTAACTTTGATAGTGCGAGACCCACAACATAGTAAACAAAATAACGAAGTTTCTGTTAATCAGTTAAGCAAAACGAATGCAAAAGTAAAGAGTATTAGTATGACACTTCATGTCAAAGCTATTTTCATTGGAATCAAGTGCATTTGAGGCTTTTTATACGAATATTAAAAATTGACACAATTTTAGCATTTTCGAAACGCTTACAAACAATCTGTTCTACGATCACTATTTGATGTAGTACTATTCAATAGTTGGCCACTTATCTTTGACAGCCTAGTTATCATAGAACTTGAATACGGTCTCAAATCTCTTAGCGAATAGCATTTTCACAAACTGGGACCATTTTTGTAAACTAAGTCAGAAATTTCCATATAACCTCTAACGCCTAGAGGAATGCAATGCCCTACAAATGTTCGTTATTCATTCAATTTTGTTCGATTCATACTCCATTATCAAAGTTACCCCAAAACAGAAAACCAACTTTTGATTATATGATAAATTATATATCCATTCATAATAAATCTTTTGGAAATCTATCGACTGCAATCGATAGCTGGGATGCCAGTACTTGTTTTAAAAATATAAATTATTATTCTTTGAAACAGCAAGCATTAATATTCAAGTTTTCTTCGAAAAAACTATCAAAGTTACCCCGTTTTACGGTACAAAAATATAGAATATTTGTTTCAAATCTGAATGTTTAAAAACTACGGAAAATTCTGATGTTTTTTTTCTGAACACACAGAATTTATGAACAAATATATAATTCGAATGCAAATGTTTGAAGATTCGGAAAAATCTGAGATTATTTTTAAATAATTTAAGTATAGAGCCAAAAAATGGGATAATGCATGTTCCGAATAGGAATGTTTGAAGATTACGAAAAATTCAAAAATAATGGGAAAGTTAAGTTTAATTAATGTTTTAAAATAAAGGGAAATTCCCAGACAATTTTTCAATTAATAGTGTTTCCTTTGAACTAATTAGAGAATTTGTGGCCCCCTCGAAAAAGTAAATGCTCAGATTATTTTTGCATTATTTTCGATTACCTAAGAGGTTTTGAAGAACATTTATGTCAAATGGGAATGTTACAAGGTTACGAGAAAATCTAAAAATGTTATTAAATTGTTAATTTATGCTTGGGTCCCATGAAAGAAATTTTTTGCGAACTCGCCAAGCCACTCTCAAACTTTCTATGCATTCACAGATTATAAGGAAAAAACTTTTGAATTTACCAGGTACCCCCGATGGTTTGACCACATTTAATCTGAACACTTTTTAATTTGGTCCCCCGTTAATTTGTACATCGTTCAAATTAAAAATGGTTCAAACGTCATTTAGCTCATGGAACGAAGTAAAGTGAAATGAAACGCAGAATCAAAACAAAACAGTGAAAGAGGTAACCAAAATACGATTCAAGGGTGACTAGATGTTCAAATTAAAAATGAACCCCGATGGTTTGCATCTAGGACAGGACGTGACAGCTCAACTAAGACTGCCCCGTTGTTTTTCAGTCGATAACCTTGACGATACACTAGCCAGTGCTCCCAGTATCATTTTTAACAAACCTTGTGAACAAATTCAAATATCAAGACTCACAATTTTTTCGTTTCTTGCACGCTTCATTCATACAATGCAACAGAGGATGTTTGCTTATTAAAAGATCAGGTTTATATACAAAACGAGTGACATTTTTAGAGAAAATTGACATAATTTCCATTATATTGCTTTCAGTCATTATTTTAAATTATTTTAGCATGGTAATAGCACATGCGAGAAACTTAAGATCGAATACAAATGGATTTGAAACAAAAAAAAATCATGAAAGATTTCCAAACTTTAAATAAAAACTCTATTTTATAAACTAGCAACACGGCCAGGCTAACAACAAAGTGCCCTGTTGCAATCCAATTCAACGATGTGAAAGTAGGCCTTTGCCAAAACGACCAATGAGAAGTGGTCTTTTTTGACAGGCAATTGGTTTCATTTTTGTACTTTGACCTGACACGTCTTGTCTTAGGTTTGCATGAGAAACCGTTCAAATTAGCGGTGGTGCTATTGTAAAACAATCATATTTGGCATAAATGCATCAAGTTAAAGATGCAACCGTTCGCGCTGAAAGTTTGTCAATTGGTAACTTGACCAGTGAGTTAAATTTTCAGCACAAAAAGTTGTCTGGTTCTCTATATTTGTGCTCTTGAAAATTTGAGATAATATGTAAGCCATATTATGGCTTCGATGCATCTTTACCTTAATGTATGCAAGAAATAATTTGGAAATAATCTCGGAATTTTTTATAGACCAGTGGCAAAACAACTAAACTCTGCTTGGGAATCAGCAATTGAATGATATTCTGAAAAATTTCCGTAAGCTTGAAACATTCCCATTTGGCGCAAAGTTTCTCCCTATTCTCCTTTTTATTAGCAAATAAATCTCCCAAATAATTACCCGCTTAATCGTAGTCGCCATTATTGGTACCGTTCCGATTGTGCTGGATAGGCCCATTTCCTCCATTTGACGCCGTGCTTCGGATCGATGGATGCAGACTGAAGCTCTTATTATTAATCCACTTACTGTAGAGTCCACCAGTAACAAGCTGTTCCGGATTGCTAAAGTCGCTAGTACAATCCGCAGTTGCAGTATTGTTGGGTATGTGGTTGAATCCGGTAACATCCGAAGCCGTAGTATAAAACCTGCTGCTTCCCCATATAATTTTGTTTCCACCGATCTCTCGTGGTGCTCTATCTGGACGTTCGTGTAAAACGACGATTCCTGACTTCCGTAGTTAGAGCCGTTCGATTCTACCTTCTGCGATTCTGCGGTTCATTGATTCAACGGGTTTTCAGGATCAACCGAAACATAATTTTTCACTGCACATGTACATTTAACTGTAAAATGTATTTTAGATGACACTTTTCTTGATATTTTCACCGCAGAACTAAAAAAAGGCACCGAAGAAAACGCGAATGCGGACTGCAGAAACATCGTTAACTAGACAAAACTAGAGTGCCTGTAAACCAGAGTGACGTCATGTTCAAGTTTAAACAGGTCGCGGATTTTCACACGGAGAAAATGAAGTACTCAAAAGTAAGTTCACTCCACTCAACTCAGAAGGTTCGTACGTTAACCTCATTTTGAGTTGATGGGGTAGAAGTTGTTGTCATTTGTAGCCATGCGAAAAAAACATACTGGCTTAGTACTTTTCACTCAACCGGCAGATCAACTAACTTAACTTCTAGTATTATGCCACTTACTCAAATTTGAGGTAACGCACAAAGGTTCGGTTTTTGGGATTTTGTGCTCTTGCTCTTTGACAACAATAGAAGGAGCGAATGAAATAGGGAGAGAAAAATAACTCAAAAATAAGTTAAAAAATACTCAAATATGGGTTTTCTGTTTTCTCCGTGTATGGAAATGACAGTGCGCCGTTGTTCCAATTTTGACATTGACGCCAATCTTATTTAAATCCACTCTGAACAAAACAAACATGGGCAGTATTATAGCATCTGTTAAGGATGCAAAATAGCATTGAATTCATGTAACTGAGGGGTGCGGTCTCCAACATGTTGGTCATTAAATTTGAACACATTTTTTTCTTACAGTGCTAACTGTTGTTTGTTTGCTTGTCTCGCAAGAAACCGTCTTCAGTTAGTTAATTATAAATATATTTCACAAAACTTCTGAAAAACTTACGCATCAATAAGACCAAGTAAACGTTTTTTAAACAGTTGATAGTTGTGTGTCACATAAAATGTATAGTAGTTTTTAGCGTGACGAAGTAATGGCCGAACATTCCTAGGCATACTCGGATCATTTTGAAGAAAATATCACCTTGACAGCAGCCTGGCTACTTGTTTATATAAAGTTCGCACCCCCTAGGTGTAATATCGCTTATGTTGGTTGTAACGACTTGGTTGCATCTGTTTCCGTGTAATATTGATACATGTTGGATATGAAAATTACACAAATGCAATGTGATGAGAAATGGAAATCGGATTTTTTTCGTTGTAATATAACATCAAAAAGGTGCTCTAATACATCTGAATTAAGGGGTTACATCAGAATTTCGTTACATCGGCTTGATTACGTCGATGCAAATTACATTATTTTTCGCTGTGTACTTGTGGGCTGAATATATTTCGAAAAATTGTTTCGAACATAAACAACTGCATATTTTTTCTGACAAAAGTTGGTTCAAGTGTAGATTATCATACTGTGTCAGTTATATCTATTTATATGCTAGTTATTTTGATTTCGACTTTTGTCTGCCGTTCCAAATTTTTGGGCAAAATTCAAAATCATAAGTTTTTTAGAAAAATAATAAATTTGGAAATTGTCTCTACTTCCCAGAGCAAAGAGTACTATTGGTACTCAACCTGACGATATGCAAAAATAGTCAATTGGCAAATAAAGCTCATAGTTGATAAATGTGGAAATGCTCATAAGTACATTAAACTAAAAAGCAGAATCTGACCCATTAGAGGTGTAACGTCAGAAAAAAGAAGAAAAGGGTATTTACGATGCAGCATGCGCAGCGGAATACCTTACATAAATTACAGCTTGTGTTAAGAATTCATATTATAATAACGTTTTGTGCGCATCCAATAGTTTTAAAAATAAAATTTTCATCTTATAATTTGAATAAGGTCACCCCAAGAATAGCCTTACATATTACTTAATATTTTTTGGGCCATTCGCAAGCTTTTTGAACATTTACATATTTCAAGTGAGTAAAATTACTCACGAGTGAGTAAGTGTTAGTCGAAAACTCACTCACGAGTATGAGCTGTACAACTGAAACTCACGTCTGAGTATACTCACGCGAGAGTTCAAGCTGTACAACTCACACTCGCGAGTGAGTTTGCAGTTTTCAGTGAGTACTCACGAGTTTCCCAACACTGCCTGGGCCAATCGCTTCCAGTCGCCCTGAACGTTAAGTGCCCTTAAGTCCTCCTCAACCGCAAAAAGCCATCGTGTGCGCGGCCTACCACGAAGTCGGCGGCCTCGTCCGGGTTCTCTGTTGAATATTATCTTTGCTTGTCGTTCTTCCGGCATACGGGCAACGTGACCAGCCCAATGCAGCCTGCCGTGTTTTATGCGCTTGACAATATCCATCTCTTTATACACTTGGTACAACTCGTGATTCATGCGACGCCGCCAGATGCCGTTTTCTAGTTTACCGCCGAGTATTGTTCGCAGCACTTTACGTTCAAACACCCCGAAAGCTCTCCGGTCGACTTCCTTCAATGTCCATGATTCATGGCCATAAAGGACAACCGGAAGGATCAGTGTCTTGTATAACGCGAGTTTTGTTTTCGTTTGCAGGCTACGGGACTTCAGCTGGTTCCGGGCCCGTAGAAAGCCCGACTCGCAGCTGCAATACGTCTTTTCAACTCGCGGGTAACATCATTATCGCATGTCACTAGTGTTCCAAGATACACAAATTCTTCCACCACTTCAAACTTATCACCACCTAGCACCATTTCGCTACCACTAACACGTCCGGACTCACGTTGACCACCAGCTATCATGTACTTCGTTTTTGTGGTGTTGATCGTGAGCCCGATTCTCGCTGTCTCCCTCTTGAAAGGCACGAACACCTCTTCCACTGCCCGACGGTCAATCCCGATGATGTCGATATCGTCCGCGAAGCCAAGGAGCATATGAGAACGTGTGATAATGGTACCGCTTCTCTGCACACCGGCTCTCCTGATAGCACCTTCGAGCGCTATGTTAAACAGCAAGTTAGAAAGAGCGTCACACAGTGCTTCGAACGTATGGCACTTGGGGACAAAAGTCAGAACTGGATGTTTAATGCGGTTTTGCCCTACGAAGTTGAGGTGGAAGTCGTTATACACAAAAAATCTCATTATTGGCATGAATGACACATATTACATCAGTAATGGCATAAGTGGCTTATACGTCACGTTTTACATTTGACACCATAGAACAGTGCTCGATTTTAAATAAATGTTTCAAATAAAAACGCATGAAAACGTACTTGAGTCGTTTGCATAAACGATGTATGTGGTATGCGTAAATGTAAAAGTGTCTCAATAACCAAATTTTTATAAACATATTAAAGCACGGATTATTCCAACGACTAAAATCAAACCCAATAAAAAAGATTATACAAAATTTATTTTTATTAGCAATACAATTCATTTACCAGCTATTAATCATCCAAAAACATATCAATCGAATCATTATCTTCTTTTCTACAAAGATAGTTGAAATGTCGTGGGTTTCTGTTTGATGATTATTAGAAACAATTTGATACATAGGCTACGAACGCGAGCTCTTCAGGTTCATTATTGTTGATAAGATATATATAAGTTTTTCTTGAACATTCATTGAACGGTATGAAAGGCCTTCCCATGCCAGCCTTTACAGCCGAATAGGAAAACTCTGCATCGTCAATTTTCTGTTGGCGCGGAAGCAAAACTGGCTTTGCTAATCAGTCGGAGTTTTGCTTCACAAAAATATCGTATGATCTTCTATATTTACCCCATTTTTGGTGGAATTTGCAGTAATAAAATTTGCTAAACGTATTTAACTTGTTATCAAATATTTGGGAGAAAGAATCAGTGCTATAACAACCGTACATGAAATCCACAACATGATTTTTTCGAATACGTGGATTGGCAGAATACCATTGCTTGAAACAATATTTATTGATGATTGTGGCAGCATAACTTAAAAATCACAAAATGACATACAATCGGCAAACATATGCAGCTGGAATCACTTCCAGAATTTGAAAAATACTTCAAATTTTATTTTAAAGTGGATTTCAGAAAGGTACTTTGAGGTACTTTTTTGTATGGGCTAGAAGAAAATAGGAGTTTTAATTTTCTTTTGTATTAAAGAGCTTATTGTTCAGAAGCATCTTTTTCTACAATTTTTAAAATATATCAGAGAAAATTAAACGGAATGACTCCTTTTTGCTTGTTTCAAAACGATCCTTAACGACTTTCACTTTGAAAATGTGATTAGTATGGGAATAAAGCGAATCAAAAAGGGATTGGATTGACACAAAAACAATAAATTATATATAACGATGAAACAACTTGTCAACACCTGGTGTTTTGGTTTGTTTTGATAAGCGCACGGACTATCTAGTATCTGTTTTACACGCTCAAAATATATGTCAACATCATGGCCTACTTGATTCTTACGAATATGAAAGTTGATTTTTTGACTTTTGTCCAAGGGACGAAGCACTGTGCGTCACCCTGTTTCAATCCATCTAAGGTTACGAACGATGATGAAATCTCGTCCACCACCCGCACACTTGATTTTGATCCATCAAGCGTTGCACGAATCAGTCTAATCAGCTTCGCCGGAAAGCCATGTTCGGACATAATTTGCCACAACTCGTTTCTCTTCACTGAATCGTACGCTGCTTTGAAATCTACAAACAGATGATGAGTCTGCAAGTTGTACTCCCGGAATTTATCTAGGATTTGACGCAGGGTAAACATTTGACCCGTCGTTGATCGGCCCTCTCGAAAACCAGCTTGGTATTCGCGACAAAGGACTCCTCATACGGTCTCAATCTGTTGAACAGAACTCCAGACATGATTTTGTACGCTAAATTAAGGAGTGTTATCCCTCAGTCATTGGCGCACTCCAGTCGATGCCCTTTCTTGTACAAAGGGGAAATGAGACCTTCCAACCAACTAGTAGGCATTTGTTCTTCCTCCCATATCCTCGATATGATACGGTGAAGGAGTTCGTGCAGCTGCTCGCTTCCGTGTTTGAGAAGTTCGGCCGGGAGCTCGTCCTTCCCAGCAGCCTTGTTGTTCTTCAGCCCATTGATAGCTTTTTTTACCTCATCTAGCGTTGGAGGTTCCACAGCCTGTCCATCGTCATCGATTTGAATTCTGCTACCAGATCCACTTCCATTATTTCCATTCAACAATGACTCAAAGTACTCTTTCCACCTGGCGGCCACCATTGTCTTATCCGTCAGCAAGTTTCCTTCGCGGTCGTTGCACATGGCGGGAGACGGCGCTGTTTTTCTCCGCACACCATTTACGGACTCATAGAATCGTCGCATGTTGTTCTCTTCCATAGCTTCTTGCGCCTGAGCAATTACTGCCTCTGCATGCTCCTTTTTCTTTCTGCGATGGATCCGTTTTTCGGCTGCCCTTGCTTCCTTGTACCGCTCTCTGCTCTGACGGGTACCAGACACCAGCATCCGGCTTCTAGCCATGTTCTTCTCGTT
This sequence comes from Aedes aegypti, assembly GCF_002204515.2. Classification (NCBI taxonomy): domain Eukaryota; kingdom Metazoa; phylum Arthropoda; class Insecta; order Diptera; family Culicidae; genus Aedes; species Aedes aegypti. The sequence goes on along the minus strand of NC_035109.1, from coordinate 43,868,129 downwards.
CGTCATTCTCTGGCACTCCTCGTCGAACCAACCGTTCCTTGGTCTTCGTTGAGCAGTACCTACCACTTCTCGCGCTACTGTGCTCACTGCTCCGTGGGCTGACTCCCACAGATCGCTGAGGTTGACGCTTTCGTCGATTTCGCTAATCCGCTCGTCGAGCTTTTGATGGTAGTCCGCTGCTACACCATCTGCTGACAGGCGTTGGATATTGAAACGCAACGATTGTCGATTTCTAGAACTCGAGACGGTTGATAATCGCGCTCGAATTTTGCTTACAACGAGATAGTGGTCTGAGTCGATATTAGGACCCCTGAAAGTTCTAACATCGATGACGTCGGAAAAATGTCGGCCGTCTACCAGAACATGGTCGATTTGGTTGCAAAGTTCGCCATTTGGGTGTTGCCAGGTGTGCTTGCGAATATCCTTGCGTGCAAAGTAAGTGCTACTGATGGCCATCCCCCTGGTGGCAGCAAAGTTCACTAAACGTAGGCCGTTGTCGTTGGTAACAGAGTGGAGGCTCTCTTTACCAATGATAGGGCGGAAGAAGTCCTCTTTTCCGACCTGCGCATTAGCGTCGCCGATGACAATTTTCACGTCGTGTTTTGGGCATTCTCCATAGGTCTTGTCTAGACATTCGTAAAACGCGTCCTTCACGTCATCGGGTTTGTCGTTAGTCGGTGCATATACGTTGATCAGGCTGTAGTTGAAGAACTTGCCCCGAATCCTCACACAAAGCAAATTAGCTTGAATAATTTTGTGTTTAGTAGTTATATCTGCATTTAATAGATTGGGAACCTAAGGCTGATTCATCTCTTGTTTACATGGTAAACATCAATCACATAATAGAGCTACATTAATTTATTCGACCAAATTCACAAAAAAAATAATGTGAATAATCTATTTTCCTAAAATGATGTATGTCGCACATCGATACGAAAAAAAAATGCATATCACATACCCTTACTAAGCGTGGCCTCTCACGCTGAATTCCGAAAGGGGTTCAGGAAGCCTCGTTTGGGAATCTGTGTTTTCCATTTTATTTCATGAATGTTTTTTTGTACCAACTTTTAGAATTGTAGGCCACCGCATGTAAATCACCCCATTAGCGGTATTCGAGAGCGGCAACAGCAGCAGCAGCAGCTGATTGGTATACTTGGCAGGCACAAAGCGAAAGGAATGTGACCTGATCTGACCGGAGAGTCAAGTAATGACAGCTGTCAGAGGGTATAGTTTGAGCATAAATCGCAAAAAACAGTTTCCCCCTGCTAAATTAAGACCCATTTAATGACGGTGGCAAATCGTACACACAGCAAATCACTCATCGCACGAACATCATATTGGAGGCATCATGCAAAATCCTCGCTCAGGCGAACAAATTACAGCCACCTCCATTTATCACCCAATTACAACGAAACTCGTAATTATATCTTCATTCCGGTCTTGAGTCTCCTCCGTTTCAACAGCGGTAGCAGCGCGTCACGAAATCAAGAATACGCTCAGCTTAAACTGTAGCAAACAGAATCGCCTGTGAGGAGGAATGGGAAGGCTCACGCTCATTAACTCTACTCTATGGACTGATCGCGTAGGTGAGCGAAACCGAACCGAGGTAGAGGTTTGTATAACTAACAGCAACCATCGGCCCTAACCTCAAACTTCCTGGCCACGGTCGGTAGGTCCTCAGTTATGAGACGGCGTCGGTTGTTTTGCCGGAGGTGAAGGAGGAAGCTCAAGGCACGAGGATTCAACCGCCAACTCATTTGCCGCTGCGGTGGCCAGAGGAGAGGTTTAGTGTCAAAACCGCAAAACACAATCCCAGTGCGTGTATCAATCTTGGCCCTAGTTAACGCATGTTTTGTGTCGCGTGTTTGTAACCGTTCTCCTCTCTGTTTTCCTTTGGTTTCAAAATACACTACAGAATTTCTCATTTTGTTTATTGTCACATTGTGACATAATTTGATGCAAATATGTACTTTCAATTTCGTGGGATATAAAAAAAAACTTTTTGATTTATTGGTGGAAACTCTAAGCTATTTTTCATACAAAATGATCAAGCTTGGAGGCCTACATCTTGGCTTCTACAGCTTCGGTCGATTTTAAACATCCCATACAGTACAGAAATAACATAAATTTCATTCAACAGTAAAAAATCATAAAATAATAAATACAAACTTCAAAGATATTGCAGTTGTTTTGCGAAAAACGGCGTCAATTTTTATTTGGAAATATTTCTTAAGCAACCAATTGCGGTAAAACTATGTTTATAGAAACTTTATTTGTTCTATCAAATTGATTAGTTGCTCAATTTGATAGAGCAAATAAAGTTTCTATCATGTTGAACAATTTGCAAAAGGCACGCCTTCTTATCAGTCAAAATCGGATCCCTTGATGAATTCAATAAATTACAGCGATATTGTTTATGTACTAGTGTCCTATTCTTTACTTTTTCAAACTAGAGAACTAAATAAATAAAGGATCAGAAAGCAAATAGTTGAATTCAACTCCATTTTTTCATTGTCTCAAAATCATTCTCGGCAACTGGGAAACCGAGACTTGTCACTTTTAGTAAGGTTTCAAATGTAACAAAGACTAATAAGTTTTCCTTTGATTACCATAACATCCTGTTCTCTTCGTTTGAAGCAGTTAGGACTAGGGCTCACTGGTAGATCTTTACTCCATAACGCACCATGGAAAGGTGATCTACCAGTGTAATGATGAATTCGATTATCATTACTGTACAGAAACGAATGCCCCTTCTGGGTAAAGTCTCCCATAGCAAAAAAAATGGTTACTTTTTATTCCAATAAATGTTATATGTTGAATGATTAGTCACTCGCGTTTAATCGCTGAATAATGTGCAAAAGTCCCAATGCCAATTGACTGAAACCTTACAAATGTATAGAAATTAGATACACAAAGAAAGCACATGGTTTGTGACGTGTTCGAATTTAAGGCAAATTTGTGACTTGATTGATTTGTGCAAATTCATGTTTTATGCATTTTATTGCTTTGGAAAAATGTGCTCAGCTAATCTACCCTAAGAAATTATATATTACCTTTAGTTCATAAGTTAAGTTCCGAGGATTTATCAATACTATTGTAATTATTTTGTTTTATTTAACATAAAAGTGAAAAAATATAATACGAACATAGTGGAAGATATTTCATGTTCTTTAAACTTAAAAAAAAAAACTCCACTTGGGGTTTTGACAAGCGTAACAACAATAACGCATTTCTCACAATTGCTACAGTAATTAAAACACATAATTTTGAATAAGCAGCTCGAAACAATAAAGTTTGACCATATATGTTTTCAACATGAAATATGATTAATAATGCGATGAATTGCAACGGTCAGTCTTATGCGGTAGATTACCAAGTTAAATTTAATGTTTCCCACTTGTCCTGCAGAGTAGGGTAACTGCAACTTATAGTAGATTTTTAGGAGTTCCTTCTAAGGGTTTCAATATCTTGAAAAGATACCTACCCATTCGTGCGCACATAAGCAAATATGTTACCACAAGATGTCTGATCTAAGGGGGGTCTGTAGCCTTGAGGTTACGCTTTCGCTTCATAAGCGGAAGGTCATGGGTTCGATACCCAGCCCCTCCACAAAAAAACCCGTCCAGCCACCAGAAGACGCCTCACGGAGGACCGTGCTTTGGGGAGCACATCCATCCTCCGTCAGTATCAGATGGTGACTGAGACAAACTGACCCTCTTCGCAGGCAGCTAGCCTCACTAACAACAGAGCTCTCTCCTACCTGCTCGGTGTGAGAGTAAAAGAGTAGGAGAGAGTGAAAGTTGATGTAAATATAAATAAGTTAAAAATAGATCTGTATCGGTAAAGAAGCTACAGATCACCTGATTCCGGCACAGTAGTGGCCACGAGCACGGAGTGCCTTTGAGAAAAAAAAAAAAAAAAAAGATGTCTGATCCATTACATATTAAACATATTTCAAATTGAAAATTTTGTCGGAAAACTTATATGATTAACTTATTTATATTCTCAACTCGCCCCGGGCTATCATATAATAGCACATCAACCATTATACTAAATTAAAAACACAGTTTTCAACAGACTGAAGGGTTTATCTCCTCTCACTACCAAGTGAGTACATCAAGCATCTATTAATCGAGGAAAAGATGGAAACATTAACACAGCAGCAAGTTTTATTGATGTATGAAAATGGATTCAAACGAGTCTATTTCGTATCATTTGTTTTCAGCTCGTGTTTGTACGGAATTTTACACTGACATATGTAATTGAAGGAAAACCTACGTGAAATTGTTATGAATTACGTCATTTTTTCAGGATTTTCTATAATATTCCTCTTACATGCAAATACAAACACATTAATGAATTATTTGTGAAGCAAACTCTCGGTTAATATAGTTTTGTTTTATAATACGGACAATTAAGGCCTCAGTGAAGTAGAACTCATCAGAAGGCATATAAAATATTGCGTTCTGTATTATTCCTCCGCGTTTTAGAGCCTTCAAAACATTTAATTTTCGAATGGTGGTGCAGATTTTGATTCCACAACATTAATAATTTAAAATTGAAAAACGTGTAGACTTTTAATGATTCTTATTCTAGGCACTTCCTTACTTTCCGGACACTTTAATTCAAATTCCGGACAGCTCATGAAAATCATAAATAGGAAAGTCAAATCATAAATTGAAATCGTCAAACCACTAAAGAGACGTCTGAGACAGTTACGCATAATAAATTTGCATAGATATCTGTGAAAAATGCTTATTAAAACGAGCCTCGGAAGTGGCATCTTTTATGCAAAAAATATGAAACATTTCGTGTGAAATGTTTCCCATACAAACTCGACTGAAAGGAATTTAAAGCTGTCTGTAATATGATTCAAACGGTAAGTGTCCAAAGAACTCCAAGCTAAGAAGCCGACAGTCCCAATGCGGGTATAATTCCAGACAGAAGAAGGAGAAAGTGAATGTATTCTAACCATGAAAAAATATACGCTAGAATCGATATACTTCCACTGTACGAATAAGTGTCCTGTGGTTTATAAAATTCACAAGACCACATAGGACAATTTTGTCCATTACAACATGTTATCTTAAATAAAAATTCAGGCTATCATCGAGTTTGAGAGAAAAAAAACTGGATTTTACCAGAATTACATGGTCGGGGTTCTGCTAAACCGCACCAAGTGCCAAAAGCATTATTTTGAGATATTTAACTTTAAAGTTCACTCATCTGCGCGTAAATCGCAAATGACTCTTTTGAAAATTTCACCGTTCACAAATGATTTACAGGGTCCAAGAAGTAACTCAAGATAGAATTTTCAAAAAAATCATCAAATATTTTCCATTTAATTAGATTTGATTTCAAATCAAGAGGTACTCAGTTCACTCTGGCTGAACAAAAATTGAGGAAAATGGTTTTCAGTTCGGTATGGCTGAATGTGTTTCATGATTTCCAGGAACACAGGAGAAAAAAAGAAATAAAAAGGGTCCATATCATCGCCATGCATGTTGGAATGCTTGTCACGAATGTTTATGCACTGTGAACGGAAAAGATTTGTAATTTTCCATAGAACTGGCCACAATGTAGTGGTATGAATTGGTACAAGCCAATTCGTATTCTAACGTATTCTACCGACTTTCTCTTGACGGATTATCCATTTCAACAGAAGAGTTATTGAACCAAGTCCCTCACGCATTCAAAGATTCGAAAAAGATAATAATGATGTAGTTAAAGAATGTGCAGATCGAAGAAAACCATGAACTTGTTCTGCCAGAGCGCACCAAGTTACTCGCATTTAATACACTTTGGCTGAACAAGTTCACGATTATTATATTACCAAGAATGGCATGCGTTTCATCATTCCCGTTGTACATGAAACTGCTTGTGCTTTATTGTTCAAAATTAGTCATAAAAGCTGAAAGTTGATTGATTTTATATCACTCCCTATTAGGGACAACGTAAAAAAATATTATTTGGGATTTGAACTCGTGTCCTTCGAGTGGTGATAAGGCGTGCTACCTCTCGGTCATTTAGAACTGTTGAATTGAGAGCGAATAACTCGAAACAAGCTGTGCGCGATCTGATCTAGGAGGCTTGATGATGAAAACAGGTGATAACGTCATTTTCTGAACAGCTAAAGCGCACCGAGTGCTTCTAAATTATTCAGACAATATCAAATTTAAATGTCTTGTTATTTCATCACGGCTCCTGCATGGACCCATCGACATATTATATATAAAGCGAAGGTAAGCGTCTGGCGAATGTTGATATCTTTTCTTCATACAAAAACGCGATTTTTATATAAATGGTACTTGGTGCGGTGTGGCTGAACAAAATTTCAATGATATTAGATCAGCACCACCGAAACAGTACTGTATTTTACAAAGCCGTTAACTTACATGACATACTAAAATCCTTTGGTGTTGTTACTGTATGTTGTCCGGAATGGCCACTTAGCAATATTTAAGGAAGAATTTAAAAAAATGCCGTCTTTAATCAGAATACTAAATAACCTCCAATGACAAGCTAAGGTTTATGGTTCGCTCTGGTTGGATACAATTTCAGTTTTACATATCCTGCTAGAGAAAAATTTTTGAATTTACTCAACGAGGGATGGTTCAAATTATTCGATATCTTAAATGTAGATAGGTTATGATAATCCGAATCCTCTAGTGTAAATAACTCATTTTTGAAAAAATTGGCGTTTGGTGCTGTTTAGCAGAACCCCGACCACATTAGAAAATAATGTACTTTAAGCAACAAAAAAATAAAATAAAAAAAGGCATCCTCCTCCTAAATTTCGGAACAAATACTGCTGAATTCAATGAATTTCACTACAAAGGTAAGAGTTTCGCTTACTAACTGCACTTTTCGTACTGACATTTTCAGTTCAGCAAAGCTTAGATTAACATTGCTGAGAACAAACAAAAGAGTTAAGTGTGTCAAGTTCAAACAAAAGTTGTGGAGTAACATTAATGTCAGAAGCTCGATTTTGTATCTTGTTGTAGGAATTGTTCGTAGTTAACCTTTACCTTCAGAGTGGCTTTATCAAAAATCTAGATATTTGAAGTTTTTTGGGAAAAATGTATTATTTCTTCGATGTGAAAATTCATGATATTTCTCTCAAGTTCATGTATCCCTTCCCTAGATTGATCTTATCCAGTTCACTGATAATTGTTATGAAAAATAACATTTTGACGCTTATAATAAAACTTGAAATCAAAAATAATTACTTTTCAATATTGGTAGTATTGCGTACTCTAAAATTTTGAACGTATTCCGATTGAATCCCATTCCCGATAAAGAAAGTATGACTTTGAAAGTTTTAAGTATAAAACGAATATATTCCTATTTTTTCCTAGAGAGTCGCGAAATATATGCCTGATAGCAAGGTGGACCCAGAAAAGCTTGGGAACCTATGCTGTATCGATTCAGTCAGTGTGGCTATAAAGCTACTGTATTTCGATAAATAACTTCAGTTAAATTATTTACTTTGCATTTTTTCACGGAAGACCTACCGAGCGAAATCTGATTAGCGATCAACTGATTACGATTCAAATTAAAAAAATAAACACTTGTGCGCATCTGGAGGATGCGAACTGAAAGCTAAAATGTTCGTTAAGATTATCCAAGTATGCCTAGAAATGGACAATCATGATTTCTTCACGCTGAAAAATGTTATCTAATTTATGAATGTCCAATAAACGATCAAAATTTATCAAACTATTATAGCACCCTTCTTGGGAAAGAAATGTTTGTAATTGGTTTGCATCAGCATCATTCTACATATCAATCCTATAATATTAGCACAACACCCTTTTTATTGAATTGCATAGATAGTTCAAATGTTCCAGAAGAGGACCCAGAAATATTTCAATGTTTTGTTTATCATCCTCATCGTCATCGTTATCTTTGAGCTAGGGGAGGTGTACCGGCTTTATTATTACGACCATATTAATTCTTATTTCACCATGCGACGTATACTATCGATTTCATAGTTTTAATTATTTTGTGTGTATTGATAGCTTGATATCAAATATATCTTGATGGTAAAACATTCAGAAATACTTAAAATATGAATGTTTTCGAGAATACACAAAAAGCCAAAAAGGTACTAACTATAGCCATTACTGGTACACTTTAGGAATTTTACGTATTTATTTTTTCTCGTGGATTGAAATTCGAAATGAAAGTTCGAGTTCCAAAAATTGCTCGTGTTCGCAAAAGAACTCCTTAACATCAGATAAGTGAAAGCATGGCAGAAATTCAAAAATCCGACAATTACGAATGTAGGATGTCAACTGAGCAAACTTACTTGTTTTGACCAAGAGCGTATTTTGTGGAGGACAATCATGATGAAATATAAACGGTTCATAGATTACGCCTAAAGTACGTAACAAAAATATCAAATATATAATATTTTTGAACTAGAATACTTTGAAAAAGTTAAAATACAACCAAGCTTCTTCTCAAAAGTTTAGCATATTTCGTCTAGATATTTCATTTAAAAATTCCCAATAAATTTTGAAATATACACTGCCGTGTATCGCAAGTCAGTCCCATCTGCATTTTCGTCGAAATTGAGATGAGTTCAGTTTTCAATATATCTTACAATGCTCTTTCAGCTGCCCAAATGAGATAGTAAGATTTGTTCGGAAGAAGTAGGAAAAAAATTGTCCCATAGTGAAAAGTAACCGCATATCAGTCCCACTATAGGTTTCCGCACTGTGTAACATAAAATTATTCGTGTTTTGATCATCTCTACATTTTTCTCAGAAAGATATCGATGTAAAAAGCAAATTGTGAAAGATTCATTAAGATTTGAAAATGTTCCAATCCCCTGGAATGTTTTGAATATTCGTGTGAAAAACGAGTTTGGAAACTTCACACTTCAACTTTGGGGGGGGGATCAGGTGCTCCTGGCCCGGTCCAGAATCATCTAGCCCCCCTCCCCTAGAATTTTTGGTGATAATATATATAAAACAAATAATATATGACTCACATAATTCTTACGTGAAGAAAAATCTTTTGAATCAATTGACAAAAGATTTTACGTAGTAACGTTCTTTGTTTTGCACAACATTATTGGGGAAACCTCGCAGGTCGTACACAGAATCAGTGTGGTGGTTATGACTTCGATGACAATTCGCGAGACAATCGAAAGATCAACCGTCGGCTGCTGCTCAATTGGTTACCATTAGGACCAGCTTGTTGATGTGTTTTTTCGAAATATACGTTGTAAAAAATACAGTGATATTTAAAAGCATCAGTATCCTGGAAATTCGGTTTCCGAAATTCGTACCTTTTGAATACTTCAAACAATACTGTTTTGAATGTTTTAGCATAAAGCAACATATCCACTGCATGTTTTTTGTGGATGCCCTGCTCGAGGTGTCTGGTGATAATGATTTCCTACTAAACTACTTAGGTTTTTAAGCTTATTTTCCGCCTAATTTAAAGCAGATTTTTATAGATCAACAAATTTCAAACTGGCTAAGTTTTCTTCAGATACATAAAATTAATTTAAGCTCGCGTTGAAAAGTCCAACTATATTTTTTAATTCCAGCAGTAAATTATTTATTTGATTTAGCTTCTATTTTTCTAAATAGTTTCACATAAATAAATTGATTGTTTAAAATCTAAACTATATTTAATCAAGAAAAAACAAATCTTAAGAAATTCCATATTTTTTTACTAATTTCCAACATAATAAAATATCTCAAGGAATACCTAAGCGTTACTTCAAATCATTATCTACAAATCCCTTGGAATTTAGTCAATTAGTATTGTGAGATTTATTCATGAATTCCTTCCGGAGGAAAACAATTTCGCTTATGTCTACTTATTACCACAAATTGATTCCAGATGTTCCCGGATTTGACTTTAAACCTATCAAAAGTCAATGCCTCCAAAAATTTATTGATTCTGTCAAATTTTATACGGAGATATTTCCACTAGAAATTCCTCTATTATTTTCTTAAAACAAATTTCCCAAACATTTTATTGCAAATTCTTTTTTAGAATTCATCAATAGCCCTTCCAAAGTATTTTCAAAACTTCTCTTGTTTTTCTTCCTATAAATTAGACCTAAAATCTTCGGATTATGCAGGAATTATCTGTGAAAAGTATTTATGGAAAGTCTTTTGCCTTCGAAACTTGTTGAAAATCTCCATGAATACATTTGTTTCCGAAATTGGCATACCGGTAAAGAAATCTTTTCAAGAAACATTTGGAAAAATAAGTTGGATGGAGGAATAAATTGTTGATAAATTCATAAAATAAATTGGAAAGAACTTCCTTAAAATATTTCTTTAGAAATAGTTTTATCAATTATTGGCAGAATCCGTATTCTGGAATTGAATTCTTGTGCAAATTCAGGGCCGAATTCCTAGCGGCTTTCTGGGGAAGCAAGAAGTCAAAGAAGGAATTCTGTTACATTTCATGGACAATTTTTAAAAAGATTCTCATGTAACTTTTTCAGAAATGTTTTTTTTTTATTAACTAGAGAGGTTTTCATTGTCCTGTAGCCATTAACCTCAAGAGATAAGATTTCAAATAATAATTCATCTATCGTTGTTCCGTTACTCATCTGTTGTTTCCACCTGTTTCAACATTTCGTGGTTTCTACTTCCTTTGCATGATGCTTTCTTGAGGAACTTCATGCAAATAGTTATTTAAGCAACAAGTTGATTTTTTTAGCACGAATCGTACATTTATCCAAACCTAATAAAAAATCCAAAAACACGTATATCCTTATTTCTGATAAAGTAAAGTATGCACTTCAACAGAAAAGTAATCGCCTTTTCTTGAGCTGAACAGCATACCTAGCTTAAGGACCAAAACAGCAAATTTTCACGGAATTCTGTGACCCATTAGATCGGTTTTTCATGGAATGGCTGTATAAGTAACCATAGTATTGTATTGTTTTAAGATGAGACTCCTGAGATATCCGCAAAACAAAAGTTTCATGCTCACTTGCGCTGTCTTGTGGCAATCCTTTGGATCAAATGGCTCAAACAATATTAGCTCTTGTGCTGCAGAAAAACTTGTTTTGATTTTATACAAATTTGATGTTACCAAGAGTTTGCAATTTTTTCAATAAATAACTGTTTCATTAGGCTTTGATTGATGATATACTTAGAAGTGCTGTATTTTGTAGTGCTGTTATTACGTAGTGTAGCTGTACTGAGGAAAAATCATGCTGAAGAATTGAAATAATTTTAAATTCAGAACTAAATTATTAAAAGAAAATAGGGGTTTTCCAGTGAGGGCGCGTGCTTCTTGGAGCAGAAATTTGTATTTTGTTTACATTTTGTGTGTTGCACGGCGTTATCGAAAAGACCAGTAATGAGCAAACGTATAAAAATATCGCACCTCTTAGGCGATCTCATCTCATCATCGCGACTATTGCTGCAATCGCTGCTTTAAACAACCCATTCAACCGAAATTACCCCCGCCATCTCTTTTGCACCATCATCTACCATTGAAGCTTTCTTCATCGTACGCGCGGTTTTTCGGATAAGGTCCAAAAAAATCGGACACATAAATCGCGTGTGTAATGCTTTCATTAGGGGAGCCATTTGGCCCGAGATTTGGTTTGCCCTCTCCACCTTCGGACCACCCCGGCCTTTTAGTTTGCTCATACATCGACGGGTTGTGAAGTTTTTATTGTTGTGATTAAATTCAATTTACAATTGCCCGGCGTTTCGGTCGGTGCTCGAGCGCAAATAAAGCCCAAATCGGCAGTAGCGAATCTGCCCTTCCGGCCACGCGAATGGCCATCCCGCCGCCTAATCAACGAGGCTCATTTTGAGTGACGACCACGTATCCGTACGGGTTTTGAGGCCATCACACAGACCGATGCCACCGGAGATGTACTGTTATAGAACTGATGATCACCCCAAAATGACGGACACTTGGCGAGCGCGAGAAGAAAGAAAAAAAAAGCTGACCCGAACTGATCCAGATTTGAACCTTTTCTCCCCGGGATGATGGCGCCTTCATTTTTCATTCGATTGTTGTTACGGCCGTCCCATACGACAAAGACGAAGACGACGACGACGGGCGATCGGATCATTCTTTCTTCGTTTGAGAAATGCACCGCATCGCAGTAATCCTCTGACATATTTTTGATGGCAAACAAAGGAGGCCGAGCGTGACGGTTTAGATTTTCTCTCCGTCTTGACGAAGAGTGTGTAATTAAAATTTTCCCAAGGATCAGCGCGATGACTGCTTGAACGGCTCGTCACAGGATCACTGTTGCATCGTGGATGAGCGGAGGAGGGGAGAGTGAAATCTAATTTAGTCGAAAAGATCGTCCGACAAGATCCAGAAATGACAAATTATACAAATTTGAAACGCACTCTCGGATTTTCCTGGGGTTTGGTCCCAGGACCGGGAGTGCCGTCGTCATCGTAAGGCACACAGTTAAGTGAGCGGGGCTTTTTGTTCGGATGATTCTTCGCTTTTGTTACCTTATGGTCAAGTCATTCGTCATCTCTTTTGGTGCTCGTTTGATAGGACTTTTTTTAAGTTTTTGTTGCTGTTTTTTTAATATAACTGCACTCTGCAACAGGAGGTGGACAGGGAGTGATGATGTTCCCTGTGTTCTAAGGTCTTATGTATTTTATGATGAAAGCCGAAATGCCGAAACTACTGTTGTCGTCCCAATAAGTTCAAAATTCCCATATTTTGTTGTTGGATTCTTAGCATTATGCATGATCCACGCACTTAGGTATTGAATTGTAGTACTATTTAACAAATTAACTCAAAATTTTTCGCAGGATCATTGATTGCATTGAAATTGAAAGGTAATTACAATTGTATCCTTCGAAACCGAATTCGGATTCAATTGATTTCGAAGCACGATCAAAGTAAGCAAAGAAAAACATCGAATCTGTATCGGTCCATGATCGGCAATGATTCACAAGTTGTAAGAAAGCTTGATAAAAAGCAGTTGCGAAAGAGAGTCTCAAAGTTGTAGTTAATTCAAATACAAACAACTTTGCCAAAGACACCTAGTGTGTATTCCCGACCAGAACCACATAACAAAATTATAATACATTCCTATCAGCAGCAGTTAAAAATAACAGAAGTTGATAAAATTTTGTTATAAAGATGGCTTTGTTCTCAACTTGTTATATTTTAAGTAACACATTTATAACAACATTTGTTATATTTTTGACATCGCATTTATAAATTTGTTGCAAATAACATCCAATATCATAAACAGTAACATAATTTGCAATAACTTTGTTATTTGGTAACATACTTGCAACACATTCCGTAATAATTTTGATATAATTGTTACAGAGTTTGTTATATTTTAGTTTGATTTGGTGCAAACTTTGTTAGAATTTTTGTTATTTTAACTACTAACGGTACATATTTTATAACAACTGGTGATATAAAAAAATCATATCAGGGGAACACATTCTGTTATAATCTTGTTTCTTCCGTCTGGTCGGGTTTAGCCACATTTCCAAAATACGGGAGTATTTTATGGGTTTAGGGACAAAATGTCGAATGCCAAAACGTCGAATCCCAAAACGTCGACAGGGACAAAACGTCGAAAGCGGTGAATTTTCAACATTACTTGCCAGACTTCTTTTTTCACATCAAGGTCGATTAAATATGCTGTGAACAATGTTTGGCACATTGTGAATTATTTATTCTTTCGAAAAAGAATAATTTTTTCAAAAAAAATTTGTTTTCTCCAAAATCTTTCTTTTTGACGTTTTGTCCCTTCGACGTTTTATCCGTTCGACGTTTTGGCATTCGACGTTTTGGTATTCGACGTTTTTTCTTTCAACGTTTTGTCACCCAACTATTTTATTAACTATTTTTTCTCGTATATTTTGAAAATGCAAAGTTTCCGGTAGCAACAATGTTCTTCAAAATTGTGTAAACAGTCAAAATGAATATCTTTCTGGAAGACTTACGTTGATACCTTGATGACAACAGCGTAGCGTCACGCCATTGCCGGGCGTAGAGCTCCATCTTCGTCGATCTTGGGCGAAACTTCTCCAGTTGCCCAGAACGTTTAGGATCGCCAGGTCCTTTTCCACTGCGTACAGTCAGCGTATTCGTGGTCTTCCCCGAAGCTGCCAATCTCTACCTGGTTCCCTGCTGAATGTTATTTTCGCAATTATTTCTTCCGACATTCACACTAAGTGACCAGCCCACTGAAGTCTGCCGTATTTTACACGCTTGATAATATTCGCATCTTTGTAAGCTTGATACAACTCGTGATTCATGCGTCTGCGCCACACACCATTTTCGAGTGTTCCACCGAGTATTGTCCGCAGCACTTCACGCTCGAAAACACCGAAAGCTTTCCGGTCTGCCTCTTTCAACGTCCACGCTTCGTGCTCGTTGAAAGCCACCGCACTGTGTTTTATTTTCTCGATTTCATGCGCTTTTTGAATAGCGCCCTCACCATTGATTTTAGCGATATAGTTTGTTCGGAGAAGTTTCTTGGTATATTAGAGCGCAACTTTTGACGAAAAAAGTTTTGTGATCGATCCACCTAGCAGTGAGATAGAGAAACTATTTTTTCAAAACATTTAGATAGACATATGGTGTCTTCGGCAAAGTTGTAGAATTGTCAATTTGAAACAACTTTGTCGAAGACACAATTTTTCTATCTCTTATACTTTTTGCGATATATGCCGTTGTATGTGAATGGCCCCTAAAAATCATATTTTTTATCATAACTTTTTTACAAGATTTTTAACATTTTTCGTGTTTTCTACAAAGTTGTTTGTCATAAAAAACACGTGTTTTTGCTGAACATATCATCACCCTATCTTTTGAAATAACAAAGTTATTCATGAATTATTTTTTTTTTTTCAAGGGGTAGTTTAGGCCTCTATATCTGGCTTCGGTGCAAAATGGCGCAGACAACTCTTACAAATCATGAAAGTACCATATCTCCCCTTTCGGCAGTTGATAAAAACTTTTGTCTATAAGCGTCTTTGCATGGGTTTTTACTATCAAACAAATAAGGCTTATTAAAACGAACTCGACTGATAATTCTTTTTCCTTGAGAGATAGAGAGGTGCGATGTTGAGCAAAAACACGCGTTTTAAGATATTTAACAACTTTGTAGAAGACATGAAAAATGTTAAAAATTTAAGTAAAAAGTTTTGAACAAAAATGATTTCAAACGAGTTTTTTCATACAAATTTGTGTACTTTATGTTAAAAAATTCGTAACTCTTTTACAAGATTTTTAACATTTTTCATGTCTTCTACAAAGTTGTTAAACATCTTAAAACGCATGTTTTTGCTGAACATCGCACCTCTCTATCTCTTAAGGAAAAAGAATTATCAGTTGAGTTCGTTTTGATAAGGCTTATTTGTTTGATAGTAAAAACCCATGCAAAGACGCTTATAGACAAAAGTTTTTATCAACTGCCGAAAGGGGAGATATGGTACTTTCTTGATTTGTAAGAGTTGTCTGCGCCATTTTGCACCGAAGCCAGTTATAGAGGCCTAAACTACCACTTGTAAAAAGAGTAATTCATGAATAACTTTGTTATTTCAAAAGATAGGGTGATGATATGTTCAGCAAAAACACGTGTTTTTTATGACAAACAACTTTGTAGAAAACACGAAAAATGTTAAAAATCTTGGAAAAAAGTTATGATAAAAATATGATTTTTAGGGGCCATTCACATACAACGGCATATATCGCAAAAAGTATAAGAGATAGAAAAATTGTGTCTTCGACAAAGTTGTTTCAAATTGACAATTCTACAACTTTGCCGAAGACACCATATGTCTATCTAAATGTTTTGAAAAAATAGTTTTTCTATCTCACTGCTAGGTGGATTGATCATAAAACTTTTTTCGTCAAAAGTTGCGCTTCAATATACCAAGAAACTTCTCCGAACAAACTATATCGCTAAAATCAACGGTTTGAGCGCTATTCAAAAAGCGCATGAAATCGAGAAAATAATACACAGTGCAGTGCACCGACCTTAGCCTTTCGGTCGTCGCGCGAATTTTTGTAACGCGAGTAGTCGCGCGTTGTACATTGTACAACACCCTTGGTTTTGCGAATATCTCAGGAGTTTGACCACTTAGATAGATGACGTCTTGGGCAAAATTGATCAGTAGCTAATGGGCTATCATTATCATAGCCAAGAAATTCCGGATTTTGCCACTAGGCGGCGCTAGTGAGCATTAAGCTTTTGTTTCCCAGATCTCATGATCCTGACCACTTAGAAAGATGGCGTCTTCGGCAAAGTTGTTCGGTAACTCAAGGACTATCATTTTTTGAGCTAGTTGATTCAAAATGTTGCCACTAGGCGGCGCTAGTGAGCATAAAACATTTGTTTCGCAAATATCTCAGTTGCCTGATCACTTAAAAAGATGGTGTCTTCGGCAGAGTTGTTCAGTAGCTCAAATTATTTCTTTGATTAATCCTTAAAGTTAGAGATTTATTTAAATAATGATAGTCCCTGAGCTTCTGAACAACTTTGCCAAAGGTGCCTGTCTAAATCGTCAAGATCCTGCAGTATCCGCAAAACAAAAAAAAATCATGCTCACTAGCGCCGCCTGATGGCGATATCGTATTTCTTGGCTCAAATAATAATAGCCCTTGAGCTACCAAACTACTTTGCCGAAGACACTATCTTTCTAAGTGGTCAGGCTCCTGAGATATCTGCAAACAGAAGTTTCATGCTCACTAGCGCCGCCTAGTGACAAAATTTTGAATCAACTTGCTCGAAAAATGATAGTCCTTAACTTACTAAACAACTTTACCGAAGACGACATCCTTCTAAATGGTCAGGATCCTGAAAAATCTGCAAAACAAAAGTAAAACTTTCATGCCCACTAGTGCCACCTAGCGGTCAAATTCCGAATTAAATGAGGTACCAACAGATAGCGCTTCACCTCCAGAACAACTTTACTAAAGACCCCAAGTTTCTATATTATCTGGATTTCGAGTTATGACGATTTCAAACTGTGGTTTCCTCGAACCGTACATAGAGCGTTCATTATTATGCGACTTCCATGTACATTTTTGACGTAGGACTACGTCTTTGTTTTCTATATTGGGGTGCACTTTAAAAGTACGGAAAATGAGACATGTAACGAAATTAGGGGAGATTTTGAACGTTTATAACTCAGTTGTTTATGAACCAATTATTACGATTTTAGTATCATTCGATCAGAAATGTATCTACGCATCGTTAGTAATATATCCGATAAGTGAATTTTGTTGTTAAACTATTGAAAACTTGATAAATGTTGACCCCTTTCTTATCCAACCAATCACGTTCGAGCACTTTTCGACGGTGTCGCTTCCCACTATAAAAGCAAACGGGTCCCTGCTTCTTCCCTCAGTCTTCTTTTTGCGGTCGGACTGTGAACACGGTCGGGCGAGTCATTCTCGCTTTGCTTTTGCACCCGCGTCACAGTCCAATTTGTGTCGTCGGAAGAGGAAGACGCAAGATTGATTTGCGGCTGTGATGACGATGGCTTGGGCGCTTCTCCGAGCGGCGAACTACTGCTGCTCGGAGAAGCGTCCAAGCCATCGTCGTCGCCGCCACAAATTTATCCGCGCTCCCAGATTTCGACCCGTGATAA
This sequence comes from Aedes aegypti, assembly GCF_002204515.2. NCBI lineage: Eukaryota > Metazoa > Arthropoda > Insecta > Diptera > Culicidae > Aedes > Aedes aegypti. The sequence goes on along the minus strand of NC_035109.1, from coordinate 43,850,535 downwards.
ATTCAGCATCGGCGGTCAAGAAGCAAGCCCGTTAGGAGTTAATTACCAGAAGCCCCCAGAGTTGCTGATCCGAGGAGTTGCTGCTAATCGAGCGTCGGAATCGCTCGAGATTCCAAGAGTGAGCATCGTTTCCAGATTTCGATTTGTGCCTGGGGATCCACTACCCATAGCTGTTGCTGTTTGCGTTGAGGATTTCCCGTTTGACCATGGCAATTAAGTGATAACTTCCCGCAGTGCTATATATCTACCATCGGACCTTGTCAGGACCATCAAATTTGTGGAAAAGAGTTGAAGGAATAATATTTTCGACCTTATTAGATCTTATATTTCTCAATCAATCTCGCAGCTTCATACAAAATTTAATTTGTTATGAATAATTGATGGCACGTCAATTTTAGACTATTCGTGGACGCTGCTGCAGTGCCGTCGGGGTGAGTGATCAACATTTCACAACAATTGTAAACTAGAGTGGAATTTCCGACAGTGTCTTTGATTTGCCATATTTTATGAGAACACTTCGATTACGAAAATGATCACATGTAACAAAATTGCGACATGTTTAGAATGCTTTTGAAAAGAAATTCTGATAGAACAATTTTCATAATGTTGGCACCATGGATCAGAAATTTAACTTCATATTAAAGAAAACTATTGATTATCAATAGCGAACTATTGAATATTTAGTAATTGTCAACCCTTTCATTCATGTTCGACCAATTTCTCACGCATTATCATTTTTTGGAATTATCAAGTAATTCTAAGTCCAACTCATTATTGGCACATATGCACTTCCCAGATTGGTCGATTAGAAAGAGAAGAGCACGAATGGGAGGAGCATAGTCTGCTAATCTAAGGGTATATAGCATGCTTCCTTCGTTGGATTCGGTTTCATTCCGTTTCGACTTCCGAGCTGGCAAGAGCTCCTCCGTTCCTGCGCAGCGACGTCCTTCAAGCTAGCGATCCAGCGTCTGGTGGTCGGTGGTCAAGAAGCAAGCCCGTTAGGAGTTAAATTCCAGAAGCTGATCCGAAGAGAAAAGAGCAGCGAATCAAGCGTCGGACTTATGAAATCGCTCAAGATTTCAAGAATGAGCATCGTTTCCAGATTTCGCCTTGTGCCCGGTAATCCACTACCCGTTGCTGTTGTGCGCCATCCAAGGACCATGGCAATCAACTGATCAATCCCGGAGAGCTATTTATCTGTGACCGTATCGAGACTAAGAAAGCCATCGGCCCTTGTCAGGGCCATTAAATTTGTGGAAAAGAGTTGAAAGAATAATATTCCCGACCTTATTACATCTTATATTCCTCAATGAATCTCACAGTTTCGTACAAAATTTAATTTGTCATGAATAATTGATGGCACGACAATTTGAGACTATTCTTGGACGCCTTGCTGTGCCGTCGAGGTGAGTGCTCAACATTTCACAACGAATGTAAACTAGAGTGGAATTTCCAACAGTGTCTTTGATTTGTCGTATTTTATGGGAGAATTTCGATTATGAAAATTATCACATGTAACAAAATTGCGTCATATTTAGAATGGTTTTGAAGAGAAATTCTGATAGAACAATTTTCATCATTTTGGCACGCATTAATCAGAAATTCACCTCCATACTAAGGAAAACTATTGATTATCGATAGCTATCTATAGAATATTTAGTAAATGTCAAGCATTCCAACTATTCATGTTTGATCAATTTCTCACGCATTATCATTATTCGCAATTTTCAAGTAATTCTAAGCCCAACACATTATTGGCACATACCCATTTTCCAGATTGGTCGACAAGAAGAGAAGAGCACGAATGGGAGGAGCATCATCTACTAATCTAAGGGTTTAAAGCATGCTGCCTTCGCCGGATTCGGTTTCATTCCATTTTCGCTTTTGAGCTGGTAAGAGCTCCTCCGAACCTGCTTAGCGAGGAGCACCTCGTAGCCAGAAGCCTGCTGAGCTGTTGATCAGCATCTGGTTTATGAGATTTCAGCATGTGATAAACTCATCTGTGGTGCAGTCAAGAATCAAGCCCGTTAGGCATCATTACTACTGTTATTAGACAAATCGAGCGTCCGGCTTGTGATATCGCTCAATGATTTCAAACTTAAGCTACGTTTTCAGATTTCGACTTCAGCCGTGTGATCTAATACCTGTTGCTGATGTGTGCCATCCACACCACGAAACATTCAACTGGTTCGTCTTATAAGCAAATTTCTACACTTGCGTTGCGGATTCTTCGTTTAACCATGGCAATCAACTGATAACATCCTGTAGTGCGATTCATCTATGACAGCATCCGAGCTAACAAAGCCTTTGGATCTTTTCAGTGCCACCAAATGTGTGTAAGAGAGTTAACAGAGTAATATTTCCTACTTTATTTATCACATTGCCAAGCAATGAATAATATTTCTCTCAAACCATAAGATCAACAAAGCGATGACTGAAGCTTTCATTATAATCCTCGAATAACTTCTTTCCAATGCTTTTATATATTTCATAGGAGGTTACTAATATAATTTCAAAATGATCATACAACCTGATGTGAAATTTCACATTCGCATAGATAAATATGACGAATTCATCGGATAAAGATAATGTATATTTGGGACATGATTGAACGTACACTTGGCTGCAAATCGTTATATGCATAAATATTCACGAAAGTTTCGAGCACTGAAAATAATATGAAGTCAAAACGAGCAACAAGAACGACATCAAATTCAGTTAAATTAACCATCGTGGTCCTACGTCTCCAGTTCGTACAACCCATAGGGATGTACCCTTATAGTTTTTAATTTTACCGTATTATAAAGGGTCATACTGTAAATAAAAACTGTCGAGTATTGTTCTTAAGAAGATTCTTGAGGAATACATTTTGGTTTGGTGTCGATAGATATCTTTGTTGCAACATGATAGCATATAAATCACAACTGTTGTACAAAGTACAACAGCGCGACAGCCCGAAGGTTAGTAAAGATTTCGGAGTTCTAATTGCCGTGAAAGTATCACTGAATTGTAGACATCAATGGACTACTTCCTTCTAACGCCTCATCCGAACAAGAAGTCACCCTGCTTGAAACAATGATTGCTTCTGGATTTCAGCGAATTAGCAATATTGTTAAATCAAATGGAAGCCTTCTGGATATTGCTTTCGTGAATAACAACAACTCAGAATGGACAAGCATCACAAGCTGTTTGTTCTCTGAAATGACGTTAACGACAGCTGCACGCAGCCAGTAGTTGATTCAAATCACGCCGCGGTATCGACTTTAGATATTGTAATTTTGACGAGCTGAAAGGCGCTATCGCTACCGTCGAATAGGCTACACTGAATCTATGACAAAAGGTCGAAAGGACAAAAGGTCGAAAGGACAGAAGATCGAAAGACAAAAGTTCGAAAGGACAAAAGGTCGAAGAACAAAAGAGAAGGGACAAAAGGTCGAAAATCTTTTTTCAAAGAAGGAAAAATTTCCCACCAAGAAAATCATTTTCGACCTTTTGTCTTTCGACCTTTTGTCCATTCGACCTTTTGTCTTTCGAACTTTTGTCCTTAAACCAGCTACACTATTCATCGGTAATGACATGGACGAACGGTATGTACACACTCAATCTGTTCGGTAAAAATAACTGGGTTTTTGAACTTCCGAAAAAGTCAGTAAACTAAAAAAAATGTCAGAAATCGAAAAACAGAGATTTTTTACTGAAATTTTGCAGAAAGCTTACATTTTAAATCATATATCGATAAAAAATGAAACATGGTGAAATTTGCTTTTCAATAACGCGTGGCGACAGTATTCATTTTACTGATTTTTTCGGTAGTTCCAAAACCCAGTAAAATTTTACCGACCCCAGTATCGCATTCTGGACGAGCACGTTCTGCGTAGACGACGAAGACGTACACATCCTTTCAAATATCCTTGGTGGACATCCGAGCTTCAACACCTTAGTAATATTATTCGCAAATCTCAGAGGCAATATTTTAAGTCACGAACTGTTGAGAACTGATCCAATCTTCGTCTCCTAGAAATCAGCTACATCGATTGTCAAGCATCCTCGTTCCTACGCTACGTTGCTCGCATGGAAACAACTGCAAAGGAAGATCCCTCCGACTTCTGGAATTTCATATGGAATCGCAAGGATGTAAACGAATTTCTAGCTGAAATGGCTTTCCGTGACACCGTCGCTAACTCCGCCGAAGGTATCGCTAATTTGTTTGCAGACTTTCTCGAAAACGTACATTGTACAAAGGGGCCCGGGACTGACAATCTTCCGATGTTACTCTACAAGTAATTTGCTTATTCTTTCCAAATTCCATTGACAATCATTTTCAACAAGTCGCTTCAAAACAGAACTTTTCCGATGCTTTGGAAGACAGCATCAATCATCCCGATTTTTGAGGCAGGTTCTACTCGGGATGTTGAAAATTATCGATAAATTTCAATTCTGTGCTGCCTGACGAAAATCTTCGAAGAACTGGTTCATATTGTCCTGTATACTGCATCTCAATCGCTGATATGTCAATTCCAACAAGGATTTGTTAAAAAGCGGTCAATGACAATAAATCTCATAACGTTTACGAGTTTCCTCTCGACGGAAATTGAGAATAAGTACCAAGTTGATTGAGCACCACATACTTTGACTTTTCCAAACCATTCGACAATGTACTGCATGATCTTGCCATTTCTAAGCTCAGACGCTTGGGTTTTACAAAATGGATAACTGGCTGCAGTGCAAAAAGAAAGGTCTTTCTTAACATCAATGGCACATATTCTCGCGTCACCTCTTTAACATCTGGTGTACTACAGGGAAGTGTGCTCGGGCCTCTGATTTTCGGTTTTGTTCGCTAAAATCTTGTAAATTTTTATTATTTGCATTAAGGACATATCCCTATGAGTACCAAAATGGCCTCTAATATGGCACCTTACTTCCCCCTTCGCTTTCCACTCCCTCCTCCCACGCTTCTCACAGTGTTTTGGAGAGCGATCACAAAAAATGATTATTTGAAGTTACTAACCTTATTGTAGAGCGGTGGTTTCTGAACTGAAAGCATTCCATAATGTGTTTTTCACAAATCACCAGTTTTTGAATGCAAACACGTAGTTATTGCTGTGATTTGTGTTGTAAAATACCACGCACTTCCGAATCATTTCTTCTTCACGCACCGAGGTAATGTTTGCTGGCTTTTCGGTGCCCGTTCTAAAATTCACTTTTAATCGTATTTCTACTCACCGTAGCAATTCAAAAATCTAATGCGATACTTGAAACACTTTGATTATTCACGCACGATGCTCCTGGGAGCAATAAATCACTTATATTAGTCAATTTGTGCTCGAAAACAGCACCGGAACGCGAATTCACTGATCCAACATTGTTTATGATTCGGATGCGTCGCTCTCACTGATTGGAAGAGATGCCAGTTTTTATGTTTGCAATTAGTATTGTTTGGATATTCATACACTTGCTACAACCACGTATTTTACAATTTCATAATACTCAAAAGGTGTACAATGTCACAAGTGTTGCAAAACATTTTTATGCGTGAGAAAAACAATGTACGACGCAATTTAACAGCAAAAATGAATATAAGATATTATACAGTACAATTGACTGTAGAATTCAAATGCATACTGATGGCAACTTTCTCCGTCCGTGAGAAGCGAGAGAAGAGAAAACTGCCAAAAATAGTAAACAACACACGCATGGTGTGAAAAATGCTTATAATTTTGGTCAAAAACATGTTTTCACTACCAAATGAAATAAATTGTCATTTCGAGTTTTTATGAAGTTGTTGATGAATTCATATCGACAATAATACCTTTGTATGAAACGTGTGCAAGTAATACTACCAACATAATTTTGTTGGTGGAGGTATACATGGAACATGATGATTCATTTTTGGCCGACGCACATAACATTGTGCTCCGCCTTGTTGGGTGGCTCGAGAGGGTGGCAACATTATGTTTACGTGCTCAATGAACCTTCACCTTAAAATCCTCAAATGCATTTGATACCAACGAAAATAGCTTTGACATGAAGTGTCATACTAATACTCTTTACTTTTGCATTCGTTTTCCTTAACTGATTGACAGAAACTTCGTTTTTTCGTTTAATATGTTGAGGGTCTCGCACTATCAAAGTTACCCCGTTTTACGGTACGCAGCATGTGTGAGGTCACCACATCACACCACTCAAATCGTCAGGCTGGAGGAAGTTCAACGGTTTGCCTTTCGACTGCTGCCTTGGTCAGATCCTGTTAACTTGCAGATTATCCAGCACGATGTAGGCTCATCAACCTGGAAATGTTGGACGCCAGACGTAATAATCTGCAAATGCTGTTCATTTTCGACCTCATCTTGGGAAATATCGACTGTCCTGCATTTCGGGAAGACGCTCAGCTCTACGCGCCGCTTCGTCAACTGAGGGAACGTGATTTGTTGCAGATTAGACGTCACAGGACTTCTTAAGCACTCAACAATCCGCTATCTAGATTTTTTTGTTTGTTAAATTGTGTGGGTGCTTTGTTTCACTTTTTAAGCTAGGTATGCTGTTCCGCTTAAGAAAAGTAAAAATTTCTGCTCAAGAAATGGTCAAGAAATTCCCTACAGTGAGATCCACTTGAAATGACATTTCTTTTCAACTGCGTACTGCGATCAAAGAAAAATGCTGTTCTTGAGCATTTCCTGCAAGAAATTTCCCACGCATCGAGATAGGCGATTACTTTTCTGTTGAAGTGCATACTTTGCTTTAAGGTGTTAAGCGAAATATGCACTTCAACAGTAAAGTAATCGCCTATCTCGATGCGTAGAAAATTTCTTGCAGGAAATGCTCAAGAACAGCATTTTTCTTTGATCGCAGTACGCTGTTGAAAAGAAATGTCAATTCAAATGGAGCTCACTGTAGAAAATTTCTTGACCAATTCTTGAGCAAAAATATTTACTTTTCTCGAGCTGAACAGCTTACCTAGCTTTACCATAAGAAAGAGTCCATGGATTTTTTTTAAATTCGAGATGGTGACAATAAATAAATTAATATATCAATTTATGTGAAAATCGAAGAATCCAACTTCAAACTTATGTCACCAATCTATCAAAGAAATCAACCAACGACCAAGTAAATTTTATTTCAGCTCCAGTGCGCCAGCAAATTTTATTCCAGTGCACCAGCAAAAAGTTAAAAATAAGAAATAAGAGTTCGTTGTTTTACTATTTGTTCAGTTTAGTGCTTTCGAAATTTCATTAGTAGCACAAGTCGGCCATTGTGACGGTCATCCTCGAATTTCAAGATAATTACCCTTAAGCTAGACGTTTGTATGGCATAACTGAAATGATTTTGCTCTCGCGGGGGTGCTAATTGCTGCAGATTTGAGTGCAAGCTACCAAAACTGCAACTGATTTCAAGAGTTCCAGTCAATTTCCTAGCTTCGATATTTATAAATAGTTGTTTTTATTTCTTGTATAGCCATAGAACACGAATTTCTCATCCATGCGAATTCCACTCAATTTTGAAATACATGTGATCACTTCCTTATAGAAAGCACCTTTGCACCGAATGTTCCATGAACACTTTCTTCCTCAACAAGCTGTTAATCCGTGGGTTGTCCCCCGTAATCAGCAAATCGTGACAACCTGAAAGCTATAGCCAATATCGAATTTCACTCAACAACTGTGCTTCTAAACCATCCACTTGTTGAAACTGTAAAAAACCGACGCACGGTGATCGGTGAACAGCCTTTTAGCCAATGCACCCCCCTCCAGGGCCATATAGTTAAGTCATAAAACTCAACTCCCGTTCGGTCAAAAACCGCTCCCGGGGGTGTTTGATGAAATTGAAGCTCTAGATCCGGATAATCGGCCAAATCGTGCCAAACCTACCGGGCACTGAACCTACTACCTAGCCACTTGCCCACTCTGAAAGGGACTCGCGAAATTAAGACAAGTGCTAGTTTATGGCAGCTGGACCACCAACTGATCACCGACCGCCATTCGGTCTGGGCCGTCGATCGTACGCAACGCGCAGGGGGTAGGCATAGGTAATGAACTCTGCGCCCAGCCGAAGCCTTATCCGCGGGGCTCGAATAGTGGAAACCGCGATCGCGCGAAAACTAGGCATGTTGCGCCGCGAGAACAAGATTGTTAATTCCAATATCGCATGTTGCAGCAAACAACTCTCGGTCAGAGAAGAAACTCTTTCGCATATACATAAACTGGAGCTGAAACCTGTTGAACGGCTGTCAACTGACTTTGTGTAAACGACTTTCAAACGCTTGGGGAACTGTTCGTAACTAGAATGGTCGTTTTCCCACAGGAGTATTCCGAAGATAGTTTCCCACGCACCGTAGGTGGGGGACAGTTGGTTTCGAGACTAGAGATGGCATCAGAATGGAATTTGAATATGGTCGTTTCTATTTCTTTGCTGGAGTGCGGCTCGGGGGATTTAAACGATAATTTACTTAATGTAGAAGAAAATAAAAAGCAAGTACTGTTCATAGACAAATGAGACGAGGCGTGGATCGGTAGCTTTTGAGCTTTAGACATATAAAGCTTCCTGGATTGTAACGAGTCATAAAGCACGTTGTCATCTGTTCTAGCAAGATGCCAATAAAAAGAAAAAGTAATTTAAAACGCGATAAATCGACGGACCGGGGCCTTCCTTAGCCGAGTGATTAGAGTCCGCGGCTACAAAGCAAAGCCATACTGAAGGTGTCTGGGTTCGATTCCCGGTCGGTCCAAGATCTTTTCGTAATGGAAATTTTCTAAACTTCCCTGGGCATAGAGTATTATAGTACTTGCCACACAATATACGAATGCGAAATTGACAACTTTGGCAAAGAAAACTCTCAGTTAATTACTGTGGAAGTGCTCTTAGAACATTACGCTGAGTAGCCGGCTCTGTCCCAGTGGGGACGTTAATGCCAAAAAGAAGATGAATGGCCGAAAAATTTTAAATTTTATTCGCTTCTTTTGTCCAAATTGTAGCTTATTTACTGTGTCGATTGGAATAAGGTTATCACGATGGAGGTTATAATTCATCCTGGCACGGATATCGCACAATCTTCATCCCAGTGCGCGCACCGCTGACTGCCCTTTGCTTGCTTCGTCGTCTTAAACCGCGCGATCGCCAATAATTTCCATCCTTCCTCGCAAACACATTTGGTTGCCTCGCGCCTTTCCTGGCCGGCATCCTTAACTATCTCATTGCCGAGTCGCGCTTTTGTCCCGACGATGGAACCCTTCTTCAAACACAATGGCTTCCCTCCGGGTGTTTATTGGTAACATTTTTTCTCGATCCCCACTCGATTGTCTTCTTAATCTTCCTCTACTGCTCCTTCTCAACCCTCGCTCCTCTCTTAACAGATCGATTCCAAAGGGGGGAGGTGAATTCCACAGTGCATTCTTCAACTGAGCCCTTATCGCACCTTCCGATGCGATGCTCTGTCTCGGCGATGATGACGAAGTGCCTGCAACTCGTTTGGGATGAGAAAAAAAAACTGTTCAGCTGCAAATTTGACTGTGCAGTCGCTGTGTCTCTTTTCGATTCGATTCGTGTTGTCCACCCTCTCGCGCTATGCCATCCTTGGAGCAAGGTGCGATTATTGGGGGTGATTGTGGCGACCGGTTTTTGCTCTGCTTCATGAGTGTAGCCAGGATTCTTGTCAGGGGGGTCAAGTGACCTATAAGATAAATACATGCAGTTTGCACGAAAACAACGCAAACATTCATCTGATTATTCCAAATTCTTGTCAGAAATCAAATACTATGAATGACGTTCACTTTTTGCTTACATTTACAATTGGCAAAGTGAACTCTGAAACGCGATCTTGTTGTGTTTTATGACCTTGTTCCAGGTTACGGTTTAAAAAGTTACTAACTTTCACATAGGAATTTCAGTTTAAGATTGTTCCTTAAAGTTTCTTTAAGATTTCTCTAGGATAGATTCCTACACCGTTTCCTTCATTAAAACCTGAATTTTATACAGGCATTCCTGAATGAGTTTTACGATATTCCAGAATCAGAGGGGATTGTGTACAAGACACGACTTCAACATGACGTTAACTACGCCATGTAATTTGCTGCATTTGTATTACAGTCAATTGTCATAATTGTAACCTCCCTTTAGTTATAATTCAGAATGTAATGGTTTGTGAATTTAATTAAGGTTATTTGTAGATTTGTTTCTTTGTTTAATGCCATTTATCTTTGCTTAATAACTCTCTTTTAAGAATTGGGTGGCCCTGAAAAGGGCCGTTTGATTGATTAACACAGTAGCATCGAAAGAATCGGTCGATGAAAGAAGGACCAAGAATAATAACTCTTGTTTTCCACCCGAATGTTGCGGGTTGCGGGAACGCCATGTTGATACATGAACCGCTTAGATCGGTTGGCTTAGAGAGATTCGAAGCTAGTTTAAGATTCAGGTGCTTCTCCATGAAAACCACTAACTCGATATTTTTCTGGTTGGTGAGATCGATGTTTAAATTTTATGTCATGATCATTGGTATGTTCTCCTTCTGATACTCGAATAAGTTCCGCATCATGGAGAACTTCTTTTGCTTCGCTGTGGTCCTCAGAAACATCCTCAAATTGCCGTATTGTCAATTTTTCATAATAAATCAGATATTGTATGATGCTACGAGATGAATTAAGAGAATAAAGCAAGTATGTGGTAAACACATTAAGAAATATTACACGAATAACTTTTAAGTAACCATTTGTTGGCCCTGAAAAGGGCCGATTGAATTGTTTCGAGTTCAAGTAACACGGACACATTTTGACGGCGCACTGGTTGAAATCCTCCTCGGCCGATGAGGTTTGCGATGGCGATGAGCTAAGAATCAGGGTTACTACATTGAAATCTGTATTTTTTCATTTAAATATCTGTATTTCTGTATTCTAGAACAAAATATCTGTATGCCTAAAAATTGAGATAGAAGTTAAAATCATGCATGAAGTTTATAAAAATATCGATCATTTGTAACTACTTTGTGAAATAGCCACATCAAAGATTGAATTTTAAGGTTTTCAAAAATACAAATTTTTAGCTTTCTCAAAAATCTGTATAAATCTGTATAATTTTGGCCAAATTCTGTATTTTCCCAAAAAATCTGTAATCTGCACATACAGATTGTTGATCATAAAATATTCGAGAATATCTGTAAAATACTGATAAATCTGTATATGTGGCAACCCTGCTAAGAATGCAAAAGGCACTTGAGACTTGCTCGCCGACCATGTCCACAGTCTGACGGCAAAAAAAAGAATGAGCGAAAAAGCAGCAATCTGTCTGCTTTTATAGTGCCAAGCGGAACGCAAAAGTAGCGTGGAAAACTGCTTGAACGTAATTGGTTGCGTAACAAAAGGGTCGACATTTTCCCAATTTTCAGTAGTTCATTGTCGATATTCAATTGTTTTCTCCGTTCAAAAAAAATGTTGTATAAATTTAAGACTGATTGGTGGGAAAATATTGAAAATCTATCGATAAATGGCCGAGTAACGTTCAAAATCTAACATTATTTCGTTACGGTCGCAAAATTTTAGATTTTCAATTAACACCCAGTGTATTACCGTAAGACGTAGTTAACTCAAAAAGATTCCGACAGAGACTCCCCCAAGAAGGAAGAGATTCTTTCAGAAATTCTCCAGTTATATGCGACCAGTTATTTTTCAAAGTATTGTCATTGGCGTAAATAGCCATCAGCAGGCGTTGCAGAATTCGCTCTCATTTGAGTATGAAGCACGATCAAAGCAAGCAAAGACAAACATCCCATCTGTTGTGGTCCACGATCGTCGTTGTATCGCAAGGTGTAACAAGTCTGATGGATGGAAGCAGCGAGCGAGAGCCCCAATGAGAGAGCGATGATAAAATCCATTTTTCTCGCTTGTTTACCGTTGGGAATAGGTGTTTTTCTTTACTGGCACGATAAACAATCCACGAACTTCCAATAGCAATAGTGTCCTCCAGGCTTGGAGCATATTTAGAGGGGTTTTATCATGCACTACTATCCCCCCAATCTGATCAAAGTTGTAGCAGTATACGATAAACAGTCATTGGCGTAAATAGGGAGGGGCCAGGGGGGGCCTGGCCCCCCCGAATCATGGACTTCGACCCCCCGAAAAAAAATGGAGAATAAATGACAATATAGTTTTCATGCACTTAACCGTGTTGAATGCATTTTTTTATATATTTCTGGATGATCATTGTTTGACAGGCAATAGCAATATGTCATTTTAAAACGTCACATTGTGCCATACTATTTCCTTTTTGCCCTCTCCCGATATTAAATTTCATTGAAGCATATTTTAAAATAAGCAGAACTAGCTTGATCCATTTGTAGTGGTATTATTAATTAGAAAACCAAAGTCTCTTCATATTTTTGAACAAGCTGCGATATTTTGTGATCAATTGTTGTTACTGGGAACAAATCGTTGTTTCTAGAAAATGTTTGTGTATGGGAAGCTATGGTAAAGTTTTACAAAAACAAGTTCTCAAAAATAAACAATGGTGCAGCAAGTGAACTTAATTTTGTACACATTTTTCGTGAACTTACGTATAGTAAGATAGTGGCGGATTCGTACAATAAACAACATCGAACTGTGTAAAGTCGTAGATGCCGCAACATTTGTTTTTTTTTTTTCAATGTTAAATTGACACCAATTTTCTGAAGTTTTTAAATCGACAAGATAATAAGACTATTTTACTAGTTGTTTTTGTAGAACAAACGTAAGGTCTTGTTCATACTGAAGATTGTTTTTAGACACGTTTTTAATTCTTCTATAAGTGTTTATAATCTGAACTTTTTTTCAATTATTTTTATTTTTTTACGCAACATTTTTTGGCGTCTTACGTAGGTTATATGGGCATTACATCAATTCTTTTCTTTGTCTTTGTTAACGAGATTTTTAACCTTGGGCTAGTTCATCTCGAGACCAACAGCTTCCAAATGAAGTCGCCACTATAACTTTTCCAAGCAACTTTAGGATTTAAAGTTTTAAACTCCAACAAAAAAGGTATTAGGGTGCCGGTACCAATGGTTGTAATGTACCAGTAGATTGGACTATGAAATAAAACGTACATTTTTTGATAAAAACGACATGTGCTATTTTTGGTGGATAGATCGTCTCTAGTTTAAGCGATTTTTATTTCATCAAAAAGTCATATAAATAATTAAGTTTACGCAAAAAATTTGCTCCTTTGCACCAATAGTTGCCGTCGTGTTCCAGTAGTGGATCAACGGATGGAAGCAGTTTTTAAAATGGATGTATAAAAATGAAGAAAAGTCCCAAAGATGTTCTTAATGCTTCATTCGAAAGATATTAGTTGCTGTTCGAAGGGAAAAATGTTAAACCTGTGTAAAAGTTTGCCTTTTTGTTTAAAATTCCTTGTATAATTCCCAAACGTCTACTACTGGAGCACTAGCGCAACTACTGGAACACGTGTACCAATAGTGGCTCAAGCGATTTTATGTTAAAAAATTAGTTTTATCACTCTTTTTATATTTTTCCTATATAGTAGAGGTTGAAATATTTCTGTTGAGGCCAAAAGATCTCTGCTAAGGCTTTTCGTTATTTTGTTATGATTTTTTATAGCTTAGGTAGTCCACTAATGGCACCGGCACCCTATTCAATCCTTTGCTCAAATTTTGGTTCCGTGAGGTTCAGAGAAATGAATCGTTCACTACAGAAATGCTGAGCAATAATAATCCATATTTTCAAACTAGCAAGCGTTTTTATTTTTTCAAAGGCTTGGTTTTTTTAAGTGTCGGCTTCAAGAGGTTAGAATTTCATATTGATCTTGAACCTTAATTAAACAGATACATTTATATCTATATCTTGTTTTATAACTTTGCAAAAAATCTAGTTCAAATCGATTTGAAAAGGTAAATCCTGATTTTAGTCTGCTTTTAAATTCTTGTACGGCATCTTGGAAATATAAAACGAAAAAATGGATTTTTAAATACATTTACTATTTCTCCATAAAAGTTTTGGTATCTAAGAAAGTTGATCAATCGGTTTTGAACGATTTTTTCGGTTTTTATCTACCTCTGTATGAAAATGCGCCACTATAATCGGTTCACAAATATTATCGAAACAAGCATTGTTAAGTTATCTAAATCCTTTACGACTTTTATCTCTCATGAGAAGGGGCCGTGGCCCCCCTCAAGGCTGATGGCTATTTACGCCCATGTAAACAGTGAGTTTTCTCAGGATTCAATCCCTGGCCATCAGAATTATGGGGGCTGTGCATGGCCGCTTCTCATTTGAGATAGTAGTTAGTATAGGATTAACGACATTGGTTTCGACAATTTTTATGAACCGATAATAGTGGCACACTCTCAAACATAGGTTAAACCTCAAAAGTGTCACAAATCGATTGTTCAACTTTATTTGATTATATGACGTTTTTAACCCAAAACTCGAATCTATATATATATATATACAGTCAACCCTCCATGAGTCGATATTGAAAGGACCATCGACTCATGGAAATATCGAGTCATGGGACTGGAATGCTATGGAAAGCTGTTTGAGGGGACCATCATAGTAACCATGAAATTTGACATTTAGTATGGTTCTATGAGTCGATATCGAGTACTGGAACATCGACTCATGGAGTCGATAACTGTATATAAATAAAAATGGAATGGTGTTTGTATGTCACGAAATGGCTCACGAACGGGGCAACGGATTTGGATAATTCTTTCACTGTTGTATTCGACAAGGGATGCGACGTGTTCGTGCGGGGAAAAAGTCTAGGAAAGTTTTCGGAATAGTCAGGAAAACGGGAGAAAATTAATCTACCGTTTTGCGTGCAAGGTTACATGACATTTTTGAACAGCCTACTTGATGGCAAGACGAAGAAGATAAAACGGAAACAAAACTAATGAACGTTTGGAAATATGTATTTTTTGTTTTTCAGCATTTCAGCAGTGAATGGTCATTTCTCCGAACCTCCTAAAAGGTATCAAATAAATTAAGGAAATTCAAATATGAACAAAAGATTATTTTTTTATTACATTTAAAGACTTTACATGCTAAAGCCGCATGGCTATAATAACATTCAATAACTTGTTTGAATAACTTGTTTTGAATAAAGCTGTCGTTTGATGTTCGTACGATAACAGCTGTACAAAGTGAGCAAGACGGATGGTAGATTATCCAATTTTAATAGTTGTTCACGTTTTTATTACTAAAGAAATCGAAAAAATCCCAATCAATCTTAAATTATAAAT
Organism: Aedes aegypti; assembly: GCF_002204515.2. Taxonomy (NCBI): domain Eukaryota; kingdom Metazoa; phylum Arthropoda; class Insecta; order Diptera; family Culicidae; genus Aedes; species Aedes aegypti. Next base: position 43,835,315 of record NC_035109.1, on the reverse strand, counting down.
GTACGAAATGGGAATGAACATGTTTCTTGGCTAGAAATGCGCGTTTGTTACAAAAAATAGGGAGATTCTGTACTACGCCAGCCTGCGCGTTTCGGGTTTCAAAGTAAGGTGGCTTATGCGATACACCATTCGGAGACCACCTACCAGTTTAGGACTTGCCCGGCCGAAGAGACTCCCAGGGAATGGGTCTAATTACTCCCGATCAAAGCTATCTTTGACTCGGCTGACGTCCAACTTTGGAAAGAACAATTAAAAGGAAGAAAAGGTTTTGGGGTTTCGTGAAACATACAAACAATTCGATACCGCAAACTAAACTCGCTAAGTTCTCATCTCTGGCCGAACTGATCAATCATCGATCTAACCAGAGGAAAAATAGGGAGCATCAGTGGTTGTTTCGGGGAACCGCCCCAGTACAGTAAAATAAATTAAATAAAAAATACTACGACCGAATTAACATGCAAAATCTTTGCGTAAACATTTATTAACGACTCTTCACCATTTGACTCTCAACAACATAAACCTTTCCATTGATTTCACCTACATTAATTCTCCCATCGTTACTCAACAACAAATATGGACCAATGCACGAGCTCATAAATTTGTCGTTTGAGCGGTGCCGAATTCACTCGTTGCCATGGTATATAACACGGCACCGCTCAAACGTCATATATTGAACTCGTGCATTGGTCCATACAACATAACATAAATTCATTTGCTCATTTTATTCTCCCTCTCTTCGCTCTTCATTTTACGCTGGCCTAGCCTACTATTTGCTTTCCCTTCTATCTATCTTTCTGTCGACGTCATATGGGTTGAGTGTTCATTGCTTGGTGTGCGTGCTCAGAATGACTCAGACTGACGCGGGAGCTAAGGGTAGCCACATGAATTGTTCGTATAGCCACGCTAACGACTCATAGTCTACGGTAGCGGGTTAATACTGAGCAATGCGCATGGACTAACTTTCTAATCATGCATGATTTCTACTCACGGTTTGCCAAACACTTAGAAAGAATTTAAAGAATATTTGTTTGTTGCTGTTGCTAATGACTTCTAACAAGCAAAATCGAGAAAATATCCAGAATGATTGAAACTGGACAACATATAAAAGGCATCTACTCAAATGTGGTTGACATTTATTGAGTGAGCTCACGAGGTAAATTTACACAAAACTATACGTTATCTTCTACACCAGGACACATGCCGATTAACGAAGAAAACGTACACGAAAATATTCACCTAAGTGGACATAAACTGGTGGGTCTGAATAGTTATCTCTAACCCAACACGAAGCGAGCACGCGAGGTTCAACTCTTTCTCAAACGAAATAAATGTTTCGGTGCACAATTCACAGCCACGTATATGATCCTCGATGAAAGTTAAAAATAATTTTTAAGCGCCGGGACTTACCCAACAACAAAAATTGTTAAACAAATAATAAAACAAAATATCATCACAAAATACCATCCATACAACCCTCATAACCAAACATAATGAACCATGACGAAATTCATAATTGAATTCATCTGCACTCACACCAGTCTACCGAGCATACACAGTCAAACAACAAAAAGAGAAACGTGAGAACCGATCGACCTCGAAAGTATACGCTCGCGAGTGAAAAGTAGTGCGTGAAAATAGGGAAATTTTGTGAAAATTTCAGAACTTCGTGTTGTAAGGAAATTTTTTTTTCACGGCCGCTTAAAAAAAAATCCGTGCAAAAACAGAATCGGGTGTATTATCATTTATTTTATAAAAAAAATTAGGGAGCAATTGTTTACACTGTTTTGCGTAAAAAGCCTCTATACAATACTACAGAAAAGCAGAATATCAAATTCACTATTTTGATTTTTGTAATGATGTGATCACTCAAATTAGGACACCTTGTTGTGATTAGGGATCACAAATGTAAATGAATGAGATGAAAATAATAGGTAGATTTCGTGGCCGTGCGTTTAGTGTCTTCGACATCATGACATGGGGTGTGGATTCGATACCCGCTTCAGGCATTGAAACTTTTTGTAAGCAATGCTTCTCGACTGTGCCATCCTATGTCTAGTGTTGTGCAGCTAAGAGGGTGAAGACGGCGTCAGGGTTTTTTTTAATGATTTCATTCAATTTTGTTGTATGCATGCTTTCAATTTATAAATATGGAATATGGATTTTTCAATGTTATTCCACTACTACGCAGAGTTGTATATTAAATATAACAATCCTAACTATCTCATAATTATCCGTTGTGATGCTGGAATTGTGAATAGTCTTGACATTTCCCAATTGAAGGAGGTTGACATTATTTATTTTTTATTGTAGAAAAGACACCAACACGTTAATGTTTCCAGTGGACGATTTGCCCTTTTAAGGAAGCACCACACTAGTGAACGGATTAGCATGCAACGCCCAGTGGCACAGTCGAAATACGTTCCTAACAAAAAATTTTCCGGGCTAAAGCGGGAATCGAACCCAAACTCCTTGACTCGATGCGGCTAAATGCTTGGTAACATTAACCGCACGGCTACGAAGCCCACAGATCAGAAACAAAAAAGCGTTATCAGATCCCATTATATGTCAGACAAAATATCAACATATTTACACAATATTGGCCTCCTCTTGTAAAGAAAGTGTAAAATGATTCTGTGGTGCTTGAATATCAAAATTATTAAGTAAATATGTACAGAAGGATAATTAACATGAAACAGAAACATATGCTCAGCAAGTTTTCCATGATTTCACCTATTAAGATGTGATTCAACTGTAGTTGAAAATTGTCTAAAAATCCTAAATCGCCATACAGACATTATGAGGGGCCCAGATAGCCGTAGCGGTAAACGCGCAGCTATTCAGCATTACCATGCTGAGGGTCATGGGTTCGAATCCCCCTGGTCGAGGATCTTTTCGTAAAGGAAATTTTCTCGATTCCCAGGGCATACAAGTATCTTCGTACCTGACACACGATATACACATGCAAAAATGGTCAATCGGCAAAGAAAGCTCTCAGTTAATAACTGTGGAAGTGCTCATAAGAACACTGATCTGAGAAGCAGGCTTTGTCCCAGTTGGGACGTAACGCCAGAAAGAAGAAGAACATTATGAAGCACTCTATTTCAATCAAAAGAAAAAAATGTTGAATGAATATCTGTAGTAAACGTATATCAGTCAAATATTATCGATGAGCAATTCTCGTTGAATCCAGGCCGTCATCGGAACCTATCGTTAGAATTCCAAGTTTATGTCACTGATCGCTAGTATATGATAAAACTAAAGGGTGGTCCTTTCGGTATTCTCAAATTGATGGATCCCTCGTACGCCAGCTTGCTAAACAGTGCAAAAAAGGCAATTTTGTGATAAATCTTAGGTATTCTTTCACGTGATATGTGTCATACGTTCCTTAAAACACAAAACAAACTTAGTGGCATCTTTTAAAAGAAAGATGTAGCTTTCAGCTGAAGTCACCATTCCACAGTATTGAGTCCTTCCTGTGCTACCCGGAGCAATGGTGCAGGTGACCTTGTGTTTCTCCGAGATAATCGGCTGCCCTTCTTCAGTCTCTATCCTGAGGCTTAATAAGGGTGGGATTATGAATATGTTGACATTTAATTTAAATTATCACCTATATGGATTCGCATTATGCGTTTTACACAGTGTATTCTGTGCTCTTACGCCTTTGGCGACTTTAAATAGATACCGATCTGGTTTTTTCGTTGCTGGTCTTTTTCGTGCTGAGATTGCAAAAAGCTTAATCCTGCCTAGTTTGGGTAGTGGCTACGGTTAGGTTAGCTCAGATCAATCTTCAGCATAAAAGAACAGCAACGATCAATCTTTGCAGACTCATGCAAAATGGTGCAGCTCAAGTGGCGCTAGTTCAAGAACCCTACTTTCGTAGAGGGAACTTCTATCTAGGTAACCTTGTGGACCCAGTTTTTGCTACTTTTAGCAAACTCGAAATGGCAAACTCGCGCTCCATGCCCCGCGCATGCGTGCTAGTTAATAAAGCAATCGTTGCTACACTCATTTCTGAGTTAACTACCAGAGATGTATGTGCTGTCACAATCGATGTTTCTGTTGGTGACCTCAACAGGAAATACGTCTATTGTTCGGTATATTTACCACATGATGAACCATCCCCAACGGATGACTTCAAACGAGTTGTCGTACACTGCGTAACAAAAAGCCTTCCGCTGATTGTGGGCAGTGATGCCAATGCTCATCACATCATCTGGGGCAGCTCAGATATCAATTTGAGAGGCTCCAGTCTGATGGAATACTTAAGTAGTACAGACCTTGGATTACTTAACATAGGCAATCGCCCAACCTTCATGGTTTCTAATAGAGAAGAAGTGTTAGACATAACGCTCTGCTCGAATAGAATCAGTCACGAGTTGACGAATTGGCATGTATCAGATGAGGAATCATTATCTGATCATCGCTACATCTTCTTTGAACATTCAAATGTAACTGCGCAGACTTTGCGTTTTAGGAATCCCCGATCAACAAACTGGGAACTCTACACTCTTAAAAATAATGAAAATTACTCTGGACGTAATTCTGGTTATGACTGAATGATACATGATGTAAGTGATGGAACGACACAAAAACGTGTCCTTGAAGATGTATTGAACAAAAAATGTAATTTTACATGTTAAAGGACACGAAAACGATGGAACTGAGATCGTCATTTCCCGAATCAGACACTAACGTATTTGAAATTGGACACCAATTTACGTCATTCGGCTCGCTTCTTTTATGTGCATCCCAAAAGACGTAAATCACATTATTTTTTGGTACTGTGTATATTGAATTGGTTGCGACCAAATTTCATGGATATTCTCCATCCATTGAAAATCCAAGTGATCTGGATGATGCCGTTGATACTACAACATCCTACATTATGGAAGCTTTTGAAGAAGCATGTCCTCTGCGGTCTGTAAAGACTACAAGAGGGACCCCATGGTGGAATTCCGATCTGACTAGACTCAGGAAACAATGTAGAAGGAGTTGGAACAGACGCCGTTCAGCTGGATCAGAGTCGTTCAAGTCGGCTCGCAAGGCTTACAAGAAGGCTCTTCGTTCTGCTGAACGATCCGGCTGGAAAAACCTTTGTACAAATGTTTCCAGTTTGAGTGAAGTCAGTCGGCTGAACAAAATCCTTGCAAAATCTAAGGATTTCCAAGTGAACAAAATTCGTTTACCTAATGGTGACTTTACTTCTTCCGATGAAGAAGTTTTAGAATGTTTATTCAATACACACTTCCCCGGATGTGTGGACATAGCATCTACGGATGAACCAAATGTCTTTTCATGTAGTTACGAGTCTCTGGCCTCGGCTCGCAGTATCGTAACTACTGAATCGATTCAATGGGCACTTAATAGTTTTGCTCCTTTCAAATCTCCAGGAGCGGATGGGATTTATCCTGTTCTGCTCCAAAAGGGATTTGAGTTTATCAAACATGTTTTGAAAAAACTACTTGTAAGCAGTTTTGCTACCGGGTACATTCCCAGATCCTGGCGTGATATTACTGTAAAGTTTATCCCGAAAGGAGGACGTGCGTCGTATGAAGAAGCGAAGAGTTTTAGACCAATCAGTCTGACCTCTTTTCTTCTGAAATGTCTGGAACGTATTATCGATCATCACATCCGTGATGTTTATTTGGCAAACATGCCTCTTCATGTGAATCAACATGCTTACCAATCTGGAAAGTCCACTGTGACTCTTTTACACAAAGTTGTATACGATATCGAGAAAGCATTCGCTCAGAAGCAATCGTGCTTGGGTGTTTTCTTGGATATTGAGGGTGCCTTTGATAACGTGTCTTTCGATGCCATATTGGAAGCCGCACGAAACCATGGGCTACCTACAATGATTACCAATTGGATTCATCAAATGCTCAAAAACCGACATCTCTTCTCGACATTGCGTCAAGCAGCGATTCGAAAATTGAGTGTTTGCGGATGCCCCCAAGGGGGAGTCTTGTCACCACTTTTGTGGAATCTCGTAGCAGATACGCTATTGAGGCAACTCAATAATTGCGGTTTTCCAACTTATGGATTTGCCGACGACTATCTATCTTTGATAGTTGGTATGTGCATAAGCACCCTATTCGACCTGATGCAAAGTGCGCTTCAGGTAGTCGAGAGTTGGTGTCGCCAATATGGCCTTTCGGTTAACCCGAATAAAACATCTATTGTTCTTTTTACGGAAAGACGAAACCGCGATGGAATTCGACCTTTACGTCTTTTTGGCACTGAGATTAATGTGACTGATCAAGTAAAGTATGTCGGAGTCATTCTTGATTCCAAACTTTCATGGACACGTCACATTGAGTTCAGAGTCAAAAAAGCTTGCATGGCCTTCGGTCAATGCCGGCGAACCTTTGGTAAAACTTGGGGCCTCAAACCCAAATATATCAAATGGATATACACAACAGTTGTTCGACCAATATTGGCATATGGATGTCTTGTGTGGTGGCAAAAGGGCGAAGTGAGAACAATCCGATCAAAATTGGGCCATCTCCAAAGGATGTGCTTGATGGCGATGTCTGGTGCGTTCTCTACAACTCCCACAGCAGCGCTCGAGGCCCTTTTTGACGTTGCGCCACTACACATATATCTTAAACAAGAAGCACTTTCTTGCTCTTACCGTTTATGGGTACTGGATCTACTGGAGAAAAATCCAGTGAATCGTAGATCTACACACACTTCGTTGTTTCCACTTTTGGTGAATTGGGACAAAATTGTCCTTGCTCCAAGTGATCTCACAATTGCTTGTAACTTTCCTTACAGGACATTTACCACACAATTCCCTTCACGGGAAGAGTGGACGTCTGGCTATTTGGAAAGAAGTATATCAAACAATATAGTATGTTACACTGATGGCTCCCTTCTTGAAGGTAGAGCTGGTGCAGGAGTATATTCTCGTGAGCTAAGGCTGAATCAGTTTTACTCACTTGGTAGAAACTGCACCGTTTTTCAGGCGGAAATATTTGCTCTTATGTGTGGAGTGCAATCAGCACTTCAACAGCGCGTAATGGGTAAAGTAATATACTTCTGTTCAGATAGTCAGGCTGCTATAAAAGCTCTTGCTTCGGCCAACTCAAGGTCGAAGCTTGTTATCGCATGTCGAACTCAAATTGAGGAACTGAATTCAGTCAACTCTGTAAACCTTGTATGGGTACCTGGCCATTCTTCCATCGCTGGAAATGAATTGGCTGATGAGCTATCTCGCGATGGAGCATCGCATGACTTCATTGGCCCTGAGCCGGCTATTCCAATTTCGAAGTGCTGGGTGAAGCTTCAGATAAACTCTTGGGCGGCAACTCAGCACAAGCAATATTGGAATAGTTTGGAGTCGTGTCGTCAAACGAAATTGTACATTACTGAGCCATCTCCAAGGGTGGCGAAGTATTTAACAAATCTGTCAAAGCAGAATTGCAGTCTCTTGGTCAAAGCGTTGACAGGCCACTGCCGACTCAACTATCACATGGCAAATATTCAGCGTGCTGACTCATTTGTGTGTGATAGTTGTGACTCCAATTATGGAACTTCGTATCACCTGATATGTAACTGTCCAGTTTTTGCGCAAATGCGATTCCAATTACTTGGTAAACACTTATTAAGTGAAACTGAATTCAGAAGCCTGAATCTTCAGGACATTCTGTTATTCTTAACCCGCTGTGGTAATGAGCTATAGGCTCTCTTTTACGCTCATGCGTTTTGCAGTGCCCTTTTAAGGGCGCTGTTCGAACCCATTGTGGTATGGAGCTACATGCTCTCATTTCGCTTATGCGATCTTCCCTCTTCAAGGGATCCCACTCCTATTTCCTCCCATCTTTCCCTTCCCTTTCCTCTCCCATCGGGTAGATGATGAAATAGGCTCAAATATGGCTAATACTACTAATCCCCAATGCTAAAATAGGAAGGAAAATGGGTTTAATCATCGCTATCTCTTTGGAGCTCTCGTTCACTGCTGCTATTTACCAAACTTGTTACAACTTACGATACTTTGCCGATCATGGGCCGATACATATACGTTTTTCTTCGCTAGCTTTGATGATGGTTCGAAATCAATTTAGAACGAATTCCAAAATGTCTGATGAATACCAAGGACCACTAGAACAAAAATACGTTGAGAGAAAACATCTTAGTGAATCCACGTTACATTGTATATAATGCTACATGAAAAAGCCATGCTACAAAGCAAAGCCATGCTGAAGGTGTCTGGGTTCAATTTCCGATCAGTCCAGCATCTTTTTGTAATGGAAATATTCTTGACTTCTCAGGACACAGAGTAGCATCGTACACTGTGTACGAATGCGAAAATGAAAGCTTTTAGTTAAAAACTGTGGAAGTGTTCATTGAACACTAGGCTGAGAAGCAGGCTCTGCCCCATAGGTAGGTAAGTAAGTACAGTTTATCGTGCCATTCAAGAGTTTCCCATCCTGTTTCGACACGGAGGCTGTTTTAAACTTATAAGAGTCGCCCCGAAGAAGTGTCAAGTAAGACTTAACACAACCCCTTGCACATCCCATAGAGGAAGTTATACCAAGAAGAAGAACAATCGTATATAAAGCTTTACGGAGCCGATAGTCATTTTTATCCCCCTCATACTCCACTCTATCTACGCCCATGGTCTGTTCCGTGGACGTATGTTTGCGTTCGACGTCGTTATTATTATTACGACTTTAACGCCCCCAAGGCAGAAGCGCACACCGCGTTGATTCTTGAACTGGATTCCACGATCGACGATCGATGACGAGGACGACGAACGACGGACGACGACGGTAGATATCTCTGTTAGGAAATCGTTTCCATTCTCAACCAACCCCCTTCCTTCTCTGTGTCAAAATCTGAGATCTATGAACATCGGATCCAACCAACGAATGACCGCTGCCGGCGTAGATAATAGCCATTCAAATGATCAATGTCGATTGAACCTATTGATTGCTCTGGCGAATCGCCAATTCTAGTCCCGTCCTCCGATAGTCTTGTGCAACATTGTTCAGATCCATCTGATGCGAATTGCTGCTGGCGAGGATTGCAAAAGACGTTTGTCAATGGGAATGTTATGAAGGCTGCTCCAAAGCTCACATTGTTCCCCATTGAAAAGCTTGTGCTGTGGCGATAGGTCAATCCCCGACGATCACCAGGAACTATCCAGATAAAACGAACCCATTAAAAGCCTTAACTCGAACAGGGCAATCAATTGCCACAAAGACAAACGACATTCCACTTTGGTGTCGTCCGTTCCGTTGTTGAACCGTATAATTAAGCGATGTAGGGGTTCCTGGGGTAATATGCACCACTTAAGGAAAATGTGCCAAAATGATTACTAAACAACATGTATGTAGTGTTTTAATATACGAATCTAGTTGGTTTGGGTTCACCCTACATGGTGTCGAGCGAATTTTCATCATAATTACATTAGATTGTTGGAAAATTAAAGTTTTTTCAAACACTACTTTTGCGTGAATTAAGATTGATGCGGGGCACGATGCACCGCTTTTTGGGGCAGAACGCACCACAACATTGAGGCAAGACGCACCTAAACAAAGGGGCATGATGCACCACAACATTGAGGCAAGATGCACCATCGTGTTTTAAACGTAATTTTAATTATTGTAAAAACGCTAGTTATGATTGATTTTCGTCTACAAGATGATACAATTGTGCATAAATACGTTAGTAAAGACTTCAAATGACTTAACTTTTATAATTGTAGTTTATTTTGGAATGGATCGTTTTGCCCCGACCGATGGAGTGCATGTTGCCCCAACCGGGCGCTTAGCAGAAAATGTTATGGAAAATAGAAATCATTGTGTTATTTCGTCAAATCATATCATCAACAACTTACCCAGTCTCTAATCATCTGTTTTATGGTAAAAGGTTTTAAAAATTCTGAATTCATCGCTTTCAAAACAACAAGTGAAATGATCGGGAAAGTTACATTAGAATCGTTCTTTTCGAATTTATTGTTCTATCTCTCTGTTAAGTTTTTCAAAATGTTTCAAATTCTCAGGGTGTCAACAATTTGCAACGTTTCATCAATCCGCATAGTGTTTTTCTCTCAAAACTCGTTTATTTCAGAGAAATTGACAAGGTGCGTTTCGCCCCGGCAGTGCATATTACCCCAGGAGCCCCTACCGCGATGATCAGCATTGTTCCAAGATCCGACCCGAACTGAAAGCCAAAAGCGCCGAAAGAAATCAATAAACAACCGACCAACAATCACCCGGAAAGTCATAAAACTGCCATTAAAAGAACACAATGTAGTACAACGCACACGAGACTAGAGGAGACCTCCGCCGCCCTCAAAAAAGCGATAACCATCTCCCTTCGGTTGTGTTTCCTTCACGTCCTCTTCTAGAAGGTTGAAACTCACGCACCTAATGGGAGATCGAGGGATGAAAAAAAAAAACTTGTGTCAACACGATGATTACAGGGTTGACGACAAGCATGACCTCGCACGCCGTAGCAGAGAGTGACTTTCAGTTTGTCGTTTGTCTTCGTTCCCTCCGATCGATACGATGCGTTGGATTTTGTATCGAATTCGATGCGGTCCTTTTGTCCTTTTTTCCCGTGAGTGTCAACAATGCAGGTAATAATGATCGGAAAAGTGTCATTCCGGAGAAGAAACGGTAGAAATGCAAGTCAGAAGTCATCGAATTCTATCTGTGTCTGTGCTAGGTGATTTGGTCAAGTGGTTTTGTGAACAGTGTATCCTCAATTTTTTTCCAAAGCTGTCAAGTCAAAGCTAAAGTTTCCGTATACCTACTTACCTAGATGGCTACATCGTAGATTTACAACAGAGCTGGACATATTGAAGAGCTTCGTCTTCGATTTTTTTTTGTCATAGATTCAAAGGGGTATTCGAGTATGCGTTATTGGAAGGTCCCTTGGAAATCCTGAGAACCCCTTCAAAATTACCTTTGGAATTTCTTGGAAGTGCCAGGAACCTCTTGAACCATCTAAGGAAGTATTCCCTTAGTTTTTTTTTGTGATTTTTTGGATACTCCTTAAAACATCCAGTGATCAATTGAAATCCCTTTGGATGCCCCTTGAAATGCTAAGAAAACTTAAAAAATCTCTATAAAACCCTTTCAAGACACCTCCTAGGTATATTTCGAGCAGCTTTGTAAGGGATAACTGCTGTGAAAATCGAGTTCTGCAACGAGTTACGTACAACATTTTTTGCAATTTCGTAGAAAACCACTTGAGGGTATCAGAAATTATATCGGAATGCATTCACCATTGTTTTACAATTTCTGAAAAAGTGTTGTGTTATGATTCATTACGCAACTCAAAACAGTTGCGTAAAGAAAAAGCGTTGCGTAATGAATCATTACAGCACTGGTTTCAGTTAGGTAATGCCTATTCCCGCACTGCATACTTCAGTGCAGGAAAGTAGGCCGTTTCATGACAGATTGACGTGATGAAAAACAGCCTTTTACTATGAGAAATTGCAAAAAAGTATTACTTACATTACATTACCCGCAGATCTGTGATACAGATAATATAGTTCCTGTCTCTGCATGATCACATGTTTAATTCATATGCTTATTTTTTTTTATTTTAGCAGGTACTTACGAAATTTTTATATTTTGGGAACAAATTTAGTCAATACATTGTTTTTGGAGTATATTCTTCTTCATGGCATTACATCCTCACTGGGATAGAGCCTGCTTCTCAGCTTAGTGTTCATATGAGCACTTCTATAGTATTAACTGAGCCCTTTCTTTGCCTAAGTAGCCATTTTCGCATTCGTATATCGTGTGGCAGGTACGATTATACTCTATGCCCAGGGATGTCAAGGAAATTCCCATTACGAAAAGATCCTGGACCGACCAGGAATCGAACGCAGACACCTTCAGCATGGTTTTGCTTTGTAGCCACGGACTCTTACCACTCGGCTAAGGAAGGCCCCTTTTGGAATATATGTAGAAGATATAAACGTGGATGTGTTCGATTCAAAACATGCCCTATCGAACTTCGGTCTTCGCGCACATCTCTCGTTGAATACTGGTGACACAGAACGCGTCGACCTGTGTTACCAACACCTACAAAATCCGCTAAGTAGCCCTTTGAAAACTTCATAGAGGCCCATGAAAGGTCTACATAACTTCCTGGTGTTTCTTAACCATCCGTAGATCTTAGAAGCTCAGAAGTTAGAGATGCTTAGAAACTCTTTTTTATTCAAGAATCCTCTAAGATCCTCTGAAATTAAATTGAGTACATTTTGGGAATCTTTTGGAATCCTCTCAAAGCCACAGAATTTTCTGGGAATCACTGTCAACATTTGGAGGAAACAGGTAACCCTCTGATAATATTGATCTTACCAGACTCTTGAGAACATTTATACCTACCTTGGTACATGGATGGCTGCACCATTGCACAGGCGACTTGTAGTGCTTAGTCTTCATCGATCTATTGCAACTCTTCTGTTATTGTTCCGAACAGTTTGGGTCAGATCTTCTGCCACTGCATACAGCCAAAGTATTTTCCTCCTCTCAATCGCCTACAGTTTTTAGCTCGCTCAAAGCCTATAACCACTAAGTGATTGCAACGCCTCCACTACTAGTGCAACGGTGGGTTTTGGAACTGAATGTATAAAACACATATACTACACGCCATAAATACAGACTCGCTTGAAAAGCTGAATATAGAATCACCCTGAAAAGTTTAGTATCACCTCAAAACAGGAACATTAATGAAACTATATCATGTTCGCATCGTACCTTCATGCTGTGCATACAAAATAGAAATATAAGTAGTAGAGCGCTAGTGGCGCTGTAATCACAAAATAAAATTATTTTATTAATACTTACTATAGAAGTTTTTGATTGTTTGTTTAGTGCCATGTTGTACAGAATGTTTTATTATGGTTGAAAAATTTGATTTGACACTTATAGACCCGGTACTCATGTAGTGACTAGACCTTTTTAAGTAGCCGAATTCAGACACTTTCCCGATCATGCTTCCCTTAGAATTTCAATCGAGTTAGACTAAATAATTAACACTTTCTTCATCATTATAAAAGCACGTTTATTCTTCCCAAAACACATCAACAAACTGATTCCTCTTTTTTTCTTTCGTAAAGCTATGCCTACTATGATCTGAATTGATTTCATTTTCAGTACTAGTTAAACAGTTCGTTGGTTCACGAACATATTTGGTTTTAACTATACTCTGCTTCTAACCTCTCATAATCCCTACATTCACCCCTTCCTCTACTCTTAGTACGTAAATGTTATTTTAAATAATGTTGCATGATATAAGATTTTTTCTTCAAAATATGCAATTACTTGCTTATTTCTGGTTGGTCACCAATTCCATGTTTCATCATTACTATTCCGCTATCTGTTATAAAACTGATAACTTGAATCTTGATATGACCCTGAAAAGACAAAACTAAAATTAGTATTGCCCAAACAGCTTTATGATTCTTTTTGAATAGTTTTCGTTTCCTGTATCCACCACGATTGAATATATCAGCAACTGCCTTTTTTCAACGTTTGATTCAAATTGTTTCCTCTCCGGATACCTACTTCTCCTAGAAAAAATCAAGGTTACAATTAGTTTGTTTGCGTTGCCTCGAATAACATTCGAAACATTTTTAATATATTCCTTAATGCCAAAATGAGCATAAGAAATAGAAGTCATCTAAAATTACAATAACAAAAACGCTTTACACATTTTAATTTCATATTACTGAGTATCTATGCTTTTGATATGTAACTTCAAAAAGAGCTTTCCAGACTCATGATGTCAAAGTGAGTATATAAGATCGAAATCTTCTAAAACTTCAACAACACAATACGTGTTAAACTATCCAATTCGTTAAAAAGATACCTATTTTCAATAAAAAGTATAATAAAAGAGTTTTCCTGGCTCACAATGTTAATGTGATCATATTAAAAAGAGATGTTCTATAATTTCAACAGCTCAAAATGCTTTACACATTCTTATTCTGTGTAACTAGTTATCTTTGTTCTCAAAATGCTACTTCGTAATTTTTTTAGACTCATTACGTAACAGTGATCATAAGAGATTGAAATTTTCCAAAACTGCATCAGCATTTTAACTCTATTTAATTGTCTATCTGTGATTTCAAAAAATTACTTCGGAAAAAGTTTTCCAGACTTATAACGTGAAGGTGAGCATAAGAAATCGAAATGTTCCAAATTTACAACAGCACAAAATGTTTTACAGATTCGAATTTTATGTTACCAGCAGGGTGGCCACCGAATTTCGATTCTGAAATTCCCGCTTTTTTCCCGGTTTTCCCGGTATATTTTACATAATTTTCCCGGTTTTTCATCTATTCTTTCGAACAACTTTAATTGAGTTTTTCTGTATCAAAAATCGTTTCTATGAAAAGCACTGCAACATTTTTTTTAATTGGTTTAAAAATTTTCAGTTGTTTTTTTTTTCATAGTAATTAGATTGTTTATCAATAGTTTCACTATTGGAACAATAAGTTGACTATTAGATTGTCCTAATCTATATGGAATCTTATTCCGAAAACTATGGCTATAGTATTCATCTGAATCGATTTGTCTCGCGTACATCGAAAATCAATGGAGCTCTGGAGCTATCTATCATAGGAAAGAGATGGTTAATTGTGCTAATAAAACAGATCCTACTCTAAAAACGACAAGGATTCAATTTGAATGCTATTTGAATCATATTTACCAACAATATGTCCTTTAATCCAAACTTTGAATTGACAAGTTTAAGTTTTAAGATCTATAGAATCTGACAACCGTTCGCGGTGAAGATTTGGTGGATTGTTTGCATTCTGGTAATAATAAAACGATCAAAATTTCAGCTCAGAGCTCTGTTTGGTTCTCAAGACTCGTGCTCTTGAAATTTCTAGGCTTGGCTTTGGCTTATCATCATCTTGAGTGCATCTTAATGCTAAATTTCAGATATTTGGCCGATAAAAGCCACAGGTGTCTAAGTAAATCATCAAGATGCCCAAGTGGTTCTTTACGGTAATTGAAATTATTTCAATTCTTAATCCTCTGAATTGTCTTCATAAAAATAAAGAGTTCTCTAAAGCAAATAAGTTTAAGGTATGGATGAAACAAGGCCACACATGTAGAAGCACTTACCTAGGGCTCGCTCACAAATTTAATAACACCGAAAATGGTCATTTTTGACATCCATACACTCTCTCGTAATGCTTTTTGTATGAATATTCTACACATTTTATACGAGCTGTAAGAGCTTGATCTTTATTAAAATCGTAAATGAGCCCTTATTCAAAACTTTGTCGATTAGATCACTAGTGACATATTAAAAGCATTTATAAATAGGATTGTTTTCCAGATAAGTTATATTGAGCTAAGATATTGAGTATTGAGATAAGATATTGAGCAATTACAGAAGAATGCTAAACCAATCTGCAATAAGTAATTCAACTTCGATTCAAAATGTGAGTACAAAAATATATAGAGAAAAATTCAAAAAATCGCCCTGACAGTGCAAGGACGAAAATTAAAAAAAATGTTTCGAAGCATTGCTAAGAGAGAAAAGGGTGGAACATTTTTAAGAAATATGGTGTAGCATAGAAGAAATTGAATCATGAATGTTTGAAAGCAACTGGTTCAAAATTGCGGATGCCTCATGGAAAAATCATTAAACATAACTACTTTCTATATCTTATTTTGGAGGTTAGTTTGTAGATTACTGCTTGAAGATGTTCGTTCAAAACGATTTTCCCGGTGATCGCCTCAAATTCCCGGTTTTTCCCGTCTTTTTCCCGGTGGATCCAAATTCCCGTCTTTTTCCCGCTTTTCCCGTTTTTCCCGGTTCGGTGGCCACCCTGTTACCATTTCTATGTTCTCAAAAGCTACCCTCTTGGGGAACTTGCATTATTTTAGCTTATATTCGTTTCAATTCAGCTACCCTCTTAGGAGACTCGGTCAGAACAGTTATTCCGATCTCAATTATGAACTTATTTATTATATTTATTTTTTATTACTTTTTTTTCCTAAAAATATCGAATTCTTTCAAACTTAAATGGGCACAGCAAATTTGAAAAATGTTAATGTAAGCAATTTGTATACATTGTTTTAGTTTTTTTTTAACAATAAAAACGTGTTAGCTTTGTATTCTATTTCTCTATCTTTTTCCAGGCTCATAACGTCAACGTGAGCATAACTGATCGAAATCTTCCAATATTTATAAATCAAAAAATGCTTGACACTTCCTATTTTTTTTTTGTTACTGGTGCTCTATTTTCTTATCGTACTGCATATAAAAGAGTTTTTTAAGCTCTTTATCCTTTTCTCAGTCTGTGTTAATGGCAGTAAATGTAACGCAAATATTATAAAGTTTCAATTACACAGATAGATTCTCATCACTTTTTTACTATTTGGGAAAAGAGAGACTCGCTTTCTGTAAGATATTCTCTCAGAGTACTTACTGTTTTGGCCTATTAAGGAGACTTGTTTCGTGTTAGCTCTCTGTAATGGAGCGTGTTCTCTCAGGGTTCTATTTTTTTACAGGGTTTTTATTTTGAAAACTCACTTTGTCACCTATCAATTCAGGTATTCGCATTATTTATGTTATCTTTTCACAAGTCTCCCTTTTTTCACTTCCCATTCGATAAACTCACATTATCTCAATCCAAGATTTCTTAATTTTATCAGCAAATAGCAATACAAATACTTGTAAGTCACGTAACAGTCCGCTTACTTAGGTTTTCCTGTCGTTTATCCTCTCATGGGACTCACTTTTTGTTAGCTACCCTCTCAGGGGACTCGCTTTTCTAACTAACTTGCTCTTTTGTATCTTATCCTCTCAGGGGACTTGATATTTTCGTGGCTTACCCTCTCAGGAGACTTGTTTTTCTGTCGTTTACCCTCTCAGGGAACTCACTTTCTGTTAGCTACCCTCTCAAGAGACTTGCTTTTCTAGCTCTCTTGTTCTTTTGTTACTTACCCTCTCAGGGGATTTGATATTTTCGCAGCTTACCCTCTCAGGGGACTTGCATTTTCTGTCGTTTACCCTCTCAGGGGACTCACTTTCTGTTAGCTACCCTCTCAGGGGACTCGCTTTTCTAACTAACTTGCTCTTTTAAACCTTACCCTCTCAGGGGACTTGTTATCCTGTCGTTTACCCTCTCAGGGGACTCACTTTCTGTTAGCTACCCTCTCAGGCGACTCGCTTTTCTAACTAACTTGCTCTTTTGTAACTTACCCTCTCAGGGGACTTGATATTTTCGTAGCTTACCCTCTCTGGGGACTTGCTTTTTCTGTCGTCTACCCTCTCAGGGGACTAATTTTCTGTTAGCTACCCTCTCAGGGGACTCGCTTTTCTAACTAACTTGCTGTTTTGTAACTTACCCTCTCAGGAGGCTTGATATTTTCGTAGCTTACCCTCTCAGGGGACTTGCTTTCCTGTCCTGTTCCTGTCGTTTGCCCTATCAGGAATCTAACTTTTTGTTAACCACCCTCTCAGGGGACTCACTATTTTTGCTCTCTTTCTGTTTTGTTATTTACCCTCTCAGAGAACTTGATATTTTTACAGCTTACCCTCTCAGGGGACTTGCATTTTTGTCGTTTACTTGTCAGGGGACTCTTTTTCTGTTAGCTACCCTCTCATGGAACTCGTTTTCTGCAACCCTTTCAGGGGATTCGTTTTTCTAGTTCACCTGCTCTGTTGTAACTTACCCTCTCAGGGGACTTGATATTTGTTTTGTAGCTTACCCTCTCAGAGGAATAGCTTTTTTATAGTTTATCCTCACAAATAACTCGCACTCTGTTAGATTTCCTCACGAGGAACCCGCGCACCAATAGCATACTCTCTCAGAGGACTCATTTCAACTTAGCTATTCTTTTAGTTGACTTTTTCGGAACAGTCAAACTACTTTTTATTTATCATATTCAATTCATTTATTACCTTTTTTAAAAAATTTTAACTTCACTCAGACTTAACCTGACAAAGCAAATAAAAAAAAAACTTTTATACATAAGCATAGATTATACATTGATTTTATTTTATTTTTATTTTTTTAAACAATAAAATTATTTAGCTTCTGTTTTCTATACCTATTTTCAAGGCGTCAATGTGAGCATAAGAGATTGAAATCTTCTGAAATTTAAGAACAACCAAGTGCTTTACACCTTCTAATTCTATGTTACTGGTTACTGTTACTGGGTACTACTTAAAAAAGAGTGGTTTTTACGCTTTTTACCCTATTCTGATTCTGTGTTACTGGCTATAAATGTTACGAAAATACTACTGTGGAAAAAGTGGTCCATGCTCATAACTTTAAAGTGAGTACTTTAAATGTTTACTTACTTCGAAGAATTGTTTTGTGATAGCTATTCCCTCAGGGCTCTCGCTTTAACAGTGACTGTCAGAAAACTCACTTTGGCACCTAACAATTCGGGTATTCGCATTATTTATGTTACCTTTTTACAAGTCTCGCTTTTCTCCACTTCCCTTCAGAATACTCACTTTATCTTAATTACCTTCTCATCATATACAAATTATGTTAGCTATATTTTATGTAATTTATAATCTCTTTAAAGTTTGTGTTAACTATCCTCTCAAAACACACGCTTTATTTATTTATTTATTTATTCTTTTAATTGCTTTTCATAGTAACCCTCCAAAAAAAAATATTTTGCCAGTTACCCTCTCAGGGGACTTACTTTATCAGATTCCTTCTCAGGAAACCCGCTTTGAACAAAAACAGCCCTCTCGGAGAACTCGCTTGTTAGCTTACCCTCTCAGGGGATTTGCTTCTTCTTTGTAGCTTATTCTTTCTGGGAACTTTTGTTTCGTAGCTTTTCCTCTCAATGGATTTCGTTTTTCTAGTGTAACTTGCCCTCTCAGGTGTCTCGCTTTCAGTGGTACACGCTCTTTTAGCTTACCCTTTCAGGGTTCTTGGTTTGTGTTGACCACCTTCTCATTAGACTATTTTCCTTTTATCTTACCCTCAGAGGGGGCTCATCTAATTTCTACTACCCTAGGGGACTCTCTATGTATTTCATGCTACTTTCAACTTTAAACTAATATATTGGTTACATTCTTATTTCTTATTACCCAGATATTTATGCATGCACTCATGCTTAAGTGGGTATAGAAAACATTATAAAAAGTGATCAAAATTAGCATCGAATATGCATATATTTTTATTTCTTTCAAGCCATATCTGAACCATCTCAATTCAAGAAATATCATATTTGAAAACGTAAATCATTTCTTAATTTTATCAGCCAATAGCTATTCAAATACTTGTAAGTCACGTAACAGTCCGCTTACTTCAGGTTCAAATGCATCCCGTATAGATAAATTACATTGTCTTTACTTTCCTTTCGAAGGATGTATTGATTATGCATTTTTATTTCAATACTAGTTGTCCCGGAAAACGGTATTTGTCTATGGTTTAAAAGTTAAGCAGTAGGCCATGCCAAGATACTTTAAGAATTGTTTTTTTACCCTTTTTTGAATGGTTTTCACCAGAGAGTTGAAACAAAAACACGTCGCAGCCTTCGTAAATGCAAATGTCTGCGTAGAATTATACTATATTATTGCACACAAAATTGACAAAGATCTTTGTTTGTTCTAGAAAACATTGATTCAAACGCGTTATATAACCATTTAATAATCGTTTCTTTATTTACACTTACAACTTTTAAAAATAGTTTAATAAATTTCAAATATATTCATATTTTTAAATATATCTTTTATGATTAAATTATGCTTCCTAAAACTCTAACAACTCCAAAGTTGCAAACTCGACCATATAAACGTTTCAAAAAGCTCATAACGCTGCTCGCATTGACAGAATACAGTTGGTAATTAAGAGAGCGGCAGTTATTTGTCCAATCATTGTTGGTTTGTTTTGGTCAATTAGTGTCAGGAATCAAACATTTGTACCTTGTTTATTAACATAGTAGACCATGATACTTGCAGTATGAATAAATGCACGTGTTCACTAATTTGGCGTTTTAGTGTCGCCATATTCAGTGGTTGCCATGGTTACACGGCACCGCTAAAACTTCAAAGAGTGAACGCTTGCATTAGTCCATTTTGAATAAAATCCTCATTATCTTCACTAATTATTTAAGCGCACACATTATCGAAGATTTTTTTTTTACAACACCTACCTTAGACAAACAGGATATAATAAACGGTTACAAGCATTCGGTTTTTCGTCACTCACGTGCATGCTCGTGAAAAAAAAAAATCCTCGTAGTCAATCTTTTCAAAGCACGCGTTACTTTCTTCATTGGGTATATACATTACCCACACGATCACCACACTGAAAACAGTTCATTGTAACGGATACTTTCAGGATCCATTTAATTTTCAAATCCCCACAAATTAACAAGAAAAATCAAAAAACGGACATTTCGTAACAGGTCCTCAGCTTTGCACACGTTATTTCTCTCACCTCTGGGAGCAGATGCGCCATGTAGTGACTAGACCTTTTTAAGTAGCCGAATTCAGACACTTTCCCGATCATGCTTCCCTTAGAATTTCAATCGAGTTAGACTAAATAATTAACACTTTCTTCATCATTATAAAAGCACGTTTTTTCTTCCCAAAACACATCAACAAACTTATTCCTCTTTTTTTCTTTCGTAAAGCTATGCCTACTATGATCTGAATTGATTTCATTTTCAGTACTAGTTAAACAGTTCGTTGGTTCACGAACATATTTGGTTTTAACTATACTCTGCTTCTAACCTCTCATAATCCCTACAACTCAGACAGTCAGAGCGTGGCAAACTAGATGTTGGTCACACGAACAGTCGCGACATTGGCCTTCAACAAATAATGCTTCTACTCCGTACACGAATTCTCGCTGCTCTTGGAAGTTTTCTTAAAAACTACCTAAAGCAATAAAACAGTACTTTTCAGTACTATTTCTTTCTACTATTGATCCCTTTACGATCCTTGTTTGGACCCGTGCCTTCGATTTTTCGTTGGACCCGTTGGCGAAAGCTAGCGGTGGTAATCCTTCTTGGACACCGTCTTGGGAAAAAACCTCTCGAAGGTCACGTCTTCTTTCGTTTCTTCACTAAACATGGTTGCAACTACGAACAAAAGAAAGGGTGAATCTCTAAATTCATTACTTCCTTCCGAAAAAGTGGGTTTTAAAACTATCACTAAACGAGGCAAGAATGGAAGAAAGGACGTTTCTCCGGAATGCGAACTTTCTACCAAGGGTGAAATGAATAATTGTATCGAAATGAGCAATCAGTTCGATGCTCTAGACAAACTTTCCGAACACCAAATCGAAGCAGCCTCTAGATCAGGCTCTTTGATTCAAGTGAGGAAGCAAAGAGTGCCACCTATCGTGGTCAATTGTTCACAATTTGGGGGATTTAGGCAGGAGATCTTGAACTCCATTAGGGGAATCAAGGTTTCCTTCCAAATCGCAAAGAGAAGAGACTCTCGCGTTTTGCCGGAAACTCTTAAAAATCGCGAACTTCTTCTCAAACATCTTGAAGATGAAGACTATAAGTCACCTGAAGAGATCAAAAATGGAATAAACGATTGACTTGGATTTTCTCCAATCCAAGTAATCATTATGAAAAAGAGAACCCAATCTGGCATTGTTTGGAAAGGCCTTTCTCTAGAATATTATTTAGTTCACTTTAACAAAAAAAGTACTAAATAATATTAAAGCCTTATATAAAGCTAAACTTATGTTCGATGTCCGTGTGGCATGAGAACATTTCCAGAAACCTGGAGGAAATTACCAGAACCCCACTCAGTGCCGTCGGTGCCGAAAGTGGGGTATTGGTACAAAAAATTGTCGCATGGATGCTGAATGCCTGATTTGCTGAGGTTGTTCTTACGCTAAGGGAGTCTATCCAGTGAAGGAAGATACCAATAAGTTTATATGCTCGAATTGCGGGGGCAATCATAAGTCAAATTTTTGGGCCTTTGCGTAGGTGAGTCGTCGAGGCTCGTGCCAGGCAGATGAACAATAATATCCGTTACGATAACGGTCGTTTCCGGAATTTCCCTGGTAGAGTATCGAACAATGCTCATTTTTTTGTTAACGATTTCTTCATTAGGAATCATACTCATATGGTAGATCATAATCATGCTCATTTTTCATAATACGAGTACCCGTTCCAATTGTTTCAAATCAAATGGAAAAAACCCTGCCGCCACAGGTAACTTTACTCCGCGTTTTCGTCTACTGAAAATTCTAACGAGAAATCATGAGGTAATGTACCCTCTAGAAAGCTCGTTCCTTGAATGGTAAAGAGGACGAGCTGTTTAATTTTCTTACAGCTAATAACGTCCATATGGCAGTTATTACTGAAACATATTTAACACTCCAGTTGTCGCGATGTTGTATTTTGTACAACACCGCTAAAAAAACTCGCTTTTTGTTCACAACAGCAGCGCGGTGGTTCTGACGGTGGCAAACCGCGCGATGACTGGAAGGTTAAAACCTGGATCCAAACTTAAAAGAGATCCTAACTTTTTTGTTCATCGTAATGATCGACTTGATGGGGCATGTGGAGGAGTTGTAATCATTATTCATAGGCGTATAAAACATCAACTGTTTTCGTCATTTGAACTAGTTTTTGAAACTTTGGGTGTTTCTGTTGAAACACAGTTTGGTAAATATACTTTCATAGCTGCCTATTTGCCTTTTCAATGCTCTGGAGAGCAAGTTAATTTTCTCCAAACTGACTTGTGAAAATTGACTCGCAATAAGTCAAAAAATTTTGTCATTGGTGACTTTAATGCCAAACATCGGTCATGGAATAATTTTCTAAGTAATTCCAACGGCAAAATTTTATTTGATGAGTGCTCTTCATGATATTTCTCAATTCAATACCCTGATAGCCCTACATGTTTTTCCTCTTCTAGAAATCCATCTACGAATGATTTGGTCTTAACCGACTCTAGTTATCTTTGTAGGCAATTAGAATCTAAATAAAATTTTGAGAAATGATTCTGAAGTATTAGAATAAATGTCAAATAAAATAATTAATAATTTTAGAGAAAAATCGTTTCAATCTACCATTGCCACGATAAATGCGTTAAATATTTAGGTTAAGTTGAGTTAAGTTAATAGAAAGCGATTTTTTTTATTTATGAGTAGGTAAAACCATCTCACCTGTAAAAGCTCCGAACGGCAACGGCAGATGGAGTGTAATATATTGTTAACAAAATATTAATAAAAGCTTAATTCAGTTTTATAAAATTAGAATGAAGGTGTTGTCCAAAACAGTACACCTAGATATAAGAAATTGATAAAATGCTTGAAATGATACTTATAAAGAAATTAAAAACTCAATTTTGTGTATAACACAAAATATCAAACTCAGTAATGGAAATACATCTTCACAATAGCCATCGAAAACAACTAAATCAATTGAACTGTTAGAAAGCCCACTCCGACGATAGAAAGAGCGGAAACAAAACTTCACCTAATCTGTGCCCTGGGTCCGTCGAAAAAAGCCCCCAACACGAACGACCGCCCAATAAAGCACCGAATTTACGACAACGTTGTCCTATTTGCACGCTTCCCAAACATCGCCCGGTCTCCGCGTTTCGAATCTCTAATAACCCGTTGATGGATTTGCGCGCAAAAATAAAACAACAGCCTAACCGTCCAAGTCGAACACCATCAACAGAAGCAGAAGCAGCAGCAGCTTGTCAATAACGTTACTTCTTAATTACCCCCCTTCTCGTGTCGAAGCAATTACCACCCGTGCCTCTTCGCCAACGCAGCAGCCCACAGCTCATAGATCTTAGATGGCACATAAAGCGTATGGGTACGCGCCGTGTTCACCCCGAGCCAAAGTCACAGCCACAGGCAGCGTGCTCAATCGACATGGCATCAACTCGAATCGCTGTGCGGAAAAGCCAATTCCGCTTGGAAACGAATATCCAGTGCCTACCAGGAAAAAGGTTCGCCACATTTGAGTTCGCCGTTTGAGCGGAACTATCAAACAAAGTCATCTAAGTATCCCTCACCGAAGTCGTCATCGTCCGGTATGGTTCAGAGCAGTTCGGTTTGTAGATAAATGGTCGCAGAACGATTTGAATCCAAAACGCAGTAATGGTATGCGATATTTGGAAATGATTCCGTCATATAGCTTTCGGAACGAAATTTCGCTGATTTGGGATTTTGAATTTGTCCAAAAGTTGTAAAATTGTGTTTCCACGTGGTAGCTTAAGATTTCCTGAGCACAACAGTATATTTTTTAGATTTTTTCGCAATCCTTATTTTCTAGCTTGACTTGGATTTGTTGTCTTCTACGTTGGCTTTCCGTCTGCTTGTAACAAATTTTGTATTTGTCGTGTATATGCTTATCAATTTAGTGACGAATTTAAGGTTTACAACTTCAAGAGTAATTATTTTTTGGATATCAATTTCAGAATAACTAATTAGCTCAATCGAGTCTTAGTGTGGATATCTACTTTACGTTTTCAACAATAGGTGCTTCAATTTTCCCCATGACGTTTCGTGCTGCAGTTGTCATTTGGTTGTCAGCCTATTTGAACTGTATTGCTTGTAGTTCTACCTTCAGCCATACCAGGTTGACCAAGATCACTAGTTTGGTTACCGACCGAAGAAACACACCTCCTTTGGTCCTAACAGCTGCACTCCGGACACGACCTTGCTTTCCAGGATACCTTTTCAGGATAACGCCACGCTCCAAAATAGTTTGTCTAGCCACGCCCATCCGAATACCCAAATCTTCAACTCGTACAGGTTTCGTCTCTCGAACCACTTTGCCTGTTGTGTGATGACCGGTAGGTATTCTTTAACCTACCTGGTCCAGAAACGGTCCAACATCACTTGAATCTGACCCCAATTGGCAAGAAGCGGCGACTTTGCATATACTGGACTTATTGCTGGTTAGCACACACCATTCAAAGTTAGGCGTGGGTGCTTCGCCCTCAGTTGAGTCCGATGGTTGGTAGGTGAGTGGACGTGTATTCATGCTGGATTCAGGTTCTGCCAATGCGGTTGAGAAGGTCTCTTCGTCTAGGTTTATGTAGGTCTCCAGGGCGGTCAAAACTCTCTTGAGCGACCGCACTAGTCTTTCACTCATACCACCCATATGGCGGGCATACGGCGGACATACGGCGGACTTAGCTTCCACTGTGTCTATGTGTTTGTAAAGGTTGATGCCAGCTCCTAATTCATCAAATAGGTAGCTTCCCGCAACTCCTTCGGCGCTCGTTGGAAGTTAAGTCCTTGATTGAAGTATATCCCTAGAGGCGATTAATCGTCGCACAGCTAGTTTGCACGACTCCGTACTTAGAGTAAAGGCACACCTCTAGGTGCAGCGCTCACTTGCAGTAGTGGGTTTATTAATTAACTTAGCTTAGCTTAGCATAGACTGACTACACATATCAATGGTTGCTATTCCGTGATTGACCGAAGTCAGTGAAAATTCACAAAGAATCAACTAGAAGTTCGGCTGGGATTGGCCATAATCTTCTTCAGTGTGCATAATTCAGGTCAATAACGGCACCGGCCACGTCCTTGCAGTCAGGTGGGATTGAGGGAAGGAATGCTAGTGTGTAACCTTTGCTATTTGGAGACCGTGTTTGCCTCTGCATCTCCACAAAGGTTACTGGGAGGGATGTTTGTTAGTGGGGAGGATCGTTGGGTCAAAGGATTCACTTTGATAAGTGATTAGACCATGATAAATAGTTATTAGTCAAATATAAATATGCTTTTATGAAAATATAATATTTTCATTTGATATTAACAATTTCTATGTAGAGGAAAATTATGTCGACACTTGAGGTGACGAACCATTCAAAGTTTGTTGAACAAATACCTAAATGTAACATTCCTACAGCTGTCAGGACGAAAGCATGTGTTATTATATTTTACTCATTTGAAAAGAAACAAAACCTCGATTGTCTGGAACATCATAGAACACTCTTATTCTTATGCCGACACTTACAGTGGCGAACCATCCAAAGTTTGTTGAATAAAGTGAACCTTTCGCAAGTCTACACTTGTAGTGTCGAACCATTCAAAGTTTTTTTTTAATTACAAAAATAAAGATAAAAAGAAATGAGTGTTTTGAAAACAAAAAAATGTTAAACATAAATACTTCATGAATTAGAACCATTCATAGTTTATTGAAAAATCATATTTACGTCCTACCGTTGTATCGGTTAAATGTGCATTCTTACATATTTTATAGATTAGAAATAGTAGTATGAAACGAGCTCACCAATTGATCCGTCATCCTTGACTGAGCAGCAACAATCCACTTTCAGCTTAACTCGTTTGCTCGGCTATATAAAAGCACTCAGAGAAAATAGGCGCACGACTCGAGAGGGAAAACAGCTGCGAGCGACTGCTCGGGCTTTCTTGACGCACTGCCAAGGTCGAAGATCAACCAGAACTAACCGATCGCGGAACTTTTTCACTTCACTCGACCGACGCGCGACATGTTTGATCCTGTCCTCGTCACCCGCTCCCACAGGAGCAAGCGTCAAGGTCAAAATATCAAACAGAACTCGCAAAACCGAACTGTTCTGCTTGGGCTTCACAAAGCACTACTCAGCAGTAGTGTGTTTATTAATTAACTCTGATTAACTCAAATTAACAACCGATTTTGAGAACATGAATCTTTGAGGTTCTGCGCGGCCATGCGCCACTGTGCGACGCTTCTGTAGTGAAACCAGTGCAGTGATCGCATCCATCACACTGGTTGATTTCAGACGATACATTGGCTTTGCTAAGCTGTATCACGCCGCTCACGTGAATCGGCAACGGGATCACCACTAGACATTGTTATCCATCGATCGCATCACCGACCAAAGGTGACTTCCAGTTCTTTTTCTTCCTTCACTAACTCTCAAACCCCCAACGTCTGACTTTTCATTAAAAATGAACTTTAAAAAATCATAACTTGGCCAATTATTAATCAATTTTGAATCTTTTGGTCTCAAACAAACCGCATACTCCTCAAGATTTATTGTGTTCTGGAAGAAATGGGATTGGCCACTTGGTTCCGGAGTTATTCCGGATTCAAATGGGGTATATTCGTTCCGGAAGTGATAGTTCCCTTAGATTTTTCAAGATTAGCGGTAAGAAAATTATTCATTGTGTGCTTTCTATGAGTAAAAAGCTGCCAGAAGGTCGAATGACATTGGTTCTCATTGATTCTGGCCATTTCGGATACCCGGTCAACTGGCACCGATTCCTGATTGTACCCAGAGTGGACATTTTCTGAAACTCAAAGAATACTACCGTGCGACGGCTCAAAATTCATGATTTTTATGCTGCACATCATAGCTATTATGCCTTGGATCAATATAATATTCTGGTAACATGCGATTACTCCAGAATTGTTCTGATAAGACTCATATGCACTCTGTGTAATCTTCGTTGAATCCATTGAAATAGATTTGGATCCATATCGATAAGTCCATGAGACATTTCTGGCTAACCTTTTTTGTCAACATAAAAAAAAAACACGATAAAAAAACGTGTTTTTATTTGATTTCGTTTATCGCGGATTTAAATGTTGTTTTAGCGATTCGATTATCGAGTCCGACCTGTTTTTGAATCTACAGACATATTAAGATTAGTTTGTTTTTCATTATACAATGCAACTAAATTATCTATTGGTACTACAGATCGGACTCGAGTATCGATTGTTTTTCACTCCGGATAATCGAATCCTCCGGATAATCGAATCACTAAAAAAAGTTGAAATCTGCGAATAAAAAACTCCAATGTTTTTCATTCGTTATTATATTTATATGATGCAGTGACGTAGCAAGATATTATTTCTAGGAACATTTGGGGATCTTGAGAAGAAAAAACATTTTTTGACCAACGTACACAAAAAAAAACTTTTTCAAACCCCCTTTTCTTACCTACGTCCAAAACTGCTAAACCATTCATATTGTATAGTGCAATACTAAATTATCTCAAATTTTTGCACAAATACTGAAAAACAAGAATATCAAATATCGTACTCCGGATAATCAAGTCTAAAATTCCGGATAATCAAATCCCGGATAATCGAGTCCGACTTGTACTGAAATTTATATACAAAAAAAAACATCATGGGTTAGTCCCGGATCTTGGTTATCCTAATGTTTCTTTGTGTCTGTTTCTTTTTTTCAAAATAAATAAATTTTATCCGTGTTTATAAATACAAAAGTATGATTAAAACAACTGTTTAATTTTGACACGGTTCGATATTGGCAACACGATTTTTTTCTGGAATTCTGCCAAAATCAAACGGCACTATACCTTATCAAAATTTATAGAGTTTCTTTCATAAATGTTGTTGAAAAAACGCTACAAATTCTTTTGACTATTTCATCCTATATATCCTTAATGACAACATGTTGTTTTTTGGAATTCGTTCTCAATGCTAAATACATTCTTATACAATTTATTGTTAACCTTGATGCAATTGACTAGAGAAAAGTATAATTTTATTTTTAGAATATCAGTTAATCTTGTGGCAGAAGTGCTCCAAATTTAAATAATAAAGAAATTTGAAAATGTCTTTGAAAGTCATATGATGAAATTCTATATCATTTGTTAAGCTTTGATGCTGGTTCATAAACTACATCATTTTATTAATTTGTATTCGTCCTTAAAATAAAGCCATTTCTTTACACCTTGTATCCCTTATTATAGTTGCTAACGACAGTATTGAAATTAGTTACCAAGCTCTTCCGTGAGCTCCTCCCAACCAAATTCACCTAGCATCAATTTCTCCAGACTACCAAGTTCCTTCCAACACTGTTGACCAGTTCCTTAGATGAGTCAGCATTCGCATCACGCTGAATTTGTTCAACGCGTATTGACCTTCAGATCTATATTAGATTTTCGTCCATGCTAACTCTTCCTCCAGACTACAGCTCAGCCTCCAGGCTATATCTCCACGAAGAGGTTCTGCTTCCGCGTCCAGGCTCTGGGTCTTAATCCAGGTTCTGTTTCCTTCGAACCAGGATTTCGCTAAGATTTCAAGTATCTAGTCAGAACCTTTATATTGATTTATGGAGTGATGCTGTTGGATAAACAATTCGGGGTATCCGGATGTAACCAGAACCTCATATTGGTCCACGGCAATATAGCTATGATGTTCATGATGACAATTCATAAATTTTGAGCCTTCGCACGATATGAGTGAGTAGGATTACGAAAGTGTCCTACTGAGGCCCTCCCGGAACCAATTCCGGCGTATCCGGATGTGTCCAGAACCTCATATTGGTTTTTGGCATTATATCTTTGATGTTCCGGATAATAAATCATGAATTTTGAGCCGTCGCACGATATGAGTGAGTAAGATTACAAAAGTGTCCCACTGAGGGCTTGCCGGAACCGATTCCGGGGTATCCGGATGTGGCCAGAACCTCATATTGGTCTTTGGCATAATATCTATGATGTTCCGGAAAAAAAATCATGAATTTTGAGCCTTCGCACGATATGAGTGAGTAAGATTACAAAAGTGTCCCACTGAGGCCCCACCGGAACCGATTCCGGGGTATCCGGATGTGACCAGAACCTCATATTGGTCTTTGGCATTATATCTATGATGTTCCTGACAAAAAATCATGAATTAAAAATCATGAATTTTGAGCCGTCGCACGATATGAGTGAGTGAGATTACAAATGTGTCCCACTGAGGCCCGACCGGAACCGATTCCGGGGTATCCGGATGTGGTCAGAACCTCATATTGGTCTTTGGCATTATATCTTTGATGTTCCGGATAAAAAAAAAATCATGAATTTTGAGCCGTCGCACGATATGAAGGAGAAGATTTACAAAAGTGTGCTACTGAGGTCCTGTCGGAACCGATTCCGGGGTATCCGGCTGTGGCCAAAACCTCATATTGGTCTTTGGCACTATATATATGATGTTCCGGATAAAAAATCAGGAATTTTGAGCCGTCGCACGATACGAATGAGTAGGATTACGAAAGTGTCCTACTGAGGCTCTCCCGGAACCGATTCCGGGGTATCCGGATGTGGCCAGAACCTCATATTGGTCTTTGGCATTATATCTATGATGTTCCGGATAAAAAATCAGCAATTTTAAGCCGTCGCACGATATGAGTGAGTAAGATTACAAAAGTGTCCCACTGAGGCCCCACCGGAACCGATTCCGGGGTATCCGGATGTGGCCAGAACCTCATATTGGTCTTTGGCATAATATCTATGATGTTCCGGAAAAAAAAATCATGAATTTTGAGCCGTCGCACGATATGAGTGAGTAAGATTACAAAAGTGTCCCACTGAGGCCCCACCGGAACCGATTCTGGGGTATCCGGATGTGGCCAGAACCTCATATTGGTCTTTGGCATTATATCTATGATGTTCCGGATAAAAAATCAGGAATTTTGAGCCGTCACACGGTACTATTCTTTGAGTTTCAGAAAATGTCCACTCTGGGTACAATCAGGAACCGGTGCCAGGTGACCGGGTATCCGAAATGGCCAGAATCAATGAGAACCAATGTCATTCGACCTTCTGGCAGCTTTTTACTTATAGAAAGTACACAATGAATAATTTTCTTACCGCTAATCTTGAAAAATCTAAGGGAACTATCACTTCCGGTACGAATATACCCCATTTGAATCCGGAATAACTCCGGAACCAAGTGGCCAATCCCATTTCTTCCGGAACACAATAAATCTTGAGGAGTATGCGGTTTGTTTGAGACCAAAAGATTCAAAATTGATTAATAATTGGCCAAGTAATGATTTTTTAAAGTTCATTTTTAATGAAAAGTCAGACGTTGGGGGTTTGAGAGCTAATCAACACCCTTCCCGTGGTGATTGTGGAGATGCAGAAGTATTCTCGGTCTCTAGAAGCAACAATCACCACACACTAAGATTCTTTTTCCATCCCTGACTGTAAGGACTTGGCCGGCGTTGTTATTGATCAATCATATGAGACCTTCTAAAATGTGCACTTCGAGAATAAGTGGAATGTCCCATACGTTATTCTTTTGGAACGAAGTGCAATTCTTACCAATTCCGATCAATCACGGATTAGCAACCATTGAAATGTACAGTCAGTCTATGCTATGCTGCTATGTCTAGCTACTATGCTAAGCTATAGAAATATTTCCAGGAGTTTTAAAGAATACCTTTAGGAACTAATCAAGTGATTTTTTCAAACATTTCTTCTTTGATTTCACAAGAAATTCCCTTGGAAGTCCTCAAAGGATTTACCCAATAACGTCATCAGGAAGTTGGTCCAAAATTGTTGAACAAAATCCTATAAAATCCGAGATGCATTTCTAAAACAGTTCCTTAAGTAACTGATAAACTTCTGCATGGAGCTCTTTGGCTCTTGAGGATGTTTTTGTACAGTTTCGTTTCAAATCGACATGAAAAAATTGCATACCGCATACCCTTACCGAGAGATTCCTCAAGTGCCCCATCTAATTACGCATATGTGATGTTCTTTTACGAGCTAACCTTCGGCCCTTCCAAGTAGCGCCGGCCGCAAGCACGCGGAGCTCACTTCGAGTGGTTCAATTGAAACCTTCATTAACAGTAAAGTACCCACAAGACACAGTTTAGCTGTTTCCTCCTCCGCCTAGTCCCAAGCTGAAGCGTACTTTACTGTCCAGGGTAATTTGGATAGAATAATGAGTCGGCAGTCCGGTAGCTACTTTTTTCTGTGAACGGTACCGATCGGTCGCCCTTTTTTGAACTTTTTCAACTCTTTAGCACCCCGTTGAAGATGAGCATCTAATTAAAAAACGAGATTTTTATCGTCCTCAGGTCATCCGGACGGTAGCTAGCGGTGTAGACGTAATCGTGAGAAAGATTCCAAACTTGTCATCTGTTCGTTGGGAAAAAATGGTCAAAGCTATGATAATTCCCATTATACGAGAATTTTACAGCTAGCAGCTTCCTGGAATAGAAGAGGGCAACCGCTGAAATATCCCGAACCCTGTTCGACAACCTCCGAACACTTGTAACCGTCACCGATAAAATCCCATAAAAAGACAAACGTCTCTGTGCATCTCCCACTATATGCGCCTATCATTAATCTTCCACGCACGTTGACGGGATTCGAATGGACAGAATCCGGAACGGATCGAATCTAATGCCGACAAACGGGACACAACCTGATCCTTGAGGTGAGTTGCGCAGCGCATTCGAACAAAAGGATGACGCTACACAAAACAACATCAATTATTGCTTCATTTCTCATGCATTGATTCTGAGGGAATTGCTGCAGAGCACATTGCGTCCTTTTTTTATTGATTCCCAATTTGAGCACAGGTTTCTTTTGATATAACAAGGAGGACGATGACAATCCTCAAGCTTTTAGGCAAGAACAAATTTACAGCGTTACTTGACTTCATGTGCATTTCACATTGATGCGAAGTTCACATAACGTGTAATATCAATGTCGTCTGCGAAGCAAACAAACTGACCGGATCTCATGAAAACCGTACCTTGACTGTTAAGTCCAAAACTTTCAAGTGCAATATTAAACAACAGGCACGAACATCCATCACCCTGATGAAACCCGCCTAACATCTTCGGAACTTGTTTGCTACAGGTGATAGACGATAGAAGATGGCCTGCTATAGCACTTTGCTGCTGTTCTACGTATATTTGTCAGGCGTTCCATGAGGTTTACATAGACATGGCACAAGTAGGCGTAAAAGGGCAGTTTGTAAGTACGCGACGTTCATTGCACGATAGTTTTCACACTGATTACGCATTAGGGTATCCAAAAATTTTGTTGTTTAAGAAAACTTCGTGGTTAGAGTCTGCAGCTACAAAGCAAAGCCATACTGAAGGTGTCTGGGTTCGATTCCCGGTCGGTCCCGGATCATTTCATAATGGAAATTTTCTAGACTTCCCAGGGTATAAAGTATCATCGTGCCTGCCACACGATATACGAATGCGAAAATGGTAAAAAAGTAGAAATTTAGCGTGACATAATTTGTGTACCATCCCTAAGGGTAAATGAATGATATTGTGAAAAAAGTTGCACAATCGCAATTTGCACTATAATTGTTTACCATGGCAAATGCAGTCTTGCCAGAATAATGTGAAATGATTTAATTCCAACTCATGCAGTGAAATCATTGTATTCAATCTGCAAACCGTCCATGGGATCCATTTGTTTTCGTAAAACCATGTCAATCAAACCCTCGCAACGATGCTCTTGTCTCCTGAATTTAAAATGCATAATTACTATAATGGCACATAATAACACGTTCGCCGAAAACACGGATGACAAAAGGCTGACAGATCACGAGAACCAAACCAACATCGCCTAATTTAAAGCGTACCCATTAGAAAGAAGTTCCAGTGTCTTTTGGGTGCAGCAAACCCATCGTCATCTCCGCTCTTGCGTTGTCCTCATCATCATTCGTTGCCCATGGTCCCAACTAATCCCGAATCCTTGTCGAAGCACGCTACAACCCGGCAAGCATGGACGGGGCAATAATCGCCATCAATTTATCAAAACGTCGCAAACGAAAACGAAAATCACGAACCTGTCCTGTCGGAACTTGGAACCTCTTGGCTAAAGAGGGGGCGGTGCGCAGAGGAAATGGACCCTCGTGGAGATAAAAACAGAGCAAAAAATAGCCATTTGTCGTGTCTCCGAGAGCGTTCGGGTGTGGGTCTAAGATCTGCACCGATTTTTTTTCGGACTCTCCCGTATGTGTGTGACTTGCGCCTCGTTTGCTTTGAGGCGAATCCACGGTGGTACCAAGATCGTAATTACAACGATAAATAGTGAATCAGATATATGCTCGTGAATCGATACTTGTAGCTAATTTTAGGAGTTGTAGGGTCTATTTGGAATTTACGCCCTTTTCATAATAGAGAAACACGCATTTTAGGGAAAATGTGATTTTATACGATTTTAAATATACTGTTTAAGCTTGGTTTGTATAAAGTACTGAGCTACTTGGGCACTTTCATGATTCACTTTGGCATGGGGGGTTTTTCTCTGCCGAATTGTCTGAAATTTTGGAACAAGAAGCATTTCAAAACGACACACATTATGGCCAAAATGAGCTCAGTAGCGTTCAAAAAACCCCATTGCCGAAGTGAATCAAAAGTGCCAAATTAGGATCCGGCTCCCTATGTGTTTTCTTCCTTCAAAGAAGATTTTTCAATTAATATGTCAATCATATTTTGAGTTTCACCGTTTTCGCGGTTTTTTTTTCACGTGGTACCGTTTTTTCTGATTTCCTATTGAGAAGTTCAAAATTTGCTATGTACATAGAGTATAGTTTTAGTCAGCCACCGATGCGACAGGAATGAAATAAATTTAAACAGTGCATGTAGCAAAGTTTTAACTTCCTATAAAAGTGAGTGGTACGGTTCATACTAGCCAATCATGTAGTAATAAGATCCCTTTCAATTTGAATTTACAAGGTGATTGGACACATGATGAGCATTTCAGTTCTAATTGAATGAATCACAATGAAAAATATGTCATTTTTATAAATAAATACAAATATATTGGACATGGTACACTTACCCCTACTTTTTAATGGGGTGGGGTAAGTGGATCAAGAATAATTATCATATATTGGCAGACTGCTTACGAGAATAATAAGCTATAATATCCGCAAATGTTGTTTTCCTCTATTTTGTTCCATTACCAGCTTGAATTTGTCAAATTGACCATAGAAAATTTGAATTAATCCTCCTAAAAGTTTGTTTTAACCTTTCTTGTAAAAAAAAGAACATTTTTTTCAAAATTCACACGAAACTTTTCGTGGTTTATCTAAGCTGAGTTGTAAAAAAGCAAAATATACTTATTTTCCAATCGAAAGCGTAGTATCGTACCTTATTTGGCCATATAAATTGTTGTAGACAGATGATACACATATATTCATAAATAAAATAGAAGGATATCAGTTTGTTATTCAAGAGTAAATGTAACTAATATTTTTAAACCAAGAGTGTTTTACGAAAATATTTTTAAGAATAATCCTACAATACTTCTGTACAACTTATGCGTATAAATGGATGAATTTTCTCCAAATTTTTCTAGTTACAATGATTTTTTTTTGTTCAAATTAGTATGAATTGATACATACATACTTTTTATAATATTTTGATTTAATAAAGATACTTTTTAATTTTAAAGTATTAAAATGTAACAATAGTAGCACTAATAACAAGAGCGAGGGTAATATCATTCTTATTGAACATAATCACACTACATTTGTTTCGAAAACAGATTTTTTTTAAAGGTGATCCACTTACCCCACCATGGTGGGGCAAGTAGATCATTTGGCGCAAATTTTTAAGTCTCTCATACTCAATACATAACAATCAGAACAATCGAAATAAATGACGTTTTGAAGTATAATAGTCCCTTATTTGTTATCCACGGAAAAAAGTTTGAGTTACATTATTCACGTTAGCTGTACATAACAATGAAGTTAACTATTGATTTTTCTGTATCCACTTACCCCACGGTACCTTAACACATTTGTTCCATGTTCACTTTATTCTTTGTCCTTTGTTCCACACCACAGTCTATGTTACTTAAAACTGAAGTAAATGAAGAAAGATTTAATATAATTTTTTTTTTCAAGGTAAACTTTATATGTGTACAGAACAGGATGTACTGTACACTGGAAATCAAAATATAAACATGCATCTTTTTTCTATGAGCATTTACTTTAGTGACAGGAAATAGTGATCATCCTGTAAATTATTATTCTAGTATCCATCCCCATGTAAGAAAATATCGCATGGATAAATCTGCATAAAAAATATTTGTTTAAGCAATTAATACCCTTTATTGTGTTTTTTCGATCTGCACGTCAGATCCTTTTTCTTTCATTTTGTTCTATACAGACTTCAGTAAGAGTTAGATTAAACCGAGAAAAAGTTTAGAATAAATTCCATTTTGTTCATTTTTCTAACTCATGAGTTATGTTTTTAGTTGATTAAACTCGTCTGTAGGGATTGAGATGAGTACTGAATTAGATATCAGATAAACAGCAGGTGATAACAATGAAACAATGAAAAACTGAGTAAACTGGAAGAGACGAATAACACGTCAGTTTTGTAAAGTGTTTCGAGCGATGAGGTTGAGCCAGTATTGCTCCTGGTACAATTCGAATGAGGAATGAAGTGTGAAAAATAAAGAGTGAGTAGTAAGAAATGAGGATTGAGAATTGAAATGTGAAGAGTGAGGAGTGAAGAGTGAGGAACGAGGAAAGAGGTATGGTGATTGAGAAATGTGGAGTGAGAAATGAGAAATGAGGAGTAAGGTGAGGAGTGAGGAGTGGAGAATAAGCAATAAGGCTTGAGAACTGAGAAGTATGGAATGAGGAATTATGATGATGAGGAATGAGAAGTGAGGAGAAGAATGAGGAGTGAGCAGATAGGAGTGAGGAATGAGGGAAGGAAAGTGAGGACTAAGGAATAAAGCGTGATGAATAAGAAATGAGGAGTGAGGAATAATGAATGGGGAATAAGGAGTTATGAATGAGGAATGAGGAATGATGATGATGATGATGATGGCGTAGAAACAAAATGTTCTTTCATTTTTGGAATATATGTATGTGATGTTGAGTATGAAAGAACTCAAGGACAACATGGAATGAATGCAAGATAATATGAATTTATTTTTTCATTGAAAGATAATAGAAGAAACAATCTTACAAGGAAGGAGAATGCAGGGATTGAGATGAGTTCTATAGAAGATATCAAATGTACAGCACGGCATAAAGTTCCAGTAATATTCTGGGGGGTGCGGACTCGAATATTTGGGACGTTCGATTCGAACATATTTTTTCCAGCAGTGCAAATCGTTGTTTATTTGCCTGTCTCGCAGAAAACCATTTTCAAAGTGCACCCTTAAAGTAGAGGAGATCCCCCCGTACCGGAAACCTAGGCCGCAAAATTCGTTATTTGAAAACTATTGATTTTATGTGGTCTTGGTGCCCATTTATTATAAATATTATCATATTTGAAGCGTGCAAAAATAAATTTGAAAACAATAATATGAATTTTGACCATTTTGATTATATATTTTAGTACCAAATTGATTAATCTGAAAACGTGGCACCTAATATCGGACACGATCTGAAAATACCTCGAATTCTGTTAATTTGTACATCATTGAATAGTATTTAATTTCCAGTTCAATACATTTGCAACATTCACAAGAGTAAGTTGAGTTTTACTTAATCTGAAAGTAGTTCATCAAAAACCCTCTTTTATTTATGATGAAAACTAACACATTTTATGTATTGTTCTAAATTTTCATGCTTCTTATTTTTATTGTATCTTTGATACCATGATCGATAAAATCCATGAAAAATGAATGTATTTGGAGACACTGGTACAAAAACTAAAAAAGATATCATGTAACAAATTGAGCTGTCCGGAACTGGGGAACAGGAAGTGCTAGACTAAAATTGTTGTTTGACCATATTTAGCTCAAATGTGGTACAAAACACATTCTTACTTTCAAATTACGATGGTTTTCCATTATGCTTGCGAGAGCCAAACTTTTTTCCCATATTCAAAATCATTACCAAATAAGTTCAAATTTAAGGAAATACGTCAATTTTTCATCGATTTTCAAACATCTCTACTCTTCTAAAAAAGCGTACATATTTCAAGGATGTGTTATTCTACGCAACTATTACTCTTTAAAATAACTTCCTTCTCTTCTAATACACCATATTGATTGGACCAAGATGTCTCAATTTTTCGACGGTGTCCGGTATTGAGTGATGTCCGGTACTGGGGGATCTCCCCTTATTTCATAAAAAAAAAAAACCTTCACCAATTTAACGCAAACAATTGATCCAATCAATTACCTGAATCATCAAGCTTCTGAGCTTATATCTGGAAGAAACATATTTCCTAAAGTTCTAAACAATTGACGTATAATAAGTACCAAGTACCGTTTTGACTCATATTCCGAACACTTAAGGTCAACAGTGACTTCAAATGCATCTGATAGGCATAAATTAGCTGATATTTGTGAAAATTTCAATTTATTCGCTAAGTCTAACTGTTAGCTGTTGGGTGTGCCGATAAAATTGTTTATTTTAGCTAATTTAGTATTGTTTTCACGTTAAAGTATAGAACACCATTTTGATTCAAATGCCGAACACTGTGTTCATTCTGTCTCATATTCCGAACACCTTGATTCAAATTCCGAACAGCACGAATAAATCGTATTCAAATGAATAATTTAGCAAATAAATTTATCTGAGGTAGTTCTACTGGTCTCAAACTATAGAATCATCACTACTCCAGAGTTATACAATAGATTGGAAGACGTTAATATTGAACTGCAATTGACTGCAATTTCCTTTTAATGTTATGATATATTTCAGCGAAACATTTCAGCCACATCGCCATACAAAAACCGAGTGTTCGGAATATGAGTCTGTTCGGAATTTGAGACAAAACGGTAGAACGTTTCGTTAAAACCTGACGATTTTTGTATCACACGTAATGCAAGTCGGTTTTTAGTGTGACGAAATTATGCCCGCATAGCCCTAGGCATACTCTGTTTTTTTTTTTACGAATTTTTAGGTTGACATCAGCCTGGCTGCTTGTTGATTTCAAGTCCACACCCCCAGGTAACAATGAAAAACTAAGCAAACTGGAATTAATCTTGGCCGTGACAATGATCGAAGGTGTTGGGTTTTCCCTCAAATCACGATGATGTTCGGACTCAAGCTAGCCCACAAGGCCTGTACAAGGCCTGTTGATGATATGCTCCATGTGAGTAGGGTAAATCGGGATAATACGCCCCACTTCATTTTCAAGGGATTGAGGCTTCTTTAACATGTAAATATGATTACATATCTTAAGGTGATTATAGAACGAAGCCACATCTAAAAATTTTCAAGAGCACAAGACTTGAGAACCAAACAGCGCTCCCCGTTGAAAATTTATCCCATTGGTCACCACCAGCAAGCAAGTAATTTGATTGATTTTCGGCGCGAAATGTTGTCAGATTCTCCAGTCTTGTGCATTTGAAAATTCAAAGTTTTATAATCACTTATCCGCGAAAAACAACCAATAAAAATACCAACAATATCGAAAATCAGCTCATTGGCGTAAAGTTTTAGATCCGATAAGCAAGCCTCGTTGTAAATGATGACCCCTGAGCATCCCCTCATCATTGGCTATCAATCTAACGATCGTTACCACTTACAACGGCCTTTGGGTTTCTCGCTTACGCGGCGAGATATAGGCGAGAATAAGATTTTGTACAATACAATAGACTGGCCTTTTGCCAAACCCTAAATTGCCCAATTTATCAGTGATACAGTAAAATGCAATCCGGTCAGTCGCGTCGAATGCGTAATATTCAAGTTAATTTTCTAATAATTATGTAACTAGTTTAACGATCAACGCTCCGTCATCGTAAGCATCGAAACTTAAAAAGCAGTTTTTCTGTTCAAAACTAAAAGTTATTCGTAGATGAAAAAACCGAATTTAGTACTATACCATTTAATTCCACTAGAGTTTGTATCCTTTGACAGATACGCGTATTTCGACCTCAACTGTAAGGCCGTCTTCAGTGTCGTGTACTAGACTCGAAGTCGAGTCTAATACACGACACTGAAGACGGCCTTACAGTTGAGGTCGAAATACGCGTATCTGTCAAAGGATACAAACTCTAGTGGAATTGAATGGTATAGTACTAAATTCGGTTTTTTCATCTACCTATAGGTATTCTTCTAAACAGCTCGAAGATTTATTAAAAGTTATTCGATGAAAATGTTTACACTGTGTTTTGGTTGGAGAGTAGAATACAGTGAACACATTTTCGTGCAAATTTTCTTGATTTTGAACGAAAAAAATTCTATTGAAAATTCCGAAATCAATGACGGATCCTGCCCCCTTAACCCTCTAATACCAAAATTTTTATTTTCGATCTAAATATAATTTTTAGTTATCTAAAATCGTTCTTAACACGTTTTGGACAATGATTTATTTTTATTCGAAAATCTATGAATTTTGGTTTTTGATTTTTATAATTTTTATTTTTAAACATCCCTATTCTTTTTAATTTTTTTCTGGAAGTCTTCTAGTTTCTGATTTTTGGCAATAATATAAATTGAAGTTTTAGCGGTACTTTTAAAAATATTAAATTTACAATATTTTTTCTAGAAATATTTTTGTTTTCCGTGTAATTAACGGAAAAACAGGTTTGAAATTATTTTAATACCATCAAGCTCTTCTTCTGTGAATGGTTGATAGTAGCAAAATATAAAAGGTACGATTTTTTATACTACACGTTAAATGAACCCCAGGCATTTGTAGGTTATAAAAGAATACAATTTTTCAAACAATTTTCAAAAATACAAAAAAGTTTCAAAAGTCACAAAAAACTTTTCTTTTATGCGTGTTATGAGTCAAGGTTTAAGCCAAAAATAAAATCGTTTTGATCTCCGAGCTATGAAAAAAAAAACAAAATTCCAAAGTGTACCCCGTCTAAAGGCGGGGTTGGGTATTAGAGGGTTAAGCAGTTTAGTTCAATAAATAGTAGTTA
The DNA here is from genome assembly GCF_002204515.2 of Aedes aegypti. Lineage (NCBI taxonomy): Eukaryota > Metazoa > Arthropoda > Insecta > Diptera > Culicidae > Aedes > Aedes aegypti. Next base: position 43,794,838 of record NC_035109.1, on the reverse strand, counting down.
AAGTACGGTGTGTGTTTAAAGTAAAAACCCTATTTCTATTGTGCTACGCCGCAAGATCGCGAAACGGTGAAATCTGCTCATTTACCAACGTGTTGGCTGCCAACGACTCCACCCCCGCGAGGTACCCACGGAACCAGTCTTGCTATCGAACAGGTGGGCTTATTATATCTGTTTACCCTATCTGTCCATCTATGGATTGTGCTTTGAGAGGTACATTCTGAATCTTATTTTTTCCAATTAAGGATTTACACGCGTTGCTGCTGTTGGTATTGGGGACGGGTTTGCAGCTGCTGCCGATGCATACCCTGTTATACCTAATCACTATCGTTGAGTGAAGTCTATCTGTTTATCATCCCTATCATGTTCGGCGAGGCCTTCATCCCTTTTCCGTGCCCTCGGGAGGTTTTCAGTGCTGATTAGTTATAGTACATCTCATCTTGACATTCCATCTCATCCCAATTGTCATCTCTGAAGGTGGTGGTTACAACTAGATCCAGTCTTACCATTAAATACAAGGCCTTTCATTGCGTCAGTCCAAATGCTTACCGTCATCCAAAAGTCGTTTCATATGTCTTCTGTCCATTCACAGCCTCAGGTGACGTCATCATCACCTCCTCGGCTGAAGCGGAAAACACTATGGATTCCATCCAACGAATAAAGGACTTCGTGGTAAATTTTGATGGAGAGCGAGACTAACAAGAGATAACGATTCGTGCCTCCTGCACACCCAGCGCAACCTCTAAACCAGCAAGTAGAACCCGCCAATACTTGTGATCGGCTTTGCATCGATGCGCATTAAAGTTGATCGAATCCTTCACAATTACGGCGAATATTTGATTATACTCTTGTGTAGCAGGCACTCCTTGATCGCTATTTCAATTGCTATCTGCTAAAGAAAAAACACTTGCAGTCATTGATGGCCCATACGATGGTATCTGGAAAATCGCCAGTCCTTCTTCGGAATGTGGTGGAAGATTTTCAGTGGCATGTAAGCTTTCGAATCAACTTGGTGAGCCGACCGCACAGTAGTGTAGTCTTCTTGTTCAGCTGTTGTGCGTGCGGATCAAAGATCATACTTTTTTAAAAGAATGCAAAGAATTTGTTTCTGGTAGTTAAGATCCAACTCACGAAAACATTATCCATTTCCTGAAGCGGAAGATTCGTACCTTGTAGTCGTCACCAGAGCCGTAGCGTGGCCTCATGGCGCCCTTGGCAAACCTCCCTTTGGGCGCCCTTCAGTCAATTTTGTTTTGATGATGCAAGTTTGTATGTGATTAAAGTTTTCGTAAAACATTCCCAGTAACCAAGGTGTGTGCATTTCACTCTGTAGCCAGAGTAAGGTGTAATCACTTGGCGAAAGCGACTAGGAGGCCATCTTTAACTTGCTGGCCGTTTTGTTTACAAACCTTACTGCCTTGCCTGGATGGTGCTGAAACTGAAACGAACTGTGCTGCCATCAGTGCGGACGAAATTGTCAAAAAAAGAAAGAAGGAGTAGGGCACACAAGGAGCAGGGGTGACCAGATTAGAATAATTCTTGACAACACTGTTTCTCCAACCAATCAGGAGTCGATCTCTCGGCTACCTGTCTCAGATGTTTGTAAACAAAACGGCAAGCTCTTCCTCACCTACCCTGACTGGTTTTCTCCACAAAGTGAGCATAATAGGACACCTTAGAGAATTGAACTCGCCTTGCCAGTAACCATGCTACTCAAGCTGTAATATATGCATATAAACAGTGTACATAAAGCAAGAATTACTGTGCAACTACAGTTACAGTGGATTTAGAGTTGGGTCTCTTTCACACTTTATATCAACTCTAGTTGTAGTTATACAATAAAGTTTTTTTATATACACCGTTTAGATGCATAAATTGCAGCTTGAGCAGTATGGTTACTTGAAATATTCGAACAGAGTGGATTTAAATAAGAATAGCGTTAATGTCAAAATTGGAACTGCGGCGAACCATCATTACAATTGAACAGGAGACCTGTCAAAATTGGAACATGACGTTACCCAGTAAACACACCATCGTATATGATGAGATATAAGAGTACAAATGTGGAGGCGATATACGTACATCTTGCGTTCAGCCTTATGGCGCATGTACATATATCGACTCTACATTTGTATTCTTATGCCCCATCGTATACGAGTTTGTGCTTACTGGGTACTCTTGTTTACAGGCACTCTAATTAGTAATATGACAATAAAGATTTTTTAAATATTATACGACTACTGTATGAAATTATTTTCGAATTATTAGTGGATAAAACATCATGTTGGGACTTAAGTATTCACTAATTTAGATAACGGTTCACGTTCAATTTTGGCAACTTTAACGCTCGATTTTGGCTTCGCTTTGGCAACACGGAAATATCGATACAAAAAAGGCTTACCATATTCAAAATTGGCAAATTTAATTTGTGATCATTCTTACGGTGATAAGGCAGCACGAAAATTATTATCATGTTGCCAAAATCAAACGGGCACTGTACATTAAAATATTTGGTAAATATCAATATAAAGTGTACAAGATAAGTCTTCTTGAGGAATCTTGAAGATTATCTAAAAAGTGTTCTGATGAAATTCATAAGAAAATTATTGTTCATGAGACGCATGTGCAGAAACAACTAAACTAATGCTAAAAAGAAATTCTTCTTGACATCGTTGGAGCTTTTTTTAATCTCCTGAAAAAAAACTACAGAGGCTTCTAGAAATTTTATAATGATTTTGCATAAGAACTACTTCCGGTTTTTTGTTGCCAAGAGTCTTCCAATGAATGGAAGCAAATTCGTCATATCATTTGGACACATTTTAATATTAAACTAATAGAGCTTTTTCCTTTCAATTTTCGTGTTTCGTTAAAATATTATCTAAAAGTTGATTCACTAACTAGTGACATCGAAAATAGGTAATGGTTTTATAAAAAAAATGCGCTTTGAAAACAAGTGCAGAATTCGCTACGAATTTTGTAGCACTGCTTACTCAAAAACCTTTCGTCAGTGATACTCGTGTGAGTATTTTACTAAAAGAAGAAATTTTTGAACCCCAAACACTACCTCTTCTTGGGATTGGATTTCAGAAATGATATTGTAAGGTAATACACAGTCATTGTGAGATATGTTCATACCAGGAACAAATAATAAATAATTTTGTACAGGTTTAAATTTTTTTAATATTCTATCCAGTTGTAAAGAAATTTGCAAAAGAAATCCTACAGCAGCGGTCCTCAGCTTACATGCGTATGCGGGCCACTTAGGAGTTTTCAAAACATGGCGCGGGCCACAAGGTGATTGAGAATTTATTTTAAAAATTTTCAATGAGAATGCAAAAAAAAATATTTAAAATCAGACTCCAAATAAATACGCGTTGGAGATATGTCTGGGCTCCCTGAAATCTCTCCTTTGATTTGGATGCTCATAAATCTTGAAGATAACACTTGCGAAGATTTTAAGCGAAGCGAAGAAATTTATAGACACTAGCAGCTAATTTTAAATCCTTGGCTCACCAAAGCTTGTTTAATTCAAGATATATTCAAGAGATAGGGTCTCAGACAGATTTCGAATTATTCACAGGCTTGATAATACTCCGCAGCATCACCAGATTTCAATAGCAAGCTCTACACCAGCTTGCAATCTTTGTCTCTTGCCTTTTTGTAAGGGAGCTAAAAAATTAGCGAGGAAGATGCGACACAAAACACAACGGGGAAAATTCCATGAAAAAGAATGCAATCACAATTCCGCGAGGCCTGTTTTGTTTGGACGGGTCACTTAATAGTTATTTAAAGTGTCAGTAAGGGTGAGCATAGAAGTAAGAAAAAAAGAGTATCAGCAAAAATCCTCGCATTTCGATGCACTCGAATGGTTTGAGGATTCAAGTTGTGAATTTTGAGTTAAATTTTTACTTCTAAGAAAAACCTCGAAACCGCCTTAGTTTTGCATCAAATAGAGAAGCTTCTATCACTTGTCTGGTTATTCCTGAGCTGATAAATACAGTCTATTTTCTATAAATAAATAATAAAACCCTACAGTTATTTTCTTAAATAATAATCATCAACTTTTGAAAACATAGTAGCAAAAACCTGAAGGTCGTAGATACAAAAGTCAATTTGGACAAATTGAGATGTAAAAATTGTGAAAAATAATAGAATCGTTCTGGTGGGCTTCGATCCCACGACTCCCGAACACCGTCGGCTGGTTTAAGCCGTAATAGACATGACAACCCTAGTTGCATTGTTGCAAAGACAAAATAATATAAGCCTCGTTATTTCTTTTATTTAACACGCGGGCCACTTCACATTAATATACAAAATGTGTTCGCGGGCCGCACAAAACCTTTGCGAGGGCCGCATGCGGCCCGCGGGCCGCAGTTTGGTGACCACTGTCCTACAGAAACCATCTTGCATCATGTGAAAGGCCGTTCAGGATTTTATATTATTATTAAGTACCGTACTATGAGAAACCTGCGAAAGATTTTGTGAACTTCTTTCAGGATTATGGGAGAACTCATCCTGTGATTCAGTGAGATAGTACTCCAAAAAACAGTTGTTGCGCAATAACTTTCGTTCACGCTCAATAGATTTTTTGTTTTTGATTTTGAAATTGATGTATGATTTGATAAATATTATAAATTGATGTACGGGTTTAACGTTAGGTATCAAATAATCTTCGAAAGCAAATCGGGAATTGTTTAAATTTTCCTTTATTACTTTAAAAAGTGTTTTAACGTATCGTACTTTGGCGCCCCCCAAAGGCTGGCGCCCTTGGCGGGTGCCAACCTGGCCAACCGCACGCTACGGCACTGGTCATCACACGTTTCGGCTGGGGAACCCTACTCTTCCCAAGGAAAGCACTTTTCCCCCGTCAAGCAATCGAAGTAGCAATCCACCACTTCTCTGAGGATCAACTCGTTCTCTGCAGTGGAGCATATTCAGCCTTGTTGCTTGCATGCAGCGATTGCCACCCTTTGGTCAAATGTCCGGTTTTTGAAAAGATGCAGTTAAAGGACGGCTTGAGCATGGTGAATACCAAGCGTATTTGAAGCAAAAATACAGAAGCAATCATTTTGCAATTATTCCTCCAGTTTTCCCTGCCGGCATTTTCAGAAGCGGTATCATACCTTATTGCATTCAAGATTTGATTCTGTGATGTAGGTAGTTGCGAACCTATCCAACCGGAGCAAACGCAATATTTTCCAATTCGGTAGTGGAACTTCGCGATTTCAACGTATTTCTTTCTAACATCTAGCAAGTGCGTTAATAGAAAGTGGTTTGCAATGTAGCCTTATGATCGGTTGACTTTGTCAGCAGCATCGGTTGTTGGGTTAATACCGAAGCTGAATCGAGATTCGGAGATTTTTTCTATTCCGCTCAACTGCTTACTCGCCGATTCAGAGTTCAATGTGCCTAGAAAAGTGAATCTCATCTTTGATGCAGAACACATTATGTAATCCTACAAGGTGGCCGGTTTCCGTTAGGCCCTCAAGCGCCAGCGCTTATGGAAAGCAAATTTGAATAGTTCGTTTCGGGAAGGCTTCCTATGAGTCAATGTCCCTAACATTGGTATTGGCTTTATCAGAACATGGAGACATTTTGAAAGCTGGAATTATTGAATGCAGCCCCCCTTTCATCAACCAAGTAATATTGTGAGGAGTGTTATAAGAAAACGGTTTCGAGAAATCCCGACGGCCGGTACATTGTAAGATACCCCAAAAAAAATAGAATGTTCGAGATAAAGTCAGTAAATCTTTTGTCAATTCCAAACGACGACTAGAAGGTTCAGAACGGAGGTTGGATGTTAATCCTATCCTTAATGAGAGTTTCATTGGGGCCCAGATAGCCGTAGCGGTAAACGCGCAGCTATTCAGCATGACCATGCTGAGGGTCGTGGGTTCGAATCCCGCTGGTCGAGGATCTTTTTGTAAAGGAAATTTTCTCGATTTCCAGGGCATAGAGTATCTTCGTACCTGCCACACGATATACACATGCAAAAATGGTCGATCGGCAAAGAAAGCTCTCAGTTTATAACTGTGAAAGTGCTCATAAGAACACTAATCTGAGAAGCAGGCTTTGTCCCAGTTGGGACGTAACACCAGAAAGAAGAAGAAGAATGACAGTTATCATGCATTTATCGCTGAATTTATTTAACTGCGAAACATGCGACAGCATGTCTGAATGAGCCCGAAGCGCACACGGTTTGCAACATTCCTCACATCCGATTCAAAAGGAATCATGTTCTACTACCAAGATGCAGGTAAATGGCTGGGCATGGCTAAAATGGCACGGTAAATGGCTGGGCATGGCGTACCATTGGTACCTCGCGTATCTACAGGAATAAAATAGACCCCATTGTGTGGTCCTTAGCCTCTTGCCCAGCAACTCCTATCCCTACCTCCTCGTGGTACTGGCCGGGGTACGAGTAACCTTGGGGAAGATCGGGTAACCAACCCCCGGTGGGAACTTTGGTCGTATGCTGACAGGGAAGGGGGGGTTTGCTTCTGCAAACCTTGAGCGTCTGTACTTTTTTTTCTATCTTTATTAACGAGATTTTTAGCCATGGGCTAGTTCATCTCGGGACCAACAGCTTTACTTCCCTTCCGAAGGAATTCGTCACTATAACATTTCTTCGTCATAAGTGACTATCTCGGGGATGGGATTCGATCCCAGGTCCTCGGCGTGAGAGGCGTGTGTTCTAACCCAGGTCCGTCCCCCTAGCGTCTGTACTCCATGTTAGGAGCGGCTCACAACAGCGTATGTTCCCCATGTCAGGGGCGGCTGATCATCGTCCGAGTGCCAGAGAAGGACTCTAAGCTAAACTGCGCACTATGGCCCTCCGAACAAATAGGGGGAATGGTCCTTCGGAAATCTAGGGGGTTGGTGTCAGGCCCTGCAAGCCAACCGTAAAAACACATCAGCACAGGAACGTCAACGAGAGAATACGGACCGGAACAATCGGCAAAGACCACAGCGACGAAAAAGGACTAGCGATTGGAAACTCGGTACGTGGAACTGCAAATCTCTCAACTTCATTGGAAGCACACGCATACTCTCCGATGTACTGAAGATCCGCGGTTTCGACATCGTAACGCTGCAGGAGTTGTGCTGGACATGTTCGATGGTGCGAACGTTTAGAGGTAATCATACCATCTACCAGAGCTGCGGCAACACACGCGAGCTGGGAACAGCTTTCATAGTGATGGGTGATATGCAAAGGCGCGTGATCGGGTGGTGGCCGATCAACGAAAGAATGTGCAAGTTGAGGCTCAAAGGCCGGTTCTTGAACTTCAGCATCATAAACGTGCATAGCCCTTACTCCGGAAGCACTGATGATGACAAGGACGCATTTTACGCGCAGCTCGAACGCGAGTACGACTGCTGCCCAAGCCACGACGTCAAGATCATCATAGGAGACTTAAACGCTCAGGTTGGCCAGGAGGAGGAGATCAGACCGACGATTGGAAAGTTCAGCGCCCAACGGCTGACGAACGAGAACGGCCTACGACTGATAGATTTTGCCGCCTCCAAGAACATGGCCATTCGCAGCACCTACTTCCAGCACAGCCTCCTGTATCGATACACCTGGAGATCACCACTGCAGATGGAATCACAAATCAACCACGTTTTGATCGATGGACGGCACTTCTCCGATATTACCGACGTCAGAACCTTTCGTGGCGCTAACATTGACTCCGACCACTACCTGTTGATGGTGAAACTGCACCAAAAACTATCCGTCATTAACAATGTACGGTACCGACGCCCGCCTCGGTATAACCTAGCGCGACTGGCCCAACCGAACGTCGCTGCCGCATACGCGCAGCATCTCGAGGTAGCGTTGCTGGAAGAGGGCGAGCTTGACAAAGCCCCTCTTGAGGACTGCTGGAGCAAGCAGCCATCAACAACGCAGCCGAGAGCATCGTCGGGTACGTGGAAAGGAGGACATGTGACGATTGGTTCGACGATGAATGCAGGCAGGTTTTGGAGGAGGAGGATGCAGCGCGGGCTGCAATGCTGCAGCAAGGGACGCGACAAAACGTGGAGCGATATAAAAGAAAACGAAAAAAGCAAACCCGCCTATTCCGGGACAAAGAGCGCCGCCTGGAAGAAGCGGAATTTGAAGAAATGGAACAGCTGCATCGTTCACAAGAAACGCGAAAGTTCTACGAGAAGCTTAACGCATCCCGAAAAGGCTTCGTGCCGCGAGCCGAAATGTGTAGGGATAAGGACGGAAGTATCTTGACGGACGGACGTGAGGTGATTGAAAGGTGGAGGCAGCACAACGATGAACACCTTAATGGCACGGAGAACACAGGCGCCGAGGGTCACGACAGCGGAGGAAGTGGCTACGTCGGCACGGCGGATGAAGGAAACCAACCTGCCCCCACATTGAGGAAAGTTAAGGATGCCATCAACCAGCTCAAGAATAACAAGGCCGCTGGTAAGGATGGTATTGGAGCTGAACTCATCAAAATGGGCCCGGAGAGGTTGGCCGCCTTTCTGCACCGGCTGATTGTCAGAATCTGGGAAACGGAACAGCTGCTGGAGGAGTGGAAGCAAGGGGTCATATGCCCCATCTACAAGAAGGGCGACAAACTGGAATGTGAAAACTATCGTGCGATCACCATCCTGAATGCCGCCTACAAAGTGCTTCCGTCGTCTATCACCAATAACAAATGAGTTTGTGGGAAGTTATCAAGCTGGTTTCATCAACGGCCGCTCGACAACGGACCAAATCTTCAATGTACGGCAAATCCTCCAGAAATTCCGTGAATACCAAGTCCCAACGCATCACCTGTTCATCGATTTCAAAGCGGCTTATGATAGCATCGACCGCGAAGAGCTATGGAAAATCATGGACGAGTACAGCTTTCCCGGGAAGCTCACAAGACTAATAAGAGCAACGATGGACGGTGTGCAGAATAGCTTGAAGATTTCGGGTGAACATTCCAGTTCGGGGGCCTAGATAGCCGTAGTGGTAAACGCGCAGCTATTCAGCAAGACCAAGCTGAGGGTCGTGGGTTCAAATCCCACCGGTCGAGGATCTTTTCGGGTTGGAAATGTTCTCGACTTCCCAGGGCATAGAGTATCATCCTACCTGCCACACGATATACGCATGCAAAAATGGTCATTGGCAAAGTAAGCTCTCAGTTAATAACTGTGGAAGTGCTCATTGAACACTTAGCTGAGAAGCAGGCTCTGTCCCAGTGGAGACGTAACGCCAGATAGAAGAATTCCAGTTCGTTCGAATCCCGCCGGGGACTTCGACAGGATGATGGACTTTCGTGCCTGCTGTTCAACATCGCGCTAGAAGGTGTCATGTGGAGAGCCGGGTTCAATAACCGAGGTACGATTTTCACAAGATCCAGCCAATTTGTTTGCTTCGCGGATGATATGGATATTGTCGGCAGAACATTTGGAACGATGGCAGACCTGTACACCCGCCTGAAACGTGAAGCGACAAAAGTCGGCCTGATGGTGAATGCGTCAAAATGCTGATAGGCGGAACCGAGCGCGACAGAGCCCGCCTGGGAAGCAGTGTTACGATAGACGGGGATACTTTTGAGGTGGTTGATGAATTCGTCTACCTCGGATCCTTGTTAACGGCTGATAACAACGTTAGTCGTGAAATACGGAGACGCATCATCGGTGGAAGTCACGCCTACTATGGGCTCCAGAAGAAGCTGCGGTCGAGAAAGATTCACCCTCGCACCAAATGTACCATCTACAAAACGCTTATAAGACCGGTGGTCCTCTATGGACATGAAGCATAGACCATGCTGGAAGAGGACCTGCATGCACTTGGAGTGTTCGAACGAAGGGTGCTTAGGACGATTTTTGGCGGTGTACAGGAAAACGGTGTGTGGCGGCGGAGAATGAACCACGAGCTCGCTAGGCTCTTCGGCGAACCCAGTATCCAGAAGGTTGCGAAAGCCGGAAGGGTGCGCTGGGCAGGGCATGTTGCATGACTACCGGGCAACAATCCTGCAAAGATGGTGTTCGCGTCGAATCCGGTTGGCACAAGAAGGCAAGGAGCACAGCGAGCGAGGTGGCTTGATCGGGTGCAACAAGATCTGGAGAACGTGGGCCAAAATCAAAGTTGGAGAGACACAGCCATTGACCGAGTAAATTGGCGTAAAATCGTTAACGAGGTTTTATCAAATTAATTGATGTAACACCAACTAAATAAATAATACCAAGATGCAGAGCGTATTTGAGCCCTTCACTAAAACTAGCTCGGGATTTTCTTTAAAAGAAGCACTACTTGTTGGACCTGTCATCGTGCTTGACATCGTCATAAGTCTTCTTAGGCACAAGGTTGTACTATTGGCGGACATCGATAAAATGTACCGCCAAGCTTTAATCCATCCCGACGATCGTCATCTGCAGCATGTACAATGGCGTTTTGGCAAGGCAAGAGCGATCCAATTAAAAAATATGTAATGACGAGAGGGACCTATGAAATAGCACCATCATCCGGCCAAACTTTTTACTTGGGCGAAGTGATAAAAGCCTTGTAAATTTCTTGATGCAGGCTCCAACCATTTTCGCTTGAACGATGGTCCTTACTGAGCAGAGCATACCATTGCTGAGGACTGTGCAGTGACTATGGAAGCATTGATGATGATAAAGACGCTTTTTACGTGCAGCTCGAACGCTAGAACAACAGCTGCCCAAGCCACGACGTCAAAATCATCATCTAAGCGCTCAGGTTGGCCAGGAGAAGGAGTTCAGACCGACGATAGGAAAGTTCAGCCTCCATCAGCTGACGAATGAAAACGACTTACGGCTAAGTGATTTCATCGCCTCCAAGAATATGGCCATTCGTAGCACCTACTTCCAACACAGCCTTCAATACAGATACACCTGGAGATCACCACAGCAGACAGAATCACAAATCGATCACGTTCTGATTGATGGACGGCACTGCTCCGACATTATCGACGTCAAGACCTATCATGGCGCTAACATCAACTTTGACCTTTATCACGTGATGATTAAACTGCACAGAAAGAAAAAATCATTTATATTATAAATGATATAATTTTACACGATGTGACGTGTAAATTTGCCTCATATCTGGCATTCCCTTCATTGGCATGATTTTACGCTAAAATTAACATGGATTTTTCTTTTCGTGCGCGCCCAAACCGGATGTCGCAACTGCATACGCGCAGAACCTCGAGACTGCATTACCGGAAGAGGGTGAGCTAGATGAAAGCCCCTCTTGAGGACTACTGGAGAACAGTGAAAGCAGCCATCTAAGATGTAGCTGAGAACAACGTCGGGTACGTGGGATGGAGTCGGTGGAACGATTGGTTCGACGAGGAATGTAAGCAGCTTCTGGAGGAGGAGAATGCTACAGCAAGGGACCCGGCAGCCGATCGACAACGGATCAGATCTGTACTGTACGGCAAATCCTCCAAAAATGTCGTGAATACCAGGTCGCAACGCATCACCTTTTCATCGATTTCAAGGCGATATAGACGGATTTCACGCCAACTCGACAAAGGGATTGGCAGCACCCCTTCAGAATTCAATGAAACTTTCTGGGTGTGAAGACTATGTGAAACTAAGACACTTTGCATATTTTGTTTTTTCAAAATCGATCTAGACTAACATTTGGAAAGGGTCAAAGTTTTTTTTACTTTTTCTTCTTCTTCTTTCTGGCGTTACGTCCCAACTGGGACAAAGCCTGCTTCTCAGATTAGTGTTCTTATGAGCACTTCCACAGTTATTAACTGAGAGCTTTCTTTGCCGATTGACCATTTTTGCATGTGTATATCGTGTGGCAGGTACGAAGATACTCTATGCCCTGGGAATCGAGAAAATTTCCTTTACGAAAAGATCCTCGACCAGTGGGATTCGAACCCACGACCCTCAGCATGGTCATGCTGAATAGCTGCGCGTTTACCGCTACGGCTATCTGGGACCCTTACTTTTTCTTTAAACCCGTATAACTCGAAAACGGTAAGACCTACTAACAAGTGTTGTATGGGGGACTGTCGTAAAATTTCCTGAAGTTTGAGAGAAAAATATTGAAAAAATAAAAACACATTTTCTACACTGAAAAAAAATATTCAAAACTTTAAAGTCGATTTGAAAAAAATGCCATTGCATATTTTGATCATCCTTAAGCAAAAAGTTTCGTAAATAAATTTACTAAAAGTCGTCCATACATTGCAAATTGGGCAAATTTTAGGGAAAAAAGTTTTTCTAACTTCGATTTTTTTTAGTCCAAAACTGATTTTTTTTCGAAGATTTTGTTCTAAACCGTCAAATATGATCGTGTTTTCAAGTGATAAATGAGTTTGAATCAGAAATAAATTGTATTTTTTATTGAGAATAGTTAAAAAACGGAATTATGCAGTGATTATGTTTTTTAAATGAAGGCAATCTATGGATTTCGCCTCTGCCTATGAGAAAATCAACTCCGTCTAACAATCCGACGGATTTTTATGGTTCGAAAGTTTGCAAACATTGAAAAGGAACAACCTGATCCATACCCCATTGAATTTTCTTCTAGAAAATACTACTAAACGTACCTGCGTTACAAGCCAGATGAATAAGAAATAATGTTTGTATTGTTATCTACCTAAAATGTCCGTTAACGACCTGAGTTACTCAACAATCACCGCGTGAGTGTATAGAAAGATAGGTATTTAACTTATAATTGTCGTTCTACCTATGCATATAACTATTTAATCTTGATGTCAATAAAACTCTTTTCATTTTATCTAACTCATTTGTGAAAAGAAGTTAAAGATGGATCAACAAGATTTATCGCGCATTAAAATTTCGAGATGTTGCGCCGGTATAAACAATCCTAAGTGCAGGCGTAGCCAGTTGCGAAACTTGTCACCAACAATGATCGAACACATACGTGCTATGGGATATAGTCATCAGCTTGATGAAACTATGCATATTTGTGAGTCATGTCGCTTAGTGATCAGGCTCCACAGAAGTCCGCCTAAGAAAAAAAAGACGTTCGGGTGGAGGCGAAGTGAATCAAAATCCACAACCACCAACAAGCGGTCAGGCCTCCAATGAAATGCTAGGTAAGATAAATTTACTTTGCAGCACATTAAACGACAATGATTGTTTACATAGAACCCGTATCAATATATTAATTCGACATTATTGTATATTTCAAAAGCAGTCCCGTCCTGTTCATCTTTGCCATCCGTCCCATCAGCGGATAAATTACTAGGCCCCTACAACGTGGAAAAATTCAACAGTATTATTGAAACTTTGAATTTATCCCCAATCTCGTCGAGAAACATGAGGAGCTTGGACTATCGAATTAAAAAGTCAGTGGAGATCACCAAAGCTGTACGTCATGACATACTAGGCATGGATGCAATGGACGTCGACAAGGTGGAGGCATTCGAGAAAATCATCAATCAGTTGAAAGAAAAAATCAACTCACCTGGTATTGACAGAAATGACCAGTTGAAAATATTATCGGTTCTTCCTAAGTCGTGGTCGATCAACAAAATTGTCGAGGAGTTCGAGGCACCAATTTACATGGTAAGACAAGTGAAACAACTTGTGAATGAACAGGGCATTCTATGTACCACAAGAGCTCGAAGTGGGCATGGATTTGGTGAAACAGATAAACAGGTTGTTACTGATTTCTTTGATAGTGATGATATTAGTAGGCCTATGCCAGGAGCCAATGACTTCGTTTCTGAGTACCGAAATGGTAGTAAAGAAAAAGTTCAAAAGCGTCTATTGATGATGTCTCTTAAAGAGGCGTACATGATTTTTGAAGAAAGATGCCAAAATGTAGAAATTGGTTTTACTTTGTTTACTATGTTGAGGCCTAAACATTGTAGGCTTCTCGATAGCACAGGAATTCACAATGTATGTGTGTGCACATACCACGGAAATGTTAAATTAATGCTTAACAGTTTAGGAATTGTCTCTCAGGCAGAAATTTGTGAAAAACTGTTATGCGATGTTTAAGTAAGAACGACTGATTGTTTTTTTTTTTCGAGAATGTGAAAAGTGTAATTCCAAAGAAAATATTACAGGAGAACTAATCTCGTTTTTAGAGGAAAGCGACAAAGAATATGTAGTTTTCAGCAACGGCTCACCACCGATCGCTGTAATTTAGAAACTATAATAAAGCCTGTTGAAGAATTTGTTACGTATTTCGTGGAGAAAGTTGATAAGCTAATAACTCATGATTTTATTTGCAAAGAACAGTCTTCTGTTCTACGAAACAAAAACAAACTCATTAAAACAAGGTGAAATACTGGTAATTAGCGACTTTTCTGAAAATTATAGTTTAATCATACAAAACGCTTCTCAAGGATATCACTGGAATAATTCCCAAGCAACGATACACCCATTCGAGATTTACCATAAAAAACATAATAAATTGGTAAACGTTAGTTTTATTATAATATCAGAAGTGTTGACCCATGATACAGTAGCAGTTCAGCTATTTATTTCAAAATTGATAAATTTTGTTAAACAAAAAATAAATTTCTCAATGTCAGATGGAGCTGCAGTTCATTATAAAAAAAAAATAAAAATTGCCAGCTTATGTAATTTCAAGAAAATATATGGATTGGAAGCAGAATGGCACTTTTTTGCCACATTCCACGGCAAAGGCCCCTGTGACGCTATTGGTGGCACTCTCAAGCGAATGGCAAAAAGAGCAAGTCTTGCAAAAGACTATGGAAACACAATCACAACTCCGCCAGAACTATTCGACTGGGCAGTGAAACAAACTGATACATGTATCACCAAATTAAATTTCTGTTATATATCTAATGAACAGTATGTTAAAATGTCAGAGGAATTGATGGAATTGTTTGATAAGGTTAAAACTTTCCCTGGTACCCAAAAATATCATTGTTTTATGCCTATTAGTGATACACAAATTGCAGCCAAACGGTATACCAATTCATAGGATGAACCAAAAATATTCAATTTATTCAGTAAAGCCCAAAAATAATGTAAATATTCATGTGCAGATACTACGTTTTAGGATATATAGCAATAATAAAAATAATGATGCATGATAAAAAAAACCACGACTTTTTTTATAAGCATAATATTGACCCTTTCCAGACACTTGGTAAGATTGGCTTTGACCAAATAAGAAATAAAATATTATTGTGATATCTTTCCAACCATTAAAAACCCATCGGATTGTTAGACGGAGTTCATTTTCTCATAAGCGGTTTGGTGCGAGATCAATTGTATTTAATTTAAAAAAAACTCTGTTTAATTCCTCCCAATAAAACAAATATAATCTATTTTGTGATTAAATTTCATTTATCACTTCAAAATATGAGCATACTAGACTATTTAAAGCGAAATAAAAAAAAAAAAAAAAAAAATTTGGACTAAAAAAATTCGCTGTTAGAAAAACTTTTTTCCCTAAAATATGCCCAATTTGCAATGTATGGACGACTTTTAGTAAATATAATTACGAAACTTTTTGCTTAAGGATGATCAAAATCTGAAATGGTCGTTTTTTTTAAATCGACTTTAAAGTTTTGAATCATTGTTTTTTCGGTGTAGAAAATGTTTCTTTTATTTTTTTCAATATTTTTTTCTAAAACTTCAGGAAATTTCACGACAGTCCCCCATACAACACTTTTTTGTAGGTCTTACCGTTTTCGAGTTATACGGGTTTATAAAAAAAGTAAAAAAAACTTTGACCCTTTTCAAATGATAGTCTAGATCGATTTTGAAAATACAAAATATGCAAAGTATCTTAGTTTCACATACTTTTGAAATCCAGAAAGTTTCATTGAATTCTGAAGGGGTGCTGCCAATCGCGTGTCGAGCTGGCGTGAAATCCGTCTATAGGACAATATCAACCGCGTAGAGCTTTGGAATATCATGGACGAGAACAGCTTTTTCAGGAAGCTCCATGAGACTGATAAGAGGACGATGCAAAACTGTGTGAAGGTTCCAGACGAACATTCCATTTCGTTTGGATCCCGCCGGGGACTACGACAAGGTGATGGACTTTCATGCCTGTTATTCAATATTGCGCTAGAAGGTGTAATGCGGAGAGTCGGGCTTAAAAGCCGGGGTACGATTTTTACGAGATCCAGTCAATTTGTTTGCTTCGCGGATGATATGGACATCGTCGGCCGAACATTTGAAAAGGTGGCACACCTGTACACCCGCCTGAAACGCGAGGCAGCAAAGGTTGGATTGGTGGTGAATGCGGCCAAGACAAAGTACAAAGTACTTGGAGTCTTCGAACGCCGGGTGCTTAGGATGATCTTTGGCGGTGTGTAGGAAAACGGTGTGTGGCGGCGGAGGACAAACCACAATCTCGCTGTGCTCTACGGCGAACCCAGAAGGTGGCAAAAGCTGGAAGGATTCGATGGGCAGGGCATGTTGCAAGAATCCCGGACAGCAACCCTGCAAAGATGGTGTTCACTTCGAGTCCGGTTGGTACATGAAGGCGTGGAGCGCAGCGAGCTAGGTGGGCGGATCAGGTGTGTATCGATTTGGCGAGCCGAACCGAGTATTTTGGCGTGAAATTGTTGATTCAGGGTTATCTGTTTAGATCAGAGTTGCTCGCTGTCAATATCAAGACTGAAAATTTGATGATTTCGACTGGCCTACTGCGATACAACTCAGATTATTCTGTATACCATCAACATCATGCTGGTTATTCCATCACCAGTGCACTGATGGTGATAGAATATGGATAATCATTGAAAAATGGGGCCGGACCTGGTGTAGTGGTTAGAACACACGCCTCTCACGCCGAGGACCTGGGATCGAATCCCATCCCCGAGATAGTCACTGACAAAAAAGTTATAGTAACGACTTCCTTCGGAAGGGCAGTAAAGCCGTTGGTCCCGAGATGAACTAGCCCAGGGCTAAAAATCTTGTTTATAAAGACAGAAAAAAAATAATTGAAAGGATAAGTTGGATCTAGAACTAAGTTAATTAAACAGCAATTAATCAATACGATATTGTTTGGAGTACTATGGATGAATGGCAACTATTAATGCCTTGGATAATTACCACGAGATTACTCATTCTGCAGTGATTATGATCTAGAGGGCGGTATCGCTTTACTGCTGTTGTTCGTCCAATTAAATTGATATTGATAGCTCGAGAGTGATATCGATAGTTTTACTCCATCAGCCATCAGTTGATCTGACTGATATTGCGCAACTCTTGTTTAGATGTTAACTTAATAAATGAAATGAGCAGTATTAGGTACTTCTACCCTATTATGTTTGTAAAATTCTGCAGCAAAGCTATATGAATTGGCTGGTGAGCACAGATGTGCTGGAGATTTTTTCTGCTAATATCGGTCCAGGGAGCACCGTGCAATCGTCTGCGGAAAGGCAATTTCGGGCGGGAACTTGTCAAGATTTAAAATTTTCAGACTTTGGATGTTTTGGCTTTTGTGGTGTCTCGCGCAGGTCCCCATATAGCGCTTGCGGGGCCATTATTGGACTGGGGATCTCTCGGCCGAGCGCACGGGTTGTCTCCGACGCAGATTCTCTCGATTCGACGACTGACGTGAGGCACTTTGCCCAGCGGGGACGGGTCCAAACCAAGTGGAATTTTAATTAAAATTCTAAGAGACACCCAGAAGTGGTTTCCGAGGAATAACGCAGTCGAGCACGAAAAAAAAAACGACGACGACGACGACGACGAGGACGACAACGATGACGATGGCTGCAGGCGCTACTTCTGAGACGAGATGACTTCCAACGAAGAAGACGAAACCGAAATGTCTGTCGGTTTTTTATCCCAAGGGTTCCAATCTTGAGGTTTGTCAAAACTGTCTAGGTTTTTGTCGGGGAAAAGGTGTCCCTTGATTTTTTTGGGACGCGCGATCCCTCTCAGACCCAATTTCATGCCATGACTGTCCAAATGCTGGAAAGCCTTGAAAATCATTAATCCAGCACTGATGCTGACTTGACTGGCGCAGGGATATGTGTGGATCCTGAAAATTAATGACAATCCCGGACTGAAACAAATTAGAAGGAGGCGTTCTGCCTTTTTCCTCGAAGAAATCGAAATTGTGCTTCGAAAAGATTTGCAAGATCATCCCGCATCCCGTATCCTTTACGGTGTGGGACTCAAAGGTCGAAAACGGTACAAGAAGAGCAACCGACAGTCACACACCCCGGCAGACCGGTGCGTTACAATTTATGCTTCGTTTTGAGCACGAAACAAATTTACACCGCTATAAACGTAAATTTTTAATAAAATTTTATTAGATTACATCTCATTTGTCTCGCATCTGCTTTTCGCCGCAGCCGTTGATGAAGGCAAGCTGACGTGTTCGACTTCGGGTCGTTTTGTTTTAGCAGCAGTCAGTCATTGGGACGGGTCATCTGGCATTCTCTGCTCGGGAGGAGTGTGTTTATGTAAAATGTATCCTTGCTTCAACGGTTTGGTGATCTACGGCGTATTGCGTTCACCTGAAGCACCTTGACGGGCTTTGATGTTTCGTTGCTTGGTTTTTTGATGAGCTATCTGTAAGGAAATAAATTTTCGCCAACTGCTCAACCGTTCCACACTTAAGTACTTCCTAAACGGTACATATGGTAGTGCTGTACTTAATGTTAAATGCAGACTTATCAAATTTTTCAGCTTATCAAATGAATGTCACAGCTCTATAATTTTCCCTTATGTAAAATCAGTTTCTTAAAACTACAGCGAAGTAAAAAAATCACATCTGTTTTGAAATAACATACCACTTAGAAAAAAAGTGATATCACGTCATTTTCGCTGCGCATTAACTCGCGTGGTGAATGTTGTGTAAAATTACATTCAAATTGTTGTAATAATACATACAAAACAATGTGATTGGTCGATTTACGTTCTTTAAGTTATTTTACTACAATTTTTCGTGAGTAATTTTACCCAATATTCCCGACGTGCAGCGAACATGAAACAATATGACAATTTATTTTTTGCTGTGCACTTCTGATAATTCTGTTTGTCCACATTGCAACAACCGAGTCAAAATGACAGTCTACCAACCGTGACGACGGGCGAAGATTGATACAAATCTCGTGTGAGTCGAAAAGATTTCCAACCAATCATGACACATGAGTCATAAATCATCTGTTAAGAAAAACTATCTGGTGCATCTTTGAACAAACAACCGATTGGATCCATATTTCTCCACATTCGTGTGTTTTGAATTAAAACTCGAGTTATCTGTTTGCGTACAATTACACTTGGCATATCACGTGCCGTGTCCAGCGTTGCTGTTTTGGGTTTGCGTAAGGCAGCATCATCATATGATATTTGCGGGCCTCCGTCTAATGTTAGATTCACGTCATGAAGATACCTTTGGTCCCACTGAAAATGAAAAGCAACAGATATGGTGTTCAGGTGCACAGCATACGACGACACGCTAGGCAAAAAACGACACTCTTGCGTTCCAACAATAATCACTTTCGAAATGCAAATATGACATCCATGGTTGCGTCTGACGATATGTGGTTTGAAAACATTTGCAACGTTGGCTGGTGGTGGTAATGGTAGGTATCAGAAGAATGATGTTAATTTTATTTGTTTATTCTTCCTAATTCCCTTATAACAAGTTCTTATATATTCCCTTATAAAATACCTTAAAAGGACTAGGGGAGGTTTTTGATCCGAAAATTCACGCATCTTGCAAAAATCAGTTTTTTAGCAGATTTTATTTATGTGAAGCACAAATTTAAGAAACCCTACGAGATATCAGGATTCGGACACTACTACGGTCCCGGTGGCCAAATTGAATAAGTAAATTTCCATTCATGTTTCTTATATGTGATTCCTACCGGTACTCTTACGTTGATGGGTATTTTTGCATAACAGTTCGTTGTAAGAGTGAAATACTGGTGGACATTCCTCGGTCAAGTATGGTTCATGGAGTCCCGGAAGGTGGTCAATCATGGCAATCCGATAAAATTCCTCCAAGTTATGAATGACGTTTGAGTCTTTAAGATTTTATTGTTAAGGTGTCTTTTATTAGAACCCAAGCAGCACAGTTTGTTTCAACTCAATAATAAAATAATCTCTTGAAACTAATTAGAATTATCAATGGTTGAAAATATGACTTACAATTGCACTGAATAGCAACGCAAAAAGCGCAAGAGGCGGAGACTATCTGCAACATATTAAAGTTGTATCGAAACTGCTTATTTATTGCAAAATACTTAAGAGAACAAAAAATGAAAACAAAAATACGATCGAGAATCAAACTTCCGACCTCTAGATCATCAACCTTCTCCTCTAGTCACTACTCCACCAGCTCTTCGAACAGTTGCTTCGCCAATGCACTATAAAAGCTAACACATGGCCCATTAATCAAAGCTTTTAACTTTACTGCACCCTTCGGAATACAATTTCATTACTCGTGAAATTAGGCCACGCCTGAAATAATCTAAACTCTTCGCAAAAACTTCCGCGCAACTTTTGAGAAACACCATTTAAACAAACAAATTGTTGCTAGACCATGTTTTCGTTGTTAGATGATACTTAAGGTGCAACCCAACCGTACTGCAACTGGATTGAAATAAACAAACTTCTAGCTGTCATACACGTAATTTAGTGCAACTTTCTCGCAACTGGGATGAATTTTCTTTGGTTTTGGGTATGGGAACGAAAATTGAATGCAAGTTGCGGATGCTTTAAATGAAAGTAATTTGAAACATAAGATTAAAACCGGCATTTTGGGCGAAGTTTCAAGAGTTTGTTTGAAAAGTTGCTGAAAACATCTTTATAAACATGACTTCATTGCTATTTGCAAAGGACATTTGCTGCAAATCTTGCCGTTTCAAAAATGTTGAACGTCAAACAAGAAGTAAAATGCATGTTCATTGGAACGGAAATGAAACTTTTTGAGCCTTGATATTGATTTGCAACCGAACTAAAACCAAGTAAGTTACAGATGCTTTTATTGATAGGCGATTGAAACCATTTTTGAAAAGCAAAAGAAGAAAGAAGATGTTTCGTGTGCTAATTGGAAAGATAGTATGATTGATTATATTAGTGCTTTTGGGCACTAACATAACTACCGAAGAAACCCGTATTCTGCACACCAGTAAAAATATATTTAATATCAGATGACGTGATTTTTTGGTCCTTCGTAAATCTAGCGGGCCTGACAACAACACTGCAAGCCACCGTATACAACCCAGAACATTCATCAAAGACCACTGTGACGGAAATGGACTAGCGATTGGGAACTCGGTAGGGGATATGGGGCAAGAAGGACACCCGGGGCAAAAGTGCCACCTCTAATTTCTCGTAGTTCAAATTAATTTTTTGATGTTCAACGCAGGATAAGTATAAATTGAGTACTAATTGAGGGTTGTGTAAATATTACAGTTAAAAATTTTAGTATAAAAAATTAGAAAAATGTCTTTAACTCACCAACGCAAAATATGCGAAATATTATAAGAATGTAAGACTGGAAAACAAGGTGTCCCAAGTAACAATTCCACAGCAATTTGGTATTCGTGTGGATTTATTAATGTTTTATGGGAGTTACGTGAATGCTATGATAGCTAGAGGTGACATTTAACGTTGCTAGAAGTTGATATTTTGTAAGTCAGCTCTTAGTTGTTTTTAAAACCTTTTAGAGACAACGTATAAAGTTAAAATTTTGTGGCTACAAAACCAGTTTTATTGTAGCATATAATACCTCATTTAAACTGCTAGTGGTGGCCTACCCAAACTGCAAACTTTGTTGAATGCTGCTTAGTTACCATAAAAAGCGAAAAAAGCTGAATCATCTTCAATCAGCATTCATTAAAGCAATTTACATCCACAAATGCCGAAGCATAACCGTGTATTTGTGTATTTATGATGACAAAACAGCATTTGTCGATGGCAATCTATCAATATGGTTCCGCCATATTAATTTCACTCCGGTTGCCACAATTTCATTTTTTCAAATCATATTATCTCAATGAATTTGCTCATAAGATGCTATGGTGTGATGATTAAACTGACTGAATATAATTTAAAGCACAATTACTGCCCAATCAAACAAAGAAATGTTGAATTCTTCACCTGGGGATTTATTTTAGCAATTGCTAAATAACTAGATATATGCCACTTTCAGAGGGGGCACAGGCAAATTCACTCCTTTCTCATCACATTTCACAATAAATCTCACTTGGCACTTAAGATTTGAGCACTATATCAAAAAAAATCACTTCAAATAAAAAGCACCACGAAATTAATAATCACAGACTTGATTTCAATCTTATTTTGTTTTGTTTACGTTGGAATAAATCCGGCAAAATCGACGTTATGATAAAATCATTTTCACTTCATAACCTCTTTAAGAATGGGCCAACTAGTCACGTTCTAGCCTCCAAGAGGTTTTGGGGGATGCGATGAAGGCAAAAGTTCCTTGACCGTGGTTTTATTTGCGTTTATTTATAGCACCCTGGAAGTAAATCGTAAAACTAAAATTGTTACTTGGGGTGACTCCTAATAAATAGAAAACATATTGATTTTTTCGCAAAGTATCGATGATTTTCAATTGTTTAATATAGCTGTGAGGAAATTTTTCCGAAAAAGTTCTTCTGACATTCAATTTTACATATATTATAACAGTATGTCTTATGGGGCAAGATGGACACCGTAATTTTCTCATATAAAATCAAATGAACTTTTATTTTTCTTGTTTAATATTGCATTAAATCAATGTTTTTTACTTAATAAAATCAAAATAAACCATCTTGGACATTCAAAATGGTTTTTGAAAATTTTTACTCTTATTGTTACAGTTAAATAAGATGAAAACTAAATTAATTTCGTATAATTACTTTTTAACAATAAGTCAACTTTTATCCCTCAGTTTTTATCTTAACTTACTCTACAATTTATCGTTTAGGCGGGGAAATAATAATATACAAAATTTGTGGCATTTTGCTCTGGTGCCTCATTTAAAAACCTCATAAGAAGGGACATTTTCAAAAATCTCAAATCATAATGTGTTTCTAATATTTTTGAAATCTTTCGATAACATCATTTAAAACAAAAGGTGAGCTTGCCCCAACACTGGAATAATCTTCAAAAATTCTTTGGGTGTCCTTCTTGCCCCCAGCCCCCCTGCGTGGAACTGCAAATCTCTCAACTTCATCGGAAGTTGTACTCTCCGATGTACTGAAGATCCGCGGTTTCAGCATCGTAGCGCTGCAGGAGGTGTGTTGGACAGGAGCAATGAACGGCATGGTTAAAATACACACGCACGCGGGGTAAAGGTAAAAAAGTTACTTTGATACGCTGAAGCGCGGCGTGGGTTAAAAAAAAAAGTTGAATTGCTATTACTGGCTAAGCACGAGAAGAAGGGCCCGGGGTCAGAAGTCTAGTTGTAAAATATTTACAAGAGCGTTAGCGTAAGCGTAGTTACGGTATACTTCGTAGATTGGATACAAGCAACATTCATGTTTCTTTTTAATAATCTCATCCTGACTACTTTCAGGAACAAGGCAGGGGAGTATACCTTGTTCAAATCATAAACAAGAATACTAAAAGCATGAATATCACTATTCCCGGCCACGCCCATCTTTACCGTAACTTGGGATAGGGGAAGGAAATGTTTATGTAGCATTTACATAATGAGAGGCCACCGACTCAGCGACACTCTCATAAGTGGTACGGAGTTGAAGGTTGGGGAAGGTATATTGTCAGGATTCGCCTAGAAAGCTGGCGATAGACCATAAACATTTGTTGTTTAAGTGTTTTCAATTTAATCTTTTAAATGCCGGCAATCAAAAGAGAAAACAATAGTTTATTTATAGTATAAATAGTATTTCGCGAAATGCTTGTCGATTGTGCAGTAATATTTTTGCTCAATAGCCAGTAAAAAGCAAAACCGATCCCTCCAGGGTCATCGGATTTATTTGCAAGAGCGCTAAGAAAGCGCGTCCGAACTCAAAGGTGGTTCGACACAGAATGGACATGAATCATGAACCATGCTGGAAGAGGATCTGCAAGCACTCGAAGTGTTCGAGCGAAGGGTGCTTAGGACCATCCTTGGCGGTGTGCAGGAGAACGGTGTGTGGTGGCGGAGAATGAACCACGAGCTCGCTAGGCTCTCTATGGCGAACCCAGTATCAAGACGGTGGCGAAAGCCGGAGGGGTTCGCTAGGCAGGGCATGTTGCAAGACTACCGGGCAACAATCCTGCAAAGATGGTGTTCACCTCGAATCCGGTTGGCACAAAAAGGCGGGGAGCAAGCGAGGTGGCTTGATCAGGTGCTACAAGATCTGGAGAGCGTGGGCCAAAATCGAAGTTGGAGGGACACAGCCATGGACTGTGTAAATTGGTGTAACATCATTAAGGCGAAGTAGGCCGTCATTGAAATTTGTACGCGTCGTTAATGATTGTTGCTAATTCAGCTCACGATTTCGAATAAAAGAAAATCAGTTGGTTTTGCACTGATACAGCTGAAAAAGTATCAGCATACTTTATGCATGTAAGCGCGTACAGTGATACTTTTTCAAGAAAATACAGTATGGCCCATAAAAAAATGCGAAAATTGTTTGAACGTGAATATAGCATCCACAAGAGTTATTTTCATTGTTTTTGCTAGTGAATGTAATTTCTGATTATTGTACTATATTCTGACATAACTTCGCTATCCAGGACAATTTTTGTCATATTTTTCTTACTGTCCTAAATAATGTAATAAAGCAAAGCAGTTCAAAGGTTTTGTCCGCCCAAAGCAAGAAACAGCGTCTGATTGTCGTATACTCTGGTGATAAACTTTCCACCTTCACAAATCACACTTTATTGTTAAAAATTTTTGTTTGTTTGGTATCAGAGGATGGAGGAATTCTTAGAGAACGTGTTTTTCATGATCACAATAAAATATTTTGCCAGGGTCATAGTTTTGAGGGCATTTGCGTCTTATAGGTTTGATATGCCTTTATTTTTTGTTGAAGTTTAATAAAAAATAAAAACGGAGGCCTATAACAGATTTTTGAGGATGGAGTTTGTTCCTTCGGTTAGAGACAACTTATATCAATACTAGCTCGTAGGATTTGAGCAAAACGGAGCCGCTTATCACACTTATATGAAGGTTCAATCAAAGCTCTCCAAAATAAGCCGTTTTTTCGAATATATGCTAAAGTCTCCAATTGTCCAGGTATGAACCAATTCTATCATTTCATATGGGCGTATACTTGAGACAAGGCCTGTGAAGAAACTGACGTCATCGTTGATGTTTTAGAAGCTTTCATCACACAGATATTGAATTCGACGTCCGCATGACGAAATTTGAAGGTATGCTTCCAATTCCTCTTTGTTGAGATGAAAGTAACAGATAAAAATATTGTCCAAAGCGAAAAACTGAGTCTAAATAGATTATGCAATACAAGTAATGAATAATATTTATGTTTTATTCACATTTGTAAAAACTACCACAAAACATGATATGACGATTTTCGCATTTTTTTATGGGCCATACTGTATAAACTATCAAGACTGAGTTTTATCACTTTGCAAGCCAAAAAGTCATCATTATTGCCAAAACGAATGACGGGCTACTTAGCCTTAACGAGGTTTTATCAAATTATTTGATGTAACACCAACTAAATAAAATAAATAATGATGTAGTTTTGGCTATGTGCCAAAAATCAGACACAGTGAATACGATCAATCCTCTTAACAACAATATTCCGCGCGAAACGAAATCGAATAAGATCAAAGAAAATGTGAACTCACTCACCTCAAAATGGTTAGATGACCGAGTTGTATCAAAGCCCGGAGGTATCTCACTCGTTTAATAAGCGTTCAAATCGCGTTCAAACTTGTTCATCTCTTTTGCTAACTTGTCAAAGCGGTTTATCAATTACACAGCGCAACAAAAATGACATTTTTGCGTGTCTCAAGGATCTATTATGTGTAATTTACTTGTAGAAGACAAGTGAATATGGTTGAGTAGAAAAAAGTTGACTACACTCAAAATTGTTTTAACCTAGAAAACAACACAAAAACCTTATGTCCTGAATTTGTTCGTCTGTAAAGAAAAATTGAAGCAAACAAATGGAATTTAAGATCAAACTCAATCTTTTTTACTTAACATAAAATCCAAAGCGATGGCATATAGTTTTACTGATATCAAATTAATTGTTACAGACAAGTGAAAATGGTAAAGTAAAAATATAAATATCCAATAACAATCAACATTTATTTTACCCAGATTTTCGAGCGTTATTAAAAATTTCTAACTCTACCGAAATATCAAGCATACACACTTTTTTTCTACAAATACATCAAAGTCGAGCAACATGTCCTAGATTTAAATTGTTAACTGATCCAGAAAATGGGTTTTTCGTAGTATTGAAATAAGAGCAATTCTGGGTTTAAATAACGAGCTTGAGCTTGAGAATTTAAGTAATAGGAAACGGCTCTAAAAAACAGGGTTTTCTTTAGTAGTTTTGGTAAAACAAATTTTGAGTATAGTCAAAAATGTATATAACCTTCAAAACATATTCACTTGACTTCTACAATCAAATTTATGTTGAAATTCATATCCTAGGTTTGATTTGCAATTTACAAGCAAACGGATCCAAAAAAATAGTTTTTTGTGGTATTTTAGGTGAAAGAATTTTTGTGTCTCATCAAAAATTTCTATTTCGGCTCAAATGTTGACTTCTACAAGCAAATTCATTACGGAAAAAACTACTCGTTATCGTCCTAACCTTTCAGTTGTCGCGCGAATTTTTGTAACACGAGTAGTCGCGCGTTGCACCTTGCACAACACCCTTGTTTTTAATGTTTAACATGAAATACCTCGCGAACTAGATTGAATAAAGAAAAGCCATGTTCGACAAAGTTGTTTAGGAGATCCAGGGCTAACATGTGGTGATCATTCAGTTTCGAAATTCCACCACCAGGTAGCGCAAGTATGCATGAAAGAGATATCTCAGGAACCTGACCACATAATGAAATATTTGTTTTGCAAATATCTCAGCAGCCCGAGCTACCAAAAAACTTTGCCAAAGACGCCATCTTTTAAAAATGGTTGTGCGTTCATTATAATTTATAATGCGATTTCTATGTACAATTTTTGATTTTACTGCATTATAAAGGGTCATACTGTAAACATAAACTGTTGAGTATTGGGGGGTGGGTGTTTCGTTTCTTTCAGGTAAAATTCATAATACAAAAACCTCCTTATTTTATATTGGTAGCTTAATTCACATATTTAAAGGAACAAAAAGTTCGCTGATTATTTTGGTTTGCCAAATCCGAAATGCCGAGCCATCCAGTTGACCCCTCTTTGTACAGTGGTTTTGTCGACCTTACTAGCCGCCGAACGTCATTACTCACATTACTGTACTAACCTGTTTTGAACATGTTTCAAAATTTCTCGATAGTAATTTCCATATGAACCTACTTTGTCTTCGGGCCATCTCTAAATCACCACCGAAAAAGCTGAAAATTTCACAGAACACTACTTTCATGGTAAGGATGGTAAGGAAGATATTGACTACAGATATGGGCGATAGGATTGTCAAACATATCTGAATTCTGAACCGCCCTGACGTGTATATAGCATGCCGGATGAGTTGTTTTTTCGAGAATTTCGATAGTTTGATAGTTTTGAAAATTTCGGCCACCTTCCCTTTTCCTGATGCGGTATAAACTCCTGTCCCGGTAGCTGCTTAAAATCCGCCCTCACATAAGTTTCGTGTAAGAACATCAGATTCTCTTGCTGCGCGAGCAAATTTGCAAATTTTGACACGCTGCCCCTCTTACCTGGACGTCATTTTAAATAATGGAGAGCAAAAGGTGAAAACTCATAAAAGCAACCATTGTATGTACATTCAACTTTCAAATGCAGCATTTCAAGTTTTATTTTATGCATTTCCAATAGAAACACATCAACTGGAAGTTGACCAATTTATGCGCGTTGCTGTCTTTACCGGTGTTAAGCGTCACTGAGCAGAAAAGTGATAGAACTCATTGCGAGAACTCATTGATACATTATAGGCCAACAAACCGCCAATGGCAAATCTAACCGTTTCAGTTGACCATTCCACTCTAACAAACATCGTCCAAACAGCTTCTGAAACCTAACCTTCCGAGTTCAGATCGATTGAACCCTCAGCCTTGCGAAATGATGACACCCGATCACTCCGATGGCAAAAATCACCCATAATTGCTATGAGCTGCCTAGCCGCTAACTCGTCGATCGCTGGACACGATCCGCAAAAAATGCGGTTAATCGATTTGCTAACGAGCCTCTGTCTGCCTGCCGCTACGTGTCTTTACCGTTGTCGTCGTCGAGTTCGCCGGAGTGGATGGAAATGTGACCAGCAAAGCAGTTTTTGGTCGGTGCCAATGCGTCTCCTTGAGCACGCTTTTGATTGGGACACTACACACGTATGCTAGAGTTGACTTTCGGCGGGTGACTTGACCATCGCGTTACCCAACCGTCTCTCTCTATGGTCGTCGCCGTCATCGACCGTCACTTGCATGCCCCGCGCTTTGCTCCCTATCCGTCCGTAAAGCGGCTCAAGTGTTGAGTGACTCAATTGCTTCAATTGTCTTTTTTTTTCATGTTGGTTTGGCGTCCATTACTTGGAGTTGACGCGGCGCGACGCAGTCGGTACTTGTTTGCCAATTGGTGGACACACGGCGGACGCAAAGCGAATGGAGACACCAAACGGCGCAGCGGCAGTTCGTCACGGCGTGGTCAGCTAGCGGCCGGCTTCTGGTGGCGGCGGTGTGTCTTTTACAACCTGAGCCCGCTGCCATACCGGGTTGTGAGGAAAGGGGAGGGTGTGTGCGGGTACTTTAAGTCGGGCTGCCACCGTTGACCGGCCATGCGAAAACGGTCTCTTTTTTGCAGCAGGAGAGGCAACGACGGTCTGTAGAAGCTAGGATTTTTTCTCTTGTTGCGATTTTGAAACTGTTGGACAGATGGTTGGAAAAAAGCGTAGAAAGTTAGAAATAGTATCCAAATCTCATTTCATTACACTACAATGTCAAGTTGAACCAGTTGATACCAAATTGAACAACTATGCAACTATGTGGAAAGGCGTCTCACTTAAAATTTCTTGTGAGTGTTATCAAATGAAACATTTGGTAGGTGTTATAGCCATCACCATTACACACAACAACCTATACCAAATATTTTTTTCGAAAATATTTCCCAACTTTGAGAAATGATTCGATAGATGCATTTCGTCATACAAATATTTTTTGCGTTACCTTTAAGCGATTTTTCGTATATAGATACTGACACATGAGCGTTACTATGCGATGAATTGTGAATCTGGCCATGCATGTAAACCATTATCACGATTTTCGCATACTTCGTAGTTTCAATAGATTTGTATTGATTTTATTTATTTATTATTTTATCTCATTTCGCAGCACATCAGTGATACTTGCAAATCCCAATTTTCGCAACGAAAAATATTCATTCTCTTTCTAGATTATAAAAACAACAATCGATTAAGAGTTCTAGCAAAACAAAACATATCCGGAATGTCCCTTGTGATTTTTTCTTCAACCGACCATGTGCTTTGAAGAGATTTTTCTGATAATTCCTGCAGGAATTTCTTTATGAATTAATTTTGTACTTTTCAGTGCTTTCTCCAAGAGCCCCTTTACCAGTTTTTACTGAGTTCGTCTTGAGATTCCCACGGAAAATCATTTCCAGGCTTAACAGATCTCTTGAGGAATTCCGTCAGAGAATGCATTAGAAATTCTTTTAATCATTTCTCCTGGAAGGTCATCTACTTACTTAGTACTTATAAATTCCAATTGTTAGTTTTAAGAATCCTCCTGCGTTCATTAATTTGTTTAGGATTTTCAGGAATTACTGAGAATTTCTTCAAAAACTGGTATGAAAAATTCTAGGAGTCTCATCAAAAATGTCTACCAGATCACCCAACACGGAATTATTCCACAAATGCCTCAGAGAGTTGCCAACAGTTTTTCCAAATTTGCTTTTGAAATTCTTCCTAAAATTTCTCTACAGGAAATTTGGAAAAAGTCACAGCAAAAATAATCTAGACTTCCTGCAAAATAATGGATTGACTTTTCCAGATGTCGCTGTAAAGATTCATCTTAATATTCTATAAGAATTTCATGAGCAATTGACAGAGTGCTTCGTGAAGCCCAAGCAGGACAGTTCGGTTTTGCGTCGTCCGATAGATTTTGCTAAACCGTGAGTTTTCGTCGCCGGAGAATTTTTTTCCCTGTTTTGGAGCGTCTTGCTGGGTAGGTATTTGGGAAGGCCCAAGCAAGACGGTTTGTTTTCGGGACGCCAAGAAGTTTTGCTGTCAGTGACAGTTTTGTGTGCAGTCGAGAATGGATTACCAACTGGTGAGTTCGTTTCATGCTTATGATAACACATTTTTTCTTGAAGCGTAACTTTTATGTAATATTAAAACAAACTTTGTATGGTTCGTCACTATAAGTGTCGGCACTATGCTTTTTTCTTATACAATTTCAATATGCATATATTTTTCTCTTTTTGACATTATTAAAAAATATCTTTTGAATTGTTCGACATTGTGAATGTTGACGTATTTTCTAAAACTTCTACCATATCGAGACAAAATGCACAGTAATACTCATATGTAATTTTCAACCAATCTATGTATGGTTCGGTACTACAAGTGTCGGCATTATTCCTGTTTCATATAATTTAATTATATTAAACATGTAATTTTCAGTTTTCGTCATTAATAAAAACGTCTTTTGAATTGTTTGACATTATAGATGTTGACGTAGTTTTTGAAGCTTCTACCAAAAACTTCTCGAGACAAAAATACAAAACAAGCTTTAAATATAAGTCGTATATTTCCCCCTTGTCCATGGATCGCATCACCGACCAGAGGTGACTCCCAGATCATTTCCTCCCTCAATAATAAACACCCTTCCCGTGGTGATTGTGGAGATGCAGAGGTGTACTTGGTCTCTAGAAGCAACAATCATTACACCCTAACATTCCTTTCCCATCCCAACTGACTGTAAGGACTTGGCCAGCGCCGTTATTGATCAATAATATTAGATCTGCTAAAATAGCACTTCGAGAGTAAGCGAAAGCTCCCATCCCTTATTCATTTGGATCGTAGTGCAATTCTTACCAGTTCCGATCAATCACGGAGTAGCAAACATTGACATGTACAGTCAGTCTATGCTATGCTATGCTATGCTATAAGAATTCCATGAGCAATTAACAATAAATCAGTTGGGAAAATGTTGTTCAAGATTTTTTAGAGAAGTTCTCCGCAGATCTATCTGAATTTTATACACAGATAATTCTCGATTACTTTTTTAAATCGACGTAAGTAACTTTTATACGGTTATGGTAAAATCAATTAAGAAGAATCTAGGGACGAATGACCTTCGGGTTAAAGTCCCTCACAAACAACAAACAAACAAATTAAGAAGAATTACAACCTTTCTTCGGAAACTGTTTTAAAATGAATCAACTTTTAAAAAGATTTATGCCGTGCACATAGCTTATATTTTTCATACAATCAGCTCGCGTTCAGTTACAAAGTAGTTTCTATTCTTTTCCACAAAAAAATTATGACAACATGATAATCCGCTTCATTTAGTTACTTACGACGTGTTTGTACCAGTGTAAAATCGACTCAAGTAGTGTTTTGGTTTGATTCGTGGTTAAGTCCATACAACGGAGCGGTGAAAGTAGCGGTTAGGTTGCGAAAGTTGAGAATCTTACTTACGCCGTTTTGTTAATCCGGAAATGAAACGTTCTAGTAGTTAAATATAGAGTTGGTTTGGGGTGGAACGTGTCTGCGAAACACGTAGGATCGATAAAGTAAGTTTATTTACTTTTCTGACTTGAGTCTGTTTGAATAAGTTTTGGAGAATTATTTTTTCAGATTTTTCTCAAATCAAGGGTTGTTCCTTGATCTCGTCTTCCTTACATTTAACATTTAACATTTATTAACATATAAATTTTACACATAATTGACATAACAATCATTCAACTGGTTAATAACTGTGAATTGGAGCCCCCAGTGAGCTTTAAGCTCTTTGAAGGGGGCTTTTCTTAAAAACTCTTCCAAAAATATATGCATTTTTTTCGAAAATGCTAAATAAGAAATGTTTCAAGCATTTTAAAATTCCTATATTATTCCTAGCAGGACACATTCAACTATTCTTTCGAAAGCTCTTCCGCGAAAATACTCAAAGATTTCCAGAGTTATTTGTTCAGGGTTTTCTTAGATAATTATATTATTGTTTCCCTTAGATTCTTCCGAAAATTTAACAGAGATTCATCTGAGTTTTTTTTTCTTCAAACCGCACTAACGATTCTTCTGGGATATTTTGAAGAAATTTTTCCCCAGGTTTAATAAGAATTTGCAATTCATTCCTGAACTTCTCAAAAAAAACTCCAAAAGTTCCATCAAGTTTTCTTTCAGTATCTAAAAATAACACCATTTTTTTGCGAATGGTAATCTCAGGATTCTTTCAAAAATAACATTTCAATTTTTCCACTCTTCATTTTTTGGTTCAAAAACTAATATCAGGAACACCTCAATATTTTTAGGGATTGCTTTACACAGTAATTTGTAAAGCATAGAGTAATTTGCTTTACAACTTACTCTATGCTTTACAAATTACTCAAAAGAATCACATAAAAAAGAAAGTTTGAAAGACCTTTTTTTTAATAATTGCAGCTTAAACATAATTTGGAAAAATATACTTAATTCCTGTCGTTATACTCAAGAAATAAATCGTACAATTTCTGATACTTAGCGGGGTCTGTAGCCTTGAGGTTACGCTTTCGCTTCATAAGCGGAAGGTCATGGGTTCGATTCCCAGCCCTTCCACAAAAAACCAGTCCAGCCAACAGAAGACGCCTCACGGAGGACCGTGCCTTGGGGAGCAAATCCATCCTCCGTCAGTATCAGATGGTGACTGAGACAAACTGACCCTCTTCGCAGGCAGCTGGCCTCACTTACAGCAGAGCTCTCTCTTACCTGCTCGGTGTGAGAGTAAAAGAGTGGGAGAGAGTGAAAGTAGAGTAAAATGTAAATATAGATAAGTTTAAAATAGATCTGTATCGGTAAAGAAGCTACAGATCAACTGATTCCCCGGCACAGTAGTGGCCACAAGCACAGAGTGCCTAAAAAAAATATCTGATACTTGATAACAGGGCCGGATTTTCAAATGTGGGGGCCCGGGGGCCATTGTCTTGTGGGGGCCTTTTTCCCAGAAAAAAAATACATTTTATATTGTGTATTTCTTTCATTACTGAACTGCGAAGTGCGGCCACATAAGTGCGAAAGTGTGAATAAAAGTGCGGGATTGCATTGAATCCTGTTGATGTATTCAGAGTACTTATTCTTTGATTTACGAAGAATAAGTCCCCCGAAGACACCTACCCGATTTGATGCAATTGCGCACTTTTATTAGCGTTTCCGCACTTGTAAAAACTTCTGCGATAGTCCAGTGGTGAAAGAAATGCGCAATATTTTTTCTGCAAAATATTCGAATTATGCGTGTTTTATTTCTGCATCAATAGTCAAGTTGCTGGAAATACAGATTAATATAACAGATTTGAGTTGAAGAAATTTGTGTGGGGCTGGTAGCAAGTCTTTTTCTAGAAACTTGGTCTCTTTTTTTCAAGGAAGGTCTCTAGTTTATTCAAAATGTGTGTCTAAAGTCTATTTTTTTTTCTTATTTGGATTACAGTGAATCCTGATGCAAAACTCTACAGATTGCAGAGAAAAATTCAAAGACTTGGACGCGGATATTCAACAGGTTCTTCAAGGCTTCCGTCTTACATGTCTTGAGGTAAAAGTTCAAGAAATCTTCTAGTGAATTGTCCAGAGATTCAGGAACTCATATAGGGATCCTTCTAGAAATTCTTCTAGAGATTTCTCTTCGAAATCTAAAAAAAAAATCATCCAGCGGTTTTTTTAAATAAGATTTAAGGATTTACTCCAGGAAAACCTTGAGCACTCCAACAATACGACCTTCAGTAATTTCCTCAGGGATTACCCCGATTTTTTTTTCCAAACACTATACTAAGAGTTCCGCCATATATGTTTTCACTAATTCTTCAACCGAATGCTCCAGTTGTTATTCAAGGAGATCATACACATATTTTTTGTTGATGTTCTTAATTTAAATCTTGGAGGATATACTTGGGAAATTGATGGAAGAGTCACCGGAAGCTCCGGAAGCTAGAGAAAATCATGCAAAAATACAAACAGTAATACTGACGGGTAGGGGCCCATATAGCCGTAGTGGTAAAATAATCAGAATATTCTTTAGAAACTATCCTTGAACTTTATCCTTTCTTGAATTCTGGTTTTCTAGAATTCTACACAAACATTCAAACCAAGAATATGGAAATTCTGTCAATATTTGGTAAAATTATTTTTGAAAAAGTGTTTTAAGGAAGATCAATACAAATTTCTTTATGAATATCTTTAAAAATCTTTTCCCCCTGCGCAGTTATTTTGCTACATGTTTCTCTACAGATTCATTTGCTATGCTAATTTCGAAAGGGAAAGTTTTTCTAGGTGTTTTCAACAAATTTCCTCAGAAGATTCAAAGGCAAGGGACATTGAACAATATTTTTTTCCAACTATTGAATAATCCTTGGATTTTAAGTAAAATTTCTAAAAATAGACTTTTTAGAATTTTTGAAATTTTTTGACAAACCATTTTAAGGAATTTCAAAGAAAAATTTCTAAAATAAAACCTTTAGCGAAATGTCTCAGTATTTGACAGAATCAATTATTTTTGGAGCAATTGCGAGGAGAACTGAACTTTTGAAAGATTTTGTTATATTTTTTAGGTTAATCCGGGAATATTTTCCGGAATCAATTTGCTAATGAAAAATTAGATATAGAAGCAATGGATGTACACCAGGAGGAATTCGTTTTGAAAGTATAAACAAGTCCCAAAATATTATTTGACTAATTTCCAAGAGATTTGCAAAGGTTCAGTAGCCACCCTTCAATATTCATTGAGGAATTAGATTATACTAAAATTCCATAAAGAAAATCGAAAAATTTTTGAAACATTTTTCTACAAATCTGTTGGAAAATCGTCAAATTATTTATGAAAAAATAAGTTTTCTTAAAAAATATTGTTAAAGCAATATAGGGGAACTTACGTATTCTCGGCAGTCTAAGCCGATGCCGCGCTTCTTTTGTAATTTTCTCGGACATTAGCTGACAAATTCCGTGTTTGCCTGTTTACATACATGCGTTGCTAAATCATCTATCGATTCACACCGATAGACTTGTCAACATATGTTTCGAAGCGTTTTTACATCGCTGCGAACATCTCTTGTCAGTGTGACTATTGTCGGCAGCCTCATTCTCTTCGGCAGCTTTCCCATAACAACTGCAGGCGAATCTGTTCGGCAGCTCCAAATCAGTCGTATTTTGAGGCGTCTTCATTTGAATTGATGACATCTCTGGCGATATTGTTTGTACAGCCTGGGAAATCTCGTCAGTGGGAAGCGGACAGAGCAAAGAATCATCTGCATGTTTTAATTGATTGGTTTTGAAGGAGCAAAACTATGTATTTGGCGTTTGAAATTTGATTGCCGATAATAGTCGAATGGTGCCGAAGCCGTAAGTCTCCCTATTTACTCGAAAAAAAAAATCATCTTAAACTTCAAATAAAAAAAAATCTTTAATTAGAAAAAAAAACTTCAGAAATCAAAGAGAGAATTGACTGCTGGAATGAAACACCTTGGTCGATTTTGTTACACTTTTTCACACTGGGTAAATTTCTGCCATTCATCCGCAGAAAACATGACCATGTCGAAATTCCTTTAAAGTTGAATCTCATTTCTCGACAAAAAAAAACTTGCTATGTACTATTTGAGAAATTCCTTTAGTAATTTTTTCTATTAGTTCAATTATTTTCTCGGACATTATACGTCAGTTAAGATAAATGTATGCATTTCTTTAGCGAATTTGGAAATCATCATCACCGGATACCTCGAGCAGGGTTTACTCTAAAAACAGAAAAATCAGAATGCAGTGAATATGCTGCTTTATGCTGAAAAAGCATTATTTGGATTATTCAGTAAAAAAACGAATTTTGGGAATCAAACTTCCAGGATATTGACGCTTTATTTTTGTACCACAGTATTTTCTTTTAAACGGAGATTTCGAAAAATTGCGCGTATCGCATAGTTCCAACAGTAAGCAATGTCAGAACCACCACGCTGATGCTGTGTAAGGCAAGTGAGGGTTTCTCCCTATAGTTGTACATCGTAAAATAACGTAACTACTGAAGAGATTTTTGTCAATAACAAGAGTCATGTACATTCATTTAGAAGATTTTGCTTCATGATAAACCCTTTTTTTTATTTTTATTTTTATTATCATCTAAAATTCGGCGAGGGGGAGGTGAATTGATGATTCTGGAGGGAGCCAGGCTCCCCTGAGCCCCCCCACTGTTCCTACGCCAATGGAACCAGTAGACGCCATAGAGCGCTGCATATGACGAGCCTAACCTCACTTATTTGACGGCTGCTGGTCCTGTTGTTTACGTTTCGGACGTCGTTTTTTCCATCATTTTTTCATCTTCGCATTTCTATCACCAGCATGCTGATGGTGACGATTTTCCACGGTAGGAAGATAGAATAATACGATCCGTGGGTATCTGCAGTGGATTTGACCTCTCCTCGCAGCAAACTTTCACGAAATTAAGAGTGATTCGAAAAAAGTACTAAGTCCAAACTGTAAACAACAGGACCAGTATCTGTCAAAATTGATGCGTGACGTCACAGTGCAGTGGAGTATTTGAGATCACTTGCATCCTCAATGTGTGAGTACTGGTATGAGAGCGCCAATTGTCAGTGAATCAATTGTCACCCAACACGCGGCAATAAAGGCATTATCATCTCCTATTCTTGTTGCAACAATTTTTTTTCCACAACAGCAGTTTATCGCCACTTCAGCAGAATATGAAAATAATCGATCACAACGTGCGCATTTTCTGGGCTTCGCATTGAACTTTCTCCATGTTGGTAAACATTGGCACATTATCGAATAGCATTCGTAAAACAAATTTAGTTTTGTGTTTAAAATAGGGTTTTGTTCTACTTCGTCGTAAGCCTGCAACATAGATTCATTATCCAAGTGTAATTTTGTGAAAGCTGTTATGGTTTGTACACTTGTACACCAAAAATGCAATAAAACTACTGTATTTGAGTAAATAACTTCAGTTCAATTATCCACTTTGCACTTTTTCACCGAAATCGCATGGACGAACACGATTTGAGAGAAATGCTTAGCGATCGACTGAGCCACACCACTTTCCAACACAAACTTCTTCCCGCCCCCGTGGGTGACTTACATCACCGGACACTTATTTTCACTATGGAAAACCTTCGTACTTCTTCAATGAAGGATTTCATTCCAATCACACGCCGTAAAACAACAATAAATCACCAAATTTTACGAAATTTCCTCAACCGCCGCGTATAATTGAGAATGTACACAAAGTTCAATCCGTCGTACTGAGAAAAAAAAAGCTAGTGCGCATCAATGTGTGCGCGATGCTCGACGTAAAAATACGGTTCCTTTGATTGTGTTGTTTTCGCTGTACTGTGAGCAAATGTCATAATTGTACGGTCAAAAGGAATTGTGTTCATATGTTCGGGCGGAATTTTGATGACGAACAATTAATTTTAAAGAAATTTAGTATATTCCATCATGCTGAAGGAATGGAGAGAGATGCCCGTAGATCTATATATTCTAGTAAAACATTTTATTATAGCGTTGATATGTTGTGTTTTAACCACTCAATACACACAGTGAGCCGTAAGTTGTGAGACGAATCTGGAAACTGATTGCGACGGAGTTGAAAACAAAACGACGGATTGAGAATACGGTAAGATGCTTTTATTTTGCATTATTTCCAAAAAGAGATCAAGATTTATCAAAATGTTATTGTACAATGCTAAAGCCGTTTTGAGAAAGAATTGTTTGGCATCGGTTTGTATCAGCATCATTCACTGCAATACTGGGAAAATTGCAGTTTGCACTGATCAATGCTTAATACGATGGATACTAGCACATCACCCTAACTGATTAATCACGAGTTGAAAAGGTTGCAACAATGTTGCGCCCTGTGATTGTCATTACAATTTTGCTTTTGATTGTATCCCTATTCGCAAAAGTTGGGACAAACGTTGCTTTGTTGTTTGTTTTTCATCTGTTTAGATGACAATTTGATTCAGTGCTCATTTTTATAACAAACAATAACAGCGCTGGCTCTGTCCGAATGCAGGCTAATTTGGGGATGAGAAGGAAATGTTTTTTACTTGCTCCATGCAAACCGAAGAATCCTCTGTACTTCCAACAAAAAATGCTATTAAAACTATGCAACTAAATAACTAGATATGTTGCCCCACCCATCATTACTGTACAGATGCTGCGATTATAATACCGCTGACAGGAGCTCATACCTCATCTTCCACTGGACCACAAAAACAACCAACGGTAACAAGATTGTGCAGACATCCCACATTTATTTACTCAATCCCCGTCCCCTCGGATATCCGCATGTGTGACTGCAAATAGACAAGGTAGAAAAAGGCGTTGCATTGACAGCCGTTATGTTTAGGTACTCGTCTCTGCTTCGAAGTTCCTAGACCTGCGGGTCGTTAGCTCGTTGACAGTGTGATGGAGAAGGCTCTGACGTCCCTTTTTCCTAACGAGATCTGAGCGATGCGACTGCTGATGATTCCTGATGCAGCTGGCTACATTTGACAAGCAGTTAGGAAAAAAACTGCATCATCATACCTTATT
This sequence comes from Aedes aegypti, assembly GCF_002204515.2. Lineage (NCBI taxonomy): Eukaryota > Metazoa > Arthropoda > Insecta > Diptera > Culicidae > Aedes > Aedes aegypti. The sequence goes on along the minus strand of NC_035109.1, from coordinate 43,756,079 downwards.
ACATCACACCGCGAGAGACAATCATCGGGAATCTCAAAATGACCGAAAATTCCATCGATTTAGCTGTGGGATCGCAGATCGAAAGACAACGGCCCAAAAGATTGTCCATCATCCGTCACGCACATGGAATCGACGTCGAACCGAAGGGACGACTCGAGACAGAGCCTTGAATAGGTCCCGTACGGTTTTTGAGTGATGACCCCGAAACAAAAGCGACGGATAAATGCTCGATCTGTTGGTCTGTCTGCAGGTATATTGAGGTACACTGAGATCTTCTTTTAGGTTATTAGTCTGGATACCTATATGAAAAACTAGTCTTCGAAAATCCTGAAAGTCCTAGTCTTCTAGTAGTTACTTTTATGCATCCGAATACCTTAACTCGGAAGAGTTAATGAGTTTAAAAATACATATTTAGGATCATCATGGGTATCGAAGTTTACGTGAATAAAAGTATCGTAAAGGGAAGTTTCAGTGTACGGGTCTCCGAAGGGGCTTTGAGCGACAGACAGACCGTCGCGTCGCTTGGAACATTCAATGATGACTTCCCCGTTCGACTTTTGGTCCATCATCATCATCATGTCAAGCTATTCATACATCCCCGAGGCGTTCCTGGTGTGTGGAGTAGTGGACCCGTTCTTGGCCTTGGTGGTTACGCTTACGCATATGCAGGCTGCTGCTGCAAAAGGAGGGAAGACATTACCGAGATTTATGAGTGTATAATTAAGATGATTGATAAAAAGGTGAAAATATTTATAAACATTACCAACCATCGAGGGACGTGGCTTTGAGGAGTGAGTGCGCAAGGTTCTTAAGCGGACAACTTGGTTATATTGTGGTTAATCACGGATCGACTCGCACAGTGGGGGTGGGTCCATGCTTTATTACTATTATTGTCGAACGCGTAAAGGAATGTGGACAAACTTGTTGCTGGGGCAATACTGTTCGGGGTGAGGTGATACAACTGGATCCGTAGGACATCACTTCAGTTCAAGGTTGTTAATTTATTATGGTTGCTAACAATCATATTTTTACACGATATTGTTCTTTTGTCAGGTCTTTCTTGAGATTTAGTTCAAACCGGTTAACAAAATAGCTGAAATTTAAATAGTTTAAAATTATATTGGATATTTTATTAGGGATTTTATTTTGCAAATACTGGTGTTTTGCGCGTTGATGACCAAATGCCTTAAATCATCCATTCTAGCACGTCAAAAATTCTGCAAAAAGTTGCATACTGCATTTTAGGCAAATTCAAAAAAGGCCACTTGAGGGTCTCAGAAACCAAATCGAGATGCGTTCACTATTCTTGAGCAATTCTCGCTGAAACCAGGCCGCCATCGGCACCCATCGTTAGAATTCCAATTTTATGTCACTGATCGCTATTTTTCGATAAAACTTAAGGGTGGTTCTTTCTGTTTTCTCAAATTGGTGGACCCCTCGTACGCCAGCTAGCTGAACAGTTTGCGAAAAAGCCCATTTTTCGATAAATCTTGGCTATTTCTTCACAGGATATGTCTCATATTTCGCTTGGAACACATAGCAAACTTAGTGGCATCTGATGGTAATCTCAGAATTTAAAACTAGCGGTGCGCTAATGGTGAAAAAACGATTTTTCTAACAAAATGTAAGATCGCGGCCAAATTCAAAATGGCCGCCAAAATGTTTTCGAGTTCAAATGAAAGCTATATCCTTTCTCTATTTGATGCCACTAAGTTTGCTATGTGTTCCAAGCGGAATATGAGACATATCCCGTGAAGAAATAGCCAAGATTTATCGAAAAATGGGCTTTTTCGCAAACTATTCAGCTAGCTGGCGTACGAGGGGTCCACCAATTTGAGAAAACAGAAAGGACCACCCTTAAGTTTTATCGAAAACTAGCGATCAGTGACATAAAATTGGAATTCTAACGATGGGTGCCGATGGCGGCCTGGCTTCAGCAAGAATTGCTCATTTAGCGATTTCTATAAGTATTATGATTTTATTTGTTTTATGATTTTATTTGTTTCGTGAATTTGGGATTGGTGAATCCGATGCCGCTATAAGAAATCTTCCAGCTCGTCATAATTTTGAGCTCCAGGTCTCCAAAGTTGTGTAAATTACTGGTTTCATTAATGTTCACATGAAATTCAAACTGTGATTTATCAACTGTGAATAGAAATCAATTAGAAAATTATTGTTTCGGATAGGGCAAAAAAATCGCTACACGTCTCGATAGCAGCAACAGCAATCGATTCGCAGTAATCGAATATTGTGCATATAACTGTTAGATCTAAAGTTCCAATATTTTTATAAATTCACTTGCAACGGTGCCGTACTATTAGGATTAGCTTAAAAAATCTGTCCAATTAAACGTCAACCTTTCTCCGTCTAAGCCTTCCATCGCCAGCCGTCCATCAAACTGCAGCGGGGCATTTTTTTTAAATTATCGGACAGGTTTGGGCCGGAGGTTCTCCGATTTGCATGAAATTTTCACCAGAGGTAGAGCTCGTGGATACATGACCAAAAGTGAAATTCAAAAAAATTATAGTGGCCTATTTTCCCGGAAAACCCTAGATGAATTTTCACGATTTCTCTATATACCTCAAACTTTGAAAATTCATATCTCCTGAACTATGCATCGTAGAACAAAAGTTTTTTAGTGAAATCGAAAGGAAATTTTCTCAGCAATCTGATAAAAATATAAAAAGAAAAACATTTTTCGGAAAATTTTTCACCATGGAGAAAATTGTCGGAAAAATAGCGAAAAAACTATCGTCTGTATCATGAAAAATTTTCAAAAAAATATTTTTTGTTTCATCAATCCATACCCTAACTTTCGTCCATAGACGTCAAAGTGGTATCTTTTACCATTTAGGCGACAGAACTGAAAAACCGATGACCACCCGCACGCTTCCCATAGGAAAATGTGTGCTATTGTGGGCCTCATAACCGTGCGCTAACGGCGGCAGTAATTTACACGCATTGTAAGTGTAACACAGTAAACCATCCTTTCCTTTCCAGTCAGAAGAAGCTTTTCGTCAATCGGACCACTCTCCATTGGTCAGTTGGGTGTTTTGTGTGCCTTTCATCAGCAATGTTATTTAGTATTAAAGCTAACAGCCTCTATGAAAGCCGCACGGGAAGTTCTTGTTACAATCAATCATTATGGTAACGTTTGAAGGATCAAATCTCAAGATCCACTTTCTTTGAAAACTTATGAATATATTGTTAATATGTTGTTTCGGCCAGGACGTCTTTCCTACTTTGTGTCTTTTACGATACAACGGACAGCAAATCAAGCGAACGGCTTCACTTTAACAGATTTATTACCACTGAGAGGCAGCATGCCTACTCAGTGGAGAAACGAAAGAAACTACATTCTTACTAATTCAATGGGTGCGCCTTATATAGGCGCACGATACGGCTTGACAAAACATACAATAATTATTCATTACGCGCGTACGCTTCTCATTACAGTTTGGCGCGCTGTTGGATTGGCGCCAACTGTAGAGGCTGCACGCTGACTGGCAGTGGAATATTCCACAGCAGCCATCAATGGAACAATAGATAGCGTCCCTGAGTGTTATACAGTTGATTGATATTATTAACATGCAAATACTATACTATATTCTTCCAAGGAACAATCAGAATTTATATCAAATATATCACTTTGTATAGAAAACAAAACTGTAAATTTATTCGCGCGTTTTTAGTTAATTATCTAATCATTTGATAAATTGAACAAAATTTGAAAAAGGCAAGAAAATTACAAATAGCACTTTATGTATGCATAAATATCCTTTTTGCTTTGCAACTATATGATACTGAGGGTCAAGCATGGGAAACACTCACTCAGTTATTGTGTTTCCCTCGAAAGCCGTTTTTTTAACCAAGCCGAACGTTTCAATTTCCAGTGCCCATTCTGCTTCTTCGGCGAGCACTAAGCGAAACAAAAAACGGCATCTGATCAGTCGAATGCAATACCAAAATTCGGACAAAGGACAAACATTTGAAAAGGGCCCAAGAGGTCTTGAGCTTTTTTCAGAAACGTTGCTGTTGAGCCCTTTTGAGCCCGCTCACGCAAACTAACCCCACTATCAGAAAGATTGGTGTTAGCTCTTCCTGATAGTGGTATTGGTGAGCGTGATCGAGTTGAATTGGGTTCAACAGCGGTTTGCAAAGCCAATGTTTACCAATGTCGATGTGCTCTTTTGAAATGTTTGTCCAGGAATGATTGTTTACATTCTGATTCTGTTCGGATGGCATTCGGGTTTGAGTGCTAATGAGCGTTCACTGACTGGCAGTCCACACCACGGAATGATTCAGTGAGTAGGAATCCTCTCAGTCAGTTCAATGCATTCGGCGAATGGATGCTAAGTGCATTAACTCGTGCCTCGCAGATACAAGTGTATTGGTATTCACTTCTCTTAGCGGTCCTTCCGATTGTCGCTTTTACACAATCGGTTTCGACGCTTTCATGCTACACTCCGCCTAGGACGGTTCAGCTATCACTGAATGTTCGATAGCAGCAGATTTGTTGGCTATTTTTCATCGGTGGAATTCTGGTGAGTGAGTGAATTTTCCCATGCTTGCTGAGGGTCAGTTCCTATTACCTATATCATTAACCCGTATAGGCCTGAGTGAAAGCAAAAATACTAAAACCCTCACCGCTCAGCGAATACGTAACGGATTCAAATAATATTTTGTCAGTATACTAGCTCACATATCTTGTTTCTAAAAGTGGCCAGAGGAACTCGGGAATATTCCTGTGGCTGGAGTTATTCCAGTGGGTCACTGGGTCAAGTCGGGTGAAAAAGGGCGATTTTTTGGGACATGACAAGTTAACTTTATTTATTTGTAATGGCAATAATTTTAATTTGCATAAATCATTAAAATCTGACACTCAACATCCCAAATAAAGAGTTTTTCACCGTTTAGAGAGTACCAGATGTGGCTACTCGGACTTAATGCCCAGAAGAACCGACTATATATTTGTTAGATATTACACCGTTTCAGTTCTCTTGAAGTAGGAATCAAACAAAGCAGTTTACTGAAAAGCATTCCCATAATGTTGACACAGATGCTTACATACAAATTGACCACTTTATCGTAAATTTGAGGCGCCCGGGGACACGGAAATGATCATTTGAAGGATTAAACAAATGCAATACATAAGGTTATCCAATTAAATCATTTCTCAAAAGTTTTACACTGATGCGTTTCACTTAAAACTTCTTGGTAAAGTGGCCACATTATAGACGATTCCGGAAATTATTTGTGACTTGAAATTTGCCTACCTACAGGGGCACAAAACCACGACACCCTTTGCATCCGACCTGACCCAGTGATCCACCGGAATACCTCCTGCCACAGGAACATTTCCGAAATCCTCTGGCCACTTTTAGAAACAAGATATGTGAGCCAGTATACTGACAAAATATTATTTGAATCCGTTTAGTATTCGCTGAGTGGTGAGGGTTTCAGCATTTTTGCTTTCACTCAGGCCTATACGGGTTAAATGTTAGGATCGTTTTCAATTAAAGACTGTTGGTCTCAATAGTAAACGTTACGAATAAAGGACCAACAGACCAGAGGAGAGTGCTCCGATTGACGAAAAGCTTCTTCTGACTGGAAAGGAAAGGATGGTTTACTGCGTTACCCTTACAATGCGTGTAAATTACTGCCGCCGTTAGCGCACGGTTATGAGGCCCACATTAGCACACATTTTCCTATGGGAAGCGTGCGGGTGGTCATCGGTTTTTCAGTTCTGTCGCCTAAACGGTAAAAGATACCACTTTGGCGTCTATGGACGAAAGTTAGGGTATGGATTGATGAAACAAAAAATATTTTTTTGAAAATTTTTCATGATACAGACGATAGTTTTTTCGCTATTTTTACGACAATTTTCTCCATGGTGAAAAATTTTCCGAGAAATGTTTTTCTTTTTATATTTTTATCAGATTGCTGAAAAAAAATTTCCTTTCGATTTCACTAAAAAACTTTTGTTCTACAATGCATAGTTCAGGAGATATGAATTTTCAAAGTTTGAGGTATATAGAGAAATCGTGAAAATTCATCTAGAGTTTTCCGGGAAAATAGGCCACTATAATTTTTTTGAATTTCACTTTTGGTCATGTATCCACGAGCTCTACCTCTGGTGAAAATTTCATGCAAATCGGAGAACCTCCGGCCCAAATTGTCCGATAATAAAAAAAAATCCCCAGCGGGTGATAAGGAACTCACTCAAACGTTTTGTTTTTTTAACAATTGTAGTTTAGTTACTTCAAGAATTCGATGACATGTTTCGTGCAGTCAAGTTTGATCAATACGAAGTTATATTTTTCTCTGAATGTTGCGTTCTCATCAATTATTATCTGTAGCATTCCTCTCTGATAAGGAACAAACATTTTCATTGCGAATTCACTTCGTTACCTGTGGTGTCAGTATTAAAAAAGTCTTTATTAAGTTGTTATGGACAGCTTTTTTTTCGCCTTGCGAATGCTCGCAGCTTCCAATTGAGCTTGACAAAAAAAAAATGTACACAAGTAGTCCTCTCAACTCGCTGTGCATTCCGCTATTCATTTAAGAGGGCGCTCTTATCATATTGTCCACTATTAACGATTCTTTCAACTCGCCATCAATTTATTTAAGCAGTCCTCTAAACTCACTGTGTACTTCAATTTTAATTGAAAATGTTTTCTATTTTTACAATATACATAACATTACAATATACATAAAAGGTGACGGTTCTTACAGCAAACAATCCGATCTCAGCGGTCCTCACAACTTGCTATTAATCGATTTACAAGTGGTCCTTCAAACTCACTATTATTCAAAGATCACAATGCACTATTACCCTATCTGCTGATTTCTGCGGTCCTCTCAACTCACTTCAAATCTCTTCAAAAGCAGTATTTTTCTCAATTAATTTTACAATACAAGTGAAAGCTGGCGATCCTAACAACGCGCTCTTACCCTATTTACTGATTTTTGCGATTCTCTCAACTCGCTACAAATCTCTTCAAAAATGATCATATCAACTCGCTCTACAATATAAGAAAAAGGTGGCGTTTCTCGCTATTCGTCAGAGGTCACCACCTTACAACGTGTACTTACCCTATTTTCCGAACTCAGCGGTCCTCCCAACTCGTTATTATTCCAAGGTGGCGGTCCTCACAACGCGCTCTTACCCTATTTACTGATGTTTGCGGTCCTCTTAACTTGCTACATATCTCTTCGCAAGCGGCCCTCTCAACTCGCATTACAATGTATGTGAAAGGTGGCGGTCCTAACAACGCGAACTTACCCTATTTTCCTATATCATCTCGAAACGATTTCCGTATGAAAACAATTCTTAAAAAAACAAGTGCATTCAACCGAAACGGAAGGGTCAACAAAACATGCGAGTGTTACCAGAGCTTAACCTTTATGTAATCAAACGGTCACTCTGATCACGAAACGTCAAAATCTCATGGTAAACAAAAACCCAACTGATTGCAGATGTCTTCTGGATTGCCTTATTCGTCATCAAACGTCAGCATCCACCGCAAAATCGCTAGTGTTTGAAGGTGATGATTACTTCCAAAATGCGAAATCATCACCTCTAGCTTAGTTCTAATACCCTCCGTTATATGAGAAATGAAGGCGCTTCGATAGTCACAAGTTTCTCGTTAAACAGTTAATTGAGCTGCTACTCCGATCGGGAAACGTCACAAGCTCATGGTAAACAAAAAACCAACTGATCGCAGCTGTCTCATGGATTGCCTTATTGAATATAGTCAAATGTAATGCGCCACCGTCATAGAGTGCGCTAAGGGAGAACGAAAGAAATCTCGATTACTTTTTCAAATCGACGTAAGTAACGGGTTTGAGAAAATTAATTCAGAAGAATCACAACCTGTCTTCCAAAACTGTATTAAAATGAATCACCTTTTACACATTTTTTCGACGTGTATATTGCTTAAATTAGGCATACAATGAGCTTGCGTTTAAAAACTACAGAGTTCCTATTATTTCACACAATAATTTTATTCAGTTACTTGCGACGTTTTTCTACCAGTGTAAAATCGACTCAAGTAGTGTTTTGTTTTAATTCGTGGTTAAGTCACTTTGTCTCTCCATACAGCGGGGTGGCGGTCTCCGTACAGCGGTTAGGTTGTGAAAGTTGAAAATTTTACTTTCGTCGTTTTGTAAATCCAAAAATTAAACGTTCTAAATGTGAAAAATCGATTTGGTTCAAGGGAAAACGTGTGGAGTTTCGTCTGCGAAACACGTAGGATCGATAAAGTAAGTTTGTATACTTTTTTGACTTGAGTCTATTTACGAAATTTCTTGCAAAAATCTTTGAACCGTAATCCTTGGAAAAATAGGTACTGAGGGAGATTTGGAAAATATTAGGAATAATAAAATGACCTACTGGGTGGTAAAACAACGTTAGACGGGTCAACTAGTCAAAAATGAAATCCGGGAGGTTTTTTTGCGAAAGTCCTCAATAAATTTTTAAAGAAATATTTGAAGGGATCTGAAAGAGTTCCTGAAAAGAACCGTGCAAGAGTTATTAAGAGATAATTTGCGAGATCACAGTAATATTGGTATGTTATGTATGCAATAAATGAAGTATGCAATAAATGAAAATTTGGAGGAATGGGTAGAAAAATCTTTGAGTCATTTTTTTAAATATAATTTTAATGTATAATTGTAAGAGTTTCTGAAAGGAGTTCTGTGAAAAATATATTTATTTAAGTAAAGAACGTTTTCAAATAAGCATGAAGCATTCCAGAAGAAAGCCATAGAATGTGAAGATTCTTTATCCAAAATTTTAAATTGAAAGACGTTCCTAAAATTTTCAAATTTAAAATTGTTTGCTTATGTTGGGTAGATTATGATAAGCTGTACTATAAGTTGACTGTATTTTTGTCATGTGAAAATTAAACTTGAATTCTTCCAGGAACTGTTTAAAGGATTCTTTCAAAAATACTTTCAAATATTCCTTCTTAAATTAGTCCAAAAATTTCAAATGGTGTTTTCTCAATTTTCTTTCAAGAATTTCTCCGTTCGGAAATTTTCTCCTGCATTCTAACAGTAATTAACTCAAAATTAAAAAAAAAATCTGGTAGGGTAATTGAAATTTTCCATGCTTCAGTAGTATAGAAAGTAGTTTCTTCCTAATCTTCCTCACGAATAAACCTTAGAACGCAATTACCTTTCTTAGATTGGTTCCGAAAGGGCTCCAGGAATACTTTCTGTAATTCATCCAGAAATTCTGCTACAAGTTGCCCCAGAAATTCTACAGGGGTTCCTTTTTCACAAGAAGGTTTCTAAGGAATTCCTGCATGGATGCTTCCAATAATTCCTCCAGTGAAGTCTTTGCGGGAATTTTTCCAATGAATCCTGCAGGGATTATTCCAGAGATTCTTTCAGCGATCCTTTTAGAGATTCTTGAAGCGATTTCTCATGGTATTCCTCTAGCGATTTCTCCAAAAATTGTTTAAGAGACACCTCCAAGGATTCTTCCAGGAAAACCGCTATATAGATTCTAGCCGAGATGTCCCCAAGGATTTCTCTAGGGACTCCTTCAAGGATAACTCCAGATGTTTGTACAAAAAATCCTTCAAGGATACTTGCCACCTCTAGGGATCCTACTGGAAATTACTTCACGGAGTCATCAAAGAATCCTCCAAGAGTTTCCACCAGCAAAAGTCAATTGCTGGACTCTCTGGAGGGATTCCTGAAAAAAATCATTTGAAAATTTTCTGGAGGATCCTATGTAGATATTTTGCTGAAGTAATCTCTGAATGATTGTAAAAGAAGTTTCCGGAAAAGTCTCTAGAGGAATGCCTGGAGGAGTCTCTGAAAATATTCCTATAGGAATTTCGATAAATTGCTGGAGGAATTCCCGTAGGCATCTCGGGAGGAATATCTGAAGTATCAGAACTGATATTCAGTTACGGTTGCGATAGAAAGTTGTATTTAAGAATCTCTAGAGAAATTTCTGTAGAAATTTCTGATGATAGTCTAGGAGGAATTCCTGAAGAAATCCATGAACAAATCTCTGGAGAAAATCGTTGAGTAATCACTTGAGACATTACTGCAGAAAGCACTGATAATTTCAAAATCAATCACTGTAAGGAATCCTGAAGACTTAACAAATGAATCCATGAAGGCATTCCTGGGAATCCAATGAGGTTTCCTTGAAGCCATATCTAACCCGTTTCCAAAACTACGGTTGCGGTTGAGTTTTCGAAATAATTGGAGATATAATATCTCTTTGTTTTTAGGCAAAACTTATGAATCTTGATTCATCGAATGATACCGATTGATTTTATTATCAAAATGTACAAATTTTTGATGTTTCGAAAACAATTTCGGGTATCCTGATATACAAATTTTATGTGTGATATTTGTCATGGCGTCTATTAGGATCTGGTTAAAAATCATGAATTTTAGGAAATCGTTTTATTTTAGTATAAGATGGTTTGAAAATGGTCACAGCCTACAGGAACCGGCTACGGAATATTTCGTCCAAATCTAACTGTTGGTTCTCTCAATTATCTTGTACATTTGATTTAAAAATCTTTAAATTTGATCCGTCGTATCATGGCGTATGAATTTTTGAATATGATGTGTACCAGTTCATTCTGAAATATATTTTGAGTGCCATTGTGCCAACAAAAAGAATTCAACAACAATATCTGAAAGAATTTTATCGTTATAATTTTGGTTTGAGAGTCCTAATAAAAAACTTGAAGGTTTTTAGAGGGAACTGTGAGGAAATTTTTGGCTTCAATTGTTGAAGAAATTCTCAAGGAATCTCAAGAAAAACAATTAATAAAAAAGCCTTTGAACTCATGTCAACAAATCTGCTCATAAAATGATAAGAGTTTTGTATAAATTTTTGAACAAACAGCATTCTCCATCGCAACAATAATGTTTTAATATATACTTCACTACGAATTTAAAAATACACACACTTCGTTGAAAAATGTTGTGACAATATGTATATTGAAAAATAAAGACAGAACAGCATATAAATAAGCTTGCAAATCCCCGTACCAACTTTAAATCGTCAATTGAGTTCAAGTATAAATTTGTTGCTGATCGATTGATGCAAAATGAGTTATCAGAGCGTTGATGCCTTATGGAAATGCCATGTAGAAATGTACTAAAAAAAAAAAGAATTGTATGAGAAGTAAAATTTCTTCTTCTTCTCTTTCCATATGGAATAATATAATTGGATCAATAATAATATTAATAATATTAATATTCAATTTCTTTTGATTAATTCCAAACAGTAATTGCGAAGGAGTGTTTCCCATCGATCGGCAAAAAGTATTATTAATAAAATGTTCTGCATCTGACAAAATTGGACCGAAACCTTTTGTTGGATTGCTTTCAACCAGTTTAGCTATTACTGGAGTCAAAATCCTGTTAAACCGTTCTACCTGCCCGTTAGCTCTTGGACATGCAGTAGCTATCAAAATATGTTTTACTTCATTTTCGCTATTAAATTCTTTAAAACTATTTGAAGTGAAACAACTTCCACGATTCGAAATAATTTGTTCAGGTATAGAATATGCATTGAAATAATGTTTAAGATGTTTAATTACTTCACTCGTATTTGTAGTTTTACAAGGATATAATTTTAAATATTTTGTAAAAGCGTCCATTATAACAAAAATGTATTTGTAATTACAATTCCTAAGAGTTACTGGTCCATAATGATCAATATGTATCGTATGAAAAGGTGTACTTCCTTTTTCAACTATATTCAAATAACCATCCTTTTTAAAGTTTTTCTTGGAGTATATGATACATTTCAAACAGTTATTAATATTTGTTTTAATTATGAATCGTGGTTTACGGCCAACCAGCCGAGTGGAAGTTTAACAACTACCGAAAAGCTAAACATTACATATAATTTGCAATTGGATTAGATGGACAAATTGATGTGAAGATTTGCGAAAAAGTTACACGTCTTCTCATGGCGTAGTGGTTAACGCGCCCCAACTAGAGATCGGGGAGTCGTGAGTTCGATTCTCACTGAGAAGACGTGTAACTTTTTCGCAAATCTTCACATCAATTTGTCCATCTAATCCAATTGCAAATTATATGTAATGTTTAGCTTTTCGGTAGTTGTTAAACTTCCACTCGGCTGGTTGGCCGTAAACCACGATTCATAATTAAAACAAGTATTTATCGAGCAACGGACTCATGTTCCGTAACCGGTCGTTTGAGAACGTCGCGACCCATTGGAAGCCCACACAATAGAAACCTCAGCCAGCGCAGTTGCTGGCTAGTGTAGTGTGCTATTCCTATATCTAAAAAAAAAAAAAAAAAAAAACAATGCGCTCTCGGGCTAGGCATTGGATATATATAGAAAGCGTTGTGTTTGGATGGGCATCTAATTCTTCCGAAAGAGGTGCACTTTGCGAAAGAGGACCACGTGATTATTGAGCTGAAATCGAATTCAGGTTAACTTCTGCGTTCATGAGTCCTCTCATGGCGTAGTGGTTAACGCGCCCCAACTAGAGATCGGGGAGTCGTGAGTTCGATTCTCACTGAGAAGACGTGTAACTTTTTCGCAAATCTTCACATCAATTTGTCCATCTAATCCAATTGCAAATTATATGTAATGTTTAGCTTTTCGGTAGTTGGTAGTTATTAATATATTTTTTAATTTGTTCTTTCATGTTCGGAAACCAATAAGATTTATTGATTAAATCGTAAACTTTTTCAACTCCAAAATGTAAGAAGTCGTCATGATACATCTTCAAAATTTGGTTTATCATGTTTTGAGGAACGTAGAATAATAATTTATTGTCTTTGCTTTTCCTGTACACTACTCCATCTCGCAACTCAAAATTTTTGTCTTCTCTATTTTCTAACTGAATTCTTATTTCCTCAATTCTAGAATCTAACATCTGGCTAGCCAATAAAGCTCTTTCTCAGTTATTATTTTCACTTCCTAAAGCACAGATTATCGGCAAACGAGATAAAGCGTCTACATGCTTCATATTAGAAGAGCTACGATGAATGATGTCATAGTCGTATTCAGATAAGAAAAGTTTCCAATGAGCAATTTTTGCATTTATGTCCTTTTTATTTAAGGTTTCTTTTAGTGCAATGCAATCTGTAACTATGGTAAATTTAATGCCCTGTAAATAAATGTGGAACCTTTTTATACTATTTACTACTGCTAATGTTTCAAGTTCAAAAGAGTGAAGTTTTGATTCATGTAAATCTGTTCTCTTACTATAATACATTACTGGATGCAGAACCCCATCTGATTGCTCTTGCATTAAGACACCACCAAATCCGAGAGCACTCGCATCAGTATGTAGCTCAGTTCTAGCAAAAGGCGAATAAATTTTCAATACTGGTTCAGCTGTAAGTTTCTCACGAAGAATTTCGAAAGCAATAATTTCCTCTTTTCCTAAGCTGAAATCTTTTTTATCCTTTTTAAATAAATCATAAAGAGGTTTTGCAATCACTGAAAAGTTTGAAATAAATTTTCTAAAATAGCTTGCTAATCCAATAAATTTGTGTACGTCATGAATATTCTTAGGAATCGGAAAGTTTTTTATACATTCTACATGCTTTTCACTTAGCCTTATTCCTTCGGAATTGACATTGTAACCAAGATATTCAACGTTACATTTTAAAAATTTACATTTCGTCAATTGTAATTTTAAATGATTTTCAACTAAAATTTCAAAAACCTGTTTAATCACTGTTAAATGCTCTTCAATTGTTTCGGTTGCTATGATAATGTCATCAATGTAAATTCTTATCACACCTTTTTAATCAAATCTTTGAAAATGGTGTTAATAAATCTCAAAAATGCTGAAGGTGCATTACATAGGCCAAAAGGTACTCTCTTATATTCAAATTGACCCAAATGACACACAAATGGTGTATATTTTTGAGAGCTTTCATCAATTAATAGATGGTGATAACCACTTTTAAGATCTAAAGTGCTAAAATATTTCTTATTGCGTAAGCTATCTAAATGATCTTCAATATGTGGAATTGGATATCTATCTTTAACCGTAATTTTATTTAACTCCCTATAATCTACACACATCCTCCAAGAGTTATCTTTCTTCTTCACCAATACTATTCTGCTAGCGTAAGATGAATTGCTTTCTTGTATAACCCCTTCTTGTAAAAGCTTATTGATTTGTGATTCAACTTCTAATTTCTGAGAATTTGATAAACGACGCGGTGAAAAGTTGAATGTTTTATTAATTTGCAATTCAATTTTCATAGAATACGAATTTTTAGGTTTTATTGGTCTAATTCCGTTTTCATATACATTGTTAAAAAGAGATTTGATGTCCGTAATATATTTAAAAGGAATTCTAGCATCACCTATATCTAGTTTATCCACATCAGTATTCAAGAAAGTGCCTGAGCTTACCTCCATATCATAAAAATCTGGACGAAAATTATTTTCAGTTGCAAACACGTTCAAAACTCCCCTATGTTCTTCATTCTTCTTTCCAAAAACTATCGCGTCACCGTCATATTCAGCTAATAAGTTATTCCTTCTAATGAAGTCCGTTCCCAAAATGCACATCGGTTCCATGGTAGAATCTCTCACGATTTTAAACTGTAATTTGTAAATATAATTATTAATGACAACTTCTGAATCAAATGTCCCTAAAATATCAATTTTAGAATTATTTAAGCCTGAAAACGTTTTATCAGAATATTCTGAAATTTGAATTGAACTAGGAACAACGCTACTTCTAATTAAACAAATTGGGCTACCTGTATCGAAAAGTGTTACACACTCCTTATAAAAAATCGAAAATCTAACTAAAGTTTTGAAAAATGATTTTTCTAACCTACTCCTACCTCTATACTCAATACTACCTCGAGATCGCTCAAAATCAGCTTCAGCTCCTCCTTGGATTGCATCTGTTCCTTCTACCGCAGAAATTGCATTTGAGTAGCGTCCCTCTAATTGTCGGTTGTCACCACCTCTTGAAAACTGTTGATGTCCAGATCTTCCTTCGCCACGGCCAACGAGATAACGGAATCTATCGAAACCATTGACTTGCTGATCGCTACTTGAGTGAGTTAAGTTATAGGGTAACCAATATATTTTGGACCTCTATATATTTTGGACCTCCTGGGCCATTTTCCTGCAAATTTCCCAGTTTCAATTGAAAGACCAACTCAATTCGCATGTCATTAGGAAAGATAGGACTATTCCGCACTTGCATCAACCGTTTGTACATAAAAAAATGTGTTTATTTTATCTGAAATTAATTTAATTTAATCGGTTCATCCATGCAACCGTTACAACACGTTACACACAGAAATTGAAGCCGTCAGAAATTTTTCAAATGTAAACAAAAACGTTTTTCAAATTTATGCACTAAAAGCGTAGAATTTCGTCGGTTTTCCATTGTCAATCGATTGGTTAGACTATGGGCAAGCATATAATACAACCAGTGTCGTAGACTTTGTCGCCAAACGGTAAAAAATGCCGGGGGTCCAAAATATATACTTTGAGGGTCCAAAATGTATTGGTGTGTCCAAAATAATGAAAAACAGTGCTTCACAATTCAACTATTTTCGACATTTTTTAGATCCTCCATGATCGTAGGGGCATTTTTATCTCGTAGGGGAAGTTTTTCTCTACATTTTGGCATGCTCTTTTACTTGGTTACGCTGTGCAATTAATTGATTGGGACAAAACACTAAAATCACTTCCTTAGGGGGTCCAAAATACGACCGTTACCCTATCTTGCGTCATAGTTTTGTCGATAATTATTTCTACCATTTTGAAATCGCAGTCCACCTTTCCGAAGGCACATTCTTGCTAAATGACCTCGTTCTCCGCAGCTATAAAAACTTCTGTTACCATCATTTGACCGCATATGTTCTTGAAGATTTGCATTTCTATCTGTTTGCATTTGTATTTGATTTTCATGTCGAAGAATTGCTTCCAACAAACTCTCCACGGATGTGTGTCCTGCAGTACTCAGCACCAGTCTTAATTGAGAGTTCGAAATACCATTGATGACGTATTTGATTATAGCTCCATCCGTGAGGTCCACCATTCTTGCTTTGGCCACAATGTCATACACAAAGTTTTCGTAAGTTTCATCTGCTTGCTTGATCCGCCTGTTGAGAGCACTATGAATATCCACTACATCGATTCTTGATGGAAATGCTTTCGCTATTCTTTGCTTGAAATCAGTCCAATCGCACACTGCTTCATCAACGCCTTCAAACCAAATCCTAGGTACCGTACCCAACCGCATAGTTGCATAGTGAAGAGCCATCCGATCTTCCCAGTTGTAAACGTTCTTCATATTGTCGACTTTTCTCAACCATTTTTCCACAGTAATCTTCCCAGGAACAAATTCAGGAATCAGGCTACGAACATCTTCAGGGTGTAAGAACATTTGAAGGCTGTTTTGAATTCCCGTCCCATCGATCTGCTGCAATCCAGTGTTGTTTCTAGCTTCATTCTGTTCCTTGCCGCTTCTAACACCAACCGTTACATCTCCGCGTTCTCCAACAACCATTGAACTGGTTTCGGGTCGCGTTCCGTCTCCTGCTCAATGAACGTTCATGTTTTTGGCTTGGTTTCTAAATTCTGTGTTTTCATTCGATTCGCCTTCGTTATTAGAAAAATTTTCAGCATCAGCTCTTCGTCTTGGGATATCGCGTAGAATCATGATCCCACTTCTGAATTGAATTACAAAATACAGAGAGCTTCTTATAAATGGATCTTGTTTATTTGGCGTCTCGAGGATTAATGAATGTCATACATCGAAATGATCCTAATTTGCTATTGAAAGCCTGCTATGATCTTCCTAATAATTGTATTGCCTACTTCAATCTCCTACAGAAGTTAAGTATCTAGGGCTGATGCTAGATAAGAATTTAACTTTCAAAAATCACATTGAGTGCATTCAAACCAAAAGTTCTTATTAATGGAAAATCAACACTTCGTCTTAACAAACTTTTGATATTCAAACAAATTTTCAGGCCAGCCATGTTATATGCTGTACCAATATGAACTAGCTGTTGTTAGACCAGGAAGAAAGATCTGCAGAGAATTCAAAATAAAATTTTGAAAATGATTCTGAAGCTTCCTTCCTGGTATAGTAAAAATGAGTTAAATACAATATCCAATGTTGAAACATTGGCACAAATGTCAAATAATAATTAATAATTTCAGGCAAAAAAGCGTTACAATCTTTTATTGCCACGGTTAATGCGTTATATGATAAGGTTAAGTTAGGTTCAGTATATTCAAAGCGTTTTTTTTTCACTTATAAGCAGGTGAAATCAACTCACCTCTAAAAAATCTGAACTGCTACGGCAAATGAAATGTTATATGTTGTTAACAAAATGCTAATAAAATCTTAAATTTGTTTTACCAAATTGGGATGAAAGTGTTGTCTAATAACATAGAATACTTAGATATAAGAAATTAATGTAAGGTTTGAAATGATACTCATAAATAAATTAAGAAAAAAAACTGATCCTTTGCCCTTATCTGCAAACCAGTACCTACGAGAAGACGCCACAGCGTTTCATTTTGGGATTTTCATCCCACCTTCAACCATTAGTCATTACCCACTATCAAGCAACGGTGACAAATCCGCATCGCACTAAACCCAAACCAACCAATCACGACGCACCGATTTGTCGCAGCCGTTGTCACCGTTCAGAGATTTTCCTTCCACTTCTCACTCTCTATCTCTTATTTTATTTCTCGTTCCTTCGCATTCGTAGAGCTCAGCCCATTGGCGGCGGCACTTTGTCATTTGTCACCGTCAATTATTGTCACAGTCACCCATCGTTTCCTGTCCTCTTCGCTCTCAACCAATTCCGCAGTCAGACATCTCGTTCTCTTCCTCGTTGAAAAGTGGCTATGGTAGCAGTGACAAATCGTCGAGAAGAGGAGGAAAATCACAACACTGGAACCGGTTTTGCGCTCTGTCGCTTCGTCGCTTTGTCACCATCATCGCCGGAATGTCCCCTCGGGCCAATCCGACCAACCAACCGTCGAGAACATGTGTCATGCCGTCTCGTTTGTACTGATTTCCGAGCGGCTTTCGTTGATGATGATGAGAGAGAAGCACCATCGCGCGCATTTCAATGATAGGTATAAGGTAGAGGTAGTGGCTTCCCAGCAGCGTGATGCGCTTCGATGGGATCGGATTTTGTCAACTATGTGGCTTTCGGTCGGTCGTGGAAGAAGGGGGAACACCGAACGTCGGATTGAATTACTTTCGAGCGTGGTCGGTTGGTGCACCACCACGAAGCGAAGGGTGTTTCGAGAAATTTCCAATGGCACAAGGGATGGGAAGCGGGCATAGCAAATCATGCACAGGAACATATCTATTTTCAGAATCTGGAACAACGTGATTACAGCTGCCAGGATACCTTGGCGTGCACGTAATCTGCGACAGGGGTTTCCAATTTAGTTTTGTGATTGGAAACGCGATTTATTCAGAAAATGTTCATCATAAGTAAATTGTTTATGAATACCTCTAAGATGTTCTTTATAGATCAATTCCTGGTTGGTCCCTGGTTGTCTTTTCGGAATGACCATTTTTTTGACTACCCTGGGCATAGAGTACGATCGTACCTGCCACGAATGCGAACATGGTAACGTTGGCAAAGAAAGGTCTCAGTTAATAACTGTGGAAGTGCTCATTAAACAGCTGAGAACCATAACGTAATGCCTAGAAGAAGAAGATATAATTCCTGGCTCCTTTTTCTTCTTCTTAGCATTACGTCTTTACTGAAATAAAACCTGCTTATAAGTGGTAACGTTATATTTTTTTGTTTTTCAATATTTTTGCACCATTTTATCACAAGGTCTTAAAAATCTCTTCTAATTTTAGAATTTGTGCCGATATTGATAATTGGTCATCTGGTTCCGAAGATATTCCAAAATTCCTTGGGGGACCAACGCATAACCATAACCCCCTGTTAATTTCTCAGGCTACAGAATTTTAATCGTATTCGGATATTCACTCTTCGGAACAATGCGTTAATGAGAGTATGTTGTGAAAAAATGAAGCAATTTGGTGCAGCCGTCATTGAATAATGAGCATTTAGGTTTCTGGTACCACGTTGGCCAAATAAAGATCTCAAAAACTTCAAAGAATATCATATCGTAATTTGCAGATATCTCCAAGAATTCTTAATAAATTTGTTTGATTTTTTTCAGAGTAGCTCCTTATTACCTGGCATTATATAGTCCACATTTTATTTTATTTTTATAAATTCATCAAAAAAAAAAAAAACACAAAATAGCTGCCAAAGACATTTTATATGGAGAATATCGCTCCTCCCAGAAACATCGTAATATCTTCAAAACTAGATCACCAATGATTAATAGCGACACGAAGTCTTAAACTTGAAGAGTTTTTTGAGAACTTGTGAAAAAATGGTGCAAAAATATTAAAAAACAAAAAAGTTCTAACGATTTGAATACCGTTTTGTCTCAAATTCCGAACAAACTCATATTCCGAACACTCGGTTTTTGTATGGCGGTTTGGTTTAAACGTTACGCTGAAATATGTCATCACATTACAAGGAAATAGCAATAAATTTCCATTCAAATATAACGTCTTCTAATATATTTTATAGCTTGGGAATAGTTATGGTTCTCTAGTTCAATACCAGTAGAACCAGCTCAGATTAATTTATTTGCGAATTTATTCATTTGAATACGATTTATTCGTGCTGTTTGGAATTTAAATCAAGGTGTTCGGAAAATGAGACAGAATGAACACAGTGTTCGGCATTTGAATCAAATGTTGCTTCATTCTTTAACGTAAAAACAATACTGAACAAGTTTAAACAAACAATTTTATCGGAACACCCAGTAGCTAACAGACTTTGCAGAGAAATTGAAATTTTTTACAAATATCAGCTTATGTATGCCTTTCAGATGCATTTAAAGTCACTGTTGACCTTAAGTGTTCGGAATATGAATCAAAACGGTATTTATTTTGCGGTAGAAAAGGAAGTTGCCGATAGAAAGTTAAACTGAGCTGAGAGGTCTGCCGAAGTTGGCGTTTTTTCATTCATATATTGTCTAGCAGGCACGATGATTCTTTAAGCCCAGGGAAATCATGGAAGATCCTTTAACAAAAAGATCCAGGACCGACACCTCGAAGCCTCGTCAAACCGCCACGCTGATGCTGTGTACGACAAGCAAGATTTTCCAAGATAGTTGTACAAAATACGACTACGTGGCTACTAAATCATATCAGCCCTTAGCAATCGTAAAGCCTGAAACTCCAGTTCTTCGACACAGTGGACATGCCACTTCCCCAATGAGGAACATGCGGCATTATGATTGACCGTCCAGCATTCATAATAAAAATCGACGCAACAATCAACATGTATCATAATTTCTCGATTACTTTTTCAAATCGACGGTTACTTACTTCCACACGGTTTTGAGAAAATTAATTCAGAAGAATCACAACCTGTCTTCTAAAACTGTTTTAAAATGAATCACCGTTTTAACATTTTTTCGCCGTTGTTATCGCACATTCAAGCGTATGTGGGACTGGTGCCGTGAAATGATCATAACTGCTGGACAAGTTGGATACACGATACTAGGGATTGTCTTTACGGGAGAACTGACTGAAAACTAGGTCCATACACAATACACGAAACACTCATTTTATTGTCAAAGGTATGTAACAATAACTTTATATGGAACGAACAGTAATTTGCGAACTATATTTCATTTAGAAAACTTCTTGGGCTTTTATAGTCTACAGAATAATGCTATTTGAGCGGGAAACCCGAGTTTATCCCGAAGTTCTTTAAAAATGGCTATTAATCGTCGACCACTTTTACCTGATCTTATTAGAATCTATTTTTTTTAATTGACTGCTCGAAAAGCCAGTCGATCTTTCAATTTGGACTGATCTAAGTGATAATTGGCATCAACATACCGCCTCCCTTGATAGGCCTTGCCTTTCGACAATCTTCTAATAACTTTCTTCGTTTACATGTACTCATTTACAATTTGTTCTACCGTTGTTTGCGCTAAATGGTACGAGTAGATTAGCTCCTATTCTACGTTGATCACTCCTTGCGTCTTATGCTATCTTATCCCTTTTGATTTGCCTCGCCTCGTCTATGCTTCGCCAGTATTGATGTTATCGTTCTTCAGGTTGATAGGTTCGTTTCTCAGTTCCGATCCTGCCGATAAACGCCGATCCTGCCATTAGTTGCCTCCTCAGAGTGCTGAATCCTTCCTAAAGTTGTTGAACGTTGTCTGGCTATTGCTGTAGGTCTGCTTGCCTTCGTTGAAGTTATCAAATTCCTGTCTGTTTTGGTCGAGTCATGGTTCCAACGAACTGTAGTCGCTGGACTGCTGAGCTTCCCCATGACGGTTTCTGCAGTCTTGTACTGAAGAATGGTAACTATCAGAATGGGGAACGATTCGTCACAGCTCCAGTGCATTGGTCACTGGACTGTGGATCTACTATGACGAAAATCTCCAGCCTTGCGCTGTTGATTGTTCCTCTTCTGTGTATTAGCGATACGTAATATTCCACTGAGCTGCTGGTTTGTTGTTGCTGATGCTACGACATCCTCGAAATGCTTCACTGAACTGGATGAGGGGTCCGTAGCTCTGGTTAACTAATTTCTTGTCTGCTGAGTCTTCGTCACGGTTCCAACGGCCTGTGGCCGCTAGACTGCTGATTTTCCCCATGACGACTTCGCCAGCCTTGCGCTGGTGAATATGAACTGTTTGAATCAGGAACTATCCATCACAGCTCCAGTGTATTCCTCACTGGACTGTGGACCTACTATGATGAAAATCTCCAGCCTTGCGCTGAAGACTGTTCCTGAATCTATGTTCCAGCAAAACTCAGTGGTCCACTGCATTGTTGATTTAAATTTTCATCTTTCGTTTCCTCAGGATTTGGATGAGCAGGAAACGATTTGGATTTGTGTTGATATGCACGACAGGCTGATACTGACAATTGACTTCATGATATATCATATTGACTCGATGATTGTTTTAACTTGATGAGACGCTTCACTCTCTCGCATCTCACTGCTCATTTCTTCGGGTGAAGCTTATCTAGATAAGCCCAACTATTGCATTGATGACAATGACAATTTCAATGTCAATCTTCGATCTCCTTTGGTTTGCTGCTTCTAGCCAGTCCATTGTGTATGCATTTTGGTTCACAGAATTCTTTTCACAGTCGTTTTTCAGTTTGTATGCAGTGAATTCACGTAGTTTGGTGCGTTGGAGTGTGTCATGTCACGAAAATTTTCCGCAGATTTCATCACAATGCCATCAGATACCGCAACTCCCAAAACACAGTTCGGTAATCCAGGACGAATAATATAGAACATGGCTTCACGACACAACGAATATCCGGCTCGAAGGACCAAAAATGTTATCGCACATTCAAGCGTATGTGGGACTGGTGCCGTGAAATGATCATAACTGCTGGACAAGTTGGATACACGATACTAGGGATTGTCTTTACGGGAGAACTGACTGAAAACTAGGTCCATACACAATACACGAAACACTCATTTTATTGTCAAAGGTATGTAACAATAACTTTATATGGAACGAACAGTAATTTGCGAACTATATTTCATTTAGAAAACTTCTTGGGATTTTATAGTCTACAGAATAATGCTATTTGAGCGGGAAACCCGAGTTTATCCCGAAGTTCTTTAAAAATGGCTATTAATCGTCGACCACTTTTACCTGATCTTATTAGAATCTATTTTTTTAATTGACTGCTCGAAAAGCCAGTCGATCTTTCAATTTGGACTGATCTAAGTGATAATTGGCATCAACAGCCGTGTACATTGCTCAAATTTTGCACACAATGAGCTCGCTTTCAGAAAATAGGGAGTTCCTTTTATTTCCCACAAGCCGATTTATTTAGTTACTTGCGACGTTTTTGCACCAGTGTAAATCCGACTCAAGTAGTGTTTTGTTTTCATTCGTGGTTAAGTCACTTTTTCTCTCCATACAGCGGAGCGACGAAAGTAGTGGTTAGGTTGCGAAAGTTGAAAATCCTACTTTCGTCGTTTTGTAAATCCGGAAATTAAACGTTCTAAAAGTGAAAAATCGAGTTGGTTCAAAGCAAAACGTGTAGAATTTCGTCTGCGAAACACGTAGACTCGATAAAGTAATTTTGTATTGAGTCTGTTTGAATAATTTTTCGAGATTTCTGTGATTACATCAATCTGTACGGATCTTTGCATGCCAACCTTTCCGATACGTACGGATTTTTTACGAATGTGCAAATTCTGGTGTGGAAATCATACACCTACGATTCGCTGTTTTCGGGAACGTTTAAGGTGTTCACGAAACACCCGATTGTGGATCGCAAGACCTATGCGGGAAAGGTCGTCTGTTTAATGAATCTCGTGTTTCCATTGCGGCCTCGAATGATCTTAGGGTTGTAATACAATACTCCAATTATCACTGGCTGTGACAACAGTGGCATTGTCTAAAAGTTCTCTAGCAGAGTCGAAGCGATCTCATTGTGCCGTGCCGGGCCGGGGCCGGGACTCGTCCGGGGCCCGACCGGGTTATGTTTCGAATAACTTTCTTGTGTTTTATATGTGAGCGTTCACACCAAAGCAACCTTGCCGTGCCCTGCGTCAAACCGGGGTGTTACCGGGCTGTCAAAAAATATCGTCGGCAACGACATTTGGGATTCTCCGGTGACTGCACGGCTGGCCTCATATTCTCTGTCATGTGTATGTAGTTGTGAGTTCTATGTGCATTACCAATATGAAGAGAGGTAACAGATTTGTTTGTGTTTATATTATTAACGTTCGTGATAAAGTTGAAACCAAGAGGGATTCGCGATAAGGGCCTATCTGACAAATCAATAACAATGAGAAAATAATCAATGAAATTTTCATGTGCAATTTTTAATCCCAATTGGAGAAAATATACTCAAACTTTAACCTTTTCACTTTAATACACATTTTATAAACCTAGTTTTGAAATCCTCATCAATACCACACATATCTCCTACAATTTCCCTAGCTATTTCGTACTAAAAAAATATTATAAGGTTTCGCCTTAAACGCACTCAAGAATACCAGTATCGCCCAATGTAATGAGCCTGTAATCGATATTATTTTCAGTGTCGCCTATTACTTTTGCACCGTGTTTACATTCTGGTTTCAATTAAGCCCGCCATGTATGCCTTGTTTAATTTTTGTTTGCAGTGTCGCCGTTTACTCTCGCCGTGTTTTGATTTCGATTTCAGATGCGCCCATCACTTTGATAAACAAAAACACAGGCGTAATCAATAAAGTGTGTGGTTTGGCATGAGGTGAAGTTTCGTCTTCTACAAATTTGCGTTTTTTGAATAGTTCAATTATTGATAGGGGAAAAGTTCAAGTGCAGTGAATAGACAATCGAGCTACAATTTCAACACTATATTTTCTTAAATTGTGTACATTTTGTCAGTTTCGCCTGATTCGCGAATCTTTCTAAAAACGCATTAGAGAAGGATTTTTGCATTTTTGCGATAACTTTGTTTCTTTACTAAACGTCCCTACTGGGACAAAGCCTGCTGCGAGTTTAGTATTCCATGGTTCCATATGCACTAGTGCGCATATTGATTAAATCCAAGCAGATTGAAGTTTACTCAGTTCAATTTGGAGTCACAAACAATGTGCAAAATTTGTGGTTTAACTTACGGTGTGGGCATTGCGCTTGACATTTGTTTGCAAACATTTTGGATAATATTTAGGTCCTTGCGGTATGCGTATCATATTAGGATAATACATATTATTCCAATAATTCTGCAAAGAAATGTCTCCAGAGTTACTAGGCAAAAGCCCAATGATTCTCCCGGTGTTCTCAGATGGGTTTTCCGGAAGATTTATCCAAGAAAACCTCCAGTATTCAACTAGAAAATTCCCATTGGATCTCTGTATTACATTAATCCATTTCGTAAAAATGGAGTCCCATCATTCCGGAGACCATCGAACAACAATCCATAAATTCTTCTAGTTGTTCTTGTGTTCATTCAGGAATTTCTCCACGAGTTCCATAAGGAATTGCTCCAGAAAATCCGTTTGGAATTCCTCCAGGAGATCTTTCTGGAATTTATGTAGGAGTTTCCTCAGGAATTCCTCCAGCAGTTTCTTCAGGTATTCTTCCAAGAGTTCCTTCCAGGAATTCCTTCAGGAGTTCTTTCAAGAATTCCACCATTTAGTGCTTCCTACAGGAGTTCCTTCAAGAATTCCACCAGAAGTTCATACTGGAATTGCTCCAGGAGTTCCTTCAGAAATCCCACCAGGAGTTCTTTCAGGCATTCCTCCATTAGTTCATTCAGAAATTCCTCCGGGAGCTGCCTCAGGAATTTCTGTAGTTCCTTCAGCAATTGTTCCAGGAGTTGCTTCATGAATTCTTCCTGAATTACTCCAAGAGTTCCTTCAGAAATTCCTCCAGAAGTTCCTTCAGGCATTGTTCCATTAGTTCCTTCAGGAATTCCTCCATGTGTTCCTTCAAGAATTCTGTCAGAAATTGCTCCAAAAACATCTCTAGCAATTCAACCAAAAATTCAGTCAGGAATCCCTCCAGAAGTTCGTTCAGGCATTCTTGCAGCAGTTTCTTCAAGGATTCTTCCAGTGCTTCCTCTAGGGATTTTTTCAAGAGTTCCTCCAGCAGATTTTTCATGAATTTCTTCTAGGAATTTGTTCATGGTTTTTTTCAGGAGTTCTTCCAGGGATTGTGACCCGATAGACAGTAAGTTAAAGGGTCACTCAAATAAAGATTTTCTATCTATCTATCCAGGGATTCTTCCAGAAATTCCTCCAGGAACTTTCCAGGGATTTCTTCGAGAGTTTCTCGAAGATTTTCCTTTATGGATTCGTCCAGGAATTCCGCCTAGAGATTTGTCAAGAGTCCCTCCAGGGATTCCTCCTGGAGTTTCTACAGGAATCATTCCACGAAATCCTTTGAAAATACCTCTAGGAGTTCTTTCAGGGAGACCTCTTAGCATTTTTCCAAAAGTTTCTTCAATGATTCCTCCAGGAGCTCCTTCAGTAATTTCACCAGAATTTCTTTCAGGCAATCCTACACGAGCTCCTTCCGGGATTACTCCATACGGTTTTTTTTAGGGATTGCTTCAGTAGTTCCTGCAAAAGTTCCACGAATAGCTCCGGAATCTCTTAACTAATTCCTTCAAGAATTCTTCGAGAAACATTGGATGAATCCATAAAGAAACTCCATTAAAAATTCTTGAAGGAATCCTTCCTGTGACTCAAACAGGGATTTATCGAGAAGTTATACAAGATATTCCTCATGGAACTTTCCTAGGAATTCCTCCTAGTAGTACTCAGAGAAATCCTTCAGATATTTCTCTAAGGTATCTTCGAAGATATATTCCTAGAAGAATAATTGAAAGAATCTCTTTGTGTACGATTTACTGAAAAACCCCAAGAGGGATTTCTATAGAAACTCCTGAAGGAATCCTTGGAAGAATTTATGATGGCATCCCTTGAAAGGAATTCGGAATAATAATTCTGGACATATTATTAGAAAATCTCTGGAATAATCACTGCAAGAATTCCTGTACGAACCCGTGTGGAGGAATTCCTTGATCCTGGAGTACCGTGGAGAAATCTCTGGAGGAATTTTTGATGGAGAAAATCCCTGAAGAATATACTATAGGTTTTCCCAATCGTCAGAACAAACACCGTCTTTAAGTTGCAGACTTAGCAGCTACAAAGCTGTTATTTATTGAAGATCATTTATTTGTAAAAGTGATTAATTCAGTCATCTTACATTTCAGTATTTCTCTCGGTCTGTCTTGTCTGCTCGGTTTATAAACGGGAAGAACTGTCCTCAGCTAATCTACATATAGTTCAGACTGTTAACATTTCTAATTTCAGGTTATAAATTCACTAGAATATTCTTTGAATCGGACAAACCTTCAGTGCGAAACTTCTTAACTTTATCGCGGTTCAACTGTCTGTACTGGATTTGGAACTGCTAGTGTAACTCTACAATATAAATGCACAGAAATAAAGAAATTCAACTAAGTTCACTCTCTTTTAACTTACTAAATACCGTGATGCATCAATATCGGGACGCTTAAGCAAGTGAAAATGTTCAAACACAGTTTTGAATGAGTTTTCCTCTAGTTAGGTTTAAGCTCAATTGTCTTATAGTCAGTTTTATATTAGATCTAGGTATTAATGATGAATTTTACGTTCAAAATTACAATTATAACATAGAAATTGCTGATATAGTGAGGTATGTTATAACCTTAAATCCGGACACCAGAAGTAAGCCTTGTTTTTAAATTCGGACACTTGCGAATCAAAATCCGGACAGCTGAATCTAACATGAAAAAATGCATAAACTGTATTTATACAGCTTTAATTCATCAAAAATCTCTTTCATAAGAACTTTAAGCACGAATGAGCTTCATCATACACGGTAGAAGAGAAAATAAACATAATTAAGCTTTGGTTACCTCACCTGAAGCCAAAAATATCCTATTCGGCGCAGTGGGATCGAATTGTTGTTCACTAACAACACTTTTTACAATAACATTGTACGAATATTGTAAGGATATTATTTAATTACACTCTCGGAAAAAGTAACAGACACCACTTCAACATAATGTCCGGATTTGAAGGCACTTGGCTGTAATTCCGGACAATCTTTGTTCACTACATTGAATACATATTTACAGGCTACGATGTAGCCAAATCCTTGAATATTCATCGCTTCCACTTTTATATTGCAAACACTAATCGAACAATATAATTAAAGCTAGTTTCTGCTACCCGTATGTTGTTAATCGTTCGTCACAGTTTTGTAAAATTTAACCGTTCTGATTTAACGGCTACGCAGTCTTTGAGGGAATCAAACGAGGTTTATTACTTGCCCAACGTTTCGACACGGGGTTAGTGTCTTCTTCAGGGGGAAACTAATTTTGTCGTTTTCCCCTGAAGAAGACACTAACCCCGTGTCGAAACGTTGGGCAAGTAATAAACCTCGTTTGATTCCCTCAAAGACTGCGTAGCCGTTAAATCAGAACGATTAAGAGTTACAGTCGAACTTCCGACAGTGTAAAATTTAACTTGCACTAGCAAAGGAATGATGTCCAACTGGGGGAACGTTTTTGTTTTTATTTTTATTATTTAGCTGGCAATGCTAACTAGATAACAAATGATAGTGAAATGATGAGCAGTGTTAACAGTATAAGTTATGTTCCAAACCAAGCAAATTAACATTCAATTTAACTCCTAATTGATAAATATTATCAGAGTGTCCGGATATTGATACCGTTCGGATTTTGATTCACCACGGTAATGATCGATAAATGTGCACTTCACTTTTTGATTCACTGTACAAACTGCTGACTAACTGCAGTTGTGTATAGAATATTCTGTTGTATTATTTAATCCTAGGACAGGACGTGACAGCTCAACTCAACTAAGACTGCCCCGTTGTTTTTCAGTCGATAACCTAGACGATACAGAAGCCAGTGTTACCAGTTACGTTTTTAAGCAAATCTTGTGAAGAAATTCAAATATCAAGGCTCATCATTTGATTGATTCTTGCACGCTTCATTTATTTAGCGCAATAGATGAGGCTATATTAAAAAAAAAACAGTTCAAAATTCAAAACCGCCGATATTTTAGAGAGAATATACACAATTTTCATAATATTGGTCCCAATTAGGTATTTTTAATTTATTTTAGTGTTGTAGGAGCAAATTCTTTGCACTTAACATTGAATATAAATAGATTTGAAACAAAAAGATTTCATGAAAAATTTCGAAATTTATGATAAAAACTAAAATTTATGAACTAGCAACACGGCCGGGCTAGTAACAAAGAGCCCTGTTGCAATCCAACTCAACAGTGTGTAAGTAGGCCTTTGCCAAAACGACCAATGTGAAGTGGTCTTTTTTGACAGGCAATTGGTTTCGTTTTTGTACTTCGACCTGTCACGTCTTGTCTTAGATTTGATCTGTTGTGTCTGACGTTCGCCATGATCTGTCATTTCACTTATGGCGGAATCCGCTCAGTCGCGAGGGAAAGGACAGTGGATTCACCTTCGTTTCGCGGTAAACTGTGTTGCTGGTAACAAAAGTTTCTAGAGGAGGATATCCTTGAAGAATCTTTGAAGGAATAACTTTTTGAAGAAAATTACTTCAATGAAATCATCTTACAATTTTCGAGGAGATTCGTCTAAAATGTCTTCAGTCTAATCAGGATACCTCAAAAAACTCAACTAGGAATTTTTCCAAGGGCACAACCAGAAATCATTCCAGTTATTCCTTTTTAAGTTTTAATCCAAGAGCAAACAGCTCGAAAAAATCATAATTGAAAGATTGCATAATATGAAAAAAAAAATTGAAGAAAAGTTTTAATACCACCAGCAGTTATTGCAACAAATGATCGATTGATTTGTTCATTATCGACATTTTACACCAGTATGATGCATTCGTGTCCGATTGAATTAAGACTTGCATCAAGTTATTGCAAGGATTTGATTTTAAAGAATTTTGCAAATATTCTTTCTTGAATCATTCTAGGGTCGTACGAAAATTTATTCAGACTTTTTTCTTAGGATTTCTTGCAAGTCTCAAGCACCAATCATTCTAAAGTCATTTTTAAAAATGCTACACGATTTTTTTTTCGGAAAAACTCCAGTAATTTTCCGGACACGAAAGCAAATTCTCTCTAAACATATCACCAAAACTGCTTTAGATTGTTCGATAGAAATTCCAACAAGAATTTCTGAAAAAAAAACAACGAAGATACTGACAACTTTTTTGGAAGAAATTTCTCTTGAATTTTTTCGAAAGAATATTCACACTCAGCAGAATAGACTATCACCACAATACATTGAATTGAATTTCATAAATTTGTCTTAAGTAACTACAATTCGAAAACACAACAGTTTTCATGACAACCTGGAGTCGAACCAAGAATCTAACGATCGACAGGCCTATGCGTACACCACGCTTCAAAAAATTCTAATTTACACTCAAACAAATATTTCCTCGAGGAAAATCTCAAGAAATTAGTTTAAAACAATCAAATTACAGGCACACTTTTTGAAGGAAACCCCTTAATAAGTAGTCCCTGAAATTTCCCAAAAATAAATTCTGAAGTTACTTGAGGAATTATTCAAAATATATGTGATAATCAATGAATGAATCAACGTTTATTAACCCCTTTACCGGCAGCTTAATTTTTTACCGCAAAATAAATATTCAAATCGTTATAACTTTTTAGTTTTTCAATTTTTTTGCACCATTTTTTCGCAAGTTCTCAAACAACTCTTCTTGTATAGGAATCCGTGTCGATATTAATTATTGGTGACCTGGTTTTAAAGATATTCCGATGTTCCTTGGGGTACCGACATTTTCCATATAAAATGTCTTTGGCGGCCATTTTGTTTTTGATCAATTTATCAAAAAAATAAAATGTGGGTTATATAATGCCAGCTAATAAGAAGCTACTCTGAAAAAAATATGAAAATCGGTTCAGTATTATTGGAGATATCTGAAAATTACAATATGATGTTTTTTGAAGTTTTTAAGATCTTTATTTGGCCAGCGTGGTTCCAGAAACCTAAATGCTCATTACTTAAAGACGGCTGCACCAAATTGCTTCATTTTTTCACAACATACTCTCATTAATGTATTGTTCCGAAGAGCGAATATCCGAATACGATTTAAATTCTGTAGCCTGAGAAATTAACGGGGGGTTCTAGTTACGGGTCGGTCCCCCAAGGAATTTTGGAATATCTTCAAAACCAGATGACCAATGATCGATATCCACACAGATCCTAAAACTCGGAGAGTTTTTTGAAAACTTGTGAAAAAATGGTGCGAAAATATTGAAAACCAAAAAAGTTATGACGCTTTGAATTTGAATTTTGCGGTAAAAAATGAAGCTGCCGGTAGAGGGGTTAAAAATGCATTGAAGTGATTCTCGATATAAACTGTAGCAGTTTTCCTAGAATAATTCTGGAATGTCAGCATGTTATTTATTAATAAATATCAAGACTGATGGAATTTCCCGATGTATATTTAAAGTCAGTCATGTCAGTGTTATTTCTTAGGTAAATATTTGAAAAAAAAACAATTGAAAATTTATTTTGATGAAACCTTAGGTTTGTTTATGATGAAATCTTTGCACGAATTTTAGGATTGATTCATTGGGTTGTGTTTTATATGCAATGCCCTAGGAAAAAAAGTCTGTGAGAATTCCTAGAAGAGGAGAGGGTCTTAGAGAAATCTATTAAATAAAATACTGGAAGGTTACCTACTGGTATCCACAAAAATATTTAGAATTCTAAGGGATTCGTGAAGAAATTCCCTGAAAAACTCCTTCTGGACAAACTCTAGTAGTTATTCCAAGAAGGATCCTTGAAGATATAATTAGAAGGATTCTCTTTCGAAGAAATCGTTGGAAGAATTTCTAGAGGATGCCTTTTAGAAATCCTATAAAAAGCTTGGAGAATAAGGTGTTTCTCTAAGCTTTTTATAGGATTTCTAAAAGGCATCCTCAAGAAACTCTTCTAAGGATTTTTTTCGAAATTCCTTTTATAGATTCATCCGAGTATACGTACCGTAAAATGGGGTGAAGTTGATCACTTTTAAGCGATTCTGCTCTATGGTTCCTAGTAGGATTTTTAAAACCTGAACTGGTTGGATGTTTATCGAATTATACAAACGACATTTTGATAAAATGTTACCATGATAATAAAAACATTTTTTAGAAATCAAAAAGTGGAGTTTTTGATTCCGGGGTAAAGTTGATCAATTACTGCGATCGATTTCCTAGAGTAAAGAGATTTGCTATTTACTCAATTTGGGGTCACTGAATCTGAATCAAGTATCAAAAATCTTACAACTTGTTGATAAATCGGTCAATTTTAGAATTGAATGTTGTGAATTACAGAATACACAACAGTAAACGCCTAAAGGTATGCCATTTTCTTTGATATTAGCAACTCGCTCACAAAAAGAACATTGTTTTCTCTGAAAATGATTTTTTATAATCAATGCAAATTCAAAACTGGATTCATAGAACATATCTGGAATGTATGTAACAGTTTATTTAAATAGTATCTTTATATAGCCTTGGCAATAGTCGATTGTTTGGAGGAGAACCCTTCAACAGTTCATCAAACATTTTATAAAAAATATGTTTTTCCATGGTATAATTATGTTCGATGTCAAACCAAATTTAGAAATAATAAGAACAACTATCAGGTAATTCGACATCATAGAAATGGTGATGATTGAAATCGTATCATAGCTCTCTTAACAGGTTATACATGTGGGTACATGAATGATCAACTTCTCCCCACTGATCAACTACACCCCGAATTACGGTACTGAAATTTTTGAGATGGATCCTACTTATTATATGTCCAAGGATCCTTCTTGGAATAACTACTAGAGTTTGTTCAAAAACGTATATTTTACTGTTAGAAATATTTCAGGAATGGATACTGTAAACAATTGAGAACCCCTGGCTAACACAGTTGTTTCCAAGGAGGAACACGAATGGAATGTTATTGCTATTTATTCAGTTCTTGTACTTGAGTTTGCAACAACAATGGCACACACTCGAGGCTGCCGGTTCATCCCTCGGTTTGTCAGTCGTCAGTTGTTCGGAAAAGGACGACACTAGGAGGAAAGTGCCATCAGCCAAGAAGGAAGAAGAGACGTCACGCCATTTGGAACTGGTCGATCAAACTATGTACCTATATTGTGTATCTGGTAACAATGTGCAAGTAAGGAAACCCATGTCGAAGGGGACGACACGCACTAATCCTGACCCGGAGGGCTCAACAAGGGACCATGGAAATCGGAGCATTTGCAACGCAACGCAACACAATGCAACGAACGGGATCATGGGCGTAGTCAGAATGGGGCAGAGAGCCATTGTTTTTTTTGTGATCTCTTCATCAAGGATGTTCCATTAAGTGGGCAACATTTTTAAACTTCAAAATATGCATTTAAAATTGAAGGATTCAGATGAACCGAAAACAATCTTGTGTCCCAATCATCATATGGAAAAAATACCATGTTTTTTATATCGTTTATGTCCTGGGTGTCGATAAAATTTCCTTTACGAAAAGATCCTTGACCGGTGAGATTGGAACCTACGACCCTCAGCTTGGTCGTGCTAAATAGGTGCGCGTTTGCTGCTATGGCTATCTGGGCCCTAGAACATCTCGAGGCAAAATTTAGAGCAACTCCTGAGGAACTACTTGGAGAAATCCTTCGATGAATTCCTTGCATTTTTGTTAGAGTAGGTGAATGATCTGTTCGCTCCCAGTTGGAAATTCTGATTGCGCCCATGAACGGGATTATATCTCCTGCCCGGTGGGTACACAATGCAAAGCAATCATGTGCTTTACGCTCTCGTCGTTTGTTCATCACCGCGTCGTCGTCATCGTCGCCATCCTCGCTTCAGTCCTTGAGGAGGGTCGGAGTCGGAGTCCATGGAGAGATGACTCAGATTGCATCCCTCCTGGAGGAACAATCCGCATCGACAGATCGGAATGCTATGCAATCTATTGCGCATAGCAGAGAGGGAGAGAACTAAACTATTTCGCACGAAATGACGAAAATGTTTTCCAACTCCTCCCCGTGTCTCCTTCCCCGAGAAGCAGCAGCGAGAAAACATGCTACCGGACTTCAATTCTCGAAAATGTTATTGAACCATGAACTAATAGGGCAAGTGTACCATTAGTGGTGCACCTAAGGGAAAACTGCTAAAACACGGTGTTTAGATCATGAAATATATGATTTTAACGTATCATTCGATAGATCTCAAATCCTTCTATCATTCAAATGTATAAAAATCACGATTCATTTGAAATTTCCCTGCAAAAAGCCTTGCACCAATAATAGGAACACTGTTCCTTTAGTGGAGGTATATTTTAAGGATGGTTCCTTTAGTGGCGCAAACCATTGATTTCTTATGGGACCCTCCACTATGGGTACTGATGCACCACTATAGGTGCAAAGGAGCAAAAAAATTAAGCAAAATAATTGTTTTAAATAGTTTTACGGTTAAATTTCATGAATATTATTCGATTACTTGTATCATTTTCGCATCGTACATAATACAAAAATATCACATAATCATTTATTAGCGCGAAACATGCCAAAACACACTACCTCCACTATTGGAGCTACCTCCACTAAGGGAGCGTTTGCCCTAGAAATGTTTCCATTCATTCTTTCGATTGTGGAAAGAGAGTGTGGAATCGAGGCAGGCGGGAAGACCCTGTTGTTGCCTGCTCCGAAGAATTATTAACAATTTTTCATTAACACAGAGTCCCACTCGAAGCAAATGCGGGAAGATGGGAGCAGAGAGGCAGACGACACTGTAATAAATAAATTTATATCGGCCGTCTTAATTTTCGGCTATGTTTTGATACATCAGACGTGAATTAATTCAGGAATATCAATTTTACGAAAATATTCCACTTAAAACGTAATCGGATCTACCGACAAAATGCCAAGAAGAAACTTCAACTCATTTTCGCAGCGTGGTGAGATGATCGAGAGGTATCGGCCGCGTCTTTTACTTTCTAGATCAGGGTTCAAATCCCGAACATTCTATCATATCTTCTTTTTCCAACTTCTCAACCCTAAAAAAACGAGACTGATGTACACCTGAAATAGCGTGTAATTAAAGCTTATTTTTTACTGTGCAGAATCGGGTCGGATTAGAGTGATTAGAGCGGCAGAACGGACAGAATGTGCAATATGACGATCCGTTTGGAATATGGATGATGGCGGAGTTTTGTCTTTTTGTCTGTTTGAGGATTTATTTTTCAATCAAGCCGTCCGTTCAGCACTAGTGAAGCGTACCATTCAGTAGTGGCAGGGGATATTTGAGATGATATTGGACAATAGGTAATAGGTATGCCTATTCCTGATGATGAATATGATGTCCAGAGCCGTAGCGTAGCCTCACAGCGCCCTTGGCGAACCTCCCTTTGGGCGCCCCCAAGTCAATTTCGTTTTCATAATGCAAGTTTGTAAGTGATTTTCGTAAAACTTCCCATGTAAAGTTGATTTAGAGTGGGAAGGGCTCCATGTATGTCGATTTAATGTTATAAATTATAACATCAATATGGCTCATGAGGTGCTCTTCCTCACTTTAAATTAGTTTCAACTGTAGTTATACAGTAATGCTATCTTTACTCATACCGATTACACGATTCAATTGCAGCTTCAGCAGCATGGTTACTTGAGATAAATTTCAATAGCCATTGAAGACTCTTTTGAAATTATTATCGAAATCAACAAAATAAAATCATTTTCACTTATTCAGAGTACATTTAAATATTTTGTAATTATAAATAGGTGTACACGATAGTCCTTCCTAAGAACTGTTGGAGATTATCTAAAAGATGCTCTGAAGTAAACACAAAAAAAATCTTCTTCAAATCGTTGGACCATTTGTTTTAATTTATAAATGTCTTGAATACAATGTTTATACATTGGTTTCAAAAATAATTGCAGAGGCTTTTAGAAACCTTATGATGAATTTGCATAACAACTCCTCCTCAAAACATTTTTTTAATTGTCTTTTCAAGAGCCTCCCAATGAATGGAAGCAAATTCACCAAATCCTTTAAATAAACTTAAATCAATTTTTTTTTGTTTCGACGAAATATTGTTAAGAACTTTAATTCCTAAATAGTAACATGTAAAAATTGGAAATTGTTCTATTAATTGATAAAAAGCGATAGAGACAATCGCAGAATTTGGTGTGGTTTTTTAAACACTTTTCACTCAATAGCCTGTTCTTAGTGATGTTTGTGTAAGTAATTCACTAGAGTAAGACTGCAAAAGTTCTAGAAAAAAAGAAATAAACAATTGTCAGTCGTGTCCATACTAGAAAAAAAATTAATTCGTTCAAGCTCGTGCTTGTTCTTCACTGACATGAAATTCTCTGAAAATGTTGTTCTGGTTTCTGTGAAAGTTAATATTTTTTCAATATTTTGACGAGCTGTTCAGAAGTTTATAAAAGAAATCCTCCCAAAACTCACCTTGCATCATGTGAAAGGCCTGTTCAGGATTTTCCGTTGAAAACTATGTTCCTCGCTCTGAGAATCATGGGAAAGAATATGTGAATTTCATTCAGGATTTTTCGAGAATTCAGCCTGTTATTCAGTGAGATTAGGTTTGAAAAAATAGCTGTTACGCAATAACTTTCGTTCACACTCGACAGTATTTTTGTTTGGGTTGTGTTTTCAAAATGTCTTTATGATTCTCATCAAGTTCATTTGAATTATTCCTTATCAATATGAATAATTAAATACAAGTTATAAAGACTATTGCAAGAACAAGAAAGATCACTATCATGCAATGTTTGAAAACGATTCAGAAACTAAATATTCCATTACACTAAGTTTTTTTTTAACGTGCCGTGCAAAAAAATTCAGGGCACAAAAAAACGAGACTATTTCCGGAATTTGTGTAAAAATAAACCGAGTTTATTCTAGATACCGTGTAAAAAGAACCGTGTTAATTCTGAAATCCGTTTGAATAAGAAAAAAAGATGTTGTTGTAATTCCGAAATTCACGTAAATAAGAAAAAAAAAAATCGGTGTTGATTCCGAATTCCGTGCAAAAAAATAGTACCGTGTTAATTTTGAAAGGCGTGTGAAAAAAGCCGTGTCAAAAGAAAATGTGCAAAAGAAAACCGTGTAAAAAAACATTAGTGTATTACGTTAAGGAATTTACTTTGAAATTGTGACCTGAGAGGAGCTCTAATTGAATAAATCTCTAGCTCGTTTGACGCATTTTGGCGCCCCCCAAAGGCTGGCGCCCTTGGCGGGTGCCAACCTGGCCAACCGCACGCTACGGCACTGATGATGTCTCTGTTCATGTTCGTAGATTACCGGCCATTTTTTTTTCTAATGATTCAAGCAAACTACGCAATCAATTGATTTTCATTAACAACGTATACTGAATATTGATCAATCATATTTGACATTCAGATCTTATACCTTGTAAAGCTTATGTAATCATCAGTTCCTACTCGAACAGTCGTGATACAACCAATGAAATCAAAATGCATGTCCCTTTCCTCACAATCCCGTTCCACCCATAAGTCCTAAAACAATGGCCTCATAGCATTCACCGCCGCCTCATATCCCTCGAGGAAGATCGTTTAGAAAGCGAAACCCATCCGTCAACTAGTGCCCCGATCCGGTCGCTGGACATCGCGATGGCATTTTGACATTTCGCCACAGCCTGACCACTACCTACTGTTCGTTGTACGTGGTCACCGATCCGCGGACGAAGCGACTTACGGCGTGGTCTCTCGTCATCAACCCAACCCGCGATGACGAAGACACCCAACTAAACAGATCACGACCGTTAGGGTAAGGTGGGGCAAAAGTTTTTATTTTTTCTGAGATTTCTAGCTTAATTCATTTCAAAAACTATAAATGTCATTATGGTTTCAATGCTGTTCAAGTGTGATACTTTCACATCAAATGTTAAAGAAATCGATTGAGGTTTAGAAAATTTATGAGTATTTGTTAGTCGTATGCGTGATTTAATTTCCATTCGATTTTTTTCATGTGAACATTTCTAGGCCTGTTATAAGGATGATTTAGTTTTTGCATAGATGTTTGGAAACCATTTTTGGTCCATCGTGAGGCAAAAGTTTGAATCAAATATTATCTTGCTGAAAAACTTGAAAATTATATTTGCATTAGTAATAGCAATATATTAAATAGCATCCTCCCGAAATTTGAAGTGATTCTGAAGAAATTTTACTATGCACACGCCATTTTTATGGAGATTACTATGGAAAACGCCAAACTCTTGTGTTCATCCCTCTATCTCTTCGTCACAAAGTTTTATGGAAAAGTGAACAAACTCTTCTCATGTGAAATCCTTCCAGCTGCAACTTTGCCGAACACCACATTTTGATTGGACGTCAGGAGTAATTGTTATTCATCATCATAAAGTGCATGCTCCACCAACTATTCGGCAGGCAACAGTGGAGCTCCTGGCGGGAAGAATTGATCAAAGTAATCCAGGCTACTATGTTCTACAGCAAAAAAGCAGTGTTGCTCTGAAAGTAATTAAATGATCATCTAAGCATGATATAGACTTTGTTATCAAAAATAAGAAATTATCCTTGCGTTCTATCGGAATATGGTCTTCGACAAAGCTGAGTAGATTTCACATGAGAAGAGTTTGTTCACTTTTCCATAGATTATTATGATGAGCGGTTACAGGAATGAACACAAAAGATAGGCGTTTTCCATATAAACTTCAAATGGCGTGTGTACAACCAAATTTCTTCCAAATCACTTGAAATTTTGGAAGAATGATAATTGACATCGATTAAACATAGGGGAACAAACACTTCAAAATTTGCCTCAGTCTAATATGCATATTATATAAACTTAGCGAAATATATCCGATCCTGCGAAAAAAAAGTGATCAAAATTCCGTGTTTTTCTTAGTTTTGCGAAAAAATGCTGTTTTGGTATTACACTGTAACCTCAATTTACGAACTAGATCGGGGGTGTGCAAATCGAGTTGGTGCGTAAATTGAATCAGTGCGTAAAACGAGGGAGCTCAGTTCGTAAAACGAGGTTTTGCCAATTTATCATTTCTATGTAGAAGAATGTCTCTCAATTCTGGACCCTAGAAGATTGTTATATTTTAATTAAGTATAATTAAGGTAATAAAGTGAGTACAACATGTGTTCTAGTTCATCCAAAAACTTCCTGGAATTTATTCCTGCAATGTACTGGCATATTTAGCGATCCTTTGATGTTTTTTTGATATGGCACAGGCCCTTATCTATTCATAGTAGTAATATGAGTATTTTTATAATTTGTGCCGATGTCCTAGGTCCTCCAAGGACTCCATTGAATATAGGCCTTGGGATCTACGACCGTAATAAGAGATTAGAGGTTACTTTTCATTTACTCCACAAGCCCCTAACCATTCATGTGAGTAAACAGTGTATTGTAATAATTTGTGCGGATGTCCTAGGTCCTCCAAGGACTCCATTGAATATAGAACTACGACCGTAATAAGAGATTAGAGGTTACTTTTCAATTACTTCACAGGCCCCTAACCATTCATGTGAGTAAACGGTGTATTGTAATAATTTATGCGGATGTCCTAGGTCCTCCAAGGACTCCATTGAATATAGGCCATGGAGTCTACGACCGTTATAAGAGATTAGAGGTTACTTTTCATTTAGTCCACAAGACCCTAACCATTCATGTGAGTGAACCGTGTATTGTAATAATTTGTGTGGATGTCCTAGGTCCTCCAAGATCTATATCGAATATAGGTCTTAGGATCTACAAGCGTAACCAAATATCAATAGATGCTTTTTTGATATGGCACAAGCCCTTATCTATATGTAGCAGTAAAATGAGTATTGTTATAGGACTTCATTGAATATAGGCCTTTGAATCTACAAACGTGATCAATGGTCTATGGGTAATTTTTAATATAGCACAGTCTCTCAACCATTCAATTGAGTCAACGAAATATTTTATTGATTTATTTTGATGTTTTTGGTGCTCCAAGGACTCCAATGAATAAAAGCCTTTCGATATACGGCCATAATAAGTGATTAGAAGATAGTTTTCAAATATCCCAAAGGCCCCTTACCATTCATGTAGGTAAACGGTGTATTGTATGAATGTATGCGGATGTCTTTGGTCCTCTAAGATCTCTATCGAATATGAGCATTAGAATATGCAAGCGTAACCAATTATCAATAGATAGTTCTTCAATACTGCAAAGGCCTCTTACTGTCCATTTTAGCAAACGAAGTGTTGTATTGATTTGTGTCGATGTTTTTGTACTTCCGAGGACTCCACTATATATAGGCCTGATTATCTACAAACCTAAGTAGTTGTACATTGGTGATACTTATTTATAGCGTAAAATATAAACTTTTAAGGCTGAGTAGCCCGTCATTCGTTTTGATAACCGTGTTGATATTGATTCATAAAAGTATCACTACTTGCGCTTACATATAGAAAGTATGCTGATACATTTTCAGCAATGTCAGTGCAAAACCTAGTGATTTTCTGTAGTTTGCAATCGTGAGACGTATTGGCCACAATTATCGATGCCCAGTATAAATTTCAATGACGGCCTACTTCGCCTTCAAATAAGCAAATGGATCAATGTACTGATATTCATGAATTTACTTCGTCAAACAAGTGACGTCAATTGAATTTGCGTGAAAACAGACTTCGTTGATTGAGGTTTTGGTGAATTAAATTTATAAATGGCCTCAGACATCGATTTTCGTCAACAATATTCTCCAAACGTAGGTCGCCATCTTGAATTCCAAAATGGCGTCGGACATCGATTTTCGTCATCCCCTCGTCGTGCCCGTTCCGAAAATACCCTTATTGTATGGGTTTCCAACGGTTTTCCTTAACCGGAGGTCAATAATTTCCCACAGAATTGACAAAACTCAATTTACGCGCTGCGTAAAAAAAGGGACTTAAATTGAGTTTACTTCGTAAAAAAAGTAACTTAAATTGAGGGAGCGTAAAAAAAGACTTCGTAAATTGAGGTTTTAGTGTAATATTGTTTTGGGCAAATTTATGATCAGAGTTAGGTGTTCATATTTCTGAAAACATAAGTTCGTAATGGGTATGAAGTGTGCTTGCCACAGAAGTATCAATATTTGGTGAGGGCGAGCACCTTCAAAAGCACGACTTTACACAATATCTGCACCCTGTTCTGGACGAAACGTTAAAATATGAAGTACATCTTCCTTCCTTTTGCTTTCATAGTTTCAAACTGGAGTCTAAAACACGCCTTGGTTCGATTTGTTGACCATTCAACGCCTTGGGAAATTCCAGTTTGAAAAAAATGGATTGGTTGAGCTCCTGTTGACTGGAAATTTCAGTCTTGCCTGTAATTGAACCGGAATGTTAGAATTTCATACAGTTTCTTCAAGAATTTCCTTAAATTGATTCCATCAGCATTACTTCAAGGAAAAACTCCCGAATTTCTCCAGGCACCTAGTGAGCATTCCTAAAAAGAACTCGACAGAAGATCCCATAGAAAAATGTCTAGGAATTCCCTTGGATATTTTTCCACGATTTGTTCTGCTTTGCTTTGCCTCAACAGATGTTATGAAGTTTTTCCTCTTGAATTCCTTCATGAGCTATATTCGCAATTTCTCTAAGGGTTGGACTGATTCACGAATGATGTCGATGAATTTTCAATTTAATATTTTTTCAAGGAATAGGGTCCTAAAATGTTTAATGAAATCTTATTTTTATTGAATAATACGAAAGAGCAGGTTATTGCAACTACTTTATCATTTTTTTCCGCTCAAATAACGGCTATGTCATATTTAAACTTCAGTTTAAAAATTGGGTCCATACATGAACCTTGACACTTTTGATCATGTTTGACGTTCGCTAGGTCGACAAAAACTCCACAGGGTTTGTAGGTTTAACACTTAGGTTGTTCCTATCTGACATTTCAGAAAGGACACGAAAAACAAAATACACTCAAAATTTGAGTTTAAGCCAAAAGGTGTAACAAAAAAAAATTTTTTTTTGACTAAAGTAAACGAAAAACATTAAAAAATTGAGTAAACATGTGTTTTTAGCTTAAACTTAAGCGTTTGGTTCTAAAATTGGGACAGGGCTTTAGGACCCCCCCTTCCTCTGCCATAAGCATTCCATTTACGGTTCTTCCATCGGTCGTTTTCCTGATGAGTTTCTCTCAATGAAACTCATACAAGAATTTTATCGAAATTTCTTTTGCTGAAATAAACATCTCGATAAATGTTTTTAAGAAAAACGCTTTTAGTATTTCTTGCAGAAGTTATTTATGGCATTTCTTTAAGGATTCATTTTCTCGGGAATACGACTGTTATGATTATGTGGTAGGTTATGCTCAAAAACGGATTATGAAAACTTAAAATCCGTTTTTGAGCATAATACACTGAAGGCCATAACCTACAACATTTAAGGATTCATTTAAAATTAACACCTACGTGTGAAGCATGTTTTTGTCTTAAGCATATGAATACCATAGCACGTCTAGTTTTTGAGACATTGGCTGTTGAAAATGCAAAATTTTGCTATATCAGCCAACTTGCAAGTTTGCTAGCTTGTGTGGCAATTTATTTGCTTTATCTGTCACAGAATTTAACGCCATGTGTATAACAATACTTATCAGTAATGTATTAAATTCTATCGTGCAACTTCAACCAATTTATGTCTGAAATAAAAGCATAAGTTCTATTTTGGATGTTTGCTTAATTGATTCACAAAAAAGTTTAAAAAATCATACCTTAAATTTCATGTACACAGCAACTTAACCAGTGTTAAAAATTGTGACGTGCACGAACATTTCTGAGAACGGCATCAAATTCAGCGATCCCATATCTACTAGAGACACATAATTTGGTCCTTGTGATACGCAAAAATGTTTTGTTACGCTGTGTAAACTATTAATTTCTATTAGATCACCAACATTCCTTCAAAGATTCATACCTATAAGAATTTTCCACGCCTTTTTGTTGAAACACCTCTAAAATAGTATAATCAAATTCCACAGGAGCTCTTTTTTCTTTATTATTAAGATTTTCATGCATACATGCTTGTAAGAATTCTCAATATTCGAAGTAGTCCTGAGAAAAATCACTAGTTAGTTCTCAGTAAAAGATCAACTCATAGACCAATGATACAATAAGTTTTGGAGATGTTATTCCTATTCATAATTAAATTATATCATTTGATCTACTTCTGATTGAATTCTGATTTTTTTTTTCCCGATAGAACTTTTGAAAGTTTTCAAATGACCTATACAATTTTTCGGGGAACTTTTTGAGAATTACTCAAGAAATGAGGGGAGAAATCCGGAAGGGACTTCTTAGATTGAATTTCTGGAACAAAAAAATCTCTGAACGAATCCCAATGAGTTGCTTGGAGAAATTTGTGCATCAATTCTCATATGCTGTTTTATACAATACCTGGAGTTATTTTTAGTTTAACACATTCCAGGAAGAAACTTAAAAAAAAATTAAGGGATATATTTAACATATCTAAACAAACTACAATTATTGAAGGTATTCTGCAATTTTTTGTTGAAGCTCAAAAAGCAAGGAAAATTTGAGATAGTATCTGAAACTATTTCAGGCAAACTACTTTAAGGAATTTCTAGAGCAATTTTAAAGGGAAACGCTTCCTAAGATAGTACTTTTAGATGTTCCTAGTGCAATTCCTAATAAAATTCTTGAAAAAATCTCAATCTTATTCCTGTAGGTATTATTCGATAATCATAGTAGTTTGTTGTAGTTGAACTGTTTAGGTTATGTGCATCAAATTGAGTTTGGTGTGAATCTTAAATAATTTTGCTATGAATCTCTAAGAAGAATTAATGGAAGAAATTCTTTAAAAAATATGCATCAAAAAATGGGTCTTAAAAAATACATGGTGTAATCACTATTATTTTCTTGCACTTATTGAAGTATAAATTTTGACTTCAACTTACTATTTTGAAGTTTGAACAACTTTGTCGAAGAAACTTTGGACCTAACTTTCCATTTGCGCTAAGTATATCTGAAAGTTTCAACTTAGGGAGGACCCAAAATACCAGTTATTTTGATCTAACTTTTTTTGCTTTCAGTTCTACTTGAATATGGTCTCCAGGAGAGTTGTAGAGGAAGTAATTATGTAAATTTTTGCTGAACATTGCAAGTTTGTAAGTTAAATTTAAGTGAAAACCTATGAAATCATTAAACCATTGCACAGTGGTCCAGGAATCAGTTTTACGCGGAAAGGTGCACTTTGAGCTTTAGAATGAAACATTAGACAAAAACGGTTTTCTACAAAGTTGTTTGTATTAGTTAAGCCCTTTGTTTGGTGTTATTGAACATAAGGGTGGACCACATTGTCATAGAAATTGTGTAACTAACTTTCTTATTTGTACAAATTATATTATACATGCTTCAGCAAAGTTATAGACCATTCAATTTCAAGCAACTTTGCCCAAATAAGTTTTTTTGTATCTTTTAAATTGACCGATTTAGAGCTTTTTTCACACAGTGACATAGGGTGGTCCGAACAAAACTGGTTTTCTGGCTCTAGAGTTTTCAATTCAAATTTCCCCATCAAAGTAGTCTATGAGACACTTTTAGAGCTTTAAAAAATGCGTAAATTGGTGAGTGAAGAAACTCGCTATCTCCTTCCGTTTAGGAGTTATTGTTGTTTTACTCTCAAAAACATGCCTACTTTGATTGTGAATATCTCTGACTAGGGCAAACATAAAAAATATCTTTTGACGGCATTCAAAAGACAAAATAAAATTGTATATTATATCAATTTATTATAGATGTGTTATTTTTGTAACTCTAATAAAATGCCTTGAAAAACAAAGGATTTTAAGCAAAAAACTTTAATAACTTTTGAACTTAAATAGATATCATCAATATTTTTGCATGAAAATTTGCGTTTTGTTAAGTTTTTAAAGTCGTTCATAGACCGCTTTGACGAAAAATCTGAAATAAGAAAAGGGCTCTAAAACTATTTTGAAGATTTTCAAAGTATGTATTTCTTTATTATTTTGCGTTTTGAGCATGAAAATGAAATTTTAGACAAAAATGATCTTCTACAAAATTGTTTCCAAAAATGTAAGCTTTCATACTGTGTCATTTGGAACTAGGGTGGTTCACAATATCACACATATAATATAAAAACTTTTTTATTTGCAAAAATACTGGTATATACTCTTAGGCAAAGCGGTATAACATGAAAT
Organism: Aedes aegypti; assembly: GCF_002204515.2. Taxonomy (NCBI): domain Eukaryota; kingdom Metazoa; phylum Arthropoda; class Insecta; order Diptera; family Culicidae; genus Aedes; species Aedes aegypti. Next base: position 43,711,282 of record NC_035109.1, on the reverse strand, counting down.
TTTGATCAACTTTGCCAAAAAAAGTTTTTCTGTAGCTCATCAATCTAGAGCATTTTTTCCAAATCATCGCAGGGTGGTCCAACAAAAATAAGTTTTTCAACTCTAGTTTTTTTAATATTGTTTTCTCGTCAAAGTCGTCTATGAATGACTTTTAGAACTAAACAAAACGCAAAATTTCATGCAGATTGTTGATATCTATTAAAGTTCAAAAGTAATTAAAGTTTTTGTGATAAAAAATATTTGATTTTCAAGCCGTTTTTTTTAGAGTTACAAGAATAACACATCTGTAATTTTTTGATATAATATACAATTTTATTTTGTCTTTTGAATGCCGTCAAAAGATATTTTTTATGTTTGCTCCAATTAGAGATATTCACAATCAAAGTAGGCATGTTTTTGAAAGTAAAACAACAATAACTCCTAAACGGAAGGAGATAGCGAGTTTCTTCACTCACCAAATTACGCATTTTTAAAGCTCTAAAAGTGTTTCATAGACTACTTTGATGAGAAATTTTAATTGAAAACTCTAGAGCCAGAAAACCATTTTTGTTCGGACCACCCTATGTCACCGTAGGAAAAAAGCTCTAAATCGGTCAATTTAAGAGATACAAAAAACTTATTTTGGCAAAGTTGCTTGAAATTGAATGGTTTACAACTTTGCTAAAGCATGTATAATATAATTTCTACAAATAAGAAAGTTAGTTACACAATTTCTATGACAATGTGGTCCACCCTAATTTTCAATCAAACTTAACAAAAGGCTCAACTAATACAAACAACTTTGTAGAAGACCGTTTTTGTCTAATGTTTCATTCTAAAGCTCAAAATGCATCTTTCCGCGTAAAACTGATTCCTGGACCATAGTACATTGATTGACCATAACTCGTGGAGCAAATTTCACCAAACAAAAAAAAAATGAGTTAAAATTTATACTTAAATAAAAGCCACCCTAGTCATTTTTTTTTCTCAAAAAATGCAAAACTCAATTAGGAATAACTTATCTGAAGACATCGATTGTCTAAAACAGTGGTTCACAACCTTTTCGGTGCTGCGACTCCCTCTGAAGCTTTATAAACGTCTCGCGGACCTTCAAAGGTGTATGTTCTTGAAATCAAATGCAAGAATCGTGCTATGGTCCTTTGGAGGAGTTTTCTAATAACTGCCAAAAATGTAGGTTTCTGACTACTAACAGCATATTTTCAAAAAATGACAAGGAACCTCCTTAAACAATGTTGACAAAATCCTACAAAAAATAATGAAGGGTAAGTAGGATAAACCACTTGGGAGCCTTCATCTGTCACTTTGACATTGTGGATTTATCTCCATTCTCCAAGGTCTGAAACTCTGTAGTTAATCGCATTTTTGTCCTGTTTAAGGATAGAGTAAAGAAAAATTTGGAACAACAACGATTGAATTTTTCTCGGCCAAAACTTTGAAATTATTTTTTTTTTAACGACGCATTTTAGCGTAAATATGAGCTCAGTAGCTTTCAAAATATCCTGCTGACGTGAAAAAAAAATACAATAAATATATTCCCAGGAGTCAATAGAGTCCTAGAGCCCTGTCCAAATTTTAGTACCAAACGCTTAATTTAAGGCCAGAAACACATATTTACTCAATATTTAAATGTATTTCGTTGGTTTACTGCCACAAAAAACATGTTTCCTGATTTAAGAGATTTTGTCACACCACTTGGTTTTTACTTAAATTTCGGGTGTATTTTGTTTTCCCTGTCCCTTCTGAAATGACAGATAGGAACCCAGTGGTCCCTGTGGCGTTTTTGTCAACTAAATGAACGTCAAACATGATCAAAAGTGTCAAGGTTCAAATTTGACCCCATTTCTTTTTAAATAAAGTATAATATGATATAGCTGTAATTTGCAAAAATAGTAACAAGAACACGCCCTACCGTGTTATTTAATAAAAAATAAGTTTTTATCAATAATTCTTGGACCCAATTGAAGATTTCATCAGAAATCGTCAGCTCTGGATGCTTGTTAATGGGCTTCTATGCTCTGCTATATTCTACTCTGGGGATAATTTGTCAAAAGTTTCTCCAGGTAATCTTCGAAAGCATTGTTAGATATCCGTGAGGAATCTTCGCAGAACTGTACCAAAGATCACTGCAATAAAAATCGATCGAAAATTTTACTTGAAAACTCATTGAAAAATTCACAAGACTTCCTCGAATGGTTTTTGTAAAAGCTGTTAAAAACTTGCTTTGTTCACTACTTCCAATAACCAACAAAGTTCTGAGAAATTTTTGGAGGATCTGGCCAGGAAGCTGACAAAATCTGCTAAGAATTAAACCATTTTCAAGATCACACTGAATTGAACTGGAACGGATCAGCGTTAAGTAATCATCTCTGGCTTGCTATATAAGCCGACAGAATGACATTGAAGGTAATTTCCAAGTATTATCACAATTGAAAAAAAACAAAAAAGTTTACGTCTTAAAAATATTTGAAATTGATTACGTAATGCTAAAATTGAAAATTTATGACTCTCGTCCGTAACGCTTTTTGTATGCGAAATTTCAAATTTTTGAATGAGCTTGAGCCTACTCCCGCTCTTCCATAGAGAGTATCGTAATTTGTGGACGGCGCCTCTTATGTTGCGAACAGATTCCTTTTATCAAGAGAAACGACACTTATTCTCAATGGCTTCACGGACCCCCTGAGAACTCGTCACGGCCCCGCGGACCACCAGCTGAGAAACCCTGGTCTAAAATCAACGAGAACAGAGAAAACATTTATTTTCCTGCTCAATTGTCGATCCGGACCATTGTGAAATGTTTGAAAATACGGTTACATTTACACTAAGAGCCCCTCGATCAAGAAATTTACGCGAAGGCCCTGGATCAACAACATCTCTATGGATGTTTGGCTATATCTCAGCGATAACTCAATCGATTTTTGAATTTTTTTCACGTATCTCATGTCTATAGCGGTATGAAAAAACTGTTCCTAGGGGTGTTCAAATTTCCCCAGGAGCAATTAAACCAATACAATACACAACCAATCAGCGGTTCCACAGAAAATGACGACTTTTTTCCCAAATTTCATTTTTATATTTATTTTGACTTGGATGAAATTTTGCACATGCTTTCTTTATGCCCAAAAATGCCTTTTTGCATCATCGGCTCGCCATTTTGACTCTAGCCTTACTTTTGAGAAGGGCCTAAGAAAAAAAATCCTTAATAATTTTCAAAAAATTATAACTTAGAAACGATTTGTCCGATCAGTTTGGAGTTTTCCGCAAAGTTTTAGGTTATTGTTGGGACTATCTGGAAAAAAAATATACACTGTAAAAAATAATGTTGTAATTTTTTCTCAAAAATCGTATTTATGATTTTTTTTTATATGTTAAAGTAGACAAAAAATGAAGTCTTTTGCACAGTGGGTCAAGATGGATAAATCATGGACAAAAAAGTTATGATTTTTTAAAAAAAGTTTGATTTTTCAATATGGTCTAAAAAAACTTTTTGAATGCTTTTCGATCCAATTTTATGAAAGTACGCAAAATTTTCAACAAAAAAGGTATATGAGAAAATTTTGCTAATTGCTACCGAAACATTTGAAAAGTTTATTATGACCATTTTCAACAAATTCACCTCTTTTTAAAATATCATAACTTTTTTGTCCATGATTTCTCCATCTTGACCCACTGTGCAAAAGACTTCATTTTTTGTCTACTTCAACATATAAAAAATAAAAAAAAATCATAAATACGATTTTTGAGAAAATTGATTTTTAAGCTTTATTTTCGATATATAAAAAATTACAACATTTTTTTTACAGTGTATATTTTTTCCAGATAGGCCTAACAATAACCTAAAACTTTGCGGAAGGCACCAAACTGATCGGACAAACCGTTTCTAAGTCATAATTTTTTGAAAGTTATTAAGGATTTTTTTCTTAGGCCCTTCTCAAAAGTAAGGCTAGAGTCAAAATGGCGAGCCGATGATGCAAAAAGGCATTTTTGGGCATAAAGAAAGCATGTGCAAAATTTCATCCAAATCAAAAAATACAAAAGTAAACCGACATTCGAATTCAAATGGAACCGCTCAAATGTAAATTATATACAGAATAATTGAATAAATAAAATTTAAAAAAAATAATAATAGTCTTATTTGTTCCATAGAAAAGAAAGAATCCCTTTTCAGTGTAACGAAAAATTGAGGCAGAACCATTTTTTTTCTGTTTTTCTGAGCGGTGTAATTTGTCATGAAAAATATCATCCATTCCGACTTATACTTCATTAAAACCAATCCCATATTCTTTTTCCAGATTTTGTAGAAAATTTGCAATTGCTTTGACAAAAACTCTTTGTTTTTCCGATGCTTCCGATGGGTTTTCAAAGAAAAGGCTTATATGGTCATTTTCCACAAAATTGGCCATAACTCAAAAATGAAAAAAGAGTAAATTTCAAACATTTCAGCGGTTAAAGCTTATGAAATTACCTTCTCAAAAATATATTTTTGAAAGTTTTCCACTAATTGGAACATAGTTTTTCCGGCTTTTCTATACGAATTTTCTCAACGGTGGAAAATTTTGTGGAAAACTGTTTACAGTTAATATTTTTTTTTTATTCCTGAGAAAATTTGCTTTCATTTTCATAAAAAACGTTGTTTCGATGATACTTGTTTCTTGAGTTATGGTTTTTCAAAGTAAGTACACACTCAATTTGTTCGGTAAAATAACTGGGTTTTGGAACTACCGAAAAAGTCAGTAAACTAAAAAAAAATGTCAGAAGTCGAAAAACAGAGATTTTTTACTGAAATTTTGCAGAGAGCTTTCTTTTTATATCATATATTGATAAAAAATAAAACATGGAGAAATTTGCTTTTCAATTCCGCGTGGTGACAGTTTTCATTTTACTGACTTTTTCGGTAGTTCCAAAACCCAGTAAAATTTACCGACCCCAGTAATTTAATCTAAGTGTGTAGTGTCAGGGGAAAACAAAAAAATTCCAATTTAGTTTTCCGGGAAAATAGGCGACCCTGAATTTTTCTCATTTTTTTTTATTCATATATTGATGAGCCCTGCCTGTGAAAAAAGTTTCATGAAAATCTGAGACCTTTCGGCTCAAACCCGTACGGAAAAAAAAATCCCCAAGTGTCACTTGAGAGTTCTTAGGCTTAAAATGATCTTGATGAAGGCAAACTGATCTTCTTGAGGAACGTGATAAGATTCGTTCATATACCGTGCGTTCGGGTTTTGTATTGCGATTTAAGTGAAATATTTGACATCAAATACCCAAGAAATTTCAGTTTATTATAACTCAATTTTAATGCCTTTGAAGAAGTTTATGAAACTGGGAGTTGTAATGAACCTTCAGTTCGAAACGAATCGGAATTGAATACCATGATATTCCGGGGAATTTCGTTTCCATTGAATGTTAAGTAATCATTCAAATTACTATGAGTTTTTTTTTCTGGGAATATTAATAATTCCATTAAAGTCGAACTTTTTTCCCCATCTTACTCTACGGGGCGCAAATGGGGCTGCTAGGTGCAATTTTTGTACCGAGCAAACGACTTGTCTTTGCTTGAAAGTGCTTTGGTTTTATTGTTTTGTTTCATTTTGGGGCTGCAGAGAGATACCTAAGACGACGATGACGACGACGGGGGCACATATTCATTCCTCGGGTACAAGTCTTGCTTTCGATGTCTTTTGTTTTTGTGCCATTTGCCGGAACCAATTTCCACCCCCTCGGAATGCCACCCCCTCCTGTTGAAAGTCAGTGGATGGATGGGTGGTCTCCGTCGCTTTTGGTCTTTTCGAACACGAGGAGCAGCGGTTTGGATGTGGTGATAAAATTGGATTTAATTACTTGGCTTTACGACGAAATGACCCCTCTCTGTCCAGTCGTTGCAAACCGGGCAATGTCCTCACTTTCAAGTGTAAGCAAACAGAGTCACCGCTTTCAACGGCAAGTCAAGTGCCGATGAGTGAACGGTTCGTCTTCTTTCCTTACGTTTTGTTTATATTTCTAGAAATGCTAATTTGAATATTTTCATTTTTCCGATTCTGAAGAAACCGGACGACGCACACAGGAGTTGTATGGGTCAATAATGGCCAAAATTCATTTTTCCCCTCAATCATATTGCTCTGCTCTGCTATTGACTATAAAAACAGTTATGCTTGATTGTGATTGATTTTGAACCGCTGCAGGATACCTATCTAGGTATTACTAAGTAGATACAATTACAAAAGCTTGCCATTAGATGAATTCCATCCAGAATGAGTCGAAATTATGAGGTCTTCTTCTTCTTGACATTACGCCCTCGCTGAGACAGAGCCTACTCTCGGCTTCGTGTTTTTACGAGCACTTCCACAGTTATTGACTGAAAGCTTTCATTGCCAAAGTTGCCATTTTCGCATTCGCATATCGTATGGCAGGTACGGTCATACTCTATGCCGAAGGAAGTCAAGGAAAATCCTTTATGAAAAGATCCTGGACCGACCGGAAATCAAGCCCAGATACCTTCAACATGTCTTTGTATGGTAGCTACGGACTCTAGTCACTCGACTAAAGAAAGCCCTGACGTTTAAAATATATAGTGGGAAAAAAAAACAATATATCAACTTTGACATTGAAGCCACGAATTTGTTCTAGTTACTCCTCGGTGTCACAACCGAACCGCGGCAACGATCAAGCGGCCGGGTGAGTGAAGCTTTAGAAATCTATTGTGTTTCTGCCATTTGCGTACGCGCAATGACAAAAGTCTTCGTCCGGCCCGGGGGGGGACCCAAACTCAAGTGACGAAGACGACGCTACCGACTATCTTTGTTACGCTTGCCAGTTTGATGGCTCTTTTGCCCGAGTGGTGGCTTTTCTTGTGCGTTGAAGATAAATTCCGCAGATAAGGCCACCACCGAGCTACCAGAAGCGATGGACGACGATTGCCGTCGCGGTGTTCTCTATAGATATTCAAATGAGAACTGGATGATCGTTTTCGGACGTCGCCGGGAATCTTCCCATCACCGCTGGACAGGAAGTGGGACGGGTTAATGTCGCCGTAAAACAGAATATCAAAACTTCTCGGTTCTTAATCTGGGGCTCCGGTTGATGGGCCTGGGAAAACTCCCTCGAATTCGGAGTGGACGGTGTAACCGTCTTTCAAGTATAAACTTGGAAAATTGGAAATCGTTGTAAGTACAACGTGTTCGCGGACGGCAATCGTATATACACTTACGGTTCGATGTCAACTTTCTGCTCTGATTGCGGCGACGACGTTAGCGACGAAGACTGCACATATTCAGCGATTCAAGTGACTCAAGTGCGCTGTGCATATCATACCGATATGTACGTACGTATGGACACTGCGGCAAGCTCAATGGCGTAGTCAGGTTTTCTTTGGCGGATCGGGGATCTATTCATTCTACAAATTTTATGCAACAACTTCCATTTCTTACTACCTTCGCATCCTACATACAGTCAACCCTCCCTTACTCGGTACTCTTTACTTGATGAAAAGCGCGGTCCCTTCAACCTCGATAGCAACATTGATTCCTCTATAAGTCAAGAACTCCCTAACTCAATGTTTCCTAACTAGTTTCAGTTTCCTATGCAAGTTTACCTTGCCTAATCGATAATTTCATTAAAAATTACAAATACCCACCAAATGGTAATCAGTTGCTTAAAATCGATTGTTTCGATTAAGGCTTAAAACATAATTGGGGGTGAAGAATTTTTTTTTTTATATTGGAAACTATATTAAAATTTTACCATTTATCACGTTAAAATTGCTATGTCGAACGTATTTTATCACTAATATTCAAATTTTCCTTAGCTGAGTGGTTAGAGTCCGCGGCTACAAAGCAAAGCCATGCTAAAGGTGTCTGGGTTCGGTTCCCGGTCGGTCCAGGATCTTTTCGTAATGGAAATTTCCTTGACTTCCCTGGGCATATAGAGTATCATCGTACCTGCCACACGATATATGAATGTGAAAATGGCAACTTTGGCAAAGAAAGCTCTCAGTTAATAACTGTGGAAGTGCTCTTAGGACAATACGCTAAGGAGCCGGTTCTGTCCCAGTGAGGACGTTAATGCCAAGAAGAAGAAGAATGTGCGAGTTATAGTCCAAGGTTTATCTCAAAAATGAAAACATTTTGATTTTTCAGTTACAGAAAAATACACAAAATTCCAAAGGGGATGGGGTAGAGGCGGGTTGGGTATTAGAGGGTTATAATAGAAAAGTTCAAAAATATAATAATATGTGTACTCTATCTGGATACCTCCCTAGCTCAATGATCCCCTCATATCAGGTTGACTGTATTTGGAACAGAGATGTATACGTTATACGATATTAGAGTTTGAATGTATTTGCTCGCCTTACTAGTGATTTATAGTATTCTATTTTTTTTTTCTTTTACAAAAGTGAATTGTAGTTTAATTAGTGGTTTTCCTTAAAATCAGCTTCAACCTAAAGTTGTTACTGATTGTGGTTGTAACATTGGTGTATACAAGAAATTCGGGTTTTACGCCAGTTAGAGCAAGACGCGGAAAAAAGCGCAGTAGGACTTGCCGCGAACGGTCGCGTTCGAAACTGCTCGTCACGTTTTTTCGTGTTCTGCAAAACTTATTCTTACGATTCCGCTTCTGATTAGGCTAGTACTACGCCACCGATTAGTTTTTTTTAATTTGAAATATGTGGTTATTCCATAAATTATTTTACATTAAGAATGTGAACTCATATTTTTGCAACAATGGATAAGTGATTAGTAACGATAGCAGAATTTTTCGTTGTTGATGTTGATGGTTTGTAAAAAGCTTGAAGAAAAGTGCAGTGCTGCAATTTGCAAAATGCTCCGAAGCTCTTTTCATTGAATTTAAAACTTGGCGTTGAGATTATGGGATGGCTCTAATGCAGCGTATCACTACACTGGTCCCACAGTTATGAATCATTTAGGGCTCAGCTTAAATTTAAAACAAATATAGTGAGCAAAATCTATCTATATAAATAAAAATGGAATGGTGTTTGTATGTCACGAAACGGCTTACGAACGGGTCAACGGATTTTAATGATTCTTCCTCAGTTTTGTTCGTCAAGGGTTCCGACGTGTTCGTGTGAAATAAAAATCCCAGGATATTCACTGGGAAAGTTGAAAAAACGAGCGCGAACGAAACTGTCATTTTATGTGAGACGATCAAAAGCGTTTTTCAACAGCCTACTTGATGGCAAGACGAAGTTTGCCTGGACCATTAGTAAACAATATTCTTTGATGAAATCAATGTTAAACGGTAAAATGGGGTATACACCTGCAGTGCATGCACCACAATGTTGTGATTAAATTTGTTGAAAACATTTGAAATTTTCACTTATTTGCACATTGTCTTAAACCACAATTTATGAATCGGCAAAATAGTTGTCCACAAACATGAATAAATGTGAAAATTGTTATATGTGTGTGTTATATGAAAATTTGTGAATTTGAAGTTTCTATTGTTAGTAAATTTGTACGTGCAACAAAAGTGATCATAAAAAAAATGACAAACAATTGGTATTTATATCAATAAGAGAGGATGCAAACCAGTTCTTTTCTTTTCCACTCGTTGCTTTTAGTCCTTCTGCAAAAGCAATACCCCGTTTTTATAGCGAAATTATGGAAAACCTATCAGGTGTAACTAAAAACACTCTTTACATATTTTACGTCTACAGTCGGGTCTCCTATTAAACGCATTCCTATAACGTGCACTCCTATTACGCTCTCTCCTATAAGACACACCAGGACGTTATAGGAGACCCAGGGCATATGGGATTTCATCACTTTGGGGGTGTCGTTGAATATCTCGTATGCCAAAAGAGATAGTACAGTACTGTCTTCGGCGAAGTTTCAGTACTAAGTACGATCTACCTTTAGGAGTTGAGGATCATCCTTTTAGTTGAGAACTTGGCCGGTAGGGGCGCTTTTTCTGATTTGCACTATATGAACCATGAGGGATAAGAATGCAAAATTTTGTAACATATGATATCTCTGAATCCTGATGTTTTGGAAGGTTGGTGTCTTCGGAAGAGTTGTTCAGTAGCTCAAGGGCTGACATGTGGTGGCCATTCTAATACGGAATTACGCCACCAGGCGGGGCTAGTGAGCCAAGAATTTTTGTTTTGCGCATAGCTCAGTTGCCTGACCACTTGGAAAGATGGCGTCTTCGGCTAAGTTGCTCTGTATCACAAGGGCTAACATTATTTGAGCCGAAAGTTTCGAAATTTTGCCAATAGGCACCGCTAGTGAGCAAAGAATTTTTGTTTCGTGGATAGCTCAGTAGCCTGACCACCTAGAAAGATGGCGTCTTCGACAAAGTTGATAAGTATCACAAGGGCTAACATTATTTCAGCCGAAAGTTTCAAAATTTTGCTACTAGGCGGCGCTAGTGAGCAAGTAATTTTTGTTTTGTGCATAGCTCAGTAGCCTGACCACTTAGAAAGATGGCGTCTTCGGCAAAGTTGCTCTGTATCACAAGGTCTAACATTATTTCAGCCGAAAGTTTCGAAATTTTGCCACTAGGCGGCGCTAGTGAGCAACGAATTTTTGTTTTTCGCATAGCTCAGTTGCCTGACCACTTAGAAAGATGGCGTCTTCGACGAAGTTGATCAGTATCACAAGGGCTAACATTATTTGAGCCGAAAGTCTCAAAATTTTGCTACTAGGCGGCGCTAGTGAGCAAGTAATTTTTGTTTTGTGCATAGCTCAGTAGCCTGACCACTTAGAAAGATGGCGTCTTCGGCAAAGTTGGTCAGTATCACAAGGGCTAACATTATTTGAGCCGAAAGTTTCGAAAGTTTGCCACTAGGCGGCGCTAGTGAGCCAAGAATTTTTGTTTTGCGCATAGCTCAGTAGCCTGACCACTTAGAACGATGGTGTCTTCGGCTAAGTTGCTCTGTATCACAAGGGCTAACATTATTTGAGCCAAAAGTTTCGAAATTTTGCCACTAGGCACCGCTAGTGAGCAAAGAATTTTTGTTTCGTGGATAGCTCAGTAGCCTGACCACTTAGAAAGATGGCGTCTTCGGCAAAGTTGCTCTGTATCACAAGGTCTAACATTATTTCAGCCGAAAGTTTCGAAATTTTGCCACTAGGCGGCGCTAGTGAGCAAAGAATTTTTGTTTTTCGCATAGCTCAGTTGCCTGACCACTTAGAAAGATGGCGTCTTCGGCAAAGTTGGTCAGTATCACAAGGGCTAACATTATTTGAGCCGAAAGTTTCGAAATTTTGCCATTAGACGCCGCTAGTGAGCAAAGAATTTTTGTTTTGAGCATAGCTCAGTTGCCTGACCACTTGGAAAGATGGCGTCTTCGGCTAAGTTGCTCTGTATCACAAGGGCTAACATTATTTGAGCCAAAAGTTTCGAAATTTTGCTACTAGGCACCGCTAGTGAGCAAAGAATTTTTGTTTCGTGGATAGCTCTGTAGCCTGACCACTTAGAAAGATGGCGTCTTCGGCAAAGTTGTTCGGTATCACAAGGGCTAACATTATTTGAGCCAAAAAATTCGAAATTTTGCCACTAGGCGGCGCTAGTGTGCCAAGAATGTTTGTTTTGCGCATAGCTCAGTAGCCTGACCACTTAGAACGATGGCGTCTTCGGCAAAGTTGCCTTGTATCACAAGGGCTAACACTATTTGAGCCAAAAAATTCGAAATTTTGCCACTAGGCGGCGCTAGTGTGCCAAGAATGTTTGTTTTGCGCATAGCTCAGTAGCCTGACCACTTAGAACGATGGCGTCTTCGGCAAAGTTGCCTTGTATCACAAGGGCTAACACTATTTGAGCCAAAAAATTCGAAATTTTGCCACTAGGCGGCGCTGGTGTGCCAAGAATTTTTGTTTTGCGCATAGCTCAGTAGCCTGACCACTTACAAAGATGACGTCTTCGGCAAAGTTGCTCAGTATCACAAAGGCTAACATTATTTGGGCCGAAAGTTTCGAAATTTTGCCACTAGGCGGCGCTAGTGAGCATGGAATTTTTGTTTTGCGAATAGCTCAGTGGTCTGACCACTTAGAGAGATGGCGTCTTCGGCAAAGTTGCTCAGTATCACAAGGGCTAACATTATTTGACCCAAAAAATTCGAAATTTTGCCACTAGGCGGCGCTAGTGTGCCAAGAATTTTTGTTTTGCGCATAGCTCAGTAGCCTGACAACTTAGAACGATGGCGTCTTCGGCAAAGTTGCTCAGTATCACAAGGGCTAACATTATTTGACCCAAAAAATTCGAAATTTTGCCACTAGGCGGCGCTAGTGTGCCAAGAATTTTTGTTTTGCGCATAGCTCAGTAGCCTGACAACTTAGAAAGATGGCGTCTTCGGCAAAGTTGCTCAGTATCACAAGGGCTAACATTATTTGAGCCGAAAGTTTCGAAATTTTGTCACTAGGCGGCGCTAGTGAGCCAAGAATTTTTGATTTGCGCATAGCTCAGTAGCCTGGCCATCGTTCTAAGTTGTCAGGCTACTGAGCTATGCGCAAAACAAAAATTCTTGGCACACTAGCGCCGCCTAGTGGCAAAATTTCGAATTTTTTGGGTCAAATAATGTTAGCATTTGTGATACCGAACAACTTTGCCGAAGACGCCATCTTTCTAAGTGGTCAGGCTACTGAGCTATACACGAAACAAAAATTCTTTGCTCACTAGCGGCGCCTAGTGGCAAAATTTCGAAACTTTTGGCTCAAATAATGTTAGCCCTTGTGATACTGAGCATCTTTGCCGAAGACGCCATCTTTCTAAGTGGTCGGGCTACTGAGCTATGCGCAATTCAAAAATTCTTGGCTCACTAGCGCCGCGTAGTGGCAAAATTTCGAAACTTTCGGCTCAAATAATGTTAGCCCTTGTGATACAGAGCAACTTTGCCGAAGACGCCATCGTTCTAAGTGGCCAGGCTACTGAGCTATGCGCAAATCAAAAATTCTTGGCTCACTAGCGCCGCCTAGTGACAAAATTTCGAAACTTTCGGCTCAAATAATGTTAGCCCTTGTGATACTGAGCAACTTTGCCGAAGACGCCATCTTTCTAAGTGGTCAGGCAACTGAGCTATCCACGAAACAAAAATTCTTTGCTCACTAGCGCCGCCTAGTGGCAAAATTTCGAAATGTTCGGCTCAAATAATGTTAGCCCTTGTGATACAGAGCAACTTTGCCGAAGACGCCATCGTTCTAAGTGGCCAGGCTACTGAGCTATGCGCAAATCAAAAATTCTTGGCTCACTAGCGCCGCCTAGTGACAAAATTTCGAAACTTTCGGCTCAAATAATGTTAGCCCTTGTGATACTGAGCAACTTTGCCGAAGACGCCATCTTTCTAAGTGGTCAGGCAACTGAGCTATCCGCAAAAAAATATTTGCTCACTAGCGCCGCCAAGTGGCAAAATGTCGAAACTTTCGGCCCAAATAGTGTTAGCCCTTGTGATACAGAGCAACTTTGCCGAAGACGCCATCGTTCTAAGTTGTCAGGCTACTGAGCTATGCGCAAAACAAAAATTCTTGGCACACTAGCGCCGCCTAGTGGCAAAATTTCGAATTTTTTGGGTCAAATAATGTTAGCATTTGTGATACCGAACAACTTTGCCGAAGACGCCATCTTTCTAAGTGGTCAGGCTACTGAGCTATACACGAAACAAAAATTCTTTGCTCACTAGCGCCGCCTAGTGGCAAAATTTCGAAATGTTCGGCTCAAATAATGTTAGCCCTTGTGATACAGAGCAACTTTGCCGAAGACGCCATCTTTCTAAGTGGTCAGGCAACTGAGCAATGCGCAAAACAAAAATTCCATGCCCACTAGCGCCGCCTGGTGGCGTAATTCCGTATTAGAATGGCCACCACATGTCAGCCCTTGAGCTACTGAACAACTCTTCCGAAGACACCAACCTTCCAAAACATCAGGATTCAGAGATATAATATGTTACAAAATTTTGCATTCTTATCCCTCATGGTTCATATAGTGCAAATCAGAAAAAGCGCCCCTACCGGCCAAGTTCTCAACTAAAAGGATGATCCTCAACTCCTAAAGGTAGATCGTACTTAGTACTGAAACTTCGCCGAAGACAGTACTGTACTATCTCTTTTGACATACGAGATATTCAACGACACCCCCAAAGTGATGAAATCCCATAAGCCCTGGGTCTCCTATAACGTAGATTCCTATTACGCCCCCCAACCATGTGTCTAATAGGAGACCTGACTGTATACTGTTTCTTTTTGTTCCTCACAAATTTAGGATTTTTTATTTATCCAAAATATTATTCAACATAATAATCTAAGAAATGTCCACAATTTTTATAGCCATGTAAAACTATAAACCCCCTAAATAACTTTTTTCATAAGAATTTGTTTTTTCTTTCAAACTCATGGAAAAGTATTTGTATGTTCATATTTCTTTTCCATGTTTATGAAAGGTCCCAAACCACTTATGCTCTCCCGTAACAAAATTTTACATTGGAAATTACTTGAAACTAAGAATCATTTTAAAAAAATACTAAGAACTAGTAGTTTGAACGCTGATTCATAATCTGTGATTGGTGTGTATATTTCCCAGTTCCCACTATTTATTTATCAAATATTTTACTCAAAAATCTTAGCCAAATCCGTATAAATGCGCATTTATCTCTCATAGCTATGTTTTTTGAATCTCCGTATAAATACGCATTAATCTCTCATAGCTATGTTTATTGAATCTGTAAAAGTTGTCTAGGGCTTTATCTTTCACAAAAAAATCTTTAAAACAAACTTCAAAACTTCGTTTCTAGCTAAGCGTCAATAGCCACACGGCCTACAAAGTTGTCAAGAAATACAGCCCAAATAGCTACAACAATAATTTAGTAATATTGTTGGTTCATACCTCGATCAAGAGCTTTTTTACTGAGATAAAAAGGTTTGAAATGGCTGAACACTATGTGTTGCTTATCAGTGAAAATGATTCTGTGATGTTTGGTGATAAGTTTGATAATAATTTTGTCTTCCTAAATCAGCTGATTCATAAATTGTGGGTGATTCAACTGAATGGGGTTACTTTATATCCATCACCTAACCACGCCTAGCTGCTTGCTCTTTGTGGTAATATTGAAATTGGACAATGATCTTCACCAGTTGATACCATGTTTGGTGATCCGGTTTTAACTTTAAACGCAACGTGCGATTCTTTTTTCTCGTTGGATTTCTTTTTCGGTTTTGTTTTTTAATTTGAACGTGGCGTACTTTTTTTTCGTTGGATTTATTTTTTATATTTCTTTTTCTTTTATTTTTAGTTTACACGCGTGTGCGAGTTTCGTTTAGATTTTGTATTTTTCGTTTTTTTTTTTTGGAGACCTTACCTTTTTTCTATCAGCAACACGCGAAACATAATTATTCATGCATTAAATAGCAAAAGACTTCCCTTTAGAATAGCCGGAATTCAAGAGAATGAATTGATACACCTAAACTACATATGCCTTGAGTCTATCGCCCTTTCAGGCGAATCCTTACCGTATACCCAACCCTGTCGCTGAGTCGGAGGTACCTCGTTAAGTAAATGCTGCATCGGTTGAAGAACTGAACAGCTTTTCTAAAAACTTCTTAGAAAAACTGTTCGTCATGGTCAATTATTTTTTGCGCATAAAAAAAAATCTTATTTCAATGAACAAATTGTATGTTGGTATCCTCTACTATTCTACTAAAGGTAGAGCTTGAGAAAAATCAATAATATTCCACCATTCTCTGACACTAGGTCACTCTAGTGATTTATCTGTTATGACCAAATTTGCAAATACACCATCCTTCTACTCCCAGCCAAAACGTAAAGTAAAAAGCGTGTTAGAAATTGCTCTAGATTACTGAAGAAACAACATTTGTATGTAAGAGAGCTAAATCGTGAGTTTTCATAGGATTCTTGGTTATCAATTTTACAATTTATGGTCGTTTTATGGAAAAATGTCATACTTTTAAATTCTTATACGCATATTTATCGATCTACTGCAAATGGTAAGCTTTTTTCTCGGAATATTTGGATGGATAATCTCAGAATAATACATTTCGAAAATAACATAAAAAATCAATACGATTTCATTACAGCAATGTTCCAAATTTTGATAATTGTCATTGTGCTTTGAGAGGTCTTCTGAAAATAAAGCATTTGTTTTTCTAACGTGCTTAAAATATAACGTGGGGACTGAATAAGCAAATCTATGAAGGCGTAGGTTATTTTTCAAATTAATACTATATTCGTACTTTTGTCTGGACATACCTTAAACTTAAAAATTCTACTATTATCAGTTCCATTTACGTTTAATATATTTTTTTTTCAAAAAAAAAATCAATTAAAAATGTTTTTATGATCTGGAAAATATTTGCTCCAAAAATGACTTCATATTTTTAAGTAGCCTTCTGAAAAAAACAAATATAAATTATCGAATTTTCCAGCCATTTTCTAATAATCATTGATTTTGATAACGTCCAACAATTGACCGTTGTAAACGTCGTGCCTAATTTGCTTGTAATTTAATTAATTTGAAGGCTTTTCTATTATCACAATTACAATATTAGTCGAATGATGTAAAGAAAACCGATTGCGATTTCAATGATAAACTTAAAATTATATTGCATGTACAAGGTGTCCACTTTATGGAATGAACAGTCCTTACGCTAATGCTAAAGCCTGTTCGAGCTAGTCGCGTGTTGTTTGTCTACTCATATCGGCTTTTCCTCAGCAAACACTACATTGAACGGAATCAGATGAAGTTAAAGGTTGGTAAATGGCTGGGCATGGCGTACCATTGGTACCTCGCGTATCTGAAGGAATAAAATAGACTACGCTTTCTTTTCGCGGTAAGCCGGGGTACGAGAAACCTTAGGGAAGACCAGGTAACTAACCCCGTTGAGAATTTGGTCGTTTGCTGACAGGGAAGCGGGGAGGGGGCTTCTGCTTCTGCAAACCTGGAGCGTCTGTACTTCATGTTAGAAGCGGTTTACAACAGCGTCTGTTCCCCATGTCAGGGGCGGCTGATCATCTTCCGAGAGTTAGAAAATAACTATAAGCAACGAATAATTAATGAGCGACTACAAACCGGGACAATCCGCGCAGATCACAGCGACGTAAAGGGATTAGTGATTGGAAGCTCGGTACGTGGAACTGTAAATATCTCAACTTAATTTGGAGCACACGCATACTCGCCGCCGTGCTTAAAGATCACGTACTCGGCATTGTAACGTTGCAGGAAGTGTGTTGAAAAAAAAAATAAGACGCGGACACCGTTTTCAACCATTTAGCTGCACAGACTGTAACTAAACATTAGACAACGGACAAGCATGCTCCAGTGGCACAGCCGAGAAACATTCCTGACGAAAAATTTCAATGGCTGAAGCGGGAATCGAACCCACACCCCATGACACGATGCGCTTAAATGCCTGACGACACTAACCGCACGGCCACGAGGCCCACTAAGTGTTCAAGGGATCAATGGTGCGAATGTTTAGAGGTAACCATACCATCTACCAGAGCTGCGGCAACACACGAACTGAGCTTTTATAGTGATATGCATAGGTGCGTGATCGAGTGATTGTCGATCAATGAGAGAAAGTGCAAGTTGAGGTTCAAAGGCCGGTTCTTCAACTTCAGCATAAAAAACGTGCACAGCCCTCACTCCGGAAGCAATGATGATGATAAAGACGATTTTTACGCGCTGCTCGAACGCGAATACAACAGCTGCCAAATCCACGACGTCAAAATCATTAGAAGAGATCTAAACACTCAGGTTAACCAGGAGGAGGAATTCAGGCCGACTATTGGAAAGTTTAGTGCTCACCGGCTGGCGTACGAAAATGGTTTACGACTAATTGATTTCGCAGCCTCCGTAGCACTTT
The DNA here is from genome assembly GCF_002204515.2 of Aedes aegypti. NCBI lineage: Eukaryota > Metazoa > Arthropoda > Insecta > Diptera > Culicidae > Aedes > Aedes aegypti. Next base: position 43,693,460 of record NC_035109.1, on the reverse strand, counting down.
CTTCCAGCACAGTTACACCTGGAGATCACCGCAGCAGACAGAATCGCAAATCGACCACGTTCTGATTGATGGACGGCACTTCTTCGACGTTATTAACGTCAGGACCTATCGTAGCGCTAACATCGACTCTGACCACTATCTGGTTAATCTGCGCCTAAAACTCTCAGCTGTTAAAAACGTACGATACCGACGGCCGCTCCGGTACGACCCAGAGCGGCTTCAGTATCCGGATGACGTAGCTGAATACACGCGGCACCTCGTGGCTGTATTACCAGAAGATGGTGAGCTGGATAAAGCCTCTCTTGAGGACTGCTGGAGAACAGTGATAGCAGCCATCAACAATGCAGTTGAGAGCAACGTTGGGTACGTAAGACGGAATCGACGGAACGATTGGTTCGACGAGGAATGTAAGTAGATTCTATAGGAGAAGAATGCAGCATGGGCGGTCATGAGGGACTCGGCAGAACGTGGAACGTTATAGATGGAAACGGCAATAGCAGACTCTTTTGGGTGAAAAAACGCTGCCTGGATGAGACGGAGTAGAAGGAGATGGAACAGCTGTGCCGGTCACAAGAAACACGTAAATTCTATCAGAAGCTCAACGCATCTCGCAACGGCTTCATGCCGCGAGCCGAGATGTGCAGGGATAAAGATAGGAGCATTTTTGAAGACGAGCGTGAGGTGATCGAAACGTGGAAGCATCATTTTGACGAACACCTGAATGGCGCTGAGAGCACAGGCAATGAAGGACGGGATAACGGAGGAAGTTCCCTTATCAGTACTGCGGGCGATGGAAACCAACCAGTCATAAACTTGAGGGTGGTTAAGGAGGCCATTCGCTAGCTCAAGGAGTGCAAGGAAGGGGTAATATGCCCCATCTACCAGGAAGGCGACAAGATAGGTTGTGAGAACTTTCGAGCGATTACCATTCTCAATGCGACCTACAAAATAATATCCCAAATGTAGTAAACGAGCTCGTGGGAAGTTATCGAGCCGGTTTCGTTGACGGCTGATCTACAACGGACCAGATCTCTACTGTACGACAAATCCTCCAAAAATATCGTGAATACCAGGTCCCAACGCATCACCTTTTCATCGATTTGAAGGCGGCATACGATAGTATTAATCGCGTATATGTATATAAAATCATGGACGAGAACAGCTTTCCCGGGAAGCTCATGAGACTGAAAGGAGCGACGATGAAAGGAGTGCAAAATTGTGTGAAGGTTTCAGGTGAACACTCCAGTTCGTTTGGATCCCGCCGGGGACTACGACAAGGTCATGGACTTTCGTACTTGTTGTTCAATATTGCGCTAGAAGCTGTTATGCGGAGAGCCGGGCTTAACAGCTGGGGTACGATTTTAACGAGATCCTGTCAATTAGTTTGCTTCGCGGGAATTATGGACATTGTCGGCCGAACATTTGAAAAGGTGGCAGACCTGCACACCCGACTGAAACGCGAGGCAGCAAAAGTTGGACTGGTGGTGAATGCGGCCAAGACAAAGTACATGCTAGCTTGCTAGCTCCGATACGTTCGAGGTGGTCGGCGAGTTCGTCTACCTTAGATACTTGCTGATGGCTGACAATAACGTTAGCCGTGAATTTCGGAGGCACATCTTCTGTGGAAGTCAGGCCTACTATGGCCTCCACAAGAAGCTGCGGTCAAAAAAGATTCACCTCCGCACCAAATGTATTATGTACAAAACGCTCATAAGGCCGGTAGTCCTCTACGGGCATGAAACGTGGACGATTCTCGAGGAGGACTTGCAAGCACTCGGAGTCTTCGAACGTCGGGTGCTAAGGACGATCTCTGGCGGTGTGCAGGAAAATGGTGTACGGTGGCAAAGGATGAACCACGAGCTCGCCCAACTCAACGGCGAACCCAGCACCCAGAAGGTGGCCAAAGCTGGAAGGATACGATGGGCAGGGCATGTTACAAGAATGCCGTACAACAACCCTGCAAAGATGGTGTTCGCTTCGGATCCGGTTAGTACCAGAAGGCGTGGTGTGCAGCGAGCAAGGTGGGCGGATCAAGTGCGTATCGATCTAGCGAGCGTGGGGCAGAACCAAGGATGGAGTGATGCGGCCGCGAACCGAGCATTGTGGCGTGACAATTATTCAGTGTTATCTGTTTAGATGTTAACTTAATAAATGAAATGAATGAGAACTTCGGTCGAAGCTCATTCACGACAGTCTCTGCGTTGCAATGTAGGATCTTTCGATGGTAAAGATCGATCAATAAATGGGTCACATGGTGTTTCCGTGAAAGTATAATATGATACCTACTTACTTTAAGTCAAACGTACTCACCCGAGCCTTCGGACCTTGGATCCAACGACTTTTTGTGTCGAAACAGGGTCCCTTCAACTGCCCTTGAAAATTGGGCCTCACCCGAGGATGAAAGAATAACTCGCCAATAACTTATGCATACCATATTTTGGTATCATACCACAATTAGGTATTGTTCAGTAGAGTGATGCAAATTTAGAAATGTTTGCTCCCCTATGCTTAAACGATTTTAATTATAGTAAATAGCATCCTCCCAAAGTTTGAGGTGATTCGGAAGAAATTTGGATGTGCACATGCCATTTGAAGTTTGTATGGAGATTACTATGGAAAACGCCAATATTTTGTGTTCGGCTCTCTATCTCTTCGTCATAATATTTTATGGAAAAGTGAACAAATGCTTCTTATGTGAAATCCTCCTAGCTACAACTTTGCCGAAGACCACTTTTTGATTGGACGTCAGGATAAATTGTTATTCATCATCATAAAGTTGGTTTGCATGTAGCATGCTTCACCAACTGTTCGGCAGGCAACAGTGGTGCTCCTGGCGCGAAGAATACCGTTTTGACTCATATTCCGAACACTTAAGGCCGACAGTGACTTCAAATGCATCTGATTGCCATAAATTAGCTGATATTTTCGTAAATTTAAATTTCTTCGCAAAGCCTAACTGTTAGCTGCTGAGTGTACCAGTAAAAATGTTGATTTAATTATTTTAGTATTGTTTTTACGTAAGAGTATGGAACAACATTTTGATTCAAATGCCGTACACTGTGTTAATTCTGTCTCATATTCCGAACACCTTGATTCAAATTCCGAACAGCACGAATAAATCGTATCAAATAAATAATTTCGCAAATAAATTTATCTGAGCTTGTTCTACTGGTCTCAAACTAGATAATCATCACTACTCCCGCAATATAAATTATATTTGAGACGTTAAAGATGAACTGTAATTGACTGCCATTTTCATGTTATTTGGTGACATATTTCAGCGAAACATTTCAACCAAATCGCCATACAAAAACCGAGTGTTCGGAATATGAGTCTGTTCGGAATTTGAGACAAAACGGTAGATCAAAGTAATCCAGGCTACTATGCTCTACAGCAAAAAAGCAGTATTGCTCTGAATGTAATTGAATGATCATCTAAGCATGATTTAGACTTTGTTATCAATAATAACAAATTATCCTTACGTCCCATCAAAATGTGGTCTTCAGCAATGTTGTAGCTGGGAAGTTTTCACATGAGATGAGTGTGTTCACTTTTTCATAGATTATTATGACGAGCAGTTAGAGGACTGAACACAAAAGGTTTGCCTTTCCCATAGTAATTTCCATATAAACTTCAAATAGCGTGTGCACAACCAAATTTCTTCCGAATCACTTCACATTTTGGGAGGATCATTTTCACCATAATAACCATCGTTTAAGCATAGGGGAGCAAAAACTTCAAAATTTGCATCAGTCTATTGTTCAGTTATCAATACCTCATTTTGGTATTATAATGGCATTTAAAAAAAATGTTTAAAACAATTAAAAATACTTCATTTTAGTATTTGACAGCTATTGAGGACTGCTGGAGGTATTGAACTAGTATTGAAAAATTTCACTTTTATATGAAAATCCATCAAGTATTATTTAGGTATTACAATACCTGATCTAATTATCAGCTTGGTATTTGTAGAATATGCAGAAGGTATTATTTGAGGTATTTTACCTCTTATGCAGGGCTCATTCATACCTCATTCAGGTTGTAAGTATTGGAAATTATCTGGTATGGAATACCTCAATTTGGCATTCAGTAGTTATTTTCTTCTGCTCGGGCATGTTCCTTCGCATTTCGATTTGGACGAACTTTGCAGACGAAGGCCGAGCCAAAGGTTAGCGCGTCCATCAGTAAGACCTTTGGGCCGATGTTATCGTCCCTCTTTGAGAAACGAATGAAAAAGGGTAGCATCGATGATCATACATCAATCTTCCTGCAAGTGTTGAAGTCAGGATTCGCCATTTGGTAGCGATCCTATATCCAATAGTACATAGGCTGTGGGCTCTTATTCGTAGACATCGACTACCATGACCACCACCGTAGTCAAGAGCGTTGAGACAGTTGAGATGAATTCGAGCGAACCATCCTGCGACAGCTGTTACTTCGCTGGATGGACCAAGCAAAGGGGTTTCGCCCCCTACTTTAGATGCTCCTTTCTGCATTTTAGATAAACCATGGAATGATGACGCTTTGAACAGTACTTGAAATAATACTTAAAGATTACCTTGCGTGCAGAAGTGGTTGCTTCAAAGTTCCTTATTCCTTACAACTTCCTTGCTATCATTGGGGCCTTGACTGTTTAAAAATAAGGCAATGGAAGATTGAATGAGAATATTAAGACTTAGATGAATTCTTGAAAGTAGTTAAAAAAATTTGAATTAACATTCAGTGAAATCTGGTGATGTCTGTCAGAATCAATTGAGGATTGCTTATAGGAATTCAAAGAGGAAATCTATAAAAAAAAAACTTTGAAGGGAAATGCTCCAATCTGACTGGGGTATCCTTCTGACTCCGCCCATGGACAAACCCTGTAGCCGGACCGTGCAAGACCGTGTCTTACAAGGTGCGCGAGCATTCACGGATTCTCGCAATTGGCTCTGCGCACGCCAATTACAAGCCATCAATTATGACGGTTGAACACATTAGACGCAAGACCGAAGCGCACAAGTGCATCCAGGCAGCCAGGCTGCAGTCCGCTGCTAACGTCGTCACACGCATCAAGATGCACTCCTAAGGTACCTATGGGCACCCAACTACAACAGTCGTTAACCACAGCACAGCACAGTCAGTCACTCAAAGGGAGGCGCAGTTAGTTGCGGTGGACCGTGATGGTGTGTCGTTCGCGCTACTGAACTGGACTGACTGAGCAATAATTCTACACTTTTAATAAATGCATACACGCCACCTAATGCGATGCTCATCGACGGACTGCCTCTGGTGTGTAGCGTGGTTGCGGCGGCGGCGGCGTGGCCATTCGATCGTTCATCTGCCCATATAGATTGTTGCACGCATCGTCGCTTGGATGATATTGAATTAGCAAAGCAAAGCGCACACGCGACTGATTGTTTGCTGATGCGAATGATCAGGCCGCTCGCTCGCTCGCTGCAAGTATCAGTGTCGTTTGAATGCCTAGCTATCGGTTGTCCAAGATCTTGACGATGTGGAGGTAATTTGATTGGAGTTGGTGATTGGTTTAGATTTGGGTTTTATGGGTCTTTGTATTTGTGGCATTGCAAATATGCAGTTCTAGTCAATTCGTATAGCATCGAAATTTGAACATAATTATAGTCATAGAATTTTCTGTCTACATCTTTTGCTTTCAATTGACTATTTCGATACAGAAAGAATTTGTAAGCAACCATTCAAACTTACAAATAATTGATAGGGAGCTGAGAGGATTGAGAATCGCCTCATGGAATATTTGAAATGTAACAGGGATATGATCAGAATCAAAATCAGCGTAAGTAACTAATTTGCTACAAAGGCAACGAGAATCGGTAAATAACAAATCAATCGTAGAAGGGTTTCTAGAAGATGAAAATCAAGTATGGCTATCAGGTTATTGAATTGAGGAATATCCTAAAGAGCACTCATCAAATAAAATAATGTCGTTGGAATTATTTTGCGAAGCATTCCATGAGTGAAAGTCACCAATGACAAAAAATTTTTTTTTTTTTCTAAGGCGCTCCGTGCTTGTGGCCACTACTGCGCCGGACTCAGTTGATCTTGTAGCTTCTTTACCGATACAGATCTATTTTAAACTTATCTATATTTTACATCTAGTTTCACGCTCTCCTCTCTCCTCACACCGAGCAGGTAGGAGAGAGCTCTGCTATAAGTGAGGCTAGCTGCCTGCGAAGAGGGTCAGTTTGTCTCAGTCACCATCTGATACTGACGGAGGATGGATGTGCTCCCCAAAGCACGGTCCTCCGTGAGGCGTCTTCTGGTGGCTGGACGGGTTTTTTGTGTAGGGGCTGGGAATCGAACCCATGACCTTCCGCTTATGAAGCGAAAGCGTAACCTCAAGGCTACAGACCCCCCTAAAAAAAAATAAAAAAAAATTGACTTATCGTGAGTCAATTTCCGAAAGTAAGTTTAAAGCAAATAAACTTGCTGCCCAGTGTATTGAAAAGGCAAATAGGCAGCTATGAAAGTATATCTAGAAAATCTGTGTTTCAACAGAATCATCCAAAGTTTCAAATGACGAAAAGAGTTGATGTTTTTACGCTAATGAATTATGTTAGTGACTCCACCACATGCTCCATTCGGTAGATCATTACGATAAACAAAGTTTGAATGTAGGTTCCAAATAGGATTCAGTAGAAAATAAAAAGCATGTCCACTTTACCATTCCAAGAACGAGCTATCCTATTCAAAATATATTAAAACAATATTTTGATTCAAGGGAGAAACGTAATTCAATAAAGATTTTATGATGTGTAGATTCAGTTTGTCTGACCGAAATAGCATATTTTTTCTAAAAGTCTCTTTCTTCCTACGTATTTTCTTGATGTAATGTTCAATAATCTAATAAGCATCACAAGTTGTACAACAAATTCTCTAAAGGGTGTACGTTATCACATTGCACCACTTTCAAATGGCTGTAACTTTTTACCCGTTCCACTGAAATTTCGGGTATAATTTGTTTAATGTGTATTTGTTTACGCTGTGTAAGTTTTACTTGAAGATGTGCAATCGTTGTGAATATTGAGTCAGTAGAATAGCAGTGACGCACAGAAATTTTGTGCACGTACCTCGAAAATTCGGATCTATCTCATCGTGCCATCAGCAGAGAGCTGGTAATGGTACATTCTACGGTTCCACTTTTGAAATCGGCACTACGATCGTTTGATCATCGATCGGGAAGAAAAAAGTGACAAAAATGGATCTCCGTATAGTGTTAACGATCACAAACGGGTAGATCAAGCTTTCAAGAGGAATCCCAAGAATGAACTGAATCTATCCAAAACTTTCGTGCAAGATGCGAAAAACGCGAAGGACTACATTACATACAAAGTGCAAGAAGCGCCTAATCGCGACGAATGGCAGAATACGGTAGGTAAAATACATCCAGCGGGGTTGGGTAGTGGCTCTTAGGGGACCCATAAGAGATGATCAACCAAATCAAACAACTGGCGAAATGTGAAGGAGAGGCTTCTGGACCTATCAGTAACCGGCTAAGGTTCCCGCCAAGGAAGGAGGCGACCAACATCAACTTAAGTGAGAACAGTGTGGGCAAAAGCCTAGACACTGTGACGACGACAGGCACTGGCCGCTCCAGTGCAACATGTGAAGTGACCGATGGCCCAGGACTAATCGAGGCCATGGATCGCAATAGGGAGTACATTCCTAAAATGCATACAGCTGCTAAGCACCTTGATGTCATTATCGAGTTTCTTCAGAGCAGAGCAATATCAACAAAGACTTGAAAACAAGTCTACAGAAATTGCGACATTCAGTTCTAGCTGCAAAACAGGACTACGAGAAAGCCAAGGTAGCAAGGTAGAAAGCAAAAGAGACACTAAGTCGTGTCAGACCGACTAGGATTGGTGAAATGATCCTAGTCTTAAAGAAGAACGCCAAGGAAAAGGGTGCAGTGTATGCTGAAGCGACTCTTCAGTGTAAAAATTTGGATGAAATCACCGATGCAGCGGAGGTCTTGGCTGCCCTCAAAGAGCAGTGTGACATCGACGTAGTCAGTAAGGCCATCCACCTTAGAAAGGGCCCGCTGGGTGGCGATCAGGCTGCCGGTCGCAGAGGCCAACAAAGCGAACAACTTGGGCATTTTTTCCTCTGTTCGGATGCGCCACTGCGACCAGTATTCAGATCTATTGTGGCATTACCCGTATCCTTAGTGTATAGTGCATGTCGCATTACTCCATTTCCATTGATAGGTAATGAAGCATCGATTTCTGTACAGTTATTGTTTTGATTCCTCAGATATTGATACAAATCGACTATGATGAAAAGGTCCCGCTATTTACACCCTTCATAGAAATTTACATCTCAGCGAAGGCGCGCCCCATTAGCAAATATAATCGATTAAATTTCTGAGGAACCAAATCGGTACTACTGATATTTGACCATGCAACGGAACTCTACCCAGACAACCAGAAGTCGCAAAGCAGTCTACGAATAAAGTCGCTTATTTGTACAAACTGTATCACTCTCGTACTACAGAGTGGATGAAATCGTTTGATCGATGAGTTTTCTCGCATAAAACGCTATTCTATGAGTTCATATGTACATTCCATTTCGTCCCGTATACTTGTACAAAGTAAATCGGATCAATCCGTAGCAGCTGTCAAATAAGTTTTGTTATGATAAATTAAGTCGCATAAGAGTACAGACTAAATCGCAAGAAAATCTACACACTCGCATTGCATGTTATGTTTCATCATATCAAATATACACGTATATCGCCTCCACTTTTGTACGTATAAGGCCTTTTCGCAACATCCTATACGTGAAACTTTGCACATATAAGCATCGCATAACGCAAAAGGTGATTTGGTTATACGTACATTCGGGTTGTCTGGGTAGTCACATCCTTGTTTCGCTTTTAGTTTAGTCCCAGAAAAAATACTAGAAAAAAAGGGCTTTATGCTAGCAGCAAAACCGAATCAAGCTAGAAAAATTGTTTAGTAATCAGAATTCACGTAAGTCCTTGAATTATTAGTACTTACAGTCCTTATTGAGTGAGTACTCATGATTGTTATCCTGGCTTCAAGTGTAGTCTCGGGACTGACCAACTCCGAGTCTTTAACCATCTGCTAGGTAAAATAAATTAATTTTAAGAAACTGTTGCCAGTAACAAGGACTTTGTATCGCGAATCCTTGAATTACCAGAACATATTACCCTAGCCCGACAAACAAGATGAGACTAGGGTTTAAATTGGTAGATCTTACTCTGTAACGCACCACGAAAAGATGATCTACCCGCGTTACGGGTAACTCAAGGTAGGCTGGTCGGTTTGCCGGCTGAGCGTACAACAGCCTCCTGAAGTTTGCTTCAAGTGTTTCGGGAAGGGCCATAAGTCGTGAATTTGCTATGGTCCCGACAGAAGTTAGATGTGCAGAAAGTGCGGCACCGATGGCTTTTGGGCAAGCGATTGTAAGCAAATCGCTAAATGGCTAATATGTGTCGACAGAGCAGACAACGGACACTTAACGGGCAGAACCAAATGTCCGGGCACAAGCGGAGTATCAAAGCAGCCAAAATAACACAGTTAATATTAAACCACTGTGATGCAGCCCAGCAGCTGCTTGGAAGTCAGTCTCGGAAACCAAGACTGATGTGGTGTTACAATCGGACCCATACCGTATACCAGCCAACAACGGGAACTGGGTGGCAGATAAGTCACAATACCTAGCAGCTATAGGGACGACAGGACGATACCCAATCCAAGAAGTAGTCTCTATCTCAAATGACGGTTTTGCGACAGCAAAAATCAACGGCGTGTCCTATTACAGTTGTTACGCGCCCCCTAAGGTGGTCGATTGAGGAATTTTCCTACATGGTCGGTCGACAGGATGATAGCCGAACTAGCTAATCGGCAGCCAGTAGTGATAGCTGCCGACTTTAATGCATGGGCAGTGGAGTGGGGTAGCCGCTGCACCAACCAAAGAGGCCAGCTATTGTTAGAATCCCTGGCCGCATTAAATATGGGTACAGCGAGTTCTTTCCGCAGAAATGGTGCAGAATCGATTATCGACGTGACGTTTTGTAGTCCTAACCTTGAAGGTACCATGAACTGGCGCGTTGATGACGGTTATACTCATAGCGATCAATCGATTCGCTATACAGTCGAAGCTCGTTATAACTACAACTTTTATAGCGACAAAAGCTCTCAAAAGCGACATTTTTCGTACCCTTGAAAAGTATTTTGGTGCTATAACTATTCTCTATAACAACTTTTCTCTATTACGACGGTCCCTTGCGATGTCATTATAACAAACTTCGACTGTAGTACAATACCAGGCGGGTGGAGGGTAGCACGATGTAACTCGAACCAAACCCGAAGTTGGAAAACAGCGCGCTTCGACGGCAAAGTATTCGCTGAAGCCTTAGACGCGAACGGAACACTCTGGAGAGAGAACAGGCCACCGGTGTACTGGTGGTGCGAATCAATTGCAAATCTTCGAGTAATCTGGCTTCGGGATAGACGAAGCACAAAGACAAGAACGCGGTGCAGCATTCAGAGAGGCAAAGTTGGCTCTCAAAAAGGAAATCAAGAGTCGAAACAGGCATGATTTGGTAGTTTATGCGAGAGTGTCAATTCGAGTCAATGGGGTGATGCCTGCAGAGTGGTAATGGCTAAGACCAAAGGTGCCATAGCGCCCCAAGAGAAGTCGCCCGAGTTGCTGCGATCGATAATCGGAGTACTCTTCCTGCACCATTTCAAAAGCCCATGGCCCCCAGCGCCGTATGCGGCAGATGAAGGAGAAGAAGTGGCGAGAGTGACGAACAAAAAGCTGGCAGAAGTCGTGAAATCATTCGCGTCAAACAAGGCACCGGGATTCGATGGTATCCCGAATGTTGCCTTAAAAGCGGCAGTGAATGCGGATGCGGACACGATGCAACGCTGCATTGATCAAGGAATCTTCCCGGATGTATGGAAGCGACAGTAATTGGAGCTACTACCAAAGGCGGTGACCCGTCGGCGTATAGACCTATCTGTCTACTAGATACGACGGGCAAGTTATTGGAGAGGTCGATTCTCAACAGGCTAGTGCCGTATACGGAGAGTGAGGATGGCCTGTCCAACAGCCAGTTTGGATTCAGGAATGGTAAATCTACTCTGGACGCTATCCAGTCGTTCAGACAGCTGAGGTAGCAATCGAGCATAGAAGGAGCGGCATCCGTTACTGCGCGGGTGTCACTCTGGATGTGAAGAATGCGTTCAACAGCGCAAGCTGGGAAGCAATATCACACGCACTTCACCGCCTCAAGGTACCGGTGCAGTTGTGTAAGCTTCTAGAAAGCTATTTTGATGGTAGGATTCTACCTAGTACCTTGAAGATCAATCCTGGGCCCGCTGTTATGGAATGCGATGTACGATGACGTACTGAGGCTGCCTCTTCCGACGGGTGTTAAGATTGTTGGCTTCGCCAACGATATCACCCTAGTGGTCTATGGTGAATCGATGGAGGAAGTAGAGTTGACAGCAGCGCACTCTATTTCCATAGTTGAGGAATAGATGAAGTCTAGGAAACTAGGACTGGCCCGTCACAAGACTTAGGTGGTGAAGGTCAACAACCGCAAGTCCGAGCAACGTTAGCTTATCTCTGTACTTGATTGCACCATAGAGTCCAAGCGATCTCTTAGGCATCTTGGGGTAATGAGCGATGACAAGGGGTAAAGGTAAAGGGGCATCTACGGCTATAGCAGCGCTTTCGAGGATGATGTCTAACAGCTCTGTTGTAATTGCCAGCTAACGCAAGCTACTGGCAAGCGTGGCGCTATCCATACTAAGATATGGAGAACCAATCTGGCCAAAAGAGTTTAGAAAGAGCAGAAACCTAAAGCGGTTGGAAAGCACGTACAGGATAATGTGCTTAACCCCTCTACCTACAGCTTCAAATTTCACCGATATTAAAATGTTCAAACCTTGATAACTTTTTTGTTTCTCTAGATTTTAAAACCATTATTTCACTAGTTCTCAAAAAACGCTTCTAGTTTCAGAATCTATATAAATATTGTTCATTGATCAACAGAATCCTGAAATATTCCGAAATTCATTGGGGGACCGACGCGTAGCCATAACCCACGTAAATATCTCAGGCTATAGGGTTTTAATCGTATTCGGATATTCACTCTTCGAAACAATACATTAATGAGAGTATGTTGTGAAAAAAAAAAATAAGCAATCTGGTGCAGCCGTCATTGAGTACTGAGCTTTCATGTGTCTGTGGTACCAGACTGGCCAAATAAATACATTAAAAACTTCAAAAAACATCATATCGTGATTGTAAGATATCTCCTTGAATACTTAACCGATTTCCATGATTTTTTCAGAATAGCTCTTTATTACCTAGCATTGTACAACCCACATTTTAATTTTTTGATAAATCTGGACAAACATTTGAAAAGGGCCCAAGAGGTCTTGAGCCTTTTTTTAGAGACGTTGCTGTTGAGCCCTTCTTAGCCCGCCCACGCAAACTAACACCACTATCAGAAAGATTGATGTTAGCTCCTCATGATAGTGGTATTGGTGAGCGTGATCGAGTTGAATTGGGCTCAACAGCGCCTTGCAAAGCCAATGTTTACCAATGTCGATGTGCCCTTTTGAAATGTTTGTCCAGAAATGGAGAATGTCGGTTCCCCAAGGAACATCGGAATATCTTCAAAACCAGATCACCACTGACAAATATCAACACAGATTATTAAACTAGAAGAGTTTTTTGAGAACTTGCAAAAAAAAATGGTGCTAAATAAAGATCGCAGCAAGCCGTGTGCGTGGGCGGCTGCGTTTTGAATTTTCTGTCGCGTTTATCTCAGTTTCGCGAATTTTTGATTCGGCTGGTGCAAAATATAATCCGCTGATGGTGTCATTCCAATTGCAAATGTTCTTGCAATAGTTTAGTTTAAGTGTTTATTTTTGCGAAAATTGAATTCATGGATTGCTTGTGACGTTCAGTATGTTAGATTTTACGGAATTCCGCTGGTGCTTCGGCTGTCACCCGGATAGATTGTAGTGTAAAGTGTGATTCTGATAAATTTCAATGAGAAAGCATATTAGTTACGGTTATGAAATCTGATAGTGACGGTCAGTGCTTTCTTAAAAAAAATTAAAAATGTGACAAAACTCCATTCGGTTATGATCATTGTGCTACACAAATTCAGAGGATATTCAAAACCAAAAGGAAATGTCCAGTTTTGCTTTTCATTGTGTGAGCTTTATTGACGACGCACAAATTCCGTTAATTAAAATGTGGGACCATCCAGAGGAAGCGGATCATTTTTCAAAAAAATGATTGACATTTTTTGCAGAGACTGAAACTTTATTCGGCGTTAAGACAAATGAATCGCTTTGGTGAGTTAGTTCCGATTAAACTAGTTATTTTCAATGCAATATGGGTTACTTCTGTATCATAGGGTTGGGTTAATTAATCTTCTCGTTTCAGACCAAAGCTTATTAGCTAGGACATAAGGTGAAAATACCTGTGCTCCATCCCAGAAAAACAAGCGCGCATAGAGTGACATTAACTTTCTCAGCTATGTCACTCCCAACGTTGATAAAAACATTTCTTTCACTCTTATACCCAATTACAAAACATATACTCAACTACACATACACTTGATTTGAATCCGGTCGCATCACTTATAGTTAATCCTAGGCCATTACCCTACACTACCCAAGTAACAATTCCACAGCAATTTGGCTTTATTGTGGATTTATTAATGTTTAAGACAGTTACGTGATTGCTATGATAGCTAGAGGCGAAATTTAACGTTGTTATAAGATGATATTTTGTAAGTCAGCTCTTAGTTGTTTTTCAACACCTTTTTGAGACAAAATATAAAGTTAAAATTTTTTGACTACAAAACCAGCATAGAATACCTCATTTAAACTGCTAATGGTGGCTGAATGACACTTATTTGTGACGGCTATGATAAAAGATTGATATAATACACCTTGTTGTCATGAAAGCTGCCCTTGAACTGATTGACTTGCACTTTAATTTTGATAACTTACCTTATTTATACCTCCTAAATCGGTATTTGGACTCTTTAGATGCATTGCAATGCATTGCGAACACTTATTCCTGACGGACAAACGACGAACTACTGTACGTTATAATTTTTGTTACGTATATTCTTCATAATAGCATGCAATAACTGCAAACTTTGTTAAATGCCGATTGGTTACCATAAAATGCGAAAAAAAAAACTGAAACACCTTCAATCATCACTTTTTGAAGCAATTTTACATACACAAATGCCGAATCATATCAGTGCGCCCTTATTTGTGTATTTATGCATGCAAACAGCATTTGTCGATGACAATCTATCAATTATGGTTCCGCCATATTAATTTCACTCAGGTTGCCATAAGTCATGTTCTAATCTACAAGAGGTTTAAGGGGAAGCGATGAAGACAACAGTGCCTTGACCATGGTTTTATGGGCGTTTATTTATAGCACCCTGGAAGAAATTTGTAAAACTAAAATTGTTACTTGGGTATATACAATTCCTTGACATCCTATGAGAGCGTCGGTGAGTCGCTGACCTTTCTTTAAGTAGATGCCATACCATCATTATCCTTCCCTTTCCTCGTAACGGAGAAGATGGGCGTGGCCGGCAATGGAAATTGTCATGTCTTTCCATCTCTGACTTCCGATTGGATTGCTATTTTTTCCGAAATAGTTTTCCATAAGCAATTGGAAGTGATGAAGTAACCAACATGACAGCTTTCAGTATGCAATCTACGAATTACTCCATTACTACGCAACGCAACGCAAAGCAACTTGCGAAAAAAGGATGCAAAAATATCGAGAAATAAAAAATATTCGGTTTGAATATTTTTATTGCAGTAAAAATGAAGCTGCCGGTAGAAGGGTTAAGAGTAAATGCTTACCGGACGGTTTCTTAAGTGGCCGTGTGCATCATAGCCGGGGTGACGCCAGTCGGGCTAATCATCAAGGAATATGTTCAATGCTTCAACCAAAGAGGTACCAGAGGAGTCCGCGACACGTGTAAAGAGGAAACGCTCATAAGCTGGCAGCAGGAATGGGATAACTCCACTAAGTGTAGATGGACCCATCGGCTAATACCAAATGTGTTAGATTGGTATGGAAGAAACCATGGGGAAGTGAACTTCTACCTGACGCAGTTTCTGTCAGGACATGGTTGCTATAGACAGTACCTGCATAGGTTCGGGCACTCAGAATCTCCTGCGTGCCCTAATTGTGTTGGTGTGCAGGAAACAGCGGAGCATGTCATGTTTGATTGCCCCCGTTTCACTGTTGTGAGAGGTCGCATGCTCGCTACATGCGGAGGGGACACGTCCTCCGACAATATCATAGAGAGAATATGTGCGGATGCCGAGTGCTGGAATGCAGTAACTACGGCTGTCACTCACATTATGTTAGAATTACAGCGCCTATGGCGCGCCGACCAAGAGTTGGCTGCAGAGGATAAGCCCTGCCGAGGCTGGTCTCTTGTAACATTGTTTAAGGATTGTAGGACATTTCCCAGAAAGTCAAACCCCAGAACGACATTCCCCAGACTGACGTTCCCCAGAATCCAATTCCCCAGAATGGGACATTCCTCAGAAATCCATTTTCCAGAAAGGGACATTCCCCAGAAAATCATTCCCCAGAATGAGACATTCCCCAGAATAGTTTTATACATATTTTGGGAAGGAAAAAAATGTTTTTTTTTTTGTCGGTAAAAATGTATACCTAAAGAATTGATTCAAATTTCCAGAAGGTTCGAATCCCGGACACTGTCTGTTCACCCAAGCAAATTATATAGGAATTGAATCCGAAAAAAGGCGATTGTTTGCTCCCCTTGTCTCAGTCAAACCATATAAAGGGCCGTCCATAAACTACTTAGACCATGGATCATACAAATTTAAAATCGTTTGTATGAACAACTACCTATGCTTCTTTTCCTTGAATGTCGTTTCCACAAATGTCATTTCTCCAAATGCCACTCTCCGACCCAGTAAACACATTATCGTATATGACAGGATATAAGAGTACAAATGTGGAGGCTATATACGTACTTTTTGCACGCAGTGTAATGGTGCATGTGCGTATATTGCCTCCACATTTGTACTCTTATGCGATATCGTATACGAGTTTGTGTTTACTGGGGAATAACCTGTTTCCTCGAAAGCGATTTACCAGAATGACCCGTTTCTCCGAAAAGTGATGCAGTTCAAACAAGTGCAAGAATAGTCTTCAAAGACAGGGTACTAAACTAGAAATAATGATAAACTATCAAAAGAAGGATGGTTCCGGGTCACTAGGCCGAATGCCATTTGGCAGAATGCCGTTTGGCTGAAATTGAAAACAATAGTGAACTACAGTTAGCATGAATTTGTAATAAATTTCAAAGAACTTATTCTGCTTATTCTTCTAAAAATATAAATCATTATTGATGTACAAATAATTAGCACATTAATGTTAATTCCCCAAACAACCAGAAATCGCATAAAAATTCACGTTATAACTCGTTTATTCATACAAATTACATAAAACCCGTAAACACCGTGGATAAAATCAACAGATTGATGAGTTTCCTCACATTAAACGCTTTTTTCCTGAGTTCATTTGTCGTGGGGCCCAGATAGCCGTAGCGGTAAACGCGCAGCTATTCAGCAAGACCAAGCTGAGGGTCGTGGGTTCGAATCCCACCGGTCGAGGATCTTTTCGAATTGGAAATTTTCTCGACTTCCCAGGGCATAGAGTATCTTCGTACCTGCCACACGATGAACGCATGCAAAAATGGTCATTGGCACAGTAAGCTCTCAGTTAATAACTGTGGAGCTGAGAAGCAGGCTCTGTCCCAGTGAGGACGTAATGCCAGAAAGAAGAAGATTTGTACATATTGTTTCGTCCCGTACACTCGTACAAAGTAAGTCGAATCAATCCAAACCAACATTTGTTAGCATAAGTTAAGTCGCATAAGATCACAGGTTAGTTCGGTAGAATATTGATACACTCGCATTGTATGTTATTATTCATCACATAATATATGCACGTATATCGCCTCCACTTCTATACGTAAAAAGCCTTTTTGCAACATCTTATAAGTGAAATTTTGCACATAAAAAGCCTCCAGGTGATTTAGTTATACGTACATTTTGGTTGTCTGGGTCAAGAAACAGTCTATGTTGGAAGAAGAATGTCCTAAATATAAGCAATCATTCACTTCTCTGCTAGGGGTGAGACCTGCCAGCAGAGGTTTTAGCATCGCGTTTGTAGTCTTGTAGGCCTCTGACAGTACTATTTACGATTTAATCGTCCTTCTGCTTGTTCGGGTTGCTTCGATCCCTCGAATCGTACCGTAATCCGAGGTATCATTGATCAGCGGGGTAACATTGATCGGAATGACTCATCTCGTAAAAAGTTCGTTTTATCGTTTATTGATGGAACATTTTCAAATAATGAATGATGATTCTCTTTCTTATATTCATAAGTCTTATATTCATTAGCTAATAAAAGTGAAGATTTTTGCGAAAATTGCGTTTAGCTTATGCGTAAATTTGGCAACTTTTCGAAACAATGATTTTAATGGTTAAGCATGGCGCTACCAAAGATTCATATCTCACATAAGTTCTCTAAAATATATGAGCAAGGAAAATGCGGTTCTTACCAAAAACGGCATAGCCGAAAACAATTCCGTTGTCAAAACTTTCATAAGTATGCTCAATTAGACAACATTACCAAATTACTGTTAATAATGTAAATTTCCCTTTGGAAATTGCCTACCTCTAGGCGTATTCCGTGGTTCGAGGTGTTGTTAATTTTAAAATAACTCAAAAAGTAAATGACTTGTAAGCGATTGGCTTCAGGGACCATGATTTAAGTAAGTAACGGCATTTTCAATATTACCGAACGTTGTTTACATAGGTGATCAATGTTACCCCATATCCGCTAAATAGAAAAATCGTATAAAACATTTTTTTTAAACATGCATAAATCTTTCATAAAACAAAATACAGTATATGGTCACGAGCTATGGGTGGCAGTTTTTGTTTTAAAAATATAAAATTTGCAACATTTGCATTTTCAAACGAAATATTTAAGAATAATAAAAAAAAATGTTACCCCGGATTACGGTACTAAGTAAAATATATCATGGTTCTAGCAACAACAGGTCTTCGTTTCTTTTTTTCACAACGGAGAACCAGTGAGCTTCTTCGACGTAAGTGTTCACTGAGTCATTCGGGTTACTGCTTTACGCAAGCAACGGTGCAGAGTTCAATTCACGTTGCAATCTTAATCTTTGAGGAGAAAGACATCTCACCTAAGTTAACCGTTGTGCTAAAACATATGTTTTGAAAAGGACTCTTTATGAACAAGCCTAGATTCCAATAACTATGAAAAATACTACACTTTTAAAAGAACAGCCAATGATCAAAAGAAGGAAAAATCTCTTATAAAAATTGAAGCAAGTGTAGTGCAAATCAGTGTTGTGAAAAACTCAATTTCTCATAACTCACGCTGGAGATTTTTCATGCGTGAGTTATCAATCACACAACTCAGCAGTCAAAAAATCATGGATGAGTTGGTTCATCTTTTTCGCTCATTGTCTCGTATTTTCACAGTTTACTCACACACAACAATAATTTCTTGTTAGTCTGGTAAAATTATAGTATACCTTTCTAACGTTAACAACAACATCCGGGTTTCACGAGTTTTTGACGGGTTTTGCGACTGAATCATTTTTTACGGTTTGAGTTGATTAAGTGATTTTGCATCAAAATCTCAAGCGTGAGATTTGCGAGGCAGATCTTTGGTGAGTTTGCTCTCACAGGAGAGCGTATTTATTGAGTTTTGAGTGTGAGTCTATCAACACTGGTGCAAATATTAGTTTTATCAGTATAACTACAAAGAACTGCCGATGATTTAAAGAAGGTAAAATTCCCAATGAAAACATAAGCTAAATTATTGCCGATACGAATGAAACTAGCTTAACTCGAAAGAAAAGACTATGTTTAAAAGAAGGAAAATTTATGATGAAATCAAAAATACACTTGAAACCTTAGAACACCGTTCTGTGGAGTCCACAACTTCGATCCAAATAGACGGTTCAAATTTATCATTATCGTTCCGCCACATCCTGCAAATCAACAATTGAAGCGTTGCTGATTTTTTTTTCATAATTCGGCCAAACGACCCGTTCGGCCAAATGGCATTTGGCCAAATGGTGTTCGACCAAACGGCATTCGGCCAAATGGCCGGATATCGTGATAATTTGTACAGAATCCATGAACTCTAAGGTAGCCCATACGAGCTTGAAGTCTGTAAGAATAAAATCATACAAATATATGCAAATCGTCCAAATGGTTCTAGATGGCGGTCATAGATGCTTTTTTTATGAATTTCTTTCATCATTCATTTAAAGATTCACCAATAAATAAATAAAAGACTGCCACAAACCGAAATTCCTGTCACAAAAAAAAAACAAAATGTTTCACCTATGAAAACTAAAATTTCCCTGGATTTTCTTGTTAAACATGCTCACTATTTACTATTTTCCATTTATCTGAATTTTAAGAGCCCAAAAATCTCTTATTATTTTTTTTTCTGGGGAATGTCCTATTCTTGAAAATGGCTTTCTGGGGAATGTCCCATTTTGGGGAATGGCTTTCTGGAAAATGTCGTACAATCTTTTTTAAGTCGGTTAGGAGAAACAGTTTGCCTAAGCTACTTCTGCTACATGTGTTATGCTATATGCACTGGCCCTTCCCCGAGAAAATACCGTAAGGTGGTACCGGGGAGATAAAGGCAGACCTTCGACTCAGAGAAGGGTCTTGTCGATGCACTGTACACTAGAGCGGTTCAAATTTAAGAAATGTTTGAAAATCTAAACTCCCATATGCTTCTTACAATCCTTGCCATAAAAATAGTGTTCTGTGAAATTTTCAGCTTTCTAGGTAGTGATTTGAAGGTGACCCAAAGACAATGTAGGTTCATATGGAAATTGCTATGGAGAAATTTTGAGAAATGTTCCAAACACTCTAGTACTGTAATATAATTGAAAACTTATCATCCCATATTGAAAATTCATTCTTGAAACCCTAATGGTTGATGTTGCTGAAGAAATAAATCTCTTCTGAGCTAATTTTGTTTGAAAGCTTTGTACATGTTTGCAGGGCTATAATCCCATATTAGGCTTAAAAATAGGAAACAAACTCATGGATATCTCTTCTACTATCCGTTGGATTGAATTTCTCTGTTCAGCAAATGTCTTAATTATGGTATTTTACTATGGGATAATAAGTTTGTACTTACATTACAGTGCTAGCGTGTTTGGAACATTTCTCAAAACTTCTCCATAGCAATTTTCATATGAACCTACATTGTCTTTGGGTCACCTTTAATTCACTACCTAGAAAGCTGAAAATTTCACAGAACACTATTTTTACGTTAAGAATCCCACAGGTGGTGAGGCACATATGTGAGATCTGATCCTCAAACATTTTTCAATTTTGAACCGTCCTACTGTACACCACTTGAACAATTGGGTCCTAAAATTTGTAATGAAATCTTGTTTTTATTTAATAATACGAAAAAGCATGTTACTGTAATTACTTTAGCAATTTTTCCCGCTCAAATAATGGCTATATCATGTTTAAACTTTAAATTAAAAATTTGGTCCATAAATGAACCTTGACACTTTTGATCATGTTTGACGTTCGCTTAGTCGACGAAAACACCACAGGGGTTTTAGTTCGACCACTGGGGTTGTTCCTATCTGACATTTCGTAAGGGACACGGAAAACAAAATACACCCAAAATTTGAGTTTAAGCCAAAGGATGTGACAAAATCTAATAAAAAATTTGTTGGGCTTAAACCAACGGAAAACATTAGTAAATTGAGTAAACATGTGTTTTTGGCCTAAACTTAAGCGTTTGGCACTAAAATTGGGACAGGGCTTTAGGACCCAATTCAAAAGAAATGCTCAAGTACAGTGCATGGGCTGGTTTTAGCAGGTCGTCGTTGGTGCATCATCCCCCCATTCCCTGAGTTACCTTCTCAGGGGATCTGTATGCAGATTCCCCCCCTTGTAAAAAACAAAACAAACAATTCACGGAGGCCCAGGTGTTGACGAAACCACATTGCTTCGTAATGGATGATACGTATGTAAAAGCAGACTTCCGGGGCTCCAGTTTTTCACTACTCATCATAAATTCGATGTCCGTAAGGACTTTAGAAAGCAGAAGATCGTTTGGAGAGAGGAGCACCCCATTCGTGACAACTGAAACGGTCAACGGGCTGGTGCACCTAAAGGAATGCCTCCAAAAGCGTCTATTTCCTCTTCTGAGGTCACACGATGGTCCTACGATCTGGCCGGATTTGGCCTCGTGCCATAATTCAAAAGAGATTTTGGAGTGGTACAAGGCTAAGGAGATCATCCCCGAACGCACCCGAACTGCGGCCAGTTTAAATGTACTGGGCCATCCTGAAGCAGGCCCTTCGGAAGTATCCGAAGGAAGTGAAATCGGAAGAAGATATGAAGAAAAAATGGACTGTCACGCAGTGTTGTGCAAGACGTTATGTGTAGTGTAAAGAGTAAACTTCGTGCATTTGGATATGGAATTGAAATTAAATAAAACAAACATGGTAAAAAAAATCCCCCCCAAGGGGCCCAGATAGCCGTAGCGGTAAACGCGCAGCTATTCAGCAAGACCAAGCTGAGGGTCGTGGGTTCGAATCCCACCGGTCGAGGATCTTTTCGGGTTGGAAATTTTCTCGATTTCCCTGGGCATAGAGTATCTTCGTACCTGCCACACGATATACGAATGCAAAAATGGTCAATTGGCAAAGAAAGCTCTCAGTTAACAACTGTGGAAGTGCTCATAAGAACACTAAGCTGAGAAGCAGGCTTTGTCCCAGTTGGGACGTAACGCCAGAAAGAAGAAGAAGAAGAAAAAAAATCATAACATGTTTTATTTTACTTCCTATAAGTATGTAGACAATTGGTTGAACGTGTGAATTTTGCCAAGTATATGTGTGTGTCGCAATTTGATTCCGTGCACCCTTTTTTCACATTTTGAGCAGTGAATTCTGAAACATAATCTACCTGAAATAATTAAAAAAAAACAAATTCTAACTAAGCTTGAAAATTTCTTACATAAGCCTGGGTTATATTAAAATACCTGACCTCCACAACATTCGTAGTTGCAATGTATCAATTGTAACTTACCCATAGAAGTACACGTTATACATGATGACCCTTTAAATTCATGGAATAATTTGTTCGATAACGCACAAAGATCGTCATGCCATCAGCGTCGACCCTCAATGTCATGTTCGTGATAAAACGTTCCTTGAGTGATCAGCCGCCCCCTGTTCTACCATCCTCACCCCTCGGGTCTACTAGAGCGAAACCCCTGCCTAGAAGGCAATGATGATAGCCCGCCAGCAAACATTCGGTGGCCAAAGCGGCCGGTCTGTCATAAATAATTCATAAGCCACGAGCGACGCTCTCGACAGTGACGGTGAGCCACCGAGCGCATCAAAAGTGCATCAAAGACGCGCACTGCGAAAACATGTACAAGCTAAGTACATCAAACGGCAAGAATTATTAATATTTCCATTACATGGAAACTATTGCTAAACCCCTAACTTTCATAACAGACACAACACAACACAGACCTCGCACATTGCCGCAGTCATCGTCGTGGTCGTCGTCGTCATTCAGCGAGGGGGCGACGCGTTGTTGGCTTAGCTTAGAGGAAAAACGGTATGCCTCCCCGACCCGATTGGCAGCATAGTTTTCGCATTTCGCAGCTTGGAGCTTCTGCGATGACGATTATTAGCGCGGCGACGATGCCAATGCGACGCAGTGCATAGTGGGAGATTTAGTCGTTCAAAAAGTTTTTAATGAAACATGTCCTCTAGGAAGTTTTTTAGTTATTAATGGTGCTACTTGTAATGTGCGAGGTCCCCTAAAAGTGAGATAGATAAATCATGTATCTAACTATTCAATACACAAGGTTGGTGTGTTCACAAATGTTGTGGAAAATGCTGTTTTGAACTAATTTGTCTAACACACTAAGCTGATAACTACATAACTTATTGATATATATCTTCTATCTTCTATCTTCTATCTTCTATTTGCTATCTTCTATCTTTGCTTGGAAGCATTATTAGGCAACTATTTATTATAAGCACTAAAACGACGAATTCTCCCGCTGTGCAGCGTGGAGGAGGAATATCCATTCGATATTGAACACGAGCCCTACGAATCGCCAACCACCGGCCAAGTAGTGTCTGGGGCGGCGAACAAAAAAATCATTGACATCGTAACACTCATTCTCGCCCCCAAGCAGCAACAGCTACAGAGGCTGACCATTTTAATTGCTTCGACATGAATTGCGCGCCCGACTGGGCAAACATGAAAAGCATTGACGAGGTTTTGACTCATCACCAACCGAATGGATGGCAATTGATGGCCACCGCCGTGGACATGATAATATGGAGTCGGATCGCACTTTTAATGCACACAGGTGGAGCAATGCTGAGTGGCGAACACACGCACCGGTATCGGAGGTATGGCGATGATCGGTGAAACTCACGTGTCAAGAACAGAACATCGAGGCGTTGTTGGATGGAACTGGAAGGTCGTACTGAGGTGCGACGAAACCTAGAGTTTTCTGATAACTGATAATGCTAAATAAGGACTTTATTTGCAAAATACAAGCAATGCCATTGCAATGGCAGCTTTGAAAACAATGGATTTTTACCTACCCTGACGGAAGTAATAATATAGTATTTTTAAGCAAAATAACCTACAACTTCCTAGAGTTGCTTATTAAGCTCTATACGACATATTTAAAGCACAACCGAGAAAAGATGCATTATTTTCAGAAGACCTCACAGAGCACAATTGCTATCATTAAAATTTGCGACACTTATATAATGAAATCGATTTTTTCCAAGTTTTTTTTTTCAAAATATGTAAGTCTGAGATTAGCGATCGAAATTTTTTGAGAAAAACTTTACAAACTACAGTTGATCGGTTAATATGCGTACATGTTATAGAAGATTTTTCAATGAAACGATCCTATATAGTATTTTTTTTACTTTAGAATGTGGTTGACACTCACATATCCCTCTAATAACAGAACACACTGCAGTGCACTGGGTCCTCCCACTTTTCAGAAAAAAAATGTATAAGGCAATCTATTTACTTCCGACCCAAATCGATTATCATTTTTGTGCGACTTTGGAAAGTTACATTCCGTTTGGTTTTTCATTCATAACTGATGCGAATAAGCCACCCGATACCTACAAAGTCGCGCTCATCGTCCTCGCTTAACACCATAAGGGACGAACTGTGCGACCCAGCATCTGCATGATCCGATCGAAATCCCATATTTTAACCCTGCATTTCCTCCCTCGGCTTAAAAGCGTATTTATAGCGAACTGTGTAATAAAATTATCGAAGATGACAGTCCGTGGGCGTTTCCTAATTTTAGTGTGTTTTCTTGTGTGTCTCTTTCGATCTCCCACCATCGGAAAGGATATTCACAGGAATCCCTTCTCTCGACGACGACACAACGAGGCAAACCGGAGCAATCAACCTCCCAGCCTAGAGGTTGGCATCTGTTAATAAGTTTTGGTCGCATCCTCCCTCTCGCAATTCATATTCGCGTAGAGTAAGGTGGGGCAAAAGATGGACCATAGTAGAACAATCAGCATATCCAGGAAAACTATAACTGTTGGAAGGAAATTAGTACCACTGGACTCAATATATAGCGGTTGCATTTCTACTGCATTAACTTATGTCTAAATAAATGTATTTTTTCATGTTTAATCGCAACAGTGTTTAAACTGATAGTCTCAAACTAAATTTAATGGACAAAAGCTCAAGATCAGGAGGGGGCAAAAGTTCATCAATAGAAACACAAAATGTTGATATTTTGGGGACAGGAATGCTTTCTACCAGCCATGAAATGATGATTCCCAAGCAATACATGTCTCAAAAAATCACATTTAACACACTAAAACATATTGTGAATCCAAAACAAATAAGAAAGTTATACTAAAGCATTATAAGCGACTTCAAAAAACAACTTAAGAATAAGCATGATTTTAAATTTTGTTTTACAAAAAAACAAACAGAAAAATTTACATCCTAATCAATATTCATTCTAATACAGGGTGTCCGTAAATTATCCGAACAGCACAATATGTGAAAGATGATCTCGTATTGAAAACAATAAAAAATCAACGTTCATGTACCTTTTTAAACACATCTATATGATAACACAAAATTCAGCTTTAAATAATTTCGAAATTGTTGCTTCTTACTGAGATAGGCAAATTTGAATTTTTCTGAGGCATTTCTACTGAGGGCCGCTAGTCATACTAGAGATGTTTTGTCCCTAAAATCTAAAAGAGATGAATCCGAATATCCTATTACTATTTGAAGTAACCTACAGTTTAATGACTTCAAATTAGACTGGAAATACAAAATTATACGATTCAAATCCAATATGTTCTATGGACATTTCTCTGCCGTCATTAAGCTCGAAAGACAGCCCCTTTTAAGACACCTCAACACATTTGGCTTGGTTTGACAAATATTTGAAATCTGAAATGTGTCAAACTTGCTACCCAATGATATAATAGGTGAATGTTTCAAATCACTGAAAAATACTGAATTTATTCTGCTTTATTGCAAAGAGCTATGCCTTCAAAATTTGTACGAGATATTTGCGGGCACCCTGTACTGATACTTCGTAGAACTGGTGTAATTAATACATAATAAAACGAATACGGTACGTCGGTACTGGTTTGCTTTGGTGATTTTTGGAAGCTACTCTCATCTGAAGATGTAGATAATTTAATGCACACAGTTTTGCTGCAATATTGAATGAAACGGCTTCACTGCTGTCTTACCAACATTTTATTTCTATTTCTGGCGCCTCTAGCAGCAAACATATTGAATTAATCATATGTATGAGTATAAAATCTCCAAAATGCGCGACTATAGTATTTCAAATGAGCCTCGCTCGTTGCGCCATTATTTATTTCAAATTCGTTTAAAAAAAAATCAATACTCAATTGTAAAATAACAGCTAACTGAGACCGGTAGAAATCATTATGTTTCTCTAAATATTAACAAGAAGCTAACCATAACCATGCTATTCCAGGGTTATAGACGTTGTGTGTTACAATAGTTTTTGTAAAAATACTTAATATTTACCTCTTTAATCCTACTCGTGTTTTCAAATGCTTAATTCTTAAGATATAGTATCTTAACGGATACCAAATTTTTGAACAATATTAGGTGTGCGTGCAAAAAGGGTTTGTCGAAATTTCAGAAACATATTGAAGGATTTGGATGAGTATGAGCCTTTCAATTTTCGAGGTGGAAGAAGCAAAAATGTCACTACATCTCTAATGGTATCCAGCCATTTGGCCGAACGCCATTTGGCGTAATGTCCTTTAGCCGAAACAGTCGTTTGGCCGAATCGTGTACTAAAAATTATACAGCCTGTTACAACGCTGATGAGAAGGATTGAATAGTATGGCCGAATGACTGATCAACTATTTAGCTTGTACATTTTTGCAAACACCATGGCTGTCAGTGTATAGTGTAGAAAAGAAAGATAAAACCAACTTGGTTATTTAGGACGAAGTTATGAATTCCGCACATAGTGTCAAGACTCTTGGCTGAAAGCTGGTTCGTTTTTGTGTATCAACGGTGTTATAAAATTGATTTTTGATGTTTGTACCAGATCCTTCTATTGAACATAGGCTATTCTTTCGAGTTATGCTGATGTTATAACTATTAGAAATATAATTGCTTACATTCAAACGGGAAATATTACCTTTTTACGTTATTTGCACCCCTTTGTGTATTTCTGTTCTTTCAAAACATACTTTCCTCATTATTTTTGGCATTGAAGCTTAAAACGTTCTTTCGTGAAAACGCTGGTCTTTTAATGTATGAACTTTCAGCAGCGGTTGTTTTTCAAACTTATACTGAAAAGCTAGTTATTTGTTTATCAACGATAAACTGTCTTAGTTTAAGAAATGCATGTCCTATGAAAAGTACAGTGCTGTTATCAGCACATTTTCATACAAAATGTTCAATTTTGGTATGATATAGTTTTGTTTCGTTTCCAGTTTTCAAGCTGAAATATTTTCCACAGAATCACAAATATGTTCAAGTATGTAATTACGAAATTCCATGTGTTATTCTTTATCCTTCATATTTTGTTTCACATTTTCAATAAGGTTGGATACGAAAAAGTTGTAGATCTAGCTAAAACCAACAACTTTGCTGAAAGGCAGCACGCCGTTTACTTTAAAGTCTTGTGAGTTAAGGAGAGTTTTGAGTTTTTTGGGTGTATTTTAAAGTGAATTTTCTCAATTTACAAGAATAACGTTCTCGCCGTTTTGCAGCAAAAGTTGCCTATTGTATGGCCTTTCAAATGATACTAAAATAATAATATTATCGAACCAACTCCATGAGTACTGGTTGACTACAAATATCATAGTTTTTCACATAAATTTGCTTAAAACTTTAAAATTACAAGAATTACAATCTTGCGATGTTCAGCAAAAATGCGTATCTTTACTTCCTCTGCAAATCTTCTGAAGACCACATTCACGTAAAACTAAAAATTAAAAAGTTAGACTAAAACTGATATTTGGGGTCAACCTTAAGCTAAAACTTTCAAAATCAATTAACTTAGCACAAATGAAGAGTTGGATCAAAAGTATCTCCGACAGAGTAATGCCGCCAACCTTTTTGGTAACTTGCATCCATGCTTTCTTCAACTCCAGTTCGTGTTCAAACACCTTGGACAATTTTCGAACTTTTGCCTTCATTATAGCCCAAAATCTTTCCATCGGATAAATTTCTGGTGAATTGAGGGTTTTTGGTATAAAAACAACGTTATTGTCTCTGTACCAATCAGTGTGGTATTTTACTTTTTTAATATTAAATCGAATTTTATGAAATGTTAAACGTAACTTCATAAAAAATCAATTACATACACTGATAGAGATCAATGAAGTACTGATTTTGAAGATTTTTTTGACAGTATTCATATTCCAAAGGATAACATAACAAAAAATTGTGAAATAGTGATCAATTTACCTCGAATCTCGGTACTGTTTTTGTTGAAATTCGTTGGCAATATCTGGAATCTTAAGGATAATATGGTCAGCGTTATGTCACAGTGATATGGACGTGTGATATTCATCATATTTTGAGAAAAATGGGATTAAAGTCTAACACTTTGCATTTTTTTAACTTGTGAATCTTTTGGTCCAATGTGTCGACACATCTTTGCGTTACTACTGAACAATATAATGTAAATGGTTAATCATGGAAAACAGTCCAAACCTCTGGTAGAACGATTTTTAATGGGCTAAGTGCACTTGGTTCACTCTGACTGAACAACTTCTCGGAAAACATCAATAATTTAAAGTTTTGCATGGTCAAACTGGATTCATATCTTCAAGATAATCATATTACCAACATCCTTCGACATTAGTATCCTTAATTCTCTAAGAATCCATATCTTTAATTCTAAAATCAGTGACATTACGATAGCTTGAAAACTAAAGTTTTTTTTGGGTCAGGACATTGAAGATCATACATATTCAATTATGCGTTCAATTTGAGTTGACCAAGTAGAAATCTTTAAATGTCTTGCTTTTTATCGAATTCCTCAGTGAGCTGATTGTTTTCGTTGTTACGCCAAAAAGCTATTGATCCACTCTGACTACATTCTTTTCTTTTTTTTATTGAAAATTCAAAGTAAATAAAGTAAAAAAACTAATCAAATCTGATAAAGTGAACTGGAGGTAACGCAATTTTACATCCAATGACAGAATAATCCAATTATCCCAAGTTTTGTACTTAGTTCACTCTGATAAAACGCCGACCATATAACAGAAAGTTTACGGAACTGTAAATTCGGGTCTGTCTCATTATCCGAACTCCCTGATTCAATTTCCGAACAGCATGAATAATGAGCATTTAAATTAATGATATCGCGATTGAACGTATCTGCGCTAGTTGTTACGACCTTGACCTTCAGAACTGTTACAACTCCTAGAGTCTATTAGCTAGTGAATTAGCTTTTCCTGAAAATGTTGATTAGTATCAAAGAAATGTTTCAACAAAACATGTGTCTGTTTAGAATATGAGTCTGTTCTGAATTTTAGACAAAATGGTATTATGGTTGTTGAAATAATTGAAATTCTATTAGATATTATCAGATTTTTTTTGGAAATTGCATGCATTTTGGCGTTATCTACGATAGTCTTGAAATTTAAGGATATATTTGCTAGTGTAACACTTCATGGTTATTCTTTAGATCTTTTTCAGGGAACTAACCACAAGAACTACACTGAACAGGGCTCACAAACAAAACTCCGCGTGATTACAGTGCGATTTTTCCATTTTCCCTAACTCACAGTATTAAAGCCGAGACAATTTCTTTGGCGCAGGTACGAGGTCTTTCAATTACTTAGTACCAATCTCACAAGAAAGCTGAAAATATCAGAATATATCATCTTTTTGATACGTAAACTACGAGAACGTCTTGAACTGAGAGTCAAGAATGCAAATTTTGTTTATTTTTTCTTCTTGTTTTCATTCTTCGCTTTCGTTTTGGCAATTTGACGTTTAACATCTTGGCTTCAAGAACATGACGTCATAGCAGACGGGTGGCTGCCAACGGTTCACCACACACTGCCTGTTTTTGTCCCTCCACTATGATCGTTTTCGGGCAGCCATTCCGAGGTGAATGATTGAAAAAATATGTTAAATAATTCAATCGCTAATATTTCGCTTGTGTTTTCAACTAATTGAAATCTACTATGCCCCCCACAGACGCTCAGACGGTTTGACCAAGGATTCCATCAGGAGTTCCTATAAGGATACTATCTGGAATACCTTAGGGCTTCCATTAGAGTTCTTCTGGGGATTGCATCAGGAGTTCCTCCAGAGTTCTTTCAGAAATTCCACCTGGATTACCTCCAAAGATTCAATCAGGATTTCCTCCAGAGATCCTATCAGGAATTCCTTGAGGAATTTCATCAGGACTCCTTATCATAAGGAATTCTTCTAGGGATTCTTACAGGAGTTCCATCAGAAATTCCTCCAGGGATTCAATAAGGAGTTTCTTCAGCGATAGCAACTGGAACTTCTCCAGGGATTCCATCAGGAACTCCTTCAACAATATATTTAGGATTTCCTCCAAGGATTTCATCAGGAGTTCCTCCAGGGATTCTATCAGGAATTCCAATAGGGATTCTATTAGAAGTACCTTTAGGGCTACCATTAGAGTTCTTCTGAGAATTTCATCAGGAGTTTCTCCAGAAATTCCACCAAGAGTTCCTTCAGAGATTCCAGCTAGCATTTCTTCCGAGATTCTTCAAGAGTTTATATCAGGAGGTCACCTAAGAATTCCATCAGGATCTTCTAGGGATATCATAAGGAATTTCTCTAGGCATTCTATCAGGAGTTCCATCAGGAATTTTATCAAGAATTCTTCCATCAGGAGTTCCATCGGGAATTCAGGAATCATCATTAAATTTTTCAGACATTTTAACGGGAGTTCCCTTAGAGATTCCATCAGGAGTTCCTCTAGAGATTGTATCAGAAGTTTCTTCAGAGATTTCACCTGGATCCTTGAGGGATTACATCAGAAGTTTCTTCTAGGGATAACATCAGGATCTCTTCTGGGAATTACATCAGGAGTTTCTGGGGATTTCAAGAAGAGTTCCTTCAGGGGTTTCATAAGCATTTTCTTTAGACATTCCACCTGGAATTCCTTCTGGGATTCTATCAAGAGTTTCTATAGGGAGTATCAGGAGTTCCCCTGAGTCTTCCAATAGGAGTTTCCAAGGATTTCCATCAGGAGCTCTTCTAAGGATTTTATCAGGAGTTGAACTGTAACTGTATCCCTAAGTTAGAAATTTCTACAGGGCAAAACAACAGAAGTCGTTTTTGGCATTTCATCACTAGTTCTCAAGGGATTCCATAAGGAGTTCTTCTAAGGACTTTATCAGGAGTTCCTCTAGGGTTTCCATTAGGAGTTCCTTCAGAGATTCCACCTGGAATTTCTACAGGAATTCTATCAATAGTTTCTCTAATAATTCTATCAGGAATTACTACAGGGATTACATCACAAGTTTTTCCAACGATTCCATCTGAAGGAGTGCTTTAATAGATATTATTGGGTATTTCTGCAAAGATTCCATCGGAAGTTCTTTCATAGATTCCATTAGAAAAACTTCTAAGACTTTATTATAAATCCTCCTGCGATTCCATCAGAAGTTCTGTCAGGGATTCTATCAGGAATTCTTCTAAAGGTTCCTTCAGGAATCCCTCTAGGGTTATTCTGGGTTAATTTATTATGAATTCTTTTCGAAATTTATTAGGAGATACTACCCAAACTTCTAGAGAATAAGAATAGAATAATTCCTTCAGCAAAATCTCCAACGATTCTCGAAGATTATCAGGATTTCCTCCAGGGATTTTATCAGAAATTTCTTATAAGTATTCCATTACCGGTTTTACTCAAGAGATTCCTTCCGGAATTTCTCAAAGGATTCCTCGCGGAATTCATCATGGGGCTCCTCACGGAATTCCTTAAGAAATCAATCCCAGAAATCCTCAAGGGCCAGCGATATTACCAGACATTTATTATAATAGTTTTAACTGTAATTTAGGAATCTACCAATATATCATCCAGTGACTCCATCAGGAATTCCTCCTGGGATTCAAAACAGGAATTCCTTCAGGAATTCCTCTGGGAGGTTCCAAGATGAACTCCAATTATCCAATAACGAATTTTCTATGCGATTTGATCACAATTTCTTATAAAGATTTCACTAGTAATTCTTTCAGATACTTTAACAGTATTTTCCCTAATTATATCACCTGTAATTTTTCGCGAGAGAAGTTTTTAATTAATTTCACAAGGAGTTCTTCTAGCGTTAACACTGGGAATATCACCAGAGTTTCGCTAGAATTACCACCAGAAAAATCTACCAGAGTTTCGCCAGAAGTTCAACCATAAAATACTTCAAAGGTGTTACTAGGATTGTGCTTCAGGATTATCATAAATTCCTCCAGGGAGTTATCTGATATTTACTCAGAGTTTCAAACAACACATATCTCTAAATGCCTCAGGATGAATTCCTAAAGTAGACCTAAAAGATCCCTGGAGATATATCTCTAGAAATACTTGGAGGTATCACCAAAGAAATCAATAGATTAATTCCTAGAGAGTTTCCTGGAGAGATTCCTTGGTATATTTCTGGAAGCAATTCCTGAAAGAGTTTCTGAAAGATTCTCTAAGGTAACTCCTGGTAGATTCCTTGGAAAAATCCTTCAAGAAATACTGGATGGAAATGATGGATAAATTCCTTTAGGAATCCTTGGAGAAATTAATATTAGATTATTGAAGTAATTCCTGCAGAAATCCCAGGACGAATGCCTCGTAGGGTCCCTAAAGAGATACAAGGAAGAATCTTTGGAGGAAACACTGGTGGATTTTATAAAATAATTTATTGAAGATTCTCTCTAGAGGAATACTGAAACATAACCAGTGGGATCCTCTCAAATAATTACAAGTAGAATCTCTAAAAGAATTCCTGCTGATCAAGTTTTGATGATTTTTTTTGCAGTATTTCTCTTGAATTCTTTGAAGGCTTTCTGATGGAATTCTTGGAGGAATTGTTGGTGGAATCCCTGGAGGAACTTGTTGAATCCTTGAATAAATTGTGGGTAGTATCTGTATAGAAATGCTTGAAGTTTCGCTGGAGGAATTCTGAAATGAATCTTTGGAGGATATTTTGGTGGAATTCTTCAAAAAAGCATTGGATGAACCACTGGAGAAATCCCTTGGGAAATATTTGTATATATCCCTGGAGGAATCTGTTGAAAAATTGCTAGAAAGAATCGCTGAAGAAATTCCTAGTGGATTTTCTGATGTAACTCCTTGAGGAATTTGAGGAGGAGTCCTAGGAGCAAGCCCTTAAAAAAATCCTGGTGAAATCGTTGGGAGAATTTCTGGTGATGATTTTTTGAGAAATCCCTTGAGAAGTATCTGATAGAGTTCGTGATGTGATTCCTGGGTAACACGTGATGGAATCCTTGGAACTAACTTCTAGAGACATTTATGAGGAAATCTTTGAAAAAAGCCAATCGCGCGTGATGGCATGATGGCAGATCGGGCCAAAACAATGTCTCGTCTCTGTGAGACCGCAGGAACGGCAACAGACGCTTCTGGAGGCACTTGGTGTGGTAAATTTCGCTGTTTATGGTACCCGTTGCTTTCTACGGTTTACTCAGTTTACCGCATTTTTGGCGAATTTGTCCATTTTTTTCTTCCTTCGGTCTTCCGGAACATCAAACCGTGATCTGGCAACGTATAACTCCAGCTCTGGTACCGTAAATTCGGGTGAAATTGATCAGTAGGGTGAAATTGATCACTGTGTCACTCGATTTTATTTTTTCCTAATGGAGCTCAAATATCAATGTAACCATCAGTGAATGAACGTTGTTTGTCGTAAGTATGTCCAAATTGTGTATTGTGAAGTTTTTTGTGTTCATTTCTATGAAAATAATGTAAAATTTCAAAATCTAGTACGGTGCAGTGTTGACAAACATCAATAAACTTCAAGTTCTAGACAAGGATTTGGACCTGGTATAATCCTGAAAGCTTGTGAGGATACTTAAGATATATCCCCAAACTAGATTTCATAACCAAAACTCGTACCAATACGTTGATTTGGTTGAAATTATTGAATTTCCTTTATATATCAGGAAATTCCTTAGGAAATTGCATACATTTAGGCGTTTTCTGCGTTATTCTTGAAATTTAAACATTCATTATTTCTATAAATATTGTATTGTTAAGAGTTTGACAAGCATATTCGGATTCAGGGAGCTCACATTTATTATGTGAAGTTGTTTTGAAAACTAACAATAATGGCATTGATAAGTGATCAATTTCACCCCGAAATGAGATCTCCTGATTTTTTATTTTAGACATATTTTTTAGCACTAAAGTTACATTCGTTAGAAAATTTCGGTACTTGAGTCTATGAGGCTCACCTTCATACTTGTTTTCCTGTATTCAGTTGTTTGTCATTGTCAACATTATACGTGCCTATTCTGCGCGGCGTGTGAGGTGACATGAGTCGAATGAGGTGACAATTGTCGACTCGCTTTCATTTGATTAACATTAGTCGTCTCACGTCACTCGCGGTGAGAGCAACTCGTCTCGACTCACACGCCGCGCAGAATAAGCACAATTATAGAAATCAGACAAGAAAAACCGTGAAAAGTGATTAATTTCACCCGAAATTACGGTACCTGCTTTGCGTCTGCTACGATGTAGGTTTCATCATCCATAATCACACATTTCGGTTACGCTAATCACTCTCGATACAGCTTCCTTGTGCGGGATTTGGCCACCGTGTTTTGTTGATCACGCCGGTTCGGTGCCTTTCGGACCTTGAATACATGAAGCCCAACTCGTTTCATGATTTGCTGAACGAAACAGGCAGAACAGAGCCGCGTTGCAAATCGAAAGGTTCGGATTACGCTTGAAATAATCCAACACCTTCCGGGCCTTCACAGGGTCAGCTGTCTTCGATTTTCTTCCACTTTCAGCCAGCAGCTCGATCGTCTGGGACTCCATAAAAGATTTTACCACCCGAGAGACAGTTGTATGGGTGAATCCCTGTTGTCTTCCGATCCATCTCATGCTCGCAGTCGGAGTTTCCATGACGGCGCGAAAAATCTCCGGCGATTTTATTCTATTTTCGATGCCATCTCAATAATCATTGAAATTTTGCACATGTTAACAATACACTCCAATCTAGTAATAGCCAGATTTTCATCAATTTTTACCCACGAACAAAAAAGTTACACGCGGATAAAAATGGTGCATTTTTTTTCGAGTACATGCCTTATGCTAAAAAAACAATATTTCGACCCTAAATCATATTCCACAAGAATTTTGATGGCTGAAAATAATAAAATCTCCCGAGAATTAGCACTATCTATCTTAGCGCTTGCACAGCCAATATTGAAAAGCATCCTGGAAATACTAAAAATGATTCCAGTATTTTGTTTTCAACATTAATATTCGCTGCATATCGTTTACAATATGATACATTAAAATGGCCAGGCCCACTGTGCAGACTTGGGTTTTAATATAATTGAAAGATTGACGACCATCAGATTATTCACGAATGAATAACATGGAGAGCAAACAAACTTCAATTTTAAAAGTGAAGAAACGGGGACAATCGTACCGACCGTTTAATTAAGAGGGATAGGTAAAATTGTTGGAATTAGCGTAGCTGAGAAAGCTAATGCACACTTTATCGCTGTGCTCCTTTTTCTAGGATGGGACACATGTATTTCCCCCGTATGTCCTGGCTCTAGAGCCTTGGCTTAAGCGCCATTACTTTCACTATGAAACAAAAAGAAAATTAAATCTGATCCCTCTTCTATTATGCTGTGAATTCAGAAAATGTGTTTAAAACCAACAAAACAAAAATTGAACAAATAACAGTATATCGATATTTCCCACCAAAGGTGCAACTCTGCATCAATCCTTATGCTGCAGAAACTTAATTTAGGAGCAAATTGAAACATTATTGTTTCATATTCTTCCCTAAATGTGTCTTCGATCAAACACATACATACTCTATGTTTTTACAAACAAGAACTTTATCACCCGTTAACAGTAGACTAAAAAATGCAACGCATTATAAAAAATGAACAACTTCTGTTAACATCGAATATACAAACCGATCGCACCACACGTACGTATCACAGCAGGCCATAGCATTTAAATAAAATATTCAATTCTTCTAGTAGCCAACAAGTCATCAAGTCAGATTCCTAGGACACACGCGTGTTGATCAAAATCATCCGCATCGTATTTTTCAACTTCCGGCCGACAGCGTGAAACTATTTTGATTCTCAAGGCTCTAGTAGCACACTCTGCTGGACAAAGTGATTCATTTTCACTACATACTTGTTCAATCCAATCTACTGTATGCAGATTTCTCATAATTTCACTTTAATCAATTTCCTACATGACTTTTACACTTAATTGGAACAATACTTCGCAAAACACCACACGCGACGACCGTTGCTTTCAAATTAATTTTAATTCAATTTTAAACAATATTGTGGTCACTTGAATTGCTAAAACACTGAAGTTCACTGGAAATCTTCCGGATGATGAAATGAATAACCATCAGCCGAAATTCGGCTGAACGCGGATCGCGATATGCAGAACGAGAAAAGCACGAGAGCAGAAAAATATGCGTCCGTACATGTGCACAGCACACTACGATCTATAAAATCTCCCGAGAATTATCATTATGTGGATAAATAAAAACTGATGCCGCACAGTGATCTAGATTTTAAAACTAATGGAAGAAATGACGCATTCCCAATATTTTACTATTTTCAACCATCAAAAGTGTTGTGCAACATGATTTAGGGTTGAAGACTCTATTTTGGGCATACTTGCATTTTTTGGATCTAATAAAGATAAATTCTTACAGAAATGCTGTTTTCATACTAATTTTGGCTCTAAACTTTTTCAACAAACTATCGTTTAGTCAAACTTAGGCAGGAAAAATATTCTTCAATCGATTCCTTAGTCTCAAATGCGCGTTTGTGCAAGATTCTTCGCGCCCGACCAGAAGAAAATAACTACCGAATACCAAATTAAGGTATTCCATACCAGATAATTTCCAATACTAACAACCTGAATGAGGTATGAATGAGCCCTGCATAAGAGGTAAAATACCTCAAATAATACCTTATACATATTCTACAAATACCAAGCTGATAATTAAATGAGGTATTGTAATACCAAAATAATACTTGATGGATTTTCATATAAAAGTGAATGTTTTCAATAATAGCTCAATACCTCCAGCAGTCTTCAATAACTAACGAATACCAAAATGAAGTATTTTTAACATTTTTTCAAATACCATTATTATACCAAAATAAGGTATTGATAACTGAACAATACCTAATTGTGGTATGATACCAAAATATGGTATGCACGGGACTTTGAGGCAGCCGTTGAGACTTCTGCACTTCCACAAGAAAACACTGGGAGTTTGAATATGGTGTATAAAGGATTCATTTTGGTAAACGATAAAAAACCATTTGAAATAAATGCTAGATGAACGATACTTTTTTCACAATCGCATACATTACATACATACATACATTACACAGAAATCTGTAACTAATGGGGCGATCTCTACCCAGCACAAGTGCGACACTCTACCCTTCAACTGCCACTCATGAGGCTTGACTATCACGACCTAGAATACACAAACCACTTTTACTGAACACAAACTCACTTTATTCCGTTCTTGCACAAACAGTTACCTCTATTCTGTCCCACTTTCATACAGTCTAACTCCTACCCCACTCCTTCTACTTCTTCACTAACGGCCGTGCTCCTACTTCTTGTCCAGCTACTTCACCTCTGCTTCTACGTCTATTTATCGTAGCTCCGGCTGGACTGTTGATGTACTCTCTACTCCTCCGCCCAGTACTTCAGCTTTCTCTTCACGACCTTGTCAGGCACCTCGGACCTTCGCTGGCAGGCACTTTTCACTTCTTTTTCGACTACTCAACTCCAGGCCGTTCACAAAATGGCCGCCTCTATTAACCAGCTAGGGGACGCCTACTGGTTCGCTGTAGCAGTCTACGTAGTGGCACACTTATCGACCCTAGGCCAACTAACTCCGAGGTATGCCGAGGCCACGGTTCACGTCCAGCGATACTTCGGACGGTTCCAAATTCCGGCTCGGGGTCAAACCCGGGTAAAGCTCAGGGTTGAACTATAGGTACAACTACGGGTGAACTACGGAGTCCTGATGGGTGAAGTGAGCGGAAATGTGATGGATTTTTGGCGGTTAATAATAGGGCTTTTCGGGTTGGGATGGTTAACGAATTATCTGAATTTAATTCCCACCTCGGTTCTTCCACCTTCTTCTACCTTTACTGTCTTACTCATTTATAAGCTTTCACTTTTTTCGTCGTTCTTGCTTGAATGCTGCAGATCTTATGATCTTTGCGATGGCGGTTGATTATCAACGATCGCGTCCGTTGAAGCATTTTTCCGCCCATCCATATTCGCCCCATTATGGCCTCCTTTACACCACCCAGAATGGTCGTCCATTCTTATCCTTCTGCGGCAGCGTTCTTCACAGTGGACGTTGGGTAGGGTCCAGTTTTAAGTACTTTAATGTTTTCTTGATATATTTCTTTTTTAATAAACACGATACATCAAATCACCACAATCTCGTTAAATATTTATAGATGACTCATCGAAAATTGAGAGTCTCTGTTTGTTCACTTTACATTTCATCAAAACCCATGCCGTATTTACATCTACCTAAGCGCGTTTTTGACAAATCGATAGTCAAACATATTGTTTGCGATGTATAGTGAACAAAATAAAAAGCTTTAGTGTTGCGATAGAGAAGAGAATCCCCATCGTTACAAAAGTCGTTTAGAAAAGTTTGGAAAGAATTATCAACATTTTGTTTTTCAATGAGCAAACTTTTGCTTCACGCTAATTTTGAACTCTTGTCTCACCGGAGGAGCAAAATATCGCATAATACAAGCAATATTAAAACTGTTATATTATAAGTAAATTTTTTATCATCAGTTTGGTAAGCAACATTGTAGTCAATAGATTTAAGGGCTACGGTGTGGTATTAATTTGTCGCTTAAATGATACCTTAAAACAACTCGATGACATCGTTTTGACTAATAATTTTAAAATACTTAACAAGGATAAAAACCCGTTCATGTATTTTTATGAAGTATTTTATTATTTTATTATATTTCTTATATGAAATACATTTTTGGTTGAATGTGACCATCAGGACACCCGATTCAAGCGATATGGATAGGAAAAGTAAAAATGCCAACTTACTCTCACTACCATTTCTTTCTGACAAGAAAGGGCTTTGTTGCAGAACTGTTTATGTGAACTTACTTTTGGAAGGAGATTTTTTTACCCTGTGGGTTTCGCGTAACAGAGACACTTACGAGAAACCCATAAGCGAAAAAGAATCTCCTTCAAGAAGTAAGTTCACACAAACATTCGTACAATAAAACCTTTTTTTGTCGGAAAGACCTTACGGGTACGCCATTCGTTTTTGGTCCTTCAGGTAAGAGTACAACTGAACCAATTCTTCGTAAAAATCGACCAGTACTATCGGTGGATACAATGAATGACAGCCTCACCATGTTCACTGTGTGATATTTATTTCTAATATACTTAATATACCCAAAATATCAGATTTTCCCAAAACGAAGGTTAAACTTAAAATTTTGATACTGATTTTCGCGTGATAAAGCATATTTTGCAGAATTAATAAATAAAAAAGTTTATCATTTTTTATTTTCAACTTTTTCGGTGAGATACCGCCTTACATCGAATTGATGGACACTTCAAAAGCCAAACACTCGGTTTCTTTCTATATTTTTCGACAAAATTTTTTTTTTCGCTTTGGATTAATAATTTAATAATTACAACGTTTACTACATGATGCATTCATGAATGATGACTAAATAATTATTTTTGGGTGATTCAAAGCCGGTGTCCAGGATTTAAAGCGTCCGAGTAATGCTAATCAACAGGGTGTATATCGAACTTTTGTTTCGCCATGTGATGGATGATAGAACGAAAATTATATTTTTAACTTGATACTTATATTGAGCTGTTTGGTAATCCAATCCGCATGGTTATCAAATTAATTAACTCATTACGCGTGGTAAAGATGGACAAATTGTGGGTGAAATTATGAAACAAATCCACGTGCTCGGCTGGGATTTGAACCCAGGACTCTTGTATGCTAGACGTCTAACTCTTGTCCTGAGTTCAAATCCCAGCCGAGCACGTGGATTTTTTTCATAGTTTCACCCATAATTTGTCCATCTTTACCACGCGTAATGAGTTAATTAATTTAATTTTATATTTTTAACGTCAAGAGACATCAAACAGCCTTAGCTCTTCCTAATTCTAATCAATATATAAGATTTTTGGAGT
Organism: Aedes aegypti; assembly: GCF_002204515.2. Lineage (NCBI taxonomy): Eukaryota > Metazoa > Arthropoda > Insecta > Diptera > Culicidae > Aedes > Aedes aegypti. The sequence goes on along the minus strand of NC_035109.1, from coordinate 43,653,335 downwards.
GATTGCTTAATTTATGTTCAAACTACAGTTACATTCATAACATTTGTTATCATATGATCCAGGAATTGAAAAAAAAAAACCACATTACCCTATATTAACCCTAGCGCAGCGCCGTAAAGCCGGATCGAATGGCACACACGGAACATCGTACACATTCTAACGAGGGCCATCTTCACCGGTATCATCATTGTTCCGATTTCGATATGCAGACCGTGCGTGGCACTCCTGTGTTGAATGGGAACTCGAGTGCTCGATGGCTGCTGCCGTTGCTCCTGCTACTAAACAATGAAGACGAGCATGCAATATGATATATTAATTAAAATCACATGCACTTATGTCGCTGTTCGTCGACCGCAAATCGAAGCATCGATGTCGATGGGATGTGCAATACAACGCCAGGAAATGAATTGATGACGGGGATTTCATCCCGCTGTATGGATTTTCAAGAGGATGCCATTGCCAACTGCTATCAGCTGTATGTTGATTCAATGATGAACTAGAGGGTTTTCGAAATGTGGTCCCAACCGGACGTCGAGTTGTGGGGTAGACGAATTTTTATATTACAATAACTTAATCGTAGAATAGTGAAATTTTGTATACGGATACCATTTCCATTAAATGAAAAAAATGCCAAAGGAATGGTAAAGTGTCGCTAATAAATAATAATTAGAAATAAAAATGAAATTGTGACAGTGCGTCTTGACTTTCTGATTTTTATCGAAAAACTTGATAAGTTCGAGGCTACTTGTTAATTCAGTTAATATTAGTTTTTAAACAACGTTGTCTTTTGACCTGATTTTCTTTTTGATGTGTGTATATTGTCCACATTATCCAAATTTCTAAAGAATTGTCAATGAGAACGTTTTTTTTTCGAAGATCCTCGAATAACTGTTTTGGAAGAATAATCGTTTCCACTTATTAAAAATTCATAAAAATCGAGCCCCTTAACGATAATGAAACTTTTAGAATGTACTCTATCGTTCTAGCAACTTATTGATTATATGACTGGCTAGAAACATCTTTCGATTTAAACAATTATCTTAACCTTACCGTCCCAATGTATGTCGAGACACAACATTATCTCGGCAATAATTTAGTAAAAATAAAATAATCTGAAAAAAAATGGTTTAAAATATACAGCTTAATTTTCAAGGTAGATGACGAATCCTCTAAAAATTCTAGTTTATAACAGAAGGAGAAAAAAATACTTCTTGAACCTTCTCAAAAAGGATTCCACCATGAACATATCAAATGCATTTTGTTCGAGAACTCAACAAGTCCTTGTTCGCCTGAGAGTTCTATTGCAGCATCTATCATAATTGCACTTCCTTCTCAATCATCCCAACTTCTCATTCACAAACATCATAATTGGGTCACCGGCGGCAAACTGCTTCGTGATCCATGTCATTGATCCGCTGCACTTCAACGAAAAGAATTTCTCAATTTCACACAAAAACAGCTTTCCGAATTCCCAGCCGCAACAATCCATTTGGGTATTTGAACAGCCTCCACACACTCAGTCTAATCGCTCCTGCCATTGAAACCTAAATCCAACCATGCAACTTCCATTGTAGGCAAAAAAAAAAACACGGGAAACGAATCTATTAGGTCCTCGATCCCGAGACAAACACGAGAGCCGGCTCCGCCTTGCCAAAGGACTCATCTCCCGGCCGCCTTTCGACGTAACTGTCACTCTGCACGCAATATCATCGTCATGAAGTTCCATCTGTGACGAGAAGAAATGAAAGGACCATGATGCATCAATTCATGCGTAAAAACGGATCTTTCCCCTCAGTCTTGCAAGGGGATTAACCCGGCGCGGGACTAAGGAGGACTCTCTCTCTCGGGGATGATGCAAAAACCGGAGGCATCGGAGATGAAAGAACCGAAAAGCCTAAACAAGATGTTCCGCTTGAAATCCGAGATTTAGCCGAAAACTAGAGAAGTCTTTGTCATCATCGGCACCATCGTCATCGTCTCGTCCTCGTCCGTGTGGATGTGTGTCAGCCATCTTTCCTATCTTTGTAAACCGAGAACAAAAGTGCCAGATGTTGTGACAATGGAACTGAAGTGCACATTTTCTCATCCATCGCAGTCCCAGCTCCGAGTGGGTTCAATAATGGGTGCGGAGATTTATTCAAAATGGTTGATCGCGAGTGTCCTTACAGGGGCTTCTTCTTTACGGCAGCCAAAATGATTTTCCAAATTCAAGAGGACAATTATTACACTCCGTCTCCGAAAAGAGAGAGGCCCTCGGGTGATGAAGACGCAAAAACCGGATGAAGGACGTCCCTGTGACTGTGATTTGCCATGGCATGTGTGTTTTATGGGCAAACCTTATGCAAAGGACACTGACAAACTGGGACCGCCTGCAGGCAATCAGAGTTGCAAGGGTAACACCCCTTGATGCTAATGGGTGCCTGGCGATTTGAATATTCGAGACGCAAAAAGGGATTGAGCAGAGCAATCTTCAATCGGAGGGTAATTATTAAAATAGGGAAAACGGGTCACCAAACAGGCTCTTTATTTCAAATCTGAGTTTGATGTTTGAAGTTTAAATTTTATTCAGATAATTACTTCTAGATATAGTCACCAACAAAAATTCTTGAAAAACATTAGATCGAAATGAAAATGGTATCGTTTAGATGTTAAAACAAGCGCATATGCTCAAAAGTGCACGTGTCGTTTTCTGAGGAATGGACCTACAGCATTTTCGTTTCCTATTTAGGGAGAGATTCCCTAGGTTGGTACTACCTGAGCAATCAAATTCTAAGCTTCAGAATTATTGAGGGGGGGGAGGGAACTTAAAGAATTGTTCTAGTAATTTATACAAAAATCTCTTCAGGTGCACTTCTGGGATCTTCTTCAGAAGTGTTTCTATCGATTTTACCACCAAGTCTCCTAAAATATTTTCCAGCGTTGTTTCAAGGGATGAATATTTTCCGTAATTTGCTTCAGGAAAGCCATGAACACTACAACGCTTTTCTTAACTATTTTGATTTCTCAAGTTGTAACTGTTGAAGACCTTCCAAAGTTTCCTACAGGAGTTATCTTAGAAAAAAAAAAAAATATTTGGAGATTTTTCCAGGAAAATCCACGAAAATTCCTATGCCAGTTCATTCAGGAATTATATGGATTCCATTTTCCCTAAGAGTTGCTTCTAAAATTCTTCCTGGGATTATCCTAGGATATATAATTAATACTCTTCCAGGAATTCCTTTTTAAATTTGACATGAGAGTCACTCCTTCGGAAATTTCTTTAACTATTTCTCTAACATTTCATATGAAATACTCCTGCAGTTCTTTCAAACAATTTTCCGTGTATTTTTGATGTAAGATCTTCATGGCTTCTTCAGAAGTTCATCTGAAGTTCAACACTACAGCCAATACTACAGTAAATATTCTAGTAATACCAATCATCATAGCAATTCACTTACGAAATTCTTCAAGACTTTCTCAAGAGCCCAAGAGTTCTTTCAGAGAACTATGTAAAAGTTCATCATGGCAGATTGGGGGGGGGGGGGGTTGTTTGGTGTTGCCAAGGGGGCAAATGACTAGGGCCTCCCAATCAAGGAGACTCTCCGATTCTGTAAAAATAATAAATCCGCATATGACAACCTCTTGGATTTATATATGTACGGCAAACTGTCACAGCTTTCTGGAAAGAAACTTAGATACGTGGTAATTCATACATTTCATTAATTTAACAATCAAGATACTTAAACTGCTCAAAGACGTCTGGACTTCTACTGAAAATTTTATATTGAGCAATTCTCGCTGGAACCTGACCGCCATCGGCACTCATCGTTAGAATTCCAATTTTATGTCACTGATCACTAGTATATGCTTAATCTTAAGGGTGGTCCTTTCGGTTTTCTCAAATTGGTAGACCCATCGTACGCCAGGGAGCTAAACAGTTTGCGAAAAAGTCCATTTTTTATAAATCTTCGCGTTATGTAACTAATATTTCCTTGAAAAACATAACAAACTTAGGGACTAAGACTTGAGCCCTGGGGAAGGTTAAAAGAGGTGATTCTGGAAGCTGTTAGTTGAGCGAGAGTGAAGCTAGTGTGTTTTTCTGAAAGAAATTGATCCTTGTCTGCATAGATTAGTTGAATATATGCAGGGCCGGATTTACAAATGTGGGGGCCCGGGGACCATTATCTTGAGGGGGCCCTTTTCCCAGAAAAAAAAACATTTCGATGCCTTAGCATAGACTAGATATTGGTAATATTTTTATAAGATTTTCATTACCAGTCAAACTATTTTATAACGTTACAAAATGCATCAAATCCCCTATGAACGTAAACCAATTTGGAATTTAAATTAATGTAGGTTATGTTTTTTTTTTATATTTGATACATCTTCATGGGCGTAAATAGCTATCAGGTTTGAGGGGGGCCACGGCCCCTTCTCATGAGCGATAAAAGTCGTAAAGGATTTACATAACTTAACTATGATTGTTTCGATAATAGATTAAGAGTGGCGCACTTTCATACAGTGGTAGATCAAAATCTAAAAATCGTCCTAAACCGATTGATCAACTTTCTTAGATAACAAATGTCACTTTTAAGGAAAAATAGTAAACGTATTTAAATATTTATTTTTTCGTTTCATATTGCCAATATGGCGTATTCAACCCAATCTTATAGATCTTGAATAGAATACAAGGATTTGAAAGGAATTTGAACTAGATTTTTCGCAAAGTTAAATGTATCAGTTAAATTAAGATTCAAGATCAATGTGAAATTCAAACATCTTGAAGCTGACAAGTCAAAGAAAACCCAAGCATTTGAAAAAAAAAAAACACTTGCTAGTTTGAAAATATGAATTACTATTGCTCAGCATTTCTGTAGCGAACGATTCATTTCTCTAAACCTCTCGAAATCAAATTTGAACATAGGATTTAATAATACCTTTTTTGATAGAGTTAAAAACTTAAAATCCTAAAGCTGTTTGGCTACCATCATATTGAAGGATTGAAGTTTTTTTGTATTCTAATAAAACTGTCAGCAATTTCGTACGATAACACCGGTGGGGCAAAAGTTCGCTAGCCGAAACACAAAATATCGACACTTTTACGACAGACATACTTTATACCAGCCATAAACTTATGTGTACAGATAAATAAACACTAATTTTTCCTCAAAAAATAGCCCAAAGCCAAAAAAGCAGTTTCTTTTCAAAACTAAGTGAAAATGCGAAACGTTGGTGACTTATTTTAGCACGATCAGGCAAATTTCGCTAAACTTGAAGATAATATGTTAATTCGTGGTAATTTGTAAATTTATCTGCGAGTTTATATGGGTCAAACTTTTGCCCCGCTGATTCGAACTTTTGCCACACTATGGGTCAAAAATTGATTCCAAGCAATTATGTAGTAAGTAATACACTTCAAAGCATCCTTATGATGTCTAAAAACCTCCTTACATAAAAATTCAAAGATTTTATCCTTATTTATTCCATGCAATGAAAGTTTGACCAAAAATTATAATTTTCACGTCAAAAAACAACGAAAAGCCATAATTTTTCCAAATCTTAATCGATTCTTATGATATTTGTAGTGAAAGTCTCTTGGCATTTATAAGCTTTGAATTTAAATTGAGTTAGAAATCTTAAAAAGAAAATCTTGCCCCACTCTCTCTAGTAATGTTAAATTTTGGGCTACTAAAAATGAATCCGGCCGGTCTTGAAAGTCTTAAAATATACGACTGAGAGATAAATATTTACTGAAAAATACATGAGCTCATGCTTGAAAAAACAATTAGTTTTTATACAGTAGACTGACATAGATGTATGTAAAGGTCGCCTAACACAAGGCTGTTTTATTGGACTAAAATAAAATAAGGAATCTGAGCTAGCAGAAATTTAAGAATGTTGTATGATTTTACATGCATAAAATTCAAATGTTAGTGTGACTGTGACTTACAGAAATTCGGTTGCAGTTAGGCTTTCTAAATTTGTTCAAACTTGCAATAAAAACATATAAAAAGCACTATATCTTAGTATACGTAAGGGATTTCAATGTTCACAGTTTTTCTGACGCATTTGAATGCATATGCTTCACTGTCGTCTACTTACCAGCAGTTCATATCTATTCCCGACGTCTCGGAGACAAATTCATCAAATGACTCTTAAATTTTAATATAAAACATTAAAAAGTTGACGAACAACTGAAGTTTGCATTGTTCATTTTTGAGAATTTTTTTTTTGTAAAGCTTTACCATAACACTCATACACAAACATTTCCCAGTATCAACGATTCGTTCTACATAGTTGATCACAAAATATCGCAGCTTGTTTTAAAATATGATAAGACTTTGGTTATATAATTAACAATACCACTACAAATGGATCAAGCCAGTTCTGCTAATTCTAAAACATGCTTCAATGAATTTTAATATCGAAAAAGGGCAAAAAGGAACCAGTATGGTAGTATGTGACGTTTTAATATAACATATTGCCATTGCCTTAACAATGATCATCCAGAAATTTTCATTCAAAATGCATTTAACGTGTTTAGTCATAAGTGCATATTTGATACTAAAAACTAGTTTTACCTATATTGTCATTTCTTCTTATTTTTTTTTCGGGGGGGGGGGGCCAAGCCCATGAATTGGGGGGGCCAGGCCCCCCTGGCCCCTCCCTATTTACGCCAATGTACATCTTAGCAGATTTTTATGTTTACAGGTTAAATTCAATGTTTTTTGGGACTTATTCGTCATCAACAAATTTCGTTTGATGATGACCTTAATTCAAATTATGATTATTCTATTAATGTTGTTGAACAAACAGATGTATTTAACAGTTTTGAGTTGATGAAATTGCTGTAGGGCTGGTAGCAGATTCATCTACCAATACTCCCAGAAATTCTTCCAGCGCTTTTGCAAAGGATGCTTAGAGAACTTTCTCCAAGAAAACCTTGAGTACTACAACGATTCACCTCCAGTTATTTCCTCAGGGATTACCCCGAGTTTTGTTTTTTTCCAACGTCCATACTAGGAATTCCTCCAGATAATTTTTCACTATTCATTTAACCGAATACCGAAATCGATGAAAGAATCGCCTGATACAATCATGAAGGATTTAGGCTTTCCTTAAATAATATCTAAAAGAATCTTTGGAGAAATTCCTGCGTTATTTCTATAGTTATCCTTGTTCAAATGTTCTTGAAGTATCCGAAACAAAATTCTTACAGAGATACCTTAGAAAAACTCTTGGAGGAATTCCATAGGAAATAATAACTTAATCTGCGGAATTATCTTTAAATATCTGGAAAAATACCTAAATTCTCACGAAATTCCTAGAAAAAATATGCAAAAATGCATACAGTAATACGAGCAGTACTGTCGTTATGTCGTAATGAAGAATTACAAGAAATGAAGAGAAATTTCTTGCCTAATTTCGTTTTCTTCTAGTTCATTATAGGTTACATTTTGTTTTTCTGGCTGTTTGATCCATTTCGGTTTCTTTTTGGCTCCTGTCTGGTCTCTTTGTGGCTCATTTTTTCAAGCTAGAGTTCCCTAAAGATCCTATATTCAAGGCACTTAAACACTACCAGGTCTGCAATGTGATCGATAGAGTAATTTTAAAAAATTAATAATTTAATAATTAAGTCCTATTACTTAATCCGCAGATATTGCATTATAGTCTTGAAATTCGTTGAGAAAGCTTTAGTTATAGTTGGAAAAGTCATGTTAGTAAATCGTCAAGAATTTAAGCAAAAGGATAGTACTCCACTTGTTTATCCAAATCGTTTTTGAATATTTTTCGATCTTCTTGTTTCTTGTAAAGTAAAAATTCTGAATGCTTGAATATTTATTTCAAGTAATTTTTACATATTAGATTCATTTCCAAAAATTCTGCCCATTATTCCGGAATTATTGAAAAAAAGAAAAAAAAACATGAATCTTTATAATCATATAATGCGATTCCGAATCGTATGCACTATTGCATTGATTCTAATCATTCGTTTAAGTTCAACTTTAAATATTTTTGTCGAGATTTGGGTCATGGCCCCCTCGGAGCACCCCCCACCCCCCCCCGTAAATGCGGCCCTGAATATATGATTAAATTAACGCTAGACGACCGTTTGTTCCTGTACCGTTTCAAAAATTAAATTGAGTATTCAAATCATACGATTTAATTTCTTCTTCTTCTTTCTGGCGTTACGTCCCCACTGGGACAGAGCCTGCTTCTCAGCTTAGTGTTCTTATGAGCACAGTTATTAACTGAGAGCTTACTATGCCATGACCATTTTTGAATGCGTATATCGTGTGGCAGGTACGAAGATACTCTATGCCCTGGGAAGGCGAGAAAATTTCCAACCCGAAAAGATCCTCGACCGGTGGGATTTGAACCCACGACCCCCAGCTTGGTTTTGCTGAATAGCTGCGCGATTACCGCTACGGCTATCTGGGTTTTAATTTAGATTATTTTTATAACAATTAAGGTAGGAAATAAGTAAATTTTTACATCTTAAAAATAGTTTATTGATTTGCTTATTGCTTCAATAACGACTTTAGTTAAAGTTCATTATATGAATATATCTGTAACAAAATTGTTAAAATATAAATACAATCTTTGCTATTGTTATCCTTATTTCTCTGAACTATATAATCTATCAAGACTGGAGTATCTTAAAATTTGACTTGATTGAGAAAGATTCAGCCAAAATTCAATCTCATGTACGATTTTTCAAGTAATTTATACAAATGAATGAGTTTTGAATCATTCACGATATTATGTGAATATAGTTAAATTTGGGTATTATTACAATTTGTTGGACTTTTGCGGATGTTTCATTTAGCGGATTTTTCATTTAGCATTTCCCGCCCATTTTGTACCAAGGGCCCCCGTCGGCCCTGTCAAGAGATCTTACTCAGGCCTCTCGAAGCCCAAATCCGGCATTGCATCAAGGGTTATTTTCAAACTTAATCGAGTTTCATCAGATGTCACTTTGAAATATCCTTCTGAAATATCTCCCAGGTTTTTGAAATCAATCACCAATAATTTTCAAAGGAAAACATCTTTGGGAAATTTCTCTATAATTTCTAGAATAATTCCTGAAGGAATCTTGGCAACAATCAGTGGAGTAATTTCTGAAAGAATTTTTTGGTTGAAATCTGAACGATAATTTTAAAGGAAATTCTAGAAGATCCCAGGAGAAAATAAATCTTGATGATGTTGTCAGCGAGAATCTTAATGATAAAGTCGTTTGGCATAATGGTAATTTGGCATGATGGCCGTTTGACATAATGGGTCTGAAATCAAGCATTTCTTAAGATTACATTCGTATTTTCGTTTCTATTGAATCTTTCAGGCTTGTTTTGAAGTCAATTGACACTTTTTTCAACAATCATATGCTCTTGAATAAACGAAAGCATATTTGGAAAGTAATTTCCTATAGTATTTTGTTATTTATACAGAAATTACTCTTCTTTCAAATATTAATTCTTATTTTGAGTTTTGCTATTGGAATAAATTTTTGCGCTGAAGATATGATGTAACCATAATTATAGGTATAAAAACTGTTGATTTAAAATTTCAATAAATTTCACTATATTTCATACATAGGCTGTTCTTTGGAGCTATATTTAAAAAAAAAAATAAGGTTTCCATTTGACAAATGGGCGGAATTCGATAAAATTGATCCGCTCAAATTTTTAGCACTCAAAATTGTCGTTACTCAATACATTCCAGGGTGGTGAACAAACTGGCCATCTTAAATGCACCCTTCTTTACTTAATTGGTGGTTATTTCGAGTTTTACCGTCCTCATCATTTTTCCAACATGTGTATAACCGAGAATGATAGAATACCTCCTTCTAATAATTACTTACTGTTCTTTTTCGTTCATTATCCAGCCACTGAAGACTATTATGGCACCTATTTAAAATTTTCGGGGTAACCAGTCATTCGAGTAAATGGCATTCGTGCAAAAGGGTCATTCGAGGAACTGGCATTCGTGGAACCGACATTCGGAGAAAGGGCATTCGGAGAAAAGTAGTACAATCACTTCGATGGTTCTGAACGCAATTGTTGATGTCTTTTCGATTTATTATGCCGCAATAATTTTTGGCGTCCAATCCTCTATTGGTTTAATCATTAATTTTGCCTTCTTTAAAAAATAGGCTTTTTTTTATATATATATATACTGTTTAAAATTTTATTATTTATGTTAACCATTTTTATGTTTTACTTTTTTATCAATTCTTGCAAGACGTGCTGCTATAATGGTAATTACTTTAGAATCTGCCAATATTCAACTTTTTTTTGCAAACACATGATCTCCTTTCGAGATATGCTGAAAAAAATGTTTGTTGTTGTTCATTTGAGCTTTGCTGTGAGAAATTTTTTTTTTTTGCGTTATAGCCTTAAACATTTCAGACGAAAAATAAACTGCTTTCGTTTATAGGTTATTTTTGCATTACGCTGCAGTAATAGTTTGTTGGATTAGAGCTTTTCATATTTTGCAAACAAATTTTCCCTTCTTTAATCCAGTGATTTTCATTAAGTCTTACGTCCAAACTGGAGCAGAGCTTGATCTGCAGCGAAATATTCAGTGAACGTTCCCTTCATTAATAACTGCGAACCTTCTTTGCCAATATAATATTTTAAAATATGTACATCACAACAATTTCAACATTACTCTATATTCTGGGACATAAAGAAAGTTATTATTCCGAAAAGTTCTACCACCAGACTCTTCACGAGTTTTATTTAGTAATGCACTCTAATTTCAGTTCGTTTGAGAAACTACCAAAATTTGTTGCTATGGGCTCGGTGGTTTTGCGCTCGGTAAAAGCTTCAAAAATGCCGATATTTATTCTAAGTCAATCATTATAATCATTTTGCCAAACGGACATTATGCCAAAACGACTTTATGCCAAACGGGGTACAATCATTTAGACAGTGTTCACCTTAATTATAAGAGCCCCCCTCAATCGAACTCCGCACTGGGCCCCAAAAACCATAGCTACGCCTCTGAGTTTAGGGGCTATCTATTTCTACTAAATGTAATAACTTTTGATTCATACAAAAATGGAATTGGAAATTTAAATAAAAATTTTTGCATTGTATTTCGATTATGTAGGGCAGTTTGCCCATTATTGCGATATTCCCTATTATTGCGGTAAAGAGATTGAATCCTAATTATTAATCTATGGGTCTATTTTATTTTTTTTATAGATATTATTGATGATGATGATGATGATGATGATGACGATGATGATGATTATGGAATTTTTTATATTACCAAGCTGAAACAAATGAATGCTTTAAAATTTATTCGGTTTTGATCGTATCGTTGGAAGAACAAATTTAAATGATGCATCAAAAATAACCAATACTTTAAACTTAATCCGGTTCATCTATCTGCGAAACAAATTTCATCAACGTGAGTTTTTAAGTTGAGAACAAAAAAAAAATAAATGTCGCAAGTAGGGGCATCTGGGGTAATATGCACCTCCATAGCAAAACGGCATTTTAGGATTTTTTGGATATTTTAGGAAAAATAAAACGTTTTCCGTAAATTTTGTCTTGTCTTACATTCATTTCTTTCATCCATTGGCGTAGGATTTTTTTCTGGAGGGGCTAGAGGGGGCCTAGTCAATTTTTGTTTTACAGAAGTAATGTCGGTTGTATTAATCACAATTTTCACAAATTTTGTAGTTTGCATAGATTTGTACTAAATTTAATTATTTGTGTTTTTCTCATATCATTACAGTGCAGTGATTTTTGTAAATTTGAATCTTCACTACGGAATATATTCATTATTAGTTTAATCAAGTAAAAAATCTTTCAAGAATGCTTCCAAAAAATTCACAAAAAATATCCTTACGATCTTCCACGAGCTGTTCAGGTATTCAGTCATGTGATTTTAACAGATTCCGCTGAGAATTCCTACGGTGATTTCTTCGTGTATTATTTCCGTATTCTTTCAATTGAGTTTCTACTGGATTTCTCTCGGGAAATAATTCCCAAGACTAGTGTTTGTAATACAATCATTTTTTTCTGCAGTTTATCTGGCTTTTTGTTGTTGCCAGATTTTTTTCGAAGAATTTTTATCAAATTATTTTAAAAATCTCTTGAAGAATTCCTCCAGAGAATGCTTTAGAAATTCATTCAATCATTTCTCAAGTGAAACCCTTTAAGTACATGTTACATATAAATTCCAATTGTTAGTTTGAAATATCAACCAGTTGTTCCTAAATAATTTGTTTAGGATTTTCTGGGATAACTGAGAATTTGTCCAGGAAATAGTACTAAAAATTGTAGTTGTCTCATCAAAAATTACTTCAAAATCACCGAACAAGGTATCTTTCGACAAATGCTTCAAAGAGTTCACCAAGTTTTTGCAACTTTGTCGTTTTTCCCAAAGTTTCTCTTCAGATTCCATTAACAAATATTTCAAAAAATCGTTCGGAACTTCTTCCAGGACGGCTTCAAAAAAGACGGCCCGGAAAAAATATCCAAAACTTCATGAAAACATTAACATTAATTGATTCTTCCAGGTGGTACTCTGGGGATGCTTCCTGATATTCCTCAAGATTTTCATGAGCAATTAAACAGGAGTCAATTGGGAAAATATTATAAGCGACTTCTCAGAAAAGTTCTCTGCAGATCTATCTGCTTTTTTATTTACAGAAAATGCTTAAAATGTTCCTTTAAATTTATCCAATAATCGATGATGTTGCTTCCTGCATGCCTTCAAAACTCTTTTAAACATATTTTTTAAATTACTTCAAAGATGCCTGAGTAATACAATATTGAAAAATTCGAACATTCCCATACATGGAGTTTCTTGTGAAAAGGTTCAGCATTTCTTTCCAAATCTCTTCAACGCAAATACTCAAAAAATTCTCAAGCCATTTGTTCAGAAATTTCTTTAGAGAATTTTATAACTGTTTCCTTGTTATCCTATGATTCGTCGCTAGAGATTCATCCAAGTATTTTTCAGAGAATGTTTTCTTTCATCAGCATTTTTGAAGAAATGTTTTGAAAAGATTTGCTAAAAGATTATGAATTCATTCTAGAACCTCTGGAACACAAAATATCCGGAAATTACATCAGGATTCTCTAAGGTTTAAGGAAATTTTCTCCAGAAATACCTAATACAAATCACACCATATCCATATCAGATTTATATCAGATTTCTAGAAAAAAAAAAGTTTTAGAAGAACTTCTGTAGAAATTTAATAAATAATTTCAGCGTAAATTGAACTCGAAAAAATAACTATTATTATTATTATAGCTTTATTAAGGAGATTTTCAGCCCTAGGCTGGTTCATCGAAAAAATAACTAAATTCCGTCGGAAAATTTAAAAAATTCAAAGCAGAATTTCCGAAACTTTTCGACAGAATTTCAAAAGTGCTATTTATGTTGGATTCTAAATGTCAAAATAGGGAAAAATCCAAAGCTTGATAGGATTGAGAATCGCTTCATGGGATATTTTAAATGTAACAAGAACATGATCAGAATCAGAATCATCGTGAGTAACCGGTTGGCTACAAAGGTGACAAGAGTTGGTTAAGACCAAATCAATCGCAGAAGCGTTTCAAGAAGAAGAAAAACAAGCTGAGCTATCAGAGAAGAGAACTGAGAATGGTCTTGAAGAGCCCTCGTCCAGAGTTGCTTGCTGTCACTATCAACGCTTGAAATTTGCTGATTTTCACAGGCCGACTGCGATATAATTCGGATCATTCCTTATCACATCAACATCATGCTGTCTACTCCATCACCAATGTATTGATGGCGATAGACTATGGATATCACTGATGGGTCAAGTTTAGCCTCACTGATGGGTCAAGTTTAGCCTTAGATTAAGCAAATAAAATGGGAATTTATCAGTTCGATATACTTGATAGTGCTGCAGACAAATTAAAACTGTGTGTTGGTCACTGAAAAACATCAATAATGTGGGTAATTACCTGGGAGGGAGGCACCGATACTACACACGAAATATAAGACAACTTTATTTTTAACTGCAAGATAACTCCAGCTTGCCAACAACAATCAAGGCAGGCTTCGAGAAAATCAGTAGTTTCCTTTTGTTGTGCACCTTCGATCTTTCCTGACAAACATGAAAAAAGGGCCATAGTTTTCTATACACTAAATATTCATTTTCATTGGAAAAAGTAGAACGAAGCGTTTTTCAATGCTTTATGTTCAATCATATTAAATGGTGCTCACGTGAAATTACTTGCGTTATGTGCATAAATTGATTTTCATTCGATTTTTATCACTTTTGAAGAAATACGAAAATGTGTTTTAATCAGTTACGCGCTTTTTTCATGTTAGTCCAATGTTTGAGATCTGGGCTCACAGTGACAGTTCGTGACAGCGGAATCTCGGCTCACTATGACGTACAGAAATTTTGTATTGGTTTCTCCCTCCCAGGTAATTACCACGTGATCACTCATTCTGCAGTGATTGCGATCTACAGTGCGATGTCGCATCACCGCTGTTGATTGTCAGATCAAAATGATATTGATAGTTTACAACTGATAATGATAGCTTTAGTCCATCATCCATCAGCTGATATGACTGATATTGTGCAACTATGCTCTCGTTAAATTAAATTCTGCTGGTAACAAAAATTTTTGACTTACTGCGAGTCCATTTTAGCAAGTCATTTTGAAGCAAATTAACTTGCTGCCCAATGAATGGAAAGGCAGATTAGTATCTATTAAAGTATATTTACCAAGCTGTGTTTCAACACATACATCCAGAGTTCCAAAAACTTAAGTTTCAAATGATGAATAAAATAGGTAATATTTTATACGTCTATGAATGATGATTGCAACTCTCCGACTGCACCATCAAGTCGATCATTATGATAAACAAAAAAAATGATTCTCTTTTCTACGTTTGGATCCAAATTTCAAAAAAGTGTCACTAATAACTGCTATATGTATGTTATTAGCTGATATAAAATTAAACAGCTCGTCCTTTTTGCCATTCAAAGAATGAGCATTCCAATTTAAAATATTTAAAACAGTATTTGGATCCATTAAAACGTAAGCCGATAACAATTTTTCTAATAAATGTTACACCAACTTGGACTGATTCAACTGTTTATTTAAAAAATCAAAATCAGAGGTAGGCATTTCACTAGAATTAGGTGCATTTTGTTATGATTTTTTGTTGGGGTTATCCGTTAATGAAGAGACGGAATAGGATTTTCATGCGGCGGCAGGAGTTTTCCGTATGATTTGAAACAATTTGGATGGTTATCTGTTGAAAGACAATTTGAAGGGAGGAGTTGAAACTGCATGCTACAATATCGGCATACAGGTTTCCTTGGATAAATCCATTTGAAATTAAAAGATTCGAACGGCTACCCGACGGAAGAGAATTGGCTTTTGAATGAGCATAATCATAATTTACCTGATGAATATGATGCTTAAGCAAGCGATCGGTATTCAAAAATTAGCATTTTTGGAAATTCTGCCAGGAGAATTCCGGGAACGAAAAATTTTACCGTTCATGTGTGTGGTACGAACCTCGAGGATTCGTTTGCGAGAAGGGTAATCCCAAAAATCAGACTTATGGTTGCCCCCGCAATTTGCACATACAAACTTTTTGGTATTTTCCTTCACAGGACAGACGCCCTTTGCGTGAGAAGAACCTCCGTAAATCATGCATTTAGCATCCATGCGCTAATGTTTTGTTCCAAACGATGATGGTTATTTTCTTCTTAAATATTATTTACAAAGCGTTTAATATTCTTGAGAAAGCCCATTCCGACGAATACAAGATTGGGTTCTCTTCTTCATAATAATTATATGGACTGGAGAACATCTAGGTAAATCATAAATTCATTTTTTATAACGTTCATTTTTGCCGTCATAAGTCAAGAAAAATAGCTTTCGAGATGTTTGAGAAGAAGTTTCATTGGGTGTTTCTGGAAAAACGCGGCAGTCTCTTTTCATTTCTGTTTGAAAAGAAACCTTGATTCCTTATAGATGGAGTTCAAGATCTCCTGCATAAATCCAGTGAATTCGAAAATGTTGACTACGATTAGTCGCATCCATTGTTTCCTTACTTGAATCGAAATGCCTGGGCTAAAAGTTGCTTCGATTTGCTGCTCGGAAAATTTTGTCTAAAGCATTGAACTGACTGTTCATTTCGATGATATTTTCAACATTATCCATCTTAATCTTGGAAGGAAGCAGGTGCATTTCGAAGAGATTCATTTGGAATACAATCACTTCTCGATATCGAAGGGATCATCAAGATAAGGAGAGATCGAGACAAATAACCAATAGACTGGCCCAGCTTAGTATGTGAGAAAACTAAAGTTGTATTATTCTATGGGGCACCCCTCAGGATTATTCCTTTGGATTAGAGGAAGACATCCTGAAAATTTCAGCACATTTGGTCGTTCCATGAGCTGGCGCATTTGAATTGAAGGTAATATGGGATTTTAAGCTCAAACATATGGGAAACAGCACATCATCGCCTTCTAGGTTAGGAAAATTGTTGAGCGCGTTCAATTGAACTCAGAATGTCAAAAACACTACTTGATACTGTAGCGAACAATATTGTGGAAGGTTGTATCATGATTAAAATTGAGAAAGTTTGTGTTTTATCTATCTGAAGTAGATTTGCAATACTGCTTAGTATTTCTTCAACATAGCTGGGTGGTAGCCACTAAGCGCATCATAGCCACCTTAACGTTGGGCGAGCTGCGGCACAAGGTGCATGCGTATGTGTGATTGTACGGGAGTGCCGATTTAAGCCTAACTTTCAACAACCGAAAGGTTAATGAAAATGAACTTAAATCCAGATACAACCTTCTGCAACTATGTTCATGGAGGTATCAACTAGTGTATTTGTCTTTCTGGGCTCAATTGAACGCGATTAACTAGTATACCGAACGAAACAGTGGCATAGGGTCAATTTTCTATATATTTGAAACGAATATTCCATACAAACTTCGAATCTAATGCGCCAGCTGGGGGAGCAACCAAATAAGTTGAAATTTTGAGAGAGCTTTTTTCTTACCCTAAGGCACATATTTAGAGGGTGCCCCGTTGAGTTTTACAACATTTTTGTTTTAGGGCCAGTCCAATAACCATATTTAATAAATACTAGAATAAATTCACCTCACAATCAAACACCACTAGATTAAAAACCTCTCCGTTAACGGGAAAATAAAAACCAATCAGACGTCACGGTGTACAATTTTTAGAAGGTGATCTATTCCGAAAACTGACACATACTTGACGACGTCATTCCTATCCACCTCGAACAAATTTATAAAATAAAATGATCTAGTGGTCCTGATGGTGTATGCTACGAGTGGAATGACGTCACATGTTTACAATCAAATTTGATGTTTATACTAGTAAAGCGCCTGCCTTGTTAATTGTGTATGCCGTGATCAGACGCCATTTCGTTTTCAAAACTTTTTTTTAATCCCGAAATATTGGTCAAGTAACCCTTGATGTTGATCATACCCAGACAACCAGAATGTACACATAATCAAATCACATTCTGCGTTATGCGATGCTTATATGTGAAAAGTTTCACGTATAAGATGTCGCGAAAAGGCCTT
Source organism: Aedes aegypti (assembly GCF_002204515.2). Lineage (NCBI taxonomy): Eukaryota > Metazoa > Arthropoda > Insecta > Diptera > Culicidae > Aedes > Aedes aegypti. The sequence goes on along the minus strand of NC_035109.1, from coordinate 43,635,772 downwards.
ATACGTACAAAAGTGGAGGTGATATACGTGCATATTTTATATGATGAAACATAACATGCAATGCGAGTGTGCAGATTTTCTTGCGAATTAGTTTGTACTCTTATGCGACTTAATTTATGATAACAATGTTTATTTGACAGCTGCCACGAATTGATCCGACTTACTTTGTACTAGTATACGGGACGAAATGGAATGTACATATGAACTCATAAAATAGCGTTTTATGCGATGAAAATTATCGGTCATACGATTTTATCTACCATGTAGTGCGGGAGTGATGCATTTTGTACAAATGAACGACTTTGTTCGTATATTGTTATGCGACTTCTGGTTGTCTGGGTATCTACCTAGAAGGTTTCGACATACGGAGAAAAAATTTGGAACAAATTTCAAAAGGAACACATTGAGATTTTTAGATACCGACGTTAGGAGGATTCGAGGTATGGAAAGAGACATTCTATGCAGAATGAAGGAACCTAAGCAAGCATCGACATATGGAGAGATATTGAGATGAAGAACAAAGAGATGTGGAGAGTCGTTTCTTGTATGATTTATATTGTCGGGTATAGGCGCAGAATGTAGAAAAATAAATTAGTTTCTGCTGAACCTCTAAAATTTAGTTAGCTTAAAATATCAGCACAAAAATATCAATCAATTCGGCAACAACAATTTCACGTAGCTCTGTGAATCAATCAAGCGCACCGAAAATTGTGAGACGCGTGCAATTTTATTTTAAAACTCAGTGTAAGCAAGGGTTCAATGCTTGCGGAACCTTCGAGCAGTTTCAATAATAATGCTTGACATGTTGTAATCAGCGCACATAAAAACAACTTCCATTACGCCAAAAGGGTTCACTGAAACTCCTCCCCCTGTTGATGCAAAGCATTTCATTGTTATACAATGTTGAGAGCTAATAACGAGTCCTTTTGTCACAGGACCCGGTTCCGGTAACCATAGGAAACGCAATTTGACGGTTGCTTCGGTTGTTTGCGCCCTTCGCAAAACGGTTGGGAGGAACGCAATATTTATGTCCCTCTCAATCAATGCCAACTGCCTACTTTGTCGGGAGGATTTGAATGGCAATTAATTTGGATTTATTCTGGAAAATGGAAAGTCTGAATTAGGGCAGTTGATTTGAACTTTGAAGAGTTCTGCACGCTCGTTGATTTCCCTTAAGAGAACTTCAGCTGCTCAAGTGTTTAGAGTGACGACTTGATTCCGAATTGATAATGCATTTTCATTATTTCCTCCGTCAGATTTAGCGACTCACGAGCGATATGGAATTCAATTAAAATTCTTGTACGAGGCCTGCTCCAAGTCCCCCGAGTCATCGCCGGTATTGGACCTTGGTAATCGCGCACCGGCCATCCGGAGGGTTCTTGCCACACACACGCAACGCAAAGTCATCGGCGGCGGTTCTCCGCAAAACAGGAACCATTTTTTAATGACCAAGTATCCGTGGGGCAAGCAAGCAGGCAAGTGAAACAAGAACATGGCAAGTAGGGGAAGTGGTGGTAAAATGAACAGGGGTGGTAAAATGAACACCGTGACCTTTACCGAGAAAAACAAATTTCGATGATTTTTTATCACACACGGACGATTTAGAGCATAAATCTAAGTATTCGAGTTGATACGTAGGTCAATTGAAGTGAAAATATAAATGAAAACTAAGATTTTAGAAAATCACCTTTAAAAATAAGAACTGACGTAACTTTTCGCTCGGAAGACTTGAGGTTTTTCAGTGAGGTGAATATCGTTATGATATGATGTCAAATCTGACACCTTTATTATTCTTTTTGAATGGGTTACCATCTTTAATGGATGTATTTTCGGTGGGGCAATGCAAATTTTCAGAAATATTCGTTTTGCTCACGTTTTTTGCATGGTGTTCATTTTACCACACACAGCTGTTCATTTTACCCACATACTGCAGGTAAAATGAACATTTGCATCGCTTTTTGATAGCGATGAAAATATGTGAAAATTTATCTATTTTAGTTTGAATCCATGTCGCTGCTATAGATTACATCCCTATTTTTGATATTGTGCGAAAGAACTATACAAATTCCTCGTTTTGCTATCAGAAACAAGATGATTTCCTTAAGGTGTTCATTTTACCACCCCTTCCCCTAAGCGGTGCGTGGTTGCTCATCGACAAGTAGATCACGCAGTAGTTCAGCGAACCGTTCAGGCCGTCCGTCGTCCGTCGCCACCGCAGCACACCGCTGTTGTCGTCAGGTGCCGAACTGGACGCGCTCTAGCCCAAGAACATGCGTGATATCGAGTGCAGTGCGCAAAGTTTTATTTTTCTGTGCAATCATCTAAACGGGTGTTTGCCTTTGCTAACCGTCTTCTTTTACAATCTAGCTAATAGAAGAGCTGTGCGTTGCATAATTGCGTGCAACCCAAGAATGATGTTTCGTTGTGTTCTACGATTTGGAGTTGCGCGGAGGGGTGTTCATCTTCGTCGCCGTCGTCTTTCTGCAACTTGTACCTCATAGCCATAGGAATGAAGCCAAGTCACGTCTCCCCGGCGCGTCGATACGTATTTATGATTGCACTGTTTTCTTCGCCGAGTTTAGCATTACATTTTTGTTTTGGCTTCTGTCGATGCAGGTTTTTTCTATTATTAGTGCCGCGCGGAGGTACCGTACTGGGTGCTACAAGTGATCGCGAACCGGCAAGCCGGCTTACAGAGGGGGGGCTGCAAATCGCGATATGCGTTGTTGCGTACAAAGGGGATGTGCATCTGCCATTTACAACCGACTAAGTAAGGTGCATGTTCGAGCTGTCCGACACAAGTCACGTGTCCATCATTGTTGCTTCATTGAAGAAGAACATGTTCTTGGAGGGTCAGAAATAGCGGCTGAAACAATGCTGGACTTTGCTTGAATGATATCGGGGCTTTGAAATGTCCGATTTCCAAACGTTCGTACACGCATTGCAATGTTCTCCATGTGGTGAATTCAATGCATTTGTGAAATCGATTGCTTTTCAAAAGTGTAGTTAGTAGTTATCAAACTTTGGGAAATGACAACTATTCTGGTATTAGTTACACAACCTCGTTCTTTAAAAAAATGTACGTTGAAGTTTAACTTCTTGCTTCCAACTGATTTATCAAGAAAAAATGAATATATTAATCCATAAGTGTCATCCAAAATCGATGCAAAACTCTTCAAATGCACTTATATTGACCATTTATATGTTATTCCATTATTGTGCATTTTCGTCGCAAAGACCTACCAAAAAGAATTCACTGCAGTCCGCACAAAAAATATGGTTCCATCACGCGACAAACCCGGATCACGTGAATGTCCATCAATGAATAAATCAAAACTCGACATCCAATTATGTCGGAAATCGATTCTTTGCAGTAATTTCTACCTCGTACCCAGAGTTGCCACTCGAACAACACAGAGAGCGCCTTTCAAGTGCCATTGGGTGGTCCTGTGCCTATCATGGGAGACAACGATACCGAGTGTCATGACACGACTGCCGCCGACAAATGACAAACTCACCTTCCACCCTTCATGAAGCGGTGCCAACCAACCTTCACGACCAACGACCACCTACAATTCACGAAGAGAAACACAGAGTCGCGCAATGTGTGCGGAGTTCCGAAGAACTGCCGGGAGTTCAATTTAAAATTGCGTGACAAATCGGTGCGCCGCCCGTCAATCAAAATGGAGTCCCGCCACTGGAATACAGTGCCTGACCGATTTTGGCAACAAGGCGATGATGCCATACATGGGAGGTTGTCATATTCGGAAATATTAATCATCATATCATTTATCAAAAAAAAATATGGGGCCTAGACAGTCGTAACGGTCAACGCGCAGCTATTTAACAAGACCAAGCTGTGGGTCATGGATTCGGATCCCATCGGCCGAGATTTTTTACGAGTTGGAAATTTTCTCGACTTCCAAGGGCATATAGTATCTCTGTAGTGATCATTGAAGTTTAGAACAGTCGCAAATTGCCACCGCAAGTAACAACATGCTTGTATTGTGTACAAAAATGTAAATTGAAGATGGTCAGTGCAGGGGATTTTTTTTTATTTTCGTACAAAGTGGGCCAAAGGGTCTCAGATTTTCATGAAACTTTTTCCACAGGCAGGGCTCACCAATATATCAATAAAAAAATGAGAAAAATTCAGGGTCGCTTATTTTCCCGGATAACTCAGTTGAAATTTTTTTGTTTTCCTCTGACACTACTTACTTTGAGAAATCATAACTCAAGAAAGAAGCATCGTAGAAACAAAGCTTTTTTTATAAAAATGAAAGCAAATTTTCTCAGGAATAAAAAAAAATAACTGGGAACAGTTTTCCACAAAATTTTCCACCGTTGAGAAAATTTGCAAAGAAAAGCCGGAAAAACTATGTTCCAATTAGTGGAAAACTTTCAAAAATATATTTTTGAGAATGTACTTTTTTTCGTTTTTAAGTTATGGCCAATTTAGTGGAAAATGACCATATAAGCCTTTTCTTTGAAAACCCATATTTCAATCGAAGCTTTCCGATGCTTTTATCAAAGTCATTGAAAATTTTCTAAAACATCTGAAAAAAGATATGGGATTGGTTTCAATGAAGTATAAGTCGGAATGGATGATATTTTTTATGAAAAATTACACTGCTAAGAAAAACTGAAAAAACTGTTTCTGCCTCAATTTTTCATTACACTGAAAAGGGATTCTTCTAGCAAAAATGCTTCGTTTGTCTTTTGGTATAAATGAATGATATTTTTTGTTCCAGGAATTGGAACAAGGTTAGAAAATCTTTCCTGAAGAAATTTTTCAGCCTCTGAATAGTCTTTTCCAGTTGCATAGATAAATTCCCAATCTTTTTAAAATTGGTCTTTTACCTTTTGTGGCACAGCCCAGTCGAAAAATTGTTTTGCGTTATTAATTTCTGCTGACTTTCTAATACTAGCATCTCTAGCCATTCGCTTAATGTCAAATTTCAAAAATGTATGTGACCATGAAAATGATTTTAAAATTAAAGCGAAATGGCACTTTTTCCCAACCTTACATGGAAAAGGTCCTAGTGATGGAATCGGTGGCAACATTAAGCGAATGGCTAGAGATGCTAGTGTTAGAAAGTCAGCCGAAATTACTAACGCCAAACAATTTTTCGACTGGGCTGTGTCGCAAAAAGTGCAGTAAGTTCATAAGGCAGATCTGAAAGTTAATTTTTATACAGATTTTCAAAATTATGCATTATTTTCATGCAAAAAAAATCTAACAATAATGTTATTTATGTAAATTTCCTAATATGTAGTACCAAACGTGTATTGAATTAATTGAGCTGCAAAAATATTAATGTTACTCAACAAATATACGTTAAATTTTGCCTTTTCTTGTGTTTTCGATGATAAACAGCAAGAAATATCAAATAATTCTGGACAAACATTTCAAAAGGGCACATCAACATTGGTAAACATTGGCTTTGCAAAACGCTGTTGAGCTCAATTCATTTCGATCACGCTCACCAATACCACTATCAGGAAGATCTAACACCAATCTTTCTGATAGTGATGTTAGTTTGCGTGGGCGGGCTAAGAAGGGCTCAACAGCAACGTTCCTTAAAAAGGGCTCAAGACCTCTTCGGCCCTTTTCAAATGTTTGTTCAGAATTGAGACCAAAATTGCTGTTGCAAACTACCCCACAAGGATAGTCAAAAACGTTTTTGAAATTTTATAGTGCTTAAGCATTAAAATATCAAAACTTTTATATTGTAAATTTATACTCTATAAAGTACTGTAACTGCCAGTAAATGCCTCGAATGACTTATTTCTACTGTTTGTGTAGTACGAGGAACGTTTTTCAGCAATAATTTCATACAATCCAACGTGTGATATGATTTTCACCTCCAGCAAACCAAACTTAAAAGAAACAATACCCAAACCCTCGCCAAAATCTTCTGTTGCATATATAAGGTCAATAAATTGCGGAATAAATTATAATAATTTAACTCAAGGCTGAACGAAATGACTTTTCGGTAACATGTCTAAGTGTTGCAAGTTTCACCCCTTTGACGGTAATAATCTTATTTGTTTGACGGTAATAATCTTATTTGTTCCATAGAAAACAAAAAATCCCTTTTCAGTGTAATGAAAAATTGAGGCAGGAACAGTTTTTTCAGTATTTCTTAGCGGTGTAATTTTTCATGAAAAATATCATCCATTCCGACTTATACTTCATTAACCCCTCTACAGGCAGCTTCATTTTTTTACCGCAATGTTAATTTTCAAATCGTTATAACTTTTTTGTTTTTCAATATTTTTGCAGCATTTTTTCACAAGTTCTCAAACAACTCTTCTAGTTTGGGAATCCGTGTTGATATTAATCATTAGTGATCTGATTTTGAAGATATTCCGATGTTCCTTGGGGGACCGACATTTTCCATACAAAATGTCTTTGGCGGCCATTTGGATTTTGGTCAATTTATCAAAAAAATAAAATGTGGGCTTTATAATGCCATGTAATAAGGAGCTACTCTGAAAAAATCATACAAATCAATTAAGAATTCTTGGAGATATCTGAATATTACGATATGATGATTTTAGAAGTTTTTAAGATCTTTATCCGGCCAGCGTGGTTCCAGAAACCTAAATGCTCATTACTCAAAAACGGTTGCATCGAATTGCTTCATTTTTTCACAACATACTCTCATCAATATATTGCCTCGAAGAGTGAATATCCGAAAACGATAAAAAATCTGTAGCCTGAGAAATTTACGTAAGTTATTGCTACGCGTCGGCCCCCCAAGGAATTTTGGAATATCTTCAAAACCTGATGACCAATGATAAATATCGATACAGATCCTAAAACTAGCGGAGTTTTTTGAAAACTTGTGAAAAAATCGTGCAAAATATCGGTTAACAAAAAAAGTTATAGCAATTTGAATATTAATTTTGCGGTAAAAAATGAAGCTGCCGGTAGAGGGGTTAAAACCATATCTTTTTTTCAGATGTTTTAAAAAATTTGTAATCGCTTTGATAAAAAAGCTTTGTTTTTCCGATGCTTCGATTGAAATATGGGTTTTCAAAGCAAAGGCTTATATGGTAATTTTCCACAAAATTGGCCATAACTCAAAAACGAAGAACAAGTACATTTCAAAAATTTCAGCGATTAAAGCTTATGAAATTATCTTCTCAAAAATATTTTTTTGAAAATTTTCCATGAGTTGGAGCATAGTTTTTCCGGCTTTTCTTTACAAATTTTCTCAACGGTGGAAAATTTTTTCAAGTGATTATTTTTTTTTCTGAGAAAATTTGCTTTCATTTTTATAAAAAAAACTTTGTTTCTATGATGCTATGTTTTTGAGTTATGATTTTCAAAGTAAGTAGTGTCAGGGGAAAACAAAAAATTTCCAACTGAGTTTTCCGGGAAAATTGGAGACCATGAACTTTTCTCAATTTTTTTTATTCATATATTGATGAGCCTTGCCTGTGGAAAAATTTTCATGAAAATCTGAGACCTTTCGGCCCAAACCCGTACGGAAATAAAAAAAAATCCCCTGTAGTTATGTACTGACTACTTTATGATATTTGGTCAAAAATTGTACTGAAGAATAAGGCTCCTCCACATTTTCCACTTCTTTTGTAGTTATTGACAAGCATTTTCTGAAGCTTTAAGAGGTTATTGATAAAAAATGTTTTTCTTCTTCTTCTTTCTAGCGTGACGTCCCTACTGAGACAGAGCCTACTTCTTATCGGCACTTGCAGAGTTATCAACAGAGAGCCTTTCTTTGCTAATTGACCGCTTTTGCATGTGTATATCGTGTCGCAGGTACAGACTCTGTGTTTGCTAAATTTAAGGGTACAATGTGGGTCTCAGGTATTTTGCGAGTTTCTTTCGCTTAGTAATAATATATGCGCGAAACTTTTCATCTCTGTGGGCCAAAATATATTTCTGAATATTGATGCAAAACTAATACATCTTAAAACATTCTTATGAAAGATCTTGCAAAGCTTTTACAAATAGTCTTATATTTTTTAACAACTACCGAAATATTAAACTTCATTTTACCATTTTACTCGTATTTTCATTGGCGTTGGAACAGGGGGGGGGGGCAGGGGGGCCTGGCCCCCTCCAGAATCATCCAGGCCCCCAGAATTTTTGATGATAATAAAAGTAAAAAATTAAAACAAACAAACAATTAAACATATTAAAGCAAAATCTTCTTAATCAATGCACATACATGACTATTTCTTCAGTAGTAACTTTATTTTAGTTTGAACAACACAGTAACGAAAAACCTCGCTTGTCTTATACAGCATCAGCGTCACGGTTCTGACTTCGGTGAATCACGTGACAACCGAAAGTTTATCCGTCCGACTGTCGATCGATTGGTTGCTGTTAGAACTAGCTTCTTGTTTTATTCGATAAGTGCAATTTTTCGACATATCTCCGTTGCCAAATAAACCGTAGTACAAAAAAAAAACGGAAGTTTGATTCCAAAAATTTGTTTTTTTTCTGAATAATCCAAATAATGCTGTTTCAGCATGAAGCAGCATATTCACTGCATTCTGATTTCTAATGTTTTTGGAAGATACCCTGCCCGCGGTTTCCCTTATAAAAATTCACTAAAGAAATTCATACATTAACCCCTCTACCGGCAGCTTCATTTTACCACTAAAACATACTCAAATCACGATAACTTTTTTGTTTCTTGATACTTTCGCTCCATTTTTTCACAAACTCTTCTAGTTTTAGAATATGTGTCGATATTGATAATTGGTAGCCGGACGCGTAGCCATAACCCACGTTAATATCTCAGACTACAGAATTTTTATCGTATTCGGATATTCATTCCTCGGAACGATACATTAATGCAAGTATGTTGTGAAAAAATGAAGCAATTTGGTGCAGCCGTCTTTGTGTAATAATAATATAATAAATAAACATTTATGTTTCTGGTACCATGATGAACAAATGAATACCTTTAAAACTCTAAAAAATCTCATATCGTAATTTTCAGATTTCTCCAAGAATACTGAACCGATTTGTACGATTTTTCAGAGTTACTCCTTATCACCTGCCATTGTATAGTACACATTTAATTTTTTTGATAAATTAAATGGCCGCCATATACATTTTATATGGAGAATGTCGGTCCATCAAGAGAAATCGGAATATCTTCAAAACAAGAGCACCAATGATTAATTTCGACGCTAATTCTTGAATAAGAAGAGATTTTTGAGATCTTGTGAAAAAAATGTGCAAAAATATTGAGAAATAAAAAAGTTATCGCGACTTGAATATTTTTTTAGCTGTAAAAAATGAAGCTGCCGGTAGAGGGGTTAACTTCAACTCGTATATTATGGCAAAAAGAATTGCAAAAAATAGACACAGTTACTATAGGAATTTCTCAGACAATACATAGTGGGAATTTTTGTCGAAAATAAGGCTTAACTTTCAAGGAATTGCAGCATGGCCAAGTTTACTTCAGATGAATGGTAGAAATTTAAAATTGGTCTGAAAAAAATGTAACAAAATCGACCATAGTGTTGTATATTAGCTCTCTTTGATTTTGACTCAATTTTTTAGGTAGTTTAACACGAATAAATTTATTGCTTAAACAACATTTTTCCAAAAAATCAAATTATTTCCTAAATTATTACATTAATTTTCACCATATTTGTAGCACAATTTTTCTAAAAACTTTTTGATATTCTTTGTAGAATTTAAGTTGAATCTAATTCCCCAAGCAATATTTAAGGGTGGATTCAGAACTTTTGTAAATGTTTTTGGAATTAGTCAAATAATATTGTGGGACTTCATACTTTCAAAGCGAATTCCTTCTGATGGGCATCTATTCCTTCTATGTCTATTATTAGCAAATTGATTCCGTAAAATGCTCCCTGATTTACTAAAAAAATGTTACTCTATCTTTCAAAAGTTCAGTTTTCCCTCCAAAAAATCATTAATTCTGTCAAATCTAATGCAGAGATATTTCGGTGCAAGTTCTACTAGAAATTCTTCTGTGATTTTTTAAATAGTTTTCCCAAAAATTTTATTACAAATTTTTCCGCAAAGTTCAACAAATGTCTTTTAGAAATATTTCCAAAATACTTCACAGATTGCGTCAAAAATTCTTTTAAGTTTTTTTTATAAATTTTGGCCCATATCCTCGGATAATTCATGAATTGGAATTGAAAATTTTCATTGATCTTCCTTGAAACACTTCTTTAAAATAATGTAACCATTTTTTTGGCAGAATTCATATTCTTATTTTATATTTTTGTGCGATACGAGGGCGGAATTTCTAGAGGATTTCTGGCAGTATTCTATAAAACCAGAAGTCATGGAAGGATAGATTTCAAGAATAATTTCTATAGAAGATTCTGATGGACCTTCTTGAGAAATTTGATTTATTCGTTAATTCATTAGAGAGGTTTTAACTACCCTGTGATTTATCTCTAGAGAAAATATTATAAATTATTTTTGGTTGTGCCATTGCCCATGTATTGTTCTTCCTGTTTCAACATTTAATTGTTTTTCCATCCTTCGCATGACGCTTTGAGGAACTTCGTACAAATATCTTACCATACTCCAAAAAGCAACATTTTAAAGAATGTAAAAAATATGGGAGTTTTATATGAATACACAATTTTTTTATGAATGGTTCCTGATTCCTGAAAGTCCATCAGGAATTCCTCAACAAATTTTCAAAGTAATGCTAAAGCTTCCACTAAGGTTTAAATTCATTAAAATTTTACATTTTCGCGTTAAACTTGTACAGTATTACAAAATAGTCTAAAATTTACCCTTCAAAAAAGCTTGTTTAGAATTTCTAGATATAGGAAAAAAAAATTCTACATCAATATGTTCAACAAAGTATTATGAAACTTCGTTCATACAAAATTTTATGTTAGATTTTAGATTTAAATACTTTCAGTAAAAATTCCATCCGTGTATTTTCATTTTCCATCAGAAAAGACGTTGGAAAAGTACAAGAATATCTGAAGTAAATCCTACAAGAACCACTTAAGCTTTTCTGTAAGGTATATTATCAACAAGGTTAAGAAATTCTGAGTTTAAATTCTTGAATTTTACGACAGGAATTTAATAACAAATTTTCCAATTATATTTAAGTTGCAATTATTAAAAACTGAATAATAAAGCTATTTCAAGCCTTTCTTTGTAAGTGTTTTTTTAGAAATCTGAAGCAATCCTTAAAAATATTAAGATATTCCTTGAGTAGTTTTTGACCAAAAAAATGGAGAATTGATAAATTTTTGAATGTTATTTATGAAAGAATCCTGAGATTTCTATTCGTAAAGCATGGAGTTATTTCAAGAGCCTGAAAGAATACTTGATGTAGAGATTTTTTTTAGAGAAATTCAAGAACAAATTGCAAAATATTAGTGAATCTGGTAAAAGAATTCTTGGGATTTTTTCCAAAAAAAAAAAACATTGGTGCGGTTTGAAAAAAATCTCTGGAAAATGCTTAGATGAATCTCTGGTCATTTTTTCGAAAAGAATTCAGGGGAAAAAAATAATATAACTCTCTTTTTGAATATTTTCGAGGAAGAGTTTTTGAAAGAATAATTGAACGTATTCCGCTAGAAAGTTTGAATGTGAGGAATGTTAGAAGTTTTTAATTTTTCTTAGGCATCAGGCATTTTTGAGAAAAAAATATATTTTCGAGAGAATTTTGCTCTTTGGCGTATAGAAAAAAATCTAAAAAATAATTATCTGTGAAAAAATACGAATTGATTTGCGAAGAATTTCTTTGAGAAATCATGAATCACATTTTCCCAATTGAATTCTTTTTAATTGCTCATGATTTTTTTGTGGAACATTACGAGGAATTTTCAAAGTAACACCTGGAGGAGTCAATTATTTTTTTTTGCGGGTTGTCTGGGTAATTTTTGCTGCGATTTTTTCCAACAATACTCTAGATGAACTTTAGAAAGAACTTCAAAAGCAAAGTTTAAAAAACTGTTGGTGAACTCTCTGAAGAATTCGTGGAATGAACCCTTGCTTGGTGATTTTGAAGACAGTTTTGGTGAGACTCCTAGAATTTTTTGTAGGTACTACATTTTGGAGAAATCCTCAGAAATTCCTGAAAATCCTAAACAAATCAAATATGAGCACAGGACGATACTCAAAACTAACAGTTGAAATTCATTTAAAATGTGTACATAGAAGACGTTTCAGGAGAAATGATTAAAACAATTTGTAATGCTGTAATGCTGCTCAGGCTGAATTCTTTAAGATATTTTTTAAGCAATTCCTTGTGAGTTCTTTTGCTAGTATTCTTGAAAGATTACAAAAAGAATGAATCTTTTTCATAGCGATAATTGAAATTTACAAAAATCACTGATGTGCTGCAAAATGAGATAACATAAAAAATAAATGAAATCAATACAAATCTATAAAAACTACAACATTTGTGAAAATCGTGATTATTACGACCGACATAACTTCGGTAAAACAAGTATTTGCTAGGTCCCCCCCTAGGCCCCCTCCAGAAAAAAAAAATCCTAGCTACGCCAATGCGTATTTTATTTACAGTCCATACGCAAATGCCCGCACCTTGGCCTTAACCCCGGCCATAAGATTCTGCACAACCAACAGTGTGCATCAAACGTTTTTTGCATGTAAACCCATACTTTCTTCAGTTCCTCAACTGTCTTCACTACCTTAGGTCGTTTGAGAAGGTGCTGCTTCAGAATCGCCCAGTACTCCTCGATGGGGCGGAGCTCCGGAGTGTTGGGAGGGTTGAACATTTTCGGCACGAAATTGGCCTTATAGTCCGCATACCATTTCAGCACGTCCTTGGAGTAGTGGCATGAGGCCAAATCCGGCCAGAAGATTGTTGGAACGTTGTGGGCCTTCAGGAGAGGAAGCAGCCGTTTCTGGAGGCACTCTTTCATGTACACCTGTCCGTTCATCGTATCCTGGGTCACGAAAGGGGCACTCCGCTCTCCGCACGTGCAGATGGCTTGCCAAACCAGGAATTTCTCTGGAAATTTGGACATCTTCTGAGTGCGGACATGCTCCGGAACGCTGAACTTATCCTTGGCCGTGAAAAACAGGTTGTCGGGGATCTGTTTGAAGTTGGCCTTCACATATGTTTCGTCGTCCATGAAGTAGCATCCAACTTTCGTCAGCATGTTGAGGTACAACTTCCTGGCACGGGTTTTGGCGGCCTTGTTCTGCTTCTCGTCGCGATTGGGCCTTTTGTACCTTGAAAGTTCGAAGCCCAGCCTTAGTTTTGGCCTTCTGGACAAAACTTCGGCTTAGGTGCAGGTTCTTAGCCACATCCCGAACGGAGGCGTTCGGGTTTCGGTTGAAGGCCCCAACTACGCGGTTGTGATTTTTGGTGTTGTACGGAATAATTTTTCCTTCACTTCTGGGCTTCCGATCGGTGGTCAATCGTTCCTCGAACCGTACTCACGACACCGTGGAATTCACGATTCCCACCGTTTTAGAGATGGAACGATGCGAGAGATCCTTGTTCTCGTGATGAATGCGCAAGATTTTATCACGCACGAGCTGTTCTTTCGACTCCATTTCCGCGAGTTTTGATCACAGGACTTTAAAGCTTTCAAGATGTAAATGATGCACTATGAACTAAATCCACCCAAATTTTCATTAAATTCTACCCAAAGGATATAAAGTTAGGGCAATTTCATTCACCCTTATTTTTAATAGGAAGATATTTAAAACTGAAAAGGTAATATGGACCTTTTCCAGTGATAGTAAAGGTGAAATCCTGAAGCAAAGAAAGCACTACGGAAGATGAACTAAATACAAAAAGTCATAGAATCAGATTACTCTCGATTTATAATCACTACTTTTTCAATCCAGTTTCCTGATTTTAAGTAAATTACGTTTTTAACATATTTTCCATAGGGATCCGGATCCTGTTCTTGGCACTTTAGATTCACTTCGGCAGTGCAGTTTGTTGAAAACTAAAGAGCTCATATTTGGCCACAGTATGCATTGTATTGCAGAGCTTCTAATTGCAAAGTTTCAATGCAAAGACAATTTGGCGGAGAAAAACCCTCCATGTCAAAGTGAATCATGGAAGTGCCCAAGTAGCTCTGCACCCTACGTTCTCGACTTCCATTTTTTCATGCGCTTGTGTTAGAAGTTGAGAAAGCTGATAACATACACGGAGCCACAAATCACCCCAACTTTGACTTCTTTTGACGCAATTCGGCTCTTCCATGGGATAACCCAAATTTGGGTTAACCCTCTAATACCCAACCCCGCCTTTAGACGGGGTACACTTTGGAATTTTGCATATTTTTTCGTAGCTCGGAAATCGAAATTATTTTATTTTTGGCTTATACCTTGACTCATAACACGCATATAAGAAAAGTTTTTTATGACTTTTGAAACTTTTTTGTATTTTTAGAAATTGTTTGAAAAATTGCATTCTTATATAACCTACAAATGCCTGGGCTTCATTTAACGTGTAATATAAAAAATCGTACCTTTTATATTTTTCTACGATTAACCTATCACAAACGAAGAGCCTGGTGGTATTAAAATCATTTCAAACCTGTTTTTCCGTTAGTTACACGGAAAATAAAATACGCTCCGAAAAAAAATTAAAAATATCATATTTTTCAAAATACCGTATTAATTAAAATTTTTATTATTGCCAAAAATCAACAACTAGAGAAGGCTTCAAGAAAAAAAGAAAAAAGCTAGGAATGTTCAAAAATAAAAATTATAAAAATCAAAAACCAAAATTTAAAAATTTGTGAATAAAAATAAATAAATGCCCAAAACGTGTTTAGAACGATTTTAGATAACGAAAAATAATACTTAAATCGAAAATAAAAATTTGGGTATTAGGGTCAATTTCTTCACCACCGCTTAGGCCTTAAACCTAGTTTAACTATATGGGTAAGCGTGGTTTACCGCTTAAGCCATGGTGAAGAAATCGGCCCTTAGAGGGTTAACTGACTTATAGCTATCATTAGGTAGTTTGCATTTGACAACAGCGAAAAAAACAAGTCAGTGCAAACACAAATCGTCCCAGCGTTTGCTTTCGAAGTCTCCGTAGTGGGTTAAAATAACTTTAAGTTGGGTAAACTCGAAAAAATCCAAATTTGGCTTATTCCGTTGAATCTCTCTCTGTTTTTGACAACATCGCTGTTGCGAGAGAGGCAAAACAACGCAACCGTGGGCAAAAACTTAATGCACTTTACCCAAATTTGAGTAAAAAGAACTTATATTTTAGGCAGTCTGATTTCTCCGTGTAGTGTAGCCCAATCAGTGCAATGGCGTAGCTAGGGATTACGGGGCAGTGCGGACTCAAATTTGCGGGCCCTTCGGGTGTGCGCCACTAAGCTAACATACAATTGACATGTCACTAGTCAAGTAATCGAAATCATATTATCTACATTGAGATTTGTGAATGAAAATAATGGAACTGTTGTTAATCTGTTGTTGAATTCGTTTTTAACTTTTTATTTGGAAATCAAGATATGAATTAATGAACACTAATATCCCGATACGACAAATTCAGGGCTGATAACATTAGGGACCTTACGCCTGAAATAACGTGACAGAAAAAAGGAACCTAGATTCCAGCCACTCATCTCCCAAAAGGGTCTTTCTAAAAGTTTCTGGGGATAATAATTCAGGTATGTGCTTAAAATTTCCATCAGTCATTAACTAGGAGATTTATTCAGGAGTTAATTGAGTGATTCATGAGCATGAGCATGAGCATGATTGACCGCCCGCAGATGCTACTCCGTTATTGCAAGAACAGCTGTACTGTACACAGGAAATCAACAGACACTACTCGGTATCAGTAGCATCCTCAATGTGTAAGTACTGGTGCTTTTATTATTATAACAAACAATAACGGCGCCGGCTGCGTCCGAATGCAGGACAATATGGGGATGGCAGGGAAGTGTTGACGTTTTACTTGCTTTATGGAAGCAGAGGAGTCCTCTGCACTTCCAAGTAGACACTGGGAGTTTGGATATGGGAAAGGTTTGGGTAAAGGATTCGTTTTGGTAAACGATAAATATATGATTTTAAATGAATGCACCTAACCGGATTCGCGATATTACTCGATAAAATCATTGAGCGCCGAACAAGCGAGCGACAAGAACAAAGGATCAAACACTACTAACGCGATCCGATACTATTCCACCGTGCTACGCGTACGACGTGCGACATGTTTGATCCTGCCCTCATTGGCCGCCCCCACAGGAGCAAACTTCAAGGTCGAAGGATCAAACAGAACTCTCAGGAGCTAATTGAGTGATTCATTCACAAACTTCTCTAGGATTTCTTGATTAATCGTGAGTTGAAAAGGTTGCAAAAATATTGCTCCTTGTGATTGTCATGACAATTTTGCTTTTGATTGTATCCCTATCCGAAAAAGTTGTGAGCGAGTCTGTTTTTGGTTTGTTTTTTGTCTGTTTTGATGACAATTTGAATCACTGATTCTGAGATTATTTTGAATTCCCTCTAATTTTCATTCGGGATATCTTTAATATTGTAACCTGAAATTTATCTTGAAATACCTTGACAGATTTCTCCCAAGTGTCTTTAGGAATTTTTCAAAAGGTTCTTTCAAAAATTTCACATATTCTTTCAAATTCTCATATTGGAAAACCTACAGGATTTCCAAGTGGAAATCTTTGGAAAATCTCAAATGGAACACACTGAAAAAAACTTTCAATAAATTTCGTGAAAAAAATCTCTGGAAGAATCCATGGAGCAATTCTTGTGACAATCTGTAGGGTAATTCTTGAAGGAGTGGTTCTGGAAATGACTCTAAAGTATTACTTTAAAAATTACATGGGAGCTTTACGAGGAAATCTTGTATAACTTTTCGGAAGCTTTTAAAACGATTTTCATCAACCCTAAAAAAATCTTTCATTTCTGTAGGAATATATCCTCAGTTATTATAATGAGATAGAAATAATTATGAGAAGAGAAGTCCTGGGAAGAATTTTTGGGAGACTATGCGGAGTAATCACATCGTTAAAGTGTTTAATACTTTCCTTGAACAAATTATGAAAAAATTCCTGTTATCGTACCTTGAGAAATTATGTCAATCGTTTCACGCTGAATTCATGGAAGAATCACCGGAGGAATCTTCATAATAATTTCTGGAGTGATACCTGGCGGAGTCTTTGCACGTCCAGACTAATTTTCGAAACTTTTCCAAAATGAATCTGTAAACTGAGCAAAATTAAAAAAAAATCTTAATGAAATACTTGTGATTTTTTATGAATTGTCCCTGAAGTAGATGGAATATTAGTTAGTTGTGTAGTTGTAAAGATTTTTTTGTGGAATTGTCGAACTACAGGCCAAAAGGAATATTTTCGAATGAATCTACGACGAATATTCTTGGATGGCTCCTGGAAAATGTTTCAGAAAAAAAAATTTTGTAATAAATTCATTTTTTTCAGAAATATACTACCAGAACTTTGAGTATGCTTGGAGTACTTTGTATGCGAAATAATATTTTAGAGTTTCTGAAAGATTTTTTTTGATTTGTGTCTGATATCTCAAAATGAACTTTTTCTACCAAAATTATCACTTGAAATATTTTTAGTATTTTTTTTTTAACTTTTCGATGAAAATTTGATGTTGTTCTTGGCAAAGTATCTAAAGGAATGTGACGCGCAATTTAAAACAGAAAGCTCTAGATGAATTTGTTGTCCACTCTTATACGAAATCCACGCTAGAATTTTATGCAGAAATAATTCGGCTGATTGCTTCTCCTGACAGTTTCAATAGCGGCATAATATCTCAAACCCATAGTTCTGCATAATTTTCTGTAACGTCTATCAGAGGCAATGCACTTTCAAACAATTCTTGTAATAAAAGTCATAATCTCCGAAATCCAAAATTTCAAGTTGAATTTGAAAAAAAAAATCCTCGAAAATTGTCTTACGTAATTAATGGACTTTTGGGATTTCAGACACCCCCCCTCTCCCCTAGTGATCATTTGTCCATACATTTTTTTTTAATTTTTTGTGGACCGTGGTCATTGCTCTTACAATTCCTTACACAGTAAAACATTAAATCCAGTAATGGACCAGATTTTCAAACAGCTGGCAAAAAATAAATTCCAAACTAAGTTTATAGTTAGAAAACAAAGTCAAAAATTAATCTACTATATCAGATAGTTGAGAATACATTTTTTTTCTCGTTTATAACTCATTCTTAAAAAGATTTAGCATCCTCGAATGCAAATTTATTTTCAAATGTAGTCAACCTCATTAAACTAATACTCATTGCTGTAGGTACTCTACGTAATTAAAGAAGATCTTCTTTATACCGCACAAATCGTTCCCCGTCACTTCCCGTGGAGATATCTTGCCCAATCGTGCTTTTAAGACTAAGGAATAGATTGAAGAATACTCGCCTAGCGTAAGCATTTCCACACGAAAACATTGAGAGCCAAAAAAACGTATGAAAAACATCATTTTTGTAAGAATTTTGCTCTATGAGAATAAAAAATTGTGACTTTGCCCAAAATAGAGTCTTCAACCCTAAATCATGTTCCAAAACACATTTGATAACTAAACATATTTAAATATTAAGAATGGATAATTTCTGCCATTCATTTTTAAATCTAGACCACTGTTTGGGCCGACGTAAATTTCAGCTTTGTATTAATATTTGATCGTAATTTCATTCGAATACATCTTATTTTCTACAATATTCCGCTTCAAATGTAAAAGAGAGACATCGTGTAAATTCAAACAAACCACTCTAAACTAACAAAATACAACTTGTTTCAAATGTTTATCATTTCTTTTCCAATGTGGTGAGATGGTCAAAAGGTAACGGACTTGGTTCTCACTGGATCGTAGTTCAAATCCCGTTCAATTGTTTTACTTCTTTTGTTGATGATTTAAACCTATTCTATTGTTTGTTAGATTTATTTTCAGTTGCCTCTGGCTAGTTTTTATACGTTTGAAGGATGTGATTGCACATCATATTTGCGACGTGAATGACATACATCCAAAATGACTTGATATTACAACTTATTTTTTGCTGTGTGCCATGCCAATGTAAAATTTATGGCAAAAGCATTTAATTACTACAGAAGAAATCCCACATAACCATAGTTTCAAACGTACAGCTACTCAACAATATCAAACTGGGGGTCGTGGATTCGAATCGTACCTGCTGAGGATATTTTCGTAAATGAAATTTTCTAAACTTCTAAGGGCACACCCGATTAAAAGTGGAGTACTGACCATCAAAACGAGATATCGATTTGATTGACATAAGAGATAAAGAAACTGAAGATAATATCAAAACTTTATATCCAGAACATCTGAATCATACCATTTTTTTAATGTTTACAGATCTAATTAATAGATCGCTGCTATTGGTTAGATCGTACAAAAGCTCAATATGAAATGCCAATGTTAAGCCAGGTGATAGCCATACCCAAATTTGCTATGAATAAGGTTGTTTCGTATCCTGCACAGAGTATCTTCGTAACTGCAACACGGTATACTATTGCAAAACTGCTCAATCGGCAAAGAAAGCTCTAAATTTATAGTTGTGGAAGTGTAAGAACACTGAGGTGAGAAGCAGGCTCTTTTCCAGTTGGGACGTAACGCCAGGAAGAAGAAGAAGTCCTCAAATATTTTCTAACAAAGTATTTTTATTAACTTCTTCTAAGATGTTTTGAGTATCTTTTGTCAAAATGAGGTACAATAATGGGAGTGGACTAATAAATATAACGCCTGTCTTACAAAGTCAACCTCAGGCCTAAAACGCTAATGTATTTTTTTTAGAATTCTTAGAAAGTCTTCACCATGATCGATGGCAAAATTCATTCAAAATTTTCAGCGATTGATTTGAGAGATGAAATCGATAATATAATTCTTCCGAAATATTTAATCTCATTCCAGTGGCTAACCACCAGATTACTGGATATATCAACGACAAATTCCATAAGCGATAATTACCGTATGTGTGTTGGTTTTAAATTTCTCGAAAACATTTGCTAGTAAGTGTGCAGAAAATTGAAAATAAAACAATAATTCATGATTAAAGCGCCCAGGGGCCCAGATAGCCGTAGTGGTAAACGCGCAGTTATTCAGCATGACCATGCTGAGGGTCGTGGGTTCGAATCCCACTGGTCGAGGATCTTTTCGTAAAGGAAATTTTCTCGATTCCCAGGGCATGAGAGTATCATCGTACCTGCCACACGATATACACATGCAAAAATTGTCAATCGGCAAAGAAAGCTCTCAGTTAATAACTGTGGAAGTGCTCATAAGAACACTAATCTGAGAAGCAGGCTTTGTCCCAGTTGGGACGTAACGCCAGAAAGAAGAAGAAGATGATTAAAGCGCAAACCACAGACTAAAAAATATTTTCCAATGTGTGGGTGTTGCCAAAATCGGGAAGTCACTGCAATACGACAACAGCGTCGGCGATCCTCGAATACCCAGTCATTGGAGTAGCAAAGCCTCGTAAATTTGTGTCCTTTTGTCGAAAGGGGCTTGACGACATCCAATTGTGACTGCCGCTTCTAGTCGGGGTGCGGGGTGAGCAATAATTTCCCAGAAATGAGTCCGATTTGTCAGTTACACTGCGGATCGAGCCATAGCCAGTGCAATGTCTGAGTGATGTTGAATTATTTATCGGTAATTACTCGCTCCTGGCGGAAGTCTGAGACAGGGCTTTCTCGGTTGAACGAAATGATGGAAAAAATGAGTGGAATTTCGCGGTGCACCCGATCGTGGCATGTTTTCGTCCATCTACAAGGTTACAAGCCCCGATGCTCAGCTTGCTTCTGGATGTTCTAGAAATGCCGTTTTCTTGTCGTTGTCTTCTAGGGCGAACCGGTATCTTTGCCTATCGATGCACACTGGTAAGTAACACCGAATGCATCCTGATGCAAGAGAAGAGAGAAAAAAAAATGCAATTATGCTCCAGCCCATATCGTGTCTTTGGTCGTTCGACGGCGCAGAATATGGTCAACGGTGCGTAACAGCCAACCACAGTCTCGCACGCCTGGCCTGCTCTGGACATGGGCTAAGGCAAACACACGGGCGAGCTCGCGATCATAATGATAATGATGGCCAACAATTAAAAAGATCAACCATCCCATTCATAACTGCGCACCTCGATGATCGGGTGCTCGGCTCTAAGCCACTCAAGGGATAAGGGGAGTAACATTATGGTGATCATCGCCCAAGCAAATGCCCATACAGTCCACACAAGTCCCCCGCATTGAGTTTCCGAGTCGATTCCAGTCGTCGTCTACGTCGTCGTCACGTCAACCACGGAACTGACGGAGCAGAAGCAGCCATGTAGCAATCCCATTAGCTCAGACGCTGAACACGAGCCACACGGTTCCTTACGATTGCTGGGAGTGGCAGGGTGGCCAGATCAACACAACAAAGACGAGGATTTTTAAGCATAATTGATTAAAAAATCGAATCAGTTTAAAAATCAAGAAATTGAATTAGCTTAGCTGAGACTGACTACACATATAAATGGTTGCTATTCCGTGATTGACCGAAGTCAGTGAAAATGCACAAAGGATCAACTAGAAGTTAGACTGGGATTGGCCATAATCTTCTTCAGTGTGCATAATTCAGTGCCTCTATTTATACAGGGTCAATAACGGCAACGGCCACGTTCTTGCAGTCAGGTGAGATTGGGGGAAGGAATGTTAGTGTGTAGCCTTTGCTATTTGGAGACCGTGTTTGCCTCTGCATCTCCACAAAGGTTACTGAAAGGGATGTTTGTTAATCGGGAGGATCGTTGGGTCACAGGATTCACTTTGATTAGCGATTAGACCATGATAAATAATTATTTGTGAGATATAAACATGCTTACATGTAAATATAATATTTTGATGTGATATGAACAATTTCTATGTAGAGTAAAATTATGCCGACACTTGAGGTGACGAACCATTCAAAGTTTGTTGAACAAATACCTAAATGTTACATTCCTAACACTCTCATTCTTATGCCGACACTTACAGTGACGAACCATCCAAAGTTTGTTGAATAAAGTGAACCTTTCGCAAGTCTACACTTGTAGTGTCGAACCATTCAAAGTATTTTTTTTTTATTACAAAAATATAGGTAAAAAGAAAGGAGTATTTGAAAAAAAAATGTCTAACGTAAATATTTCATGAATCAGAGTTTATGTCGACACTCACAGTGACGAACCATCCAAAGTTTGTTGAAAAATCATATTTACGATTAAATGTGTAGTCATACATATCTTATAAATTAGAAATAGTAGCATGAAACGAGCTCACCAATTGATCCATCATCTTCAACTGAGCAACAACAATTCACTTTCAGCTCCACTCGTTTGCTCGGCAATATAAAAGTACTCAGAGAAAATAGGCACTCGACCCGAGATCTTGCCCTCATCACCCGCCCCGCAGGAGCAAGCCTCAAGGTCGACAGATCAAACACTACTCTTTAAAAATCAAGAAATTCAATTTGTGAAAAACCTCTTTTTAAGGATTAGAATGTGGTTCCACATTTCCATTTACCCAAAACAATAATGTACTCAAGAAGTTTTAAGATGTCCTAAGAGTAATCAATGTGTTTCTTAGCGTATCTCAAATGTTCTTTAGATGTTTTCAAAAGATTCACAAAGGGTTTTACAAGTTGATAAATGGTTACCTGTATTGTATAGCGTTTCCAAGGTAAATTTGCGAGCCTTCCTTTTGAAAATTACTAGAGCATACAGAGAACAAACGTTCCTCACACCGTTCCCGACCAAAATTGTAGCACAATTATATCAAGATTTGTTATGAATAACAAATTTTGTTTCATTTTTGTCATTTTTGTTAGATGCAATTTTTTTTTTTTTTTAAGGCACTCCGTGCTTGTGGCCACTACTGTGCCGGAATCAGTATTATCTGTATCTTCCTTACCGATACAGTTCTATTTTTAACTAATCTATATTTACATCTGCTTTCACTCTCTTCTGCTCTTTTGCTCTCACACCGAGCAGGTAGGAGAGTGCTCTGCTGTTGGTCCAATCGATTTCCATAAGCCATAGTCCATTGCTCTTGCGGTTGTTCGTTTTGCCGTGTTCCTGAGTCGTTTGAGGCTAGCTGCCTGCGAAGTGGGTCAGTTTGTCTCAGTCACCATCTGATACTGATGGAGGATGGATGTGCTCCCCTATGCACGGTCCTCCGTGCAGCGTCTTCTGGTGGCTGGACGGGTTATTTTTTTGGAGGGGCTGGGAATTGAATCCATGACCTTCCGCTTATGAAATCGAAAGCGTAACCTCAAGGCTACGGACCCCCCTTAGATGCAAATTTATTTATTTATTTATCAATTTTTATCCATCTGACTTTAAGGTCTTAATGAATAAACTAATAACAAAGAAATTACAAAATGGACGAACGAGTACCGTTTTGTCTCAAATTCCGAACAGATTCATCCTTCACTCCACTCCATTAGTTATAAAATAAACATTTTTGCGACAATAGCGCCTCTTGCGTAGAATTTATATTTTTATTTTTTCGGTTCAGCATTTTTCGCCTATTTGAAAAAAAAATTGTACAGAATTCATCTCACGATTTCGATTTAATGTCAGTTTCAGCATATTTTATGCAAGTAAGCGCATATGGTAAGCCATGTCCTAATTGAATAACAAAAAGTGTATTACTTTTTTCGTTATCATACGTTTAATCATTCATTTTCTTTCGTTTATGATTTGGGTTGTGCACGGTATTTTTACAGTACGTTTTCAAATGTTAAGCTTAAACTCTAGAAATCTTAAATCTAAATCTAAACCAGTGTACACGATCGAAAGGATTGATCCAAGCATGGTTTAGTTACCTTTTTCGTCAACAGATGGTGCTGTTGGCAATGCTGAACGAGTCACCAAATTCGGGTTCCAAATTTGTGTATGGGATAATTGGAAGTGAGTCATATTGGTTATATAACATATTTGATAGAAGCACAATTCTTTTTGACCGGACAATTATGACAGCTGTTCACAGTGCAGCAAAAAAAAAAACAACAAGCAAAGGAATTCTCGATTACTTTTTCAAATCGACGTAAGTAACTTTCATATGGTTTTGAGATAGTTAGAATCACAACCTGTCTTTGAAAACTTTTGTAAAATGAATCCCCGCGGTGTGCCAGAAACCGTTATTAACATAAAAAAATGTCCAACAATTTGGCACCTACCATTTGAAAGATATAGTATCCACGCATCTTCTCTGTGAGTTTGAAAATATTCTAACGAGGGAATCGAAAGTTATCGTGATTTTAAAGTTTTGAGCTATTTTGGAAGGGAAACACACATGATTATAAATATTCCCCAACCAGCCAAGTTATCACCAGATTTGCATTCAGCATTCGAAACATGTGATATCCAAGCACCTTCTCTGCAAATTTGAAATCATTTCGTCGAGAAAATCTGAAGTTACAGTGATTTGTGTTTTTATGATTATTTCAGTGAAGTTTAAATTAGAGCTGATTTATATGCCTTTGTTATGAGAGTATACATAATTTACAAATAAAAATGCCCATACGACTGACCCTCGGCATTCAAAAGATATAGTAGTCAATTATCTTCGCAGTTTGTTTGAGAATATTTAATCAAAAGACAACATAACTAAAGTACTTTGAATTTTTGGAGTTATTAAGATATTTTTTTCAATCGTCTAAAATAGTGGTCGCAACACGCATTTAATAATTGCGACACAATTTTACTTAACAGATTTGCATTCAACTTATATTTTACATTGAAAAAATGCAGTGTTTCGTTAAATCACAAGCAAGCGTTTTTTGTAGATTTTGTTTCATTTCCGCGCGTTTTGCGAGGCAGTGTTTTGTTATGGCCCAATTAAGCATATTGGTGAACCTGAACAACTTGAAAGTGGCACCATGTTGCTCAATTGAGGTTGGATTATCAACTGATGAGATCGTTTTTGGCTAGTGTTTTAAATAAGTTAAATGTGATGGTTCACATTTTATTCATGACAGCGAAGGGTATACGTTTATATATGTGATTGTTCAATTAATAGTTAGTAGGAGTTTATTGTAGAAATTAACCTTGTTTCATGTTTTTCAAAATATGTAAATGCAACAAGCCTTTTATTTTGTTTAGTCCCTAGAGTTATTGGATACTGTAAGTGTCGACTTTTCCTGATAGATTACTTTTTGGATTGATGTTGTATGATTTGCATCATGCGAAATCTTTGAATGGTTTGTCATCAAAGGTATCGTCATATCAATTCTTCAGTCATATTGTGCATATAAAAGGATTAATTTTAATTTTAGACTTTATTATGTTTTGAGAGAGGTATAACAGGGTATAACCAGTGAAAATGATGTGATGATCCCTAGGACTATTGTAATTAAGCGTTTTTTTATTAAGACGAATCTGTAACATAACCACTTCTAATTTTCCAAACTCCCATTGAATTCTCGTGGAAATGCAGAGAATTCCAAAGGCTTCCTCGAATACAGTATCACGTAAATATTTATCCCATAACCCAAATTAAACTGTATCCGGACGCAGCAGGACGCGGTATTGCTTAGTACAAGGAATGAGAATTCCATTACTTACACACTGAGAGTGCTGCGACTAATCTTAAGTAGCATCCGTTGGTTTCTTGTGCCTGTATAGTTGCTCTTGTAATGACGGAGAAGCAACTGTAAGCGGTCAATCACGTTATTAAATCACATTGATCAACATATTGATAAGAATTTGTTGCAATTAGTGGTGGTAAAAACATTGAACGTGGTAATTTAATACTTAAAATTTACTTTATTATAAGTCCAAAACTTCAAGGAACTTTAGTTATGTTGTCTCTAGATAAAGTATTCTCAAACTAGTTGTGAAGATGCTTGAATAATACATTTTTTGAATGCCGAGTGTCAGTCATACGGACATTTTTATTTGTAAATTCTGTGCATTAATAAAAAAAAGCTCTAATTTAAACTTCATAGAAATAATGGTAAATATACAAATCACTATAACTTCTGATTTTCTCTATGAAATGATTTCAAATTTACAGGGAAGATGCTTGGATATCACATGTTTTGAATGCTTAATGCAAAGCTGATGGTTACTTGACTTGTTTACAAGTTGCACCGTCGAGGAATATTTATAAGCATGTGAATATACCATGCAAAATAGCTTAAAACTTTTAAATCACTATAACTTTCGATTCTCTCGTTAGAATATTTTCAAATTCATGGAGAAGATGCTAGAATACTATATGTTTCAAATGGTAGGTGCAGAATTCATGGACATTTTTTTCTGTTAATAACGGTTTCTGTAACACCGTGATCCCCGTGTTCAACATTTTTTACAGTGTACATCGCTTAAATTTTGCATACAATCAGCTCGCGTTAACAAAAAAAAAAATTATGGCAAAATGATAAGCCGTTTCATTTAGTTACTCAAGACGTTTTTGTACCAGTGAAAAATCGACTCCAGTAGTGTTTTGTTTTGATTCGTGGTTGAGTCATTTTGGCTCTCCATACAACGGAGCGACGAAAGTAATGGTCAGGTTGCAAAAGTTGAAAATCTTACTAATCCCTTTTTGTAAATCCTGAAACTAAACGTTCTAAAAGTGAAAAATCGAGTTGATTTAGAGCGAAACATGAAGAATTTTGTCTGTAAAACATATAGGATTGATGAAGTAAGTTTATTAACATTTTTGACTTCAGTCTGTTAGAGTAAGTTTTCGAGAGTTGCTTTTTACGCTGAATACCGCTCACACTTTTTTCCTTAGTCCGACCGATTGACGACTTTGTTTACGTTCTCAAATTTTATGCGGTCGTTTAGATAATTGTTTAAAATTTCGTAAATTCGAGAAGCTCTGGGGCGTGTTATTTGAATAAAATCTTTCAGTGAAGATGTACGAAGGTTTTCCATAATGTGAATAAATGCCCGATAAAGTTGGTCACACAGGAAGGCGGGGATTACCGTTTTGATTCAAATTACGGACACTTAAGGCCTCTTCGAAGTGTTAGCCATCAAAAAGCATAAGGTACAGTGGGGGAAGTGTATCAGTGGGGTAAGTGGATCATTCGTCAATATTAAGCATAAATACTTGAATATGTTGAATGTTTTCGCACCATTGCTTCGTTTTAGGTTATATTCTTACGCCCACACTGATACTATTGCAAAATTAGTATTGCACGTACACTAACACAAGCAAACTTTTTAGCTTCAAAAATTAATTATTTTGAAAATTGTTTTCCATCAATCAAAAATCCACTGTATCTCTGTCTAAAGTCGAATACTATTAGTTTTTTCGACACGTGGTGAGCATTTCAGTTCTAATTGAATGATTCACAATGAAAAATATGTGATTTTTATAAATAAATACAGATTAATTCTACATGGTACACTTACCCCTACTTTTTAATGGAGTGGGGTAAGTGGATCAAGTATTTTTATTATTTATTGGCAGACTGCTTACGATAATTTTAAAAAGTTTTAGTATCCGCAAATGTTGTTTTCCCTTAACTTTATCCATCCCCAGCTTAAATTTGTCAAATTGTCCAAAGAAAATTTGAATTAATCCACCCAAATATTTTTTAACCTTTCTGATGTATAAAAATAATAATTTTAAAATTTACACGAAACTTTCCGTGGTTTATCTAAGCTGAGTTGTAGAAGAGCGAAATATACAAATTTTCCAATTGAAAGCATATAATCGTACCTTATTTAACCATATAAATTGTTCTAGACAGATGATACAAATTTATTCATAAATGGAATAAAAGGATTTCAGTTTGTTATTCAAAAGTAAATGTAACTAATATTTTTAAACTACGAGTGTTTTTATAAAACATCGTTAGGAATAATCCTACCATACTTCTATATAACTTATGTCTATAAATGGATGAATTTTCATCAAATTATTCCAGCTAAAATATATTTTTTGTTCGAATTAGTGGGAATCAATGTATAAAATATGTATATACATATATCTTGATTAAATAAAGATACTTTTTAATTTCAAAGTATTAAAATGTAACACTACTAGCACTAATTACAAGATCAATAGTAATATCATTCGTACTATGCATAATTACACCACATTTGTTTTGAGAACAAAAGTTTTTTATTGGTGATCCACTTACCCCACCATGGAGGGGCAAGTGGATCATTTGGCGCAAATTTTCAAGTCCCTCGTACTCAATACATAACAATCAGAAAAATCGAAATAAATGACGATTTGAAGAATATTAGTCCCTAATTTGTTATCCACAGAAAAAAGTTTGAATTGCATTATTAACGTTAGCTGTACATAACAATGAAGTTGACTTTTGATTTTTCTGTATCCACTTACCCCACGGTACCTTATAAATTAAATCAATCTTTATGATATCTCAGCGTTATTATGCTATCAGGACACTTACCTCTCGAATGGTAGGTGAAGATTTGAATTCCACAACTCCAATAAATTTGAATAAATAGAAATGTGTGTCCTCTTCATGATCCTTATTCCGGACACCACCTCACTTTTGCTTCTTATTCCGGACGCTTTGATTCGAATTCCGGACAGCTCGTGAAAAGCAAACTTGGAAAAGCTGAATTGTTAAATAAACACTACCAGCCGTTAGAAAAACGTCAAAACTAGTTGCGCATTGTAAATTTTCATGGGTTGCTATGCAAAAATCTCTTTAAAACAAGTCTCCAAATTGTGAGCTTTTGAAAGGCAAATTTTGAAATATTTCAATTGAAACCTTTCTCATACAAAGTTGAGTGTCCGGAATTTTAAGCTGCCCGGAATTTGAATCAGAACGGTAATGTGAATCGGAATGTGGCGTGTCTAAATCGATCGCTAATCAGACTTCGCTCGGTACGTCTTCGTCCATGCGATTTCGTGGAAAAAGTGCAAAGTGGAATTTGAACAAAAATTATTTATCGAGATACAGTAGTTTTATTGAACTTTCGGTGTACAAGTGGACGAACAGCTTTCACAAAATTACACTAGGAAGTGAATCTATATTGTAGGTAAGTTCGAATATCCGCCGTGGTGGAACATTTCAAGTTTATTACGACGAATAATAGCGCTGGCGGCGAAGTAGAGCGAAACCCTACCTGCGGTTCAACAATCGCATGCGTTTATCAAGGGTTTTCTAAATGTTTTTGGAGAGCTTAGAGGGTCCTCAAAGGTAAACAGAGGGATTCAAACACCCAAAGAATAAGCATGGGACGCCAAACCGTTTCAAGCGATTTATATGGGAATTTTTAGAGATTCCAATGGTGCTTGTTTCTAATGTTCCTAAAGAGTGCTAAAACATTTCTTAGGGTTTATAGAATTGCAAATACCAATCTTTAATAGTATCCAACAGACTACAGAGTTTTAGATGATTACTTGGAATTTAAAGCTTTACCAAGGTTTTCAAGAATGACAAGTGGTTTTCCATAAACAACGAGGTCTTTTTTTGGATTTTCAGATCTTCCCTGGCGCACAGGTCGCCGAAATATTTTTAATCGGCGGCGGCGTGAGGGTATTTTTGTACCGGCGGCGGCGGCGTCATCGGCGTCACGCCGTTTACAAGTTTCGGCGGAGGCGACAGCGGCGTACATCGGCGTGGAGAAAATTGGACATCAAAAATTGAAAATTGTCTTCTTTTTTCCTGCGTTACATTCCTACTGGTACAGACCCTAGGATAGCCTACTTCTTAGCTTGGTTTTCTACAAACACTTCCACAGTTGTTAACTAAGAGCTTTCTTTGGCAAAGTTGCCATTTGCACATTCGTGTCTCGTGTGGCTGGTATGATGATACTTTTTGCCCAAGAGAAGCATGTAAATTTTCTTTTATACGAAAAGTTCCTGAACTGATCAGGAATCGACCCAGATACCTTCAGCATGGAGTTTTCTTTGTAGCCGCAGGCATAACCATACTTTATGCCCTGAAACGTCAAAAAAATTACGAAAAAAACGGTGGGAATTGAACTCACAACCCAACACCCAAGAACATGCTGAATATTTTTGTGTTGAACGCTTGGGAAATGTGGGTGCATAAATATAAACTACAATTAAAATGATGAAACAGTTAATGCACTATCACAATAATTCAAATAATATTGCGATGTAAATTGTTGCCCCGTATTTGCTTATGTGGAATAATCTTTGAAGGATCTTAAAATAATGAATAACCAGTAAAAATACTAGAAGAACAAGAAAGGAACTGTATGATTTGTCGGTCAAATTGTGTAAGAAGAATGTTTGGAAATGTTTTGCTGGATTTTTAGGAGAACTCTTTGAAAAATTCAAGCAAGAATATTAGAAGAAATCCTCAAAGTAATCCTAAAAAACAATCAAGAATCTTTTCAAAATTCTAGTAGCAATATACGTGCTGATAATGACTTGCATGGATGATATTCTGGAGAAAACTTTGGATGAACCGCTTCAGCAATACAAGAAAAAATCTTGTGAGCATTATTGTTAGTGGTTTAGGAACAATATGTCAAAAAACAAAACGTCAAAAGGGATGAATTTGAAACATTGTTTATTAGACTTCTTTTTTCACATCAGATTCGAATAAATATGATCTGAATAACGTTTTGCGCATAATAAATCATTTATTTCTTTATTTTTTGCGTTTCCTTTAATTTCTTTCTTTTTGGCGTTTTGTCCTTTCGACATTTTGGCATTCGACGTTTTGGGATTCGAAGTGTTGTCACCCAACCCAAGTATTGGTCAAGGAGTTCTTGGGTGAATCTTTAGAGCATATCTTAACGGAAATCATTGCGAAATCCCAAGAGAACAACTGGAGTATTTTCTAAAGAATTTCCGCTGAAAAAAATGAAAGATGGTTAGAAAATTTTTAGAGAAAGACGTAGATGAGGTTTTAATTATTTTGGAAGAATTAATTTGAAGAAATTCATGAACTAGTGCATCATGGTCAATTTTGAACAAATTTACATGCTGTATCATATGGCGATATTATGCTTATGCATGTGAAAGGTGATGAGATCTGTGAATTTGCTTCGAGAATTTTGAAAAAAAATATCTGAAGGAGCATTTAGAGGCATATCTATAGTGGGCGGTACCCATGATACCACACCATTTTTTTTTCAACAAAAAAACACAATACATTTTCTCGATTAAAACTTGAGATGATAGCACTATAAGGAACATCAATACCAATACTAACAGAAACGCATATAAATATTGATTGTTTGATACATACTATGCAAAATAACCGAAACTCGAACGGAAATGAAAATCTGAACTAGTTTTCGACTTGAATTTTTCCTTATTGATTCTTAAGGACAAAAACGATCGACCATTTTTCCCTTGAAAAAGGCCACAACAAATGGCCGGAACGTCGGGCAAAATAAATTAAAACGTTCTCAGATTAAGACTGAGATAGCCGACAACCAAGAATTTACGTTATTGACTTGGTTATTATGTTATTTCATAAGCAAATTGTTGTTATTATTTTCTGTTAATATTCCCAATTCAAAAAAAGTAGTTAAGTCATTAACAAGTTTAGAAATCTATCATCCATCCGCTCGGAAAAAGCGATAAAAATGTGCATAATATAATTTTTTGATAAAAATTGCGATAATTTTTACTTGCAATTAAAAATTGTTACATTTTTTATGAAAAAAACAAGCGGTGTGTTTGGTGAAAGACTTTCTTTAGCAATAATTACTAATTAAGTTTATCAATTGAGTAAAAATTTCCATTGAAAATGCAGTTGCGCTCATATAAAAATCCATAGCCACCATAAAAGGATTTATAGTTTTTTTCAAAGATCCTCAAGAAATTTCTTGAAAATGTTCTTGTCGAAATTACCAAAGGAATTTTTGAAATTGAAATATGCAGAATCATGAACAATTTACTAGAGAATTTACTGTTAGAGAATTCTGAAATAATCATTTAAGAGTTTTCCTTGGAAAAAATTTGAATGAACAATTGACAAATGTCGAAAAAGTATTTTTGGTGGTATTCTGGAAGAAGTCGATAGAGGAAACCCATGTTAAAATTTCTGAAGGAACTCTAAGAGATTCGATTGAGAATGTTCAGAATAAATCTCAAAAGTAATTCTTAGCCGCTCACAGACTCATGAATTCGTTGAATAAATGAAGGTATCCTTTGATGAATTCTAGAAAAAAAAACACTGGCAGGATTCTTGCAGGAATCTTTGCAAAAATTTCTCGATGAACCCCTATCGCAACATTCGAAGTAATTACTAAAGGAATTTTTGAAGCATTTGTTAGACAAATGATTGAAGGAATTCGTGCAGAAACATGTGAAAGAATCCCGGCAGGGTAGTTTAGGTTTATAGAATAATTGGTACAGGATTTTCGTTTTTACTTTTTAAGAAATCCCTTGATTATCCTTTATAACACGATTGTTTTCAAAGTAGACTGCTGCACTAACTCTTAAGTAATAAATGAGGAAATATTTTGAATTCCTACATATTCGTGGAAAACAATTTAAAAATATCTGAGAAGGACTGGAAAAAAAATCTCAAAAAAAAAAAACGCCAGAGGAATCTTTGAAATATTTGTGGAATTATGGATGAATAAATTACTGGAGGATTTGCAAAAACAAGCATACAAGAGAAAACTTTGAAAAACCTTCTTTGTAAATAATTCCAGCGCATAAAATTGAAACAATTTTTTGAGGAATATATGATGGAACTCCTATGAAGATTCCTTGGTAGTGTTTTGTAGAAATTTCAATTGATTTTATCGTGGCATCTTTTGAGATCCGTATAGAGTGGTTACTGAAGGTACCTCTGTAAGACCAATAATTAGGTATTCTGAAGTAGCATCGGAAGGAATTCATACAGGAAACTCTGAAAGAGTTCAAGAAGAGACTCGTGTAGGTATTCCAGGATAAATCCCTGAAGAATCGCTGGAAGTTTCCAAGATGGAGATGATAGAGACATTCCTCAAGTTCCTAGAGGATTATGTGGAGGAATTATTGGATCAATTCCTTGATGAATTTCTGTAAGAATACCCATAGGAATTTCTTAAGCAACTAGCTTACCCAGCGTGGCTAGCCACGCTCGCACAAAATTTGAAAGCAGAAAGCTATGCATAATCCATCAAAGATTGATAGTGTTTATGTTTAACTGAAAATTGACAATATGAACTAATGAATTTCTCTGTTCATAACTGTGAAAGTGCTCTATAAATAATAGGCTGAGAAATACACTCCGTCCCAGTGGAGCTGTAACGTTAGAAATAGAGAATAATGGTTATAATTTTATTAAGGTGAAGCGGCGTGTAACTCAAAGAATCATTAGAATCATCATTGATGTAACAGTAGTAGTGTCGCCTTTCCATGTATATTTTCAAAACAAACATAGCAACTCTGACATCACTGCGCTCAACGATCGCAATGATTGTGCACACACGATAGACGCGTCCCGACGCATCCCGACGCATCGCACTGTGGAGCTTTTCAATTAATTTTGGTGGTTCAAATTGATAAACACTTGGTATGATTTTATGCTTCGTAGAGATGGTTTCTGTAATTTGAAAGAATAAATACGTTGTTTATGAGTTTCAAGTTTCTATGCTTTGCCCAACCTTTCCGCACTGAAAATCAATACAACAGAAAAAAAGTTAAATATTTTAGACTATAAACACAGGCATGTCTCAGTGTGCGGTGGCGTCGTCGATTCGCAACATGTGAAAACCATCGCCATAATTGTTTTGAGTGATGCGGTTGATAAAACTTTATAAATATTGAAATCCCGGTGGAAATGTGTTCCTTTAAGGTGATTATAAAGCGAAGCCAAACTGTGAATTTTTAAATGCACAAGACTGGGGAATCTGACAACAGTTCGCTTTGAAAATCAATCAAATTGCTTGCTTGCTGGTGGTGACCAATGGGATAAATTTTCAACGCGGAGCGCTGTTTGGTTCTCAAGTCTTGTGCTCTCAAAAATTTGAGGTTTGGCTTCGTTCTATAATCACCTTAAGGAAAGTGAATAAAAGATTTGTTTAGTGGCAGTGTAGTGAACGCAATAAGGAATCCAAAACACAAATGCTTGCCGCTGAATTACAATCGATAAGGTAAGCACCTGCTATTTACAAGTGTAGTTGTGTGGGGCAATGAAATGCGGCATGAAATCGGAGATTTTTTTTGAGAATATAAATCTCATGTATATTGTCGCTTAATTGATAATGCTGTATTTGAAAGTGTTGATTAAATATTGAAATACCACCTGAAGCATTTTTCTTTGCATATATAATCCATTTAATCAGGTGATAAGCAGTTATATTTCATCGATGTTGCAAATACCAATACTATCATAACAATATGTTAATGATTTTGGAAGAAGCCATTTTGTGATGACGCACCAAACAAACACCCGACATTGACATGCATGATACTAATGACCGCAAAATCGCCTAAATTTATACTCTGACCACAATTGTTCATGTGACCTTAATGCTGTTGTAATGTTCTTATTTGAAATAATTAGCTGTAATGCTGTTGTAGTGTTTCTTCAGCTGTGAAACATTTCGAAAATTCCAGAACATTCTATGAATTAGAGAAAATAACATTCTTGAACAGTCTACTGAATAGCTGTTGCAAAGTTCCATAATATATTGTTGTCTTTCAAAATCACAGTTGTAATGACGCTTGAAAATATCGACTCATAGAACAGGAATGCTTTAGAAAGCTGTTATGGGGGTCGATCGAACTACATTTTGCTTAAAGGTGGCTAATTTATGATTTGATCACCGAACAACACGTTTAATCGAAGCTTTTCTATGCAACATGATTTTTTCGAAAAATAAGCATATATTGATTATGATAGCACAAAATTGATTTTGCAGCATCATTGAAAATTAAACATAGATATGATAATCCATCATTCGGCGTCGGCGTTATGTAAATTGGATCGGCAGCGGCGGCGTGGCGTGGCGGCGCAAAGGTCTACCTGTCCCCCTGATCTTTTTTTTATACAAAAATTTCAAATGTTGTATGGTTTGTTGTCTTTGACTTCATCTCCTCCATAAATGATCAAATAGCTTATGGGGGACCCTGAGCAGTCGTTGTATTAGTAAAAACAGAAACCAAACACATTAGTTTATAGAACAGGTTGCAAAATGAACATTTTGAAAGCACAATGCATGCCTTTATTCAAAGTAGCTTAACAAGTTGGATAATTAAAACGAAATCGAGTTCTTCAACGAATTCAATTTCATGAAAGGCCGCATGAGAGTAGCAGAATTCATACCAGGATAATATCTGAAAATTGTTGTATAATTTTTCAGTACTTCAAAACGGGATATTTTCGATAATGCGGGTAACTTTGATAGTGCGTTATTCATAACATACAAAACAAAATATCATAATTTCTGTTAATCGGTTAAGCAAAACGAACGCAAAACTAAAGAATATTAGTATGACACTTCATGTAAGAGTTATTTTCATTTCAATCGAGAACATTTGAGACTTTATATACGAATATTAAAACTTGATACGGTTTTAGTATTTTCGAAACGCTCATAAACAATCTGTTCCACGATCACTATTTGATGTAGTTTTGAATAGATGATCACTTATTCTTGACAGCCTAGTTGTCATGGAACTTGAATATGGTCTCAAATCTCCTAGCGGAAAGAATTTTAATAAACTGGGACTGTAATCACATGGTAGCATATGCTCCATGTGCTGGCACTGACAGTCAAACTGGCAACACTAGTCGATCCACCCGCAGGCTGTCGAGAAGCGATACATTTCAAGCAGTAAATCACATCAGCACCACCATCACGGAAAATTGCCACTTGCCGTACTGTTCTCCCCAATCTACCTTCCCCCCTCTTCCAAACCCCTTGCGAATATTGACCAAATGACCGTCCCAGGATGGTGGGTGGTTAGCCGTCTAGCGGACCGTAGACGTTAGTTCTTCTTCTAGCAAACACATGATCCAGCTCGATCCACAGTTTGCGGCATGGGCACCACATGGATTCCTCTACCACTGCCATCTCAGTGCAGTGTAGGGCCAATTTGCTCCGGATTGATGGCAGTAAAGTGCAGTCACCGTGCAGTTCCGTCTCTTGGCCGTGTCCAACATATGGCACTTTGGTCGGTCGCCTTCTCCGTGTGATGGCTCCCGAAGTAATGCTGCCTGCGCTGCTCTTACTCAATTAGTCACCATCATTAATCCGAGGAAAATGAGCTTGAACGAAGGTGCTTTTCCTTGCTTCTTCGGCATTTTCTTCAGCCAAATTGTGATCGTATAACTCTGTGGGTCCATTTGCAGTGCCTGGTTCTGATCGAAACCCGGTGATTGCACGCGGCACGAGTTTGAATTCAAATACATAATCCAAACATCGTCCAGGCGAGATCATTCCTCGCTCGTGGTAAGGGTATGCGAAATACCGAATGATTCCGTCAAATACGCTTCGAAACGAAATTCCGCGGAATTCCACGGAACTCGCACAGGCGAAATTTGTATTTTTCTATTTCGTTTCGTTTCGCCTAATTGTTAAAATATTTCCACGGAAAATTGAAAACAAACGGAATAAAACGGAATTTCGCGAAATTCGAGTTTAATTTCGAACAAAAAAAAGGCAAAGCGTTCGCTTCTACTCCTAGCTACAGTCAAAAATGGGTCCGTATTACGGATCAAATCGACTCATATCATGGATCAGAACACTATAACAGTAAATTATCTGCGAGGCAAACGAATGGTGTGCTAGTGAAAGCATACGTTTTGGCGTTTCTTTAGGAATCATCTTATCTTAGATTTATAACTGGTCGGTGTTCAGACAGACTGAACCAAGTGTTTTTTAATGGTTCCAGAAAAACTTTTCCCAGGCATGCGAAATATCCAAATATTTGTGTTATTTGCTGTAATAATGGAACTTATCTATTTGATGATACATCTGTATAAAAATAGCATAGGAAAAATCACATTTGATTGAGTCGTTAACGTATCTTTAGAACGCCAAAATGTCATCTAGTCCGGTCTGTCTGAACACCGACCAACTGTGGTATGGGTTTCAATGCCCCACAAATATGAATCGACGCTTCTAGGCATATGAATGAAATTTTATATCCTACGAATGGAACAAAAGTGTTTAAGCATGCCATTGTTGATTGCGATGCTGTAAAGATTTATGGTTCGCGTAGGTAAAATAGGTTCTGCGTAATTGCTACTCTATTTGATGAGATATTCTCCGTTTAATCCAACTTTGATCTATATCTGTTTGCTATCCATAACTATTGGATGACTGTAGTATAGTGGTTATCACGCCCAATGGTATGCGTGCCCTAGTGTAGATGTAGTTGTGAACCTTAGAGGAAAACAATATTTTGAGGAAAACAAAAACAAATACACAGTTTGTATTGTAGCGCATGCTAGTCTACGTGTGTTCAAATGTCACTAAGCTCTAATGACTGGTCCGCAGGATATGATAAACTGCACTGCCGTTGTAAAGTTTCCAAAAACGCCAATTTGTCCTAAATTCCTCGCGGCGAATAGCCCAGGAAAGGAACAACTGCGTTTGATGAACTACCGCAATGTTATCTTCCATAAGAATGAAGAAAGCAAAATCACGGTTTCCGCCGGGAAACATCGCGTGTCCTGTTGAGCAAATCCGTTAATATATCGCAAAAACTGTTTGTACACAAATGTAAAAAAAGCTGCGGAGCGTGAGTCCCTGATGTTCTGGTTTTGCTCAGGTGGTGCAGATTATTGATGCGCGCGCATTAGTTCTCTCTCTTGCTTTCCCGCTGTGACGTCACTTTTAACACAGCATAAGAACAGCTCTCTCAAATCAACGCGATTTTTTCCGCGATGGCGACAAAAAATCGCCGCGATTTCGTTGTTGTGTCATAAAACACAACAAGTAGCAGCGAAATCGCAGCGATTGTTTGTCGCTGTCGCCGTAAAAAATCGCGTTGATTTGGGTGATCCAAAGCCACACCTCAAATCTTGAAGAGCACAAATCTAAAGAATCAGACGTCCATTCAAGCTGAAAACTCTATCGATTGTTTACTCGATGGCCAGTCGATCAAGTGTTCAGCTTGAACCGCTGTCGAGTTTGTTAGATTTGTGCTCTTGAAATTCTGAGGTATGCCTTCGATTTATATGGGTCCACGACGTTAGGCATAAATACGTTAGGCATAAGGACGTTAGGCATAAGTACGATAGGCATAAATATGATAGGCATAATGGACGATTAGCATAATGGACGATAGGCATAATAGACGATAGGCATAATTCTCACATAAAAAATAGACATCGATCGGCTAAAACTATGAGAGTCAGTTGCTAAATAAAAACAAAGTGAAACCATTTTTATGATTATTCATTGAATGATGCTTATGAAAAAGATTTTCAATTTGCAGTTTTCAAGTTATATTGATGTAGAAATTATATAGAGTATACTTAATATATTTTTATCACATATTTTCCCTTCTTTAATGAAAGGCGGTTCTTTATAGTTATAGTGGCATCATAATTATTGGCATAAGCGCTGCTAATATTTTAATAGTGAATTTTCCCTTCTTTGATTTGAACGCTGTTCTTCAGAGTTATTCTGTTATAGAAACTTTTGACATTAGAGCTGCTTATGATTTTATCAAAAACGAAACACGAACGAGATGTGAAAAGAAACACGGGAATCCCGGATCGTCTTGGGAGTATGGGTTGATTGGATAAGAAGCAAGAGAACAGACATAAATGATGTAGTATTTTGGCCAGATTTTCTTCATACCCCATCCGCATATTCAAACTTGCATTATTTATGTATTGAACAACTTGGCGTCTCCACCATTTTAAATTACGTTGAACGATGGAACTAGATACATGTTGGTACAAATAAGCTGAAGTTCATTCCACTGGTTAACATGTGTGCAGCGTACCTAATATTTAGCGTCCAGAACAGATATAATTGTTCAACTAACAGTGCTTTGTCTCAGCTTTGCTGCTATAACTGAACCACTAGGAGAAATTATACAACGATTGTGTAGCAAGATAACAATAGTTGTGTGAAGCACAATGGGAAACAGAATAGCCAGTTAACAATACATGTACAATTACCAAGGTTAATGCATACACTCACCTAGACTACAACAATACAATACAACATTGTGTTTATTATTTCGACGCACAATATGCTTCCAATGAGATTGATAAAACAGGCTGGTGACCTCAGAATAACTTCAGTTATCAGTCAAGTGTTCAGTGGTAAAGTTGATCGCCAGTATAGTGAAAATGGCAAACGTCAAAGTTGAGCTAATCAAATCGTCACGTGGAAACGATATGCTGGCGATTGCTGGCTACGTTTTTCACTGCAATCGTAAAATGGTTTGTATAGTAAATACAAGTTGAGGTAATATTACAATGCATCATTTGTTACGTTGATCCATTCAAGGTCGAGAACAACATTTATAATTGGGAATGTCGCGTACGCTGCCATGCTGCCGGGAGTAATAATAAATGTGCGGCCAGGGCAAGATCGACAATCGTGAATGGTCAGCATAAAATTCTGGGAATCTCTGAGCATAACCATCAACCCAACCCAATTAGCAGTCAAGTGATGCAGTTCCGAGATAAGCTGAAGAGACGTGCTGAATCGGATAATGGAGGAGTGGCCAAAGCCATTCAAGAAACGTTATCAGATTATCCATCTGAAGTGCAAGGCCAAATGTCCGAAGGAGCTCGTCGAAAAATTGTGGAGAGAGTTAGATCGAGAACAAAGCCAGTACCTGATCCTACTAGCTTGGACGACTTTGTTGTACCGAATGAGTACCAAACGGACAATAATGGCGATCGTATGTTGATTGCAGATGTCGTTGAGAATCATGAAAGGGCAATAATTTTTGGAACTCATGAGAACTTACGGCGATTGGGACATGCAAAATATTGGGTTGCAGATGGCACGTTTGCGACAGTACCTTCTTTGTTCCGGCAACTCGTTACCGTTCATGGAAGTATCGCTCCTACACATCAACAAACAGTCCCGCTCATTTACGTTCTAATGACAACTAAAACAGAATCGTTGTACCGGAAAGTATGGGAGGCAATTATAGAAGCAGCAGGTATGTTGCTAGTTTGATAGCAAAACATTTATCTCACTTTGATTTAAATTATTGAAATTTACATTCAAATTAATAAATATTCTGTTTGATTACTTGTACTGCAGTCAATATTAACACAACTTTTTACTAGAAAAAAAAACGTTGTTTCAAAACAGTTTTTTTTTTGATTAGTTATTTCTTAGATCATTTTTTTCGTATTTGTTAAAGTAATCCGTATAACAACTATCCTTTTCTCAAAAAAGTAATAAAACCTGATTTCTGACCATTATTCGTTTTAGATGCACTCGACATAGATTTGGAGCCAGAATATGTCATCACAGACTTCGAGAAGGCTCTGATCAACTCAGTACAAGCTGAGTTTCCTGATGCCCAACATTCTGGATGCTTCTTCCATTGGAGCAAAAACCTCTTCAAGTTTATACAGCAGAATAAAATGTTGAACGAGTTCGGCCAGGATGCATCAGTGTACTTAACGTTCAAAAAAGTACAAGCATTAGCGTTCTTACCTCCTGACGACATCGCCGCTGCCTTTGAGACAGTGAAGCAGCAAGCGCCCGAAAATATGGCAGCATTCTTTTCTTACGTCGAAGAAACGTACATCTGTGGTCGAATGAAAAGGTCCAGTCGAGGAAAGAAAGCTGCAAAAATTGCCCCACTGTTTCCGCCGACTTTCTGGTCAGTGTATGCTAATGTGCTGGATAAGGTTTCTCGAACCAGCAATCAGGCTGAGAGTTGGCATAACCGCTGGACTAAGATAGTTGGAGCAAAACATGTGGGTGTAGTTAGGATTTTGGAAGAAATAAAAAGAGAAATCAGATATTCTGCAGGTTTGATTGCTGGGATACAATCAGGTTCATCTGTCCAACAAAAGAAGCAAGAAGATGCAATTAAGGAAGCAAGGATATTAGATATAGTTCAAAATTATGTTAATTATTTACTACCGGATTACTTGACTGCAATCGCTACTAATCTTAGTTCCAAGTAGATACTGTGTATCTGTTGCTCAAATACTGAAGTCTGCTTCGATGCTGAGATATGCAATAAAATAGCTTTGAAATGTATTAATAAAAATGTTCTTTTTGTAAACAATGATTTATTTGGTCGCAGTTTTTTTTTCTCTTTAAAACGTTTGTCAGTATTTTATTTTATGCCAAACGTCCATTATGCCTAACGTATTTTATGCCTAACGTCCATTATGCCTAATGTCTTTATGCCTAACGTCCATTATGCCTAACGTCCTTAGGCCTAACGTCTTTATGCCTAACGTCTTTATGCCTAATGGGGTATACTCGATTTATATTCACCTTAAACAAGGAAGATGTATACATTATTTTTTATCGAAAAGTGAATCTAGGTTTATTCACGCTGTACCACACCACCAAATTGTGACATAATTTCCTCACGACCCCCAATTTAAAAAAATGCGAATATTAATAATATATCATTACAAGTATTATAAGCCAAATGCCGTAAGGCAAAAGTCTTAACCTTTCCAATACCGGCATCAAGTTTCAAAATTCTCTACTTTCACCATCTGTCGATCGATTTTGATGATTTATTTCAGGAAAAATCACAAATCAGTTATAAATTGGTTCCGGATATAGATTCATGTTTGGTGGGGTACCTAGGGTATTTCACAATGGAAAAGCGCAACATTTTTTTTTTTTTTTTTCGCACATCTAAATTCCGAGAAAAAAAATGAGCCAAACATTAAATTTAGCTCATTGAAAGACGGATTGTCTGAACGAACATGGGTGAACTTGTCAGCCTTATTTGCGGTTCCTCTATGCTATGTAGTCCAGGTTCAAATTTTTTTTTTCGAAAATTTAAAATATTTTTTAAAATACTCTCGAGGCTCAAAATTTTGTAAAAATGTGATTTTATAGTCAGTTTTAAACAAAGAATCTGAAAATGAGATAATATCAGCAATCCTTAATTCTTCCACAAATCGCCCAGAAATTCCTTCACAGATTTTGGAATAGGATCATTTCTCCAGTATTTGCTCTTCAAAATAATAAAAATAC
Source organism: Aedes aegypti (assembly GCF_002204515.2). Taxonomy (NCBI): domain Eukaryota; kingdom Metazoa; phylum Arthropoda; class Insecta; order Diptera; family Culicidae; genus Aedes; species Aedes aegypti. The sequence continues at coordinate 43,593,774 of NC_035109.1, read as the reverse complement.
CTTCAGTATTTTCTACAAGGTTTACTCCAAATTTGATCCCTCCAAGAATTAATTCACAGTTTATTCAAGGCTTTGCCAGAAAATTTATTAAGAACTTCTAAATTAACACCAACTGGCAATCCTGGTTATGTTGCTGCCGCAATATCTCTTGGAGTTTATTACTTTTGCAGTTCTTTTAAATTTATCTTGATTGATTTCTTAGGTATGTGTTGATGGATTCTTTAAAATTTAATTTAATTCAATACTCCAGCAAATACTAAAGCAAATATTCCAGTAATTCCTCTGCTCGACTTATTTTTCTTCTTCTTTCTGGCGTTTTGTTCCAACTGGGACAGAGTCTGCTTCTCAGTTTAGTGTTCTCATGATCACTTATCGATTTGTGTCCCCTATCTCATTCATTCATGCCACAAAGCATACAGTACAGTAAAAAAATGAATATCATTATTCCATGTTTTATGGTATATATTAGCATAACATCACATCCACATGATTAAAAAAATTGTAAGGCATTTCTAAAAATCAAATTAATTTTGGGCTCCTCTCAATATTTTTGAGATTTTTTTAAATGTTTGTATCTGCTTTTCGACCCACTTCTTAGTTGTAAAATTAAAATCAACTCACTCGTTGCCTTGTGTGAATGTCAGATATGTTGAAATGAAACCTTATAAAGTTATTAAGAAAATTTCAAACAAACAGAAAAAAGTCTTACCAAAACATGTAAGGATTCCGCTGAGCAACACTAAGGTTTCCATATGGTAGAGGATTTAAAAATACGTTTTTTATGCCTATGGTCAAATTTCCAGCTATTGACAAGAAAAAAACTTAAACGTGTATTCCGCGAAACAAATTCAAAAATTTCGTTTCGTTTCGAAAAATTCCGTAAGATATTTGGTTTCGTATCGAGTTACACGAAACATTTTTAAATTTTGTTTCGTTTCGTCATTATCAGCGCAAGATATTCTGCGTATCGTTTCGTTTCGTATCGACTTGGAAAAAGTCCATATCGCATACCCTTAGCTCGTGGTCCCCATAGTCCATGCCGCCGATCGAGAAACAATGTGTCCAAGATGAATGATGGCCCGCTAGAGACAATCAGGCCGATATGGGCGCTCATACAAAAGCCTCGTCGGGCTCGGGATCCCTTCGGGGCGTTGAAGGCATAATTTATGAACTATTCGTCTTATCTAGGCGGACAAATGGAGGAACAACGTTCGCCTCGCCATTCGAGTGTGGAGGGGCAGCTTCTCTCCCGGGATCTGGAGTATCATTCAAATAAACCAAGGAGGGACTTCATTCTTTCCAGCCATTTTTCGCAATCAATAGAATACGCGTGCGATCGGATCTTAACGGCTTAGCATTGGAGCGGCTCCCTTCGTGTCGTTGGTCCAACTGATGATGACTTTTCGCCAAGCTGCGGGAGATCCCATAGACAGGATTTGCCGCGCATTCAATACTCACGGTGGTCCGCAGACCATTATTATCAGGAAAAAATACATCTAATTGGTGCTCACCGAAATTTACTCAGACAACCAGAAGTCGCATAAAAGTTCACGTAAAAACTCGTTTATTCTCACAAATTGCATCAAACCCGCAAAACACGGTGGATAAAACCGTCAGTTTGATGAGTTTCCTCGCATAACACGCGTTTTTTCTCAGTTCATTTGTACATTTTGTTTCGTCCCGTACAAAGTAAGTCAAATTAATCCGTAGCAGCTGTCAAATTCAACATTTGTTATCATAAGTTAAGTCGCATAAGATCACAGACTAGTTCTGTAGAAAATTTATACACTCGCCAGTGAATCAAATTGTCATCAAGAGAGACGAAAAACAAACAACAAAGCAAGCTTGCTCACAACCGTTTGTCGCAACTGTACCACATAAGGACACAATTAAAAGCAAAATTGTCATGACAATCACTGAGCGCAACATTGTTGCAACCTTTTCAACTCGCGATTAATCAGTTATTTTAAACTCAAAACCAAATTTGTTTTATGGATGCTGTTTGATAATGTGTCAATGTTTACCAACACGGAGAAAGTTATCGAAAATTGCAATGCGAAGCCCAGAAAATAGCTGCGCACGTGGTGATCGATCTTTGTCATATTCTGTTCAAGTGATGATAAACACATGTTGCGGAATAAAATTGTTGCAACAAGAATAGTATGTGACAATGTCTTTGTTGCTGCGTGTTGGGTGACAATTGATTCACTGACACTCGCATTGTACGCCATTTTTCATCACATAATATATGCACGTATATTGCCTTCACTTTTGTACGTAGAAGGCCTTTTCGCGGCATCTTATAAGTGAAATTTTGCACATGCAAAGCCTCCAGGTGATTTCGTTATATTTACATTATGGTTGTCTGGGTAAAGCTAAACTGCAAGTTGTGTTGAAGTTACGCCCATTTTATAACAATATTTTCATATCTGACTTATCTTAGTTGCCTTTTTTAACTGGACACCGAAACGTTAATGCTTCCGGTTGACGATAATGTCCTTTGAAGGAAGGCAGTGGCACAGCCGAGAAACATTCCTTAGGAAAAGTTTCTATGGCTGACGCGGGAATCGAACCCACACCCCATGACACGATGCGATTGCTGCCTGACGACACTAACCGCACGGCCACGAAGCCCACCTTAGAGACAGTACTGTAAGCAATCACGAAAGTTGACACGTTTTCGTTGATATTCAATAGTCTTCGCCTTCAGCATTCAAAACACGAGGGAAGGAATTTGCTTACCGATAAAACGGCGATGGCTGCCAGCAAGAAAGGGTACTTTCAGCAATTGTTGAACAGTGAAAATCGAAATGCAACGAGACACAGGATGCACATTGATGATAACGATCAAGCTGTGGACACACCGACCATAGGAGAAATAAAAAAGGCTATCAACGAGCTGAAGAACGGTCGAGCTTCTCAAACAACGGAAGTGAGCAGTTAGTTTTGGGGAAATCACATTTGGAGAAACGATATTTGGGGAAAAGTAATACATTTAAAAATTTCATTCAAATCGGTTAATAAATAACAATGATCTAGCACTCCAAAGTTGGCCATTGTATTGGAAATAGAAAAAATAGCAAAGATATTGTTCAATGCTGTATGTTCGAATTGCAACTTCTATGGATTGTAGGTTACGTTCACAATTATCAAATGTTGGTATAAGTTTCATTAAACAAGTTTATATCAGATATTCTTTACTTTTGATAATAATCTCGCAACTAACACTGCTTTATCTCCCATCATTTTTTTTACATCACACACCACTTACCTCAAATAATAATGCCAACAAAATTCAATTTTGTAGTTTCATCAAAATCAGACTTTTAAACTCATCAGATAAAGACAAGACCGTAAGTCAAAGATTCAAATGTATTTGTTTTAGAAAAGATAAAATCTCACAGTAACACAATAAGCACAAGATTTTTTTTTAAACTTATCACTTAATTCAGTTGGCTCTGTAATGCCTCAAAGCACGTGAGCATCAGAAATGCAGCTTATTAAGATCAATCTGCATGTAATTGTGTTTTGCCATTGATAGCATTTAATGACGTATGATTTTCTTTTATTGACGTCTAACGGTATCATTTCTATAGTGATCGGAAAGCTTATGAAGCGCGTTATAAGGAGGAAGCCGATCAATGAGTGGATCTGCGCATTGAGGATTCGGGCAAGTTCTTCAACAAGCGCGGTTATCAACCGTTTCCAGTTCTAGGAATCGGCAATCGTTGCGTTTCAATAACAAACGCTTGTGAGCAGGGGATTTTTTTATTTCAGTACGGGTTCGGGACGAAAGGTCTCAGATTTTCATGAAACTTTTTCCACAGGCAGGGCTCATCAATATATGAATAAAAAAAATTGAGAATAATTCAGGGTCGCCTATTTTCCCGGAAAACTCAGTTGGAATTTTTTTGTCATCCCCTGACACTACATACTTTGAAAAATCATAGAAACAAGTTTTTTTATGAAAATGAAAGCAAATTTTCACAGGAATAAAAAAAATAACTGGAAAAAGTTTTCCACAAAATTTTCCACCGTTGAGAAAATTCGTAAAGAAAAGCCGTAAAAACTATGCTCCAAATGGTATTTATTTTCGTTTTTGAGTAATGGCCATAAAAAATTGCAAATGTGCCATTTTGAGCCTTTTCTTTGAAAAATCATAACTCAAGAAAGAATCATCGTAGAAACAAAGTTTCTGCGCTGTTTCGTTCTTAAGTAGTTTGCTGTTTCGTTCTTAAGTAGTTTTGTTTATAAACATATAAATAGGCTTTATAAACTTATAAATGTATAAATTTGTAAACAGTCTATCTTGGCAATATTTGATCATGTTTTAAGGCCGGTTTGCTACTGAGAAGAAAAGGAATCGCCTATCTCGATGTGTGGAAAATTTCTTCCAAGAAATGGTCAAGAAAATCACTTTTTTCTGATCGCAGTACGCAGTTGAGAAGAAATGTCACTTCAAAGGGGGCTCTCTGTAGGAAATTTCTTGACCCTTTCAGTCAAGGAATTTCTTTACTTTTCTTGAGCGAAACAGCATACTTAGCTTTAGGAACGAAAAATGAGCGTATTTAAAAAATGTTTAGGATTGGATCTTATTGATCGCTCTTTTCAAATATACTTTGTTTGTAAGCTGGAATAGCTAATCGGGTTATCATTATTTATTTTCCTTAATGGGAAGTATGCACCTAAACAGAAAAGTAATCGCCTATCTCGATACGTGGGAAATTTCTTGCAAGAAATGCTCAAGAAAAGCATTTTTCTTTGATCGCAGTACGCAGTTGAAAAGAAATGTCAATTCAAATAGGGCTCACTGAAGAAAATTTCTTGACCATTTCTTACCGCAGAAATGTTTACTTTTCTTGATCAGAACAGCATACCTAGCTTAACGGTGAAAAATGTCCTGGAAAACTTATTCCATTTCAAAAAATCTCAAAATTTTGAGAAAATTTTATTCCGATTTGACAAAAAAAAAAATGTTTCTGTGACGCTTTTATCTTCAGTTATGATTTTCGAACGAAAAGACGAGAAGACTTGTACGAGAAATCTGGGCATTTTTCACAAAACTATGACCAAACGCAGAAATTAAAAAGTAGTACATTTAAAAAATTTCAGCAATTAAAGCTTATGAAATTATCTTCTCAAAAATATTTTTTTCAAAATTTTCCACGAGGAGCATAGTTTTTCCGGCTTTTCTTTATAAATTTTCTCAACGGTGGAAAATTTTGTGGAAAACTTTTTCCAGTTAATTTTTTATTCCTGAGAAAATTTGCTTTCATTTTTATAAAAAACTTTGTTTCTACGATGCTTTGTTCTTGAGTTATGATATTTCAAAGTAAGTAGTGTCAGAGGAAAACAAAAAAAAATCCAACTGAGTTTTCCGAGAAAATAAGCGACCCTGAATTTTTCTCAATTTTTTTTTATTCATATATTGATGAGCCCTGCCTGTGGAAAAAGTTTCATGAAAATCTGAGACCCTTCGGCCCACTTTGTACGGAAATAAAAAAAATCCCCAGCAGTAGAGACGTTCCGATACTTCTGATATATCGGAATATCGATATTTTGCTTTCGATATTCTTGCATCGATATTTCCTTCCTATTCAATATATCGGTGATATCGATATTTCCTTCCGAGGGTTTTCTACTTATACAATTAATTTTAAATGTTTGATAACATAACCATACCAATTGTTATAAAATTTATCATAGAAGAAGATATTCATGTTCCAATTGATCAAAATATCTGTGATATTAAAGGCTCAAAGAATTGTTTACGTATCGTAGGAAACTCAACGTACGGTATCTAAGCAATACAAGAATTTTGCACCCTTAAAATATATCAAATGATATTGCAATATATCGATATTTTTTTAGTATATCGATGGTATCAATTCGATTCGATAATCGTATCGAATCAAATATCGACACTTCGCAATATCGAAACGTCCCTAGGAGCAGATGATGTAGTAGCGGACTAAGTACCATCAGAAGCTCGACAAGCAAAATCAACGAGACAGTAGTGCGAGAAGGGGTATGAATACTGCTTAAAGAAGACCTACACTGAGCCAGAAATTGCGTACGAATTTCATAAGAGAACGCTTGTGAATTGATTTCTCGACTGGTTTTCTCTTTTTCATAAGAGTCTTATGAAATACAAAACGTCCGATAATCACAAGAATTTCTTGTCGTTATCATTAGAGATCTTATGAATATCTTTATTTTCCTAAATTCAAAGAGCGATTCTCTAAATACATAATGGTCGAAAAGAATTCCATAATTGATATCTATGATCCTTCATAAGAGTATCTTATGATATTATACCTATTTGTATTATGAACGCAATGATCGATGGAAGTTCACAAGTTTTTCTTATGAGTCTCATTAGATGCTTCTTATGTCTTTATTCCAAAAGAATTTCGTATGAAATTCTTACGTGGTTTTTGATAGGAAGTCGACTGTTTTTCACAAGTGTTACTAATCAATGTCATACACGCGCTTATGAATCTCAATCGTGAATATTTTGTTATTAGCATTTCTCCACGTAATCCATAAGATTTTCGTATGAAATTGTTAAGAAAATCGTACTCCATTAGATTGTCTTATGAATGTCAATGATCAATGCGTTCGATATCCAAAAAGAGTTTCTTATGGAATTATATCTGTCTATGTAATGAGTGTTATTTCATAAGTCTGTTGTGGAATGTTATAAGATTATCGAATGAAGAACAAAATATTTCTTATGTCGTTATTCCATAAGAAATTCTTATGTACCTCATACGTTCCGTATGACGAGAAAAACGTGGCTAGAAGCCGGATGTTTGTGTCTGGTAGGGTAAACAGGTATAATACGCCCCCCCCCCCCCCCTAAGGAAAAACTTCTCTATCGCAGTGGCAAATCCATTACTTCTATAGTGTTTGGTGTCAAAGTGTTATTTACTAAGTTAATCATGCTCTGCATGCAACTTTCTCTTTCCAGATAGCTTCTTGAACGAGTACAAGGCATTTTCTGAAAACGGTCCAAATCTTGACGTTTTAAAACAAACCGGGCAAAATGCCCCCTCCTGTAGAAAAAGTTCCGCAGCGTTGCAGAAATGTTTCCCAGGAGAATTCCACCACTTGCTAAGCTTAAAAGGGTCAATTAGCAGTCGTCTTCCGGTAAAAGTTTTTGTTATAAGTACAATTATAAAGGATGGGCTTCATTTACAACTAGGCTTGCCCATCGGAACCAAAATTTTACGCCAAAAAGCTGATTTTCGATATTTTTGGTATTTCTATTGGTTGTTTATACTTTCCAAAGACCTTATATGCGCAACATCATTTTTTTGCGGATATTTATTGTGATTTTCACAAATGATTAGACTTTCATGACGAAATTGAGAAGCTGCCAATAATGTACTCATAGTACATTTTCAAACACCATTTACCTTTCGTCCTTGATTTCAGTCACTATCAGCTGGTTTTAACACGAGAACACAACCAGCTGGTCATGAGAACAATGACGATGACTGTAAACATCGGAGGACCAGCTGGTTTTGTTGTGTAAACAAGACCAGCTGGTGAGTCGAGAACAAAGAGAAAATGGTAAACACTAAGCCGGCCGGAGAAAACTGTCATGAACATCAGGATAATTGCATGGGCGGCGGTGATCGAAAAGGGGCAGCGAGATCGAAGGCGAAATCTGAAAAAGACGAAATTCAGATCACTAAAGTCTATGTGGTGAAAAAAATCGCAATAAGATATGTAATCATATATACGTATTGAAGAAGTTTCAATCCCTCGAAAATGGAGTGGGGCGTATTGCCCGGTTGGGGCGCATTATACCTATTTACCCTACCCGTCAGAGCAGAGAGCGGTACAAGGGAGCAGAAGAAAAACGGATCCATCGCAGAAAGAAAAAGGAGCATGAAGAGGCAGTAATTGCTCAGGCGCAAGAAGCTATGGAACAGAACGACCTGCAACGGTTTTACGAATCTGTCATTTGATAAAACAGCGCCATCTCCTGCCATGTACAACGACCGTGAAGGATACTTGCTGACGGATAAAATAATGGTGGTGCCAGGTGGAAAGAGTACTTCGAGTCATTGTTGAACGGAGATAACAGACTGTGACGATGGACAGACTGTGGAACATCCAACGCTAGATGAGATAAGGAATGCTATTAATGGGCTGAAGAACAACAAGGCTGCTGGGAAGGACGAGCTCACAGCTGAGCTTCTCAAACACGAATGTAAGCAGAGCTGTATTCATCGTATCATTTCGAGGATATGGGAGGAAAAACAAATGCTTACAAGTTGGTTGGATGATCTCATTTTCTCTTTTTACAATAAAGGGCATCGACTGGAGTGCGCCAATTACCGAGAGATAGCACTCCTTAATTCGGCGTACAACATTATTTTTGGAATTCGGTTCATCCGGACGTATAAGTGATACCGAAATAGTGCTAAGTGGTGAAAAGTTTGAAGTGGTGGAAGAATTCGTGTATCTTGGAAGTTCCATGTTGGAACACTAGCGCATAAAATGCGGCAGGCTGCGTTGGGCTGGTAACGTTACCCGCATGCCGAAAGAACGACAAGCAAAGATAACATTCAACAGAGAACCCGGACGAGCCCGTCGATTTCGTGATAGATGTTTTTTTTTGCAGTTGAGGAGAGCTTAAGGTCACTTAACGTTCAGGGCGACTGGAAGCGATTGGTCCAGAATCGAGCCCAGTGGAAAAGACTCATCCATTCTGTGTAGATTGATTGTGGCCCATCAAGTATCAAGGGTAAACCTCAAATGGGTGGAACTTAAAATTTTATTGATCCATCGTTTAGGCCAGAGGTTAAGAACACTTGAACTAATGTAGCATGTTTATTTTAACGCATTTCAAAAAGATCATAATTTAAGGATCATGACAGCTTACATTGCTCAACTTCTAGGAAAACATTCCCACACGCAAGTTAGCTGTACTTGCATCTTCAAAGCATTTGGTACATGTCATTTTTCAACTAATCGACTAGGTTTCATTTTTCACAACCCATCGATTATCCACATACCACACAACTTGAGCAACTTATTTTGTTCTCATGACGAAGCGCATTCATGCTGAGAAGCTTCATATTTCAATTCCCATAAAGACAATTTCTACTTTTGCCTTTGCACTGATTTGACCCGACAGTGCAACGGCCCAGCGAACACACATGTAAACGTTTACCCATCCGTTTGGTAAACGCCTTCTTTTAAATTTGTATTCTATGATTGGTTAATTGATATTGGTTGTTTCAGCCTTCTCGTAATATAGTGGAGTACTAGATTAAGCTCGAGGTTAGCTGTAAGATTGACTTCAAAATAAAAGAGAGAACATAATCAACAACCATAGAGTCAAGTTGACTAATTCCGATATGTCCTTTATGGTATCATACCAGACTAACAAATTTAGGAACAAGCTTTATTAGTGTATTTCTTATACAGTTAGACAAATGGATTATCGAAGTACACAAAAACTTCTTGTGAAAATTTGTCACAAGAAATCTAGTTGAAACTAATCAATTTACCTTATGAAACCAAAAATTGAAAATAAAAAAAAGGTCTCGGGGCAACCAGGAATCATACCGACAGCATTGCGATCGTTAGGCCCGTGCGTGCACTACACGCCTATCGACGCCTTCATGTGAAGCAATGGTAAAACGCATTCCCATAATTGTTCCATCTTTCTTAAGGAAAAATGTTTGAATTGCGATAGTCCGTTAATAATAATGGGAAAACCCGAGACATCACTGTTTTCCTAAGAATTTTATGACTTTTTCTATATTTCAAAAGGGCATTATTTCAAAACGGATCATACAACTTTCTTTTTATTCTGTGTGGACATGAAGTTCAGCCATAGAAACCGACTGGAGATCACAGTGTAATAGATATATTTTTTTTCGATAATAATGGTCTGGGGAGCACCGAGACACTCGCTCAACAATCAATGTCCAAACAAAATCGCGATCCAAGAGTGCGGCCATTCGATTTGATCGCTCGCAGGCAATCGCAGTATGCTACGGCCAGGTTGTTACCAACTAGATACTTACTTGTAGCGCACTTAGATCTGCTGCTTCGTTTGTTGGCACTGACTTTTGTTTGCTGTCGCCGTTTTGAGCTGCCGATCAAAGTTGGCGAAACTGTGGTGGATACATTTCGCTGTGAGTAATTAATCAACGAGATCACGCACTCAAAATGGCACTCACAACAATAGGGGAAAACCCCGTTGGGGGCTTAAGTTCCGCGCCTGCCGAATTGAGTCGGCTGCAATCACCCGGTGGCTTAGCTTGCTCTCTAGGACTTACTCGGCGGACGATTGTACTCCTGTCGATAAGATTAATTTGAACTTTGTTACGCGGACAATGGATCCATACGTTGAAGCTCTAATTTAATTACTTTGGCATGGGCTGTCAAGCCGCCGGGTGCTTTCTATTGTTGAGTGAGGAGCTCCCAGATTTGATTTGTTTGTGATTCGACGAAATGCTTTGGTGATCAGTTGGCCTGGGGTGGTTGATGGATGCCGACATGACTGTCGGTAGTTTTTGAATCCAGGATCAAAGACAGAAGCTATATAATTTTTACTTGGGAATAACGGTCAGTACTCCATTATTTTACTAACCCACAATGCATTATAGTAAAGGCATAAACTCGCGCGGAATGAATAATCTCATTGACAGTTGAATCACAAGAATATCTGTAAGTAACAGTTATCAACATTCAACTCTTCATAATTCGATATTGAAGATCTATGATCATGACCTCTTCTTCATCCTTCTGTCATAAAAGTTGTTGAAATAATTTTTTGTGGTTGAATTGAGACCGCTGGAATTCAAATCGTCTGGGTAACTCAAATCAACGCGGTATCGTAATCTAGAACACAAAACCAGTGAAAATGCGATCCAAGGATCATCGAGGTAACTTTGAAGAGCATCTTTACAGTGGTTGTCAAACTCGATATCGAGATTTGGAATACCGAGTAAGGGAGAGCTGACTGCATTACGATTGACATCCCAACGGTTTGAGATAAACGCGGCTCTTAAGTTCCCACAGTAGTACCCATCAAATCGCTAATATGTAAATCATGCTGAATTCCCCAGATATCCTTAATGTCTCCACAAACGTCTGTTCCGGTTCGTTTACTCCGCACTTGTTACTTTGCGCTCAAGTGAACAATACGATGCAAAGAGCTTCAGTAGCAGGTGCCACACCATGAGACGTCTTCACGGTTGCGCTTCCTCCCTCTTTGGCCCAAGTTCCGTTCCGTTGGCCATTCGCTTCCTTTTAAAAGCGTGGAACGAAATTAAAAAGTAACGTCATAAAACTGACCCTTTTGCGAGATTAATAATTCATGAAATACGGTCGCGTCGCTCTTGTCGTCTTGGTCGTCGCTGTCGTCGTCGTTGCATATGATCTCCCTTGTTTCTCTTGTGGAAAGTCAGGAATTGCTCTGGACTAACGTTTCTCAATCCGCAGCGAGCGCAACATTCGTTCGAGGACAAACCACACTCGGCTGAACTTGTGGACGGGCCGTAGGAGATGTTCCGGTCTCATAATCCGCCCCACACAGACACATATCCGACAACTCCGCTATGGGCCAGATTGCCAAATTTTTGACAACATTTCAAGCATTTTTCAGAAAATAAATATGTACAAACTGAACCTTACATGTAAAAGTGATGTATGGAGTAATTAAGAATCTTAAAAAAAATAGGAGTAATTGTTATTCAAGTAACCATAAGCCCAAAAATAGAGTGCCTATTTACAAAGGCATATTTTGCTACATAACTTCTAAATATAAGAATTGTACGAATTTTGACTTAATTTTCATTTTCAGAAGAACCATATTGAGTAGGCAAAGATATGTTTTATTCTTTATTCTGTTGTGTTATATGATAACACAGCGCAACAAAAATGACACTTTTGCGTGTCTCAAGGATCAAATTATGTGTCTCTAGTAGATTTGGGGTTGCTGAATCTGATAACGTTCTCAGAAATTTCCGAGCACGTCACAATTTTTAGCTGCAGGTCGCCAAATGTGTATAAAACACTGGTTTTATTAATGTTTACCTAAAGTTTGAAGTATATTTTATCAAACTTTTTTGTGATCTTATCCACCAAGCATGCAAAAGAGGACTTAAACTTTCGTGTTAGATATATTTTGGTTGAAATTTCACGATTAAATTTAGATTAAACCGATTTTTTCAACATGCTTGCAGTCTCCATACAAAAATCTTCGTTTCTCTTATATGGCAAAACACAATACATCTCTAAACCATCAAAATATAGCTTTTGCGCATGAAAAGCATTATGAACATTGATGATTAGTATTGTTATACACATAAAGTTTGTATTCTGTGGCAAATTATGCGAATAAATTGCCTTACAAGCTGGCAAACTTGCATGCAAGTTGGCTGAAATAGTCAATTTTTGCATTTTCAACAACCAATATCTCAAAAACTAGACGTGCTATGATATTTCTGTAAACGGCAATTGATTCAGCAACCCTTAATTAAGTAAATAGAGGTATTTTGATGCTGGAGACAAAAACGTGTTCCGCAGTGTAATCAATTTTTACATCATTAAATTGAATTGAAGTTTTGGACTTTTGTTGCAAAATTAAAAATTCTGACCCATAGTACACTCGGGAGAGGTGATTAACTTAATTCACTTCTGTTGCCACAGTGCTCTGTAATTATATTAAAATATCATACGAAGCTAAAATAAAAGTTCCATCAGAATGGTGGTGGCAAAGTGTCGTAGGGCAGTCGTCGTCGTCGTCTACTCTGGTGACTTCGGTTCGACCCTGATGGTTATCGGGTTGAATTGCCACGGTTTGCGGTAGGAGTCATCGCGATAAGATCACCCACAGCAACTTCGGAACGGACATCCAGGTAATAACAGGTTGTTTTCCAGTGTTTCAACGACTGGCCGAGTGCTTGGTTTGTTTTTCGATAGGTGCCTCCAGGGAATGAGGATTTCCTTCCTCCACAGTTTACAGAAAGCGATTATTCGGCAGGAACCGTTCCTGACAGATCGAAATCGGAACTGCCCGAGGGCGAAATGATGAGGTTAATAAAGGAAGTATCTTTTTTGGTGAAAAAAGAGCCGTAAGATTGGCGTGAAACTTGGAAGGGTCATTTGCCATTTATGGAGGAAAGGTGCACTGGTAAGAAAGTTTCTATGAAGTTCATTGTATTGTTTTTTTTTTAAATGCATGGCAGTCAATATTTAGGATATTGGTTTCAAATGCAATAAAAGTTTTATATGCCATATCCGATAAAGTCTTTAATATTTCAATTACTTACTTGATACTTGATGGGCAACCATTCCTTGCTATAGCGTTGAATCTACGACGAATGGAGAAGCCTACTCCATTGGACTCGGTATTGGGCCAATCGCTTCCAATCATTCAGAACGTTAAGCGACTTTAGATCCTCCTCAACTACTAAAAGCCATCTGGTGCGTGGTCCGCCAATTTTTCTTTAGACTTGGCATTACTCGTGATTCATGCGACGCTGCCAGATGCCATTGTCCAATTCACCACCAGTGTTGTAAGCAATCACGGTAGTCGACACGTTTTCGCTGATATTCGGCAGCGCTTCGCTTAAACATTCACAACACGAGCGATCAAACGAATGTCAAAAAGAAAAATGTCAATTGAATGCCACTGACCACGATAGCTATGTTAGGAAGCGTTATGGTGTTGTTTGTTTCTGTTCTGCTTTCACTGTATGTGTGTCACATTTGACATAACAGACAAGATCAAATTATCCATGTTTTTTTATGATCCGATGTCTGAATTCTATGCAAAACTTATGATTTATGCATCAGACGACATTCAATTGACACTTTTTTGTGTTTGTCGACGTTCATTCTACCGCTCTTGCTGTGACTGCTGACCATGGCAACGAAACGAACGTCGCTCAAAGTGTCGAATGTTTACAGCACTGTTCACCACCAAGTATTGTTCGTAGCACTTCACGTTCAAAGACCCCAAAAGCTCTTCGATCGACCTCTTTCAACGTCCAAGATTCGTGGTCGTACAGAGCAATTTGGAGAACTAGAGTCGCGTTGTACAGGGATTGGCCTTCCTCTGCGGGACTTTGGCTGGTTATGAAGTCCGTAAAAGCCCTACTCGCAGTTGCAATACGTCAATTTGTGTCTTCCTTTTCAAATACACGTATGCTTCTTCCATGGCTCGGCAATCAATCTCGATTATGTCGATATCGTCCGCAAAACTAAGGAACATATATGAACGTGTGATGATAGTGTCGTTCCTATGCACTTTATTACTCCTTCTAACGCTATGTTGAACAATAGCTATGAAAGTGCATGGCCCTGCTTCAATCCGTCTAAGATTACGAAGGATGTTGAAATCTTATCCGCAAACCGTATACTTGATTTCGATCCTTTCAACGTTGCACGAATCAGTCTTATCAGCTTCGCCGGAAAACCATGTTCCTTCATTATTTCCCACAACTCATTTCTTTTCCCTGAATCGTACGCCGCCTTGAAATCAATTAACAGATGATGAGTAGGCAAGGTGTACTCCCAGAATTTGTAGAAAATCTGTCGCTGGGTAAACATATGATTTGACGTCGATTGGCCCTCACGATAAACAGGTTGGTATTCGCCGACAAAGGACTCTTCAAGCGGTCTCAGTCTTAATGGCAGAATTAATGGTTAGTGGTTTTTTTTCTTCCATATTTTGAAAACGTTTTATTTATATACACAATTACTGATAAAATAATTATACTGTAATCATGTCCATATGAGGTTAAACTATCGTGGTCAGTGGCATTCGATTGACTGTTTTCTTTTCGACATTCGTTAGATCGCTTGTGTTGTGCATGTTTAAGGGAAGCGCTGCCGAATATCAGCGAAAATCGTGTCGACTACCGTGATTGCTTACAACACTGTTTATGACATACTTTGACAGTTGCTTGGTTAGATCCTCCCAGTAAACACACCATCGTATATGATGGTATATAAGAGTACAAAGGTGGAGGCGATATACGTACATCTTGCATGCAGCCTTATGGCGCATGTACGTATATCGCCTCCACTTGTGTACTCTTATGCGCATTCGTATACGAGTTTGTGTTTACTGGGCTTGAAATGTATCTGGGGAGTTCCTTAGCAAATTACTAAAGGGATTGGAAAATTTTGAAAGTATTTACTGTTTTCACTCAAACCATTGGCAAAATCTTCTAGAATCCATCAAGTATTTCTAATGAGATTTTCTAAAGATATTTATAGCTGTGATCTTTAAAAATACAAAAATTCTTTACAAGATTTTTAAAGAGTTATAGGTTATATTTTAAGAGATATTGTCTGGTCTCTAAAATCCCATTAGAAAAGTTATTATGAATATTCAAAGAAGCTTACAGAGATCAAATTCTAACAAATTTTTTGTAAACACGAGAACATTGCGGATTCTGTTGCAACTTTTGATATACTCGAAGAAATGTTTCAAATCTAGTAAAAACATTACGACGTTCCTTGAATAAATCTTTATTCTGAATACCCCTGGACTTGACAAATTTTCAAAAGTTGTTTTTGTTGAAATTTTCGCAACTAACTGATTTGTTGTAGGATTTTGTAATAGCCTTTAGAAGTTTCTTTATCGGATTCTTGGGAAGATGTGTGATAGACTCCTGGAAAGACTTTTATTGAACTCCGAATTATCTTGGAACAATTCTTAAATTATTTGATGCGGATGGAAATGCCCATTGAACACTAAGCTGAGAAGCAGGCTCTGTCCCAGTGAGGATGTAATGTAATGGTGGATTACAGAGAAAATAATCGGGTGTATCTGTCAAGGATATCTGTTGATTCATGAATAATCTTTGAAGTGACTTTTGCTTGGAGATCATCAACTTTAGGGGTCCGCGGAATTTTTGTAAAACTTTGAAGGAGGTCGTAGCTTCGAAAAGGTTGAGGACCACTGATCTATCTGGTTACTGATATCACCATTTGGGTGCCTACAGATGCTTCCTCATATCTTTGTGTGCAAAGTAGGTGCTGCTTGTGGAGTTTCGATTATTGATAGAAAAGGAATCACCCTCTCTACGCGATGCACGCACAACTTACCCAGGCAAGTGCCAGTTCACAAGTGCAGAATGAATGCAAGTGTGCAAGTGACAGTTGCTCTTCACACAGGAAACCGACTGCTGTGATCAATTTTATTATCTATATCTCACACTGCTGATGGCCTTCCTACTGGCAGCAGCGAAAGTCACTAATCGTAGGCCGTTGTCATTGGTAACGGAGTGAAGGCTCTCCTTACCAATGAAAGTCCTCCCTTCCGACCAGCGCGTGTGCATCTCCAATGACTATTTTCACGTCGTTTTATGGGTACTCTCCATAGGCCTTATCAAGGCCTTCATAAAACACGCCCTTCATCGGGTCATCAACGGGTTTGCCGTTCCCCTAACCCTCAGTACACAGATTTGCTCGCTAATCGGTTTGCACTTCATAACGTGTTTCATCTGCTTCCCGATCTCTGTGAAACTGACTCCATATTCTGCCTTACCACCGCCACAGTGGTAGATATTATATTTGAACGTAATGTTGACAATGGCATCAACTGCCCGGAATTTACGTTTTCCAGATCTAGGCCAGTAAATGGCTGGGCATGGCGTACCTGACGAAATGAAATAGACCCCTCTGTGCGGTCCTTAGCCTCCTGGCACAGCAACTTCTATCCCTACCTCCTCTCGGTACTGGCCGGGGTACGAGCAACCAGGTAACCAACCCCGGTGAGAACTTTGGTCGTATGCTGGCAGGGTTTACTCAACCTCTCAACTTCATGAGCACACGCATACTCGCCGACGTGCTGAAGGACCGCGGATTCGGCATCGTAGTGCTGCAGGAAGTGTGTTGTAAGGGATCAATGGTGCGAACGTTTAGAGGTAACCATACCATCTACCAGAGCTGCGGCAACACTCACGAGCTGGGAACAGCTTTTATAGTGATGGGTGATATGCAGAAGCGCGAGATCGGATGGTGACCGATCAATGAGAGAATGTGCAAGTTGAGGATCAAAGGCCGGTTCTTCAACTTCAGCATAATAAAGGTGCACAGTCCTCACTCCGGAAGCACTGATGATGATCAAGATGCTTTTTACGCGCAGCTCGAACGCGAGTACGACAGCTGCCCAAGCCACGACGTCAAAATCATCATAGGAGATCTTAACGCTCAGGTTGACCAGGAGGAATTCAGACCGACGATTGGAAAGTTCAGCGCCCACTGGCTGACGAACGAAAACGGCTTTCGACTAATTGATTTTGCCGCCTCCAAGAATATGGCCATTCGTAGCACCTACTTCCAGAACAGCTTTCCATACCGATACAAGTGGAGATCAACGCAGCAGACAGAACCACAAATTGACCACGTTCTGATTGATGGACGGCACTTATCCGACATTATCGACGTCAGGACCTATCGTGGCGCTAATATCGACTCTGACCACTATCTGGTGATGGTTAAACTGCGCCCAAAACTCTCCATCGTTAACAACGTACGGTACTGATGCCGCCTCGGTATGATCTAGAGCGGCTTAAGCAACCGGATGTCGCAACTGCGTACGCGCAGCACCTCGAGGCTGCATTACCGGAAGAGGGTGAGCTGGATGAAGCCCCTCTTGAGGACTGCTGGAGAACAGTAAAAGCAGCCATCAACGATGCAGCTGAGAGCAACGTCGGGTACGTGGGACGGAGTCGACGGAACGATTGGTTCGACGACGAATGTAGGCAGATTCTGGAGGAGAAGAATGCAGCGCGGGCGGTCATGCTGCAGCAAGGGACCTGGCAGAACGTGGAGCGCTATAGACGGAACCCGCAACAGCAGACCCGCCTTTTTCGGGAAAAAAACACGCTGCCTGGAGGAGATGGAGTGCGAGGAGATGGAACAGTTGTGCTGGTCTCAAGAAACATGTAAGTTCTATCAGAAGCTCAACGCATCCCGCAACGGCTTCGTGCCGCGAGCTCCGCGAGGATAAGGATGGGAGCATTATGAAGGACGAGCGTGAGGTGATCGAAAGGTGGAAGCAGCACTTCGACGAGCACCTGAATGGCGCTGAGAGCACAGGCAATGAAGGACGGGACAACGGAGGAAATGCCTTCGTCAGTACTGCGGGGGATGGAAACCAACCAGCCCCCACTTTGAGGGAGGTTAAGGATGCCAATCATCAGCTCAAGAACAAAAAAGATTTTCTGGTAAGGATTCTATTGGAGCTGAACTCATAAAGATGGGCCCAAAAAGGCTAGCCATTTGTCTACATCGGCTGATTGGCTCAACGGAACAGAACATCTACCGGAGGAGTGGAAGGAAGGCCCCATCTACAAGTAAGGCGACAAGTTAGATTGTAAGAACTTTCGAGTGATTACCACTCTGAATGCGGCCTACAAAGTATTATCCCAGATCATCTTCCGTAGTCTGTCACCTGTAGTAAACGAGTTCGTGGGAAGTTATCAAGCCGGCTTCGTTGACGGCCGATCGACAACGGACCAGATCTTTACTGTACGGCAAATCCTCCAAAACTGTCGTGAATACCAGGTCCCAACGCATCACCTTTTCATCGATTTCAAGGCGGCATACGACAGTATCGACCGCGTAGAGCTATGGAAAATCATGGACGAGAACAGCTTTCCCGGGAAGCTCACGAGACTGATAAGAGCGACGATGGAAGGTGTGCAAAATTGTGTGAAGATTTCAGGCGAACACTCCAGTTCGTTTGGATCCTACCGGGGACTACGACAAGGTGATGGACTTTCGTGCCTGTTGTTCAATATTGCGCTAGAAGGTGTTATGCGGAGAGGGGGGCTTAACAGCCGGGGTACGATTTTTACGAGATCCTGTCAATTTGTTTGCTTCGCGGATGATATGGGCATCGTCAGCCAAACATTTGAAAAGGTGGCAGACCTGTACACCCACCTGAAACGCGAGGCAGCAAAGGTTGGACTGGTGGTGAATGCGGCCAAGACAAAGTACATGCTAGCTGGTGGGGCCGAGCGCGACAGGACTCGCCTAGGTAGCAGTGTTACGATAGACGGGGATACGTTCGAGAGTTCTTTTACCTTGGATCCTTGCTGACGGCTGACAATAACGTTAGCCGTGAAATACGGAGGCACATCATCTGTGGAAGTCGGGCCTACTATGGTCTTCACAAGAAGCTGCGGTCAAAAAAGATTCACACTCGCACCAAATGTACCATGTACAAAACGCGCATAAGGCCGGTAGTCCTCAACGGGCATGGAATGTGGACGATGCTCGAGGAGGACTTGCAAGCACTTGGAGTCTTCGAACGATCTTTAGCGGTGTGCAGGAAAACGGTGTGTGGTGGCTAAGGATGAACCATGAGTTCGCCCAACCCTACGGCGAACCCAGTATCCAGAAGGTGGCCAAAGCTGGAAGGATAGGATGGGCAGTGCATGTTTCAAGAATGCCGGACAGTAACCCTGCAAAGATGGTGTTCGCTTCGGATCCGGTTGGTACAAGAAGATGTGGAGCGCAGCGAGCTAGGTGGGTGGATCAAGGGCACGTCGATTTGACGAGCGTGGGCCAGAACCGAGGATGGAGAGATGCGGCCACGAACCGAGTATTGTGGCGTGAAATTGTTGATTCAGTGTCATCGGTGTAGATGTTAACTAAATAAATGAAATGAACCCTCTAGCTTATCAATATCTCGTGATGTAGGAGATAGAAGAAAATGTGTTACTAGCGCAAGCTACTACCAGATAGCTCTTGGTCTATTAAACGTCTTTGCCGAAGACACCAACCTTCTAGCTCATCAGGATCTTGAGATATAGAAGATTGAAGTAAATTTGTAACTAGCACCACCTAGCGGATAAATTCCCAATTAGGATTGTTACTGACGGATAGCCCTCAGTCTGCTAAACAACTTTGCCGAAGACACCTTCTAGTTCATCAGGATCTTGAGATATAGAAGATTGAAGAAAATTTGTAACTGGTGCCACCTAGCGTAGAAATTCTCAACTAATTTTGTTATTGCTAGATAGTCCTTAGCCTGATGAATAACTTTGCCGAAGACACCAACTTTCTAGCTCATCTGGATTTTGAGATATCCGTTGAATGGACGATGTGGCCAATTTTGGTACCCCAAGACAATCCGGAATAACTTCGGAACCACGTGGACCATATTCTCAAGTTTCCTGAACCATAAATAAGAAGAGTTTTTTGGGAAGTTCTGAAAATTTAAACAAAATTCATCGAGAAACAAAATAGTTATGCACATTTTAGTGTGTTTTTTGCATGTGAAAAGTAGATCTGTGCGCCGAAATATTTTCAATCAGCGGCGGCTTGAGGGCATTTTTGTACCGGTGGCGGCGGCTTCACGCCGTTAACAAGTTTCGGCAGTGGCGACGGTGGCGTACATCGGCGTGGAGAAAATTGGACATCAAAATGTTAAAAAATATCTTTTTTTTTCGGCGTTACGTTTCTACGGAGACACAGCCTACTTCTTAGCTTAGTTTTCTACAAGAACTTCCTCAGTTGTTGAATAAAAGCTTTCTTTGCTAAAGTTGCCATTGTACGATGATACTTTATATCCAAGGAAGACATGGATATTTCCTATTATAGGAAAAGATCCTGAACTGACCGGGGATCGACTCAGACACCTTCAGCATGGCTTTTTTTGTAACCAATGACATTACCATTAGGCTAAGGAAGCCCGACTAGGCGAAACTATACAAATTTTAACTGGATGTGTTAATTAGTTACGATCATTTTTTGTAACACCAGTTCTTATAAATTAGATGCAGGATGTTGTTAAAATAACTAAAATGTTGCACTACAACATATCAAAATTGTAACATGTTTTGTTACAAAAACCCTCTAGGTTAAAATCAATTACGGTATAAACAAAAAAACTACTTACTTTTTGAGTATAGGGAAAGTGTACCAGTTATGGCTATAGTTGTTCCCTATTTGGCTATATGTGTTTTCTGGAAAACATTCACATTTTGAATATTTTTGAATGTTTCAACATTAAGATATATTTGATATCAAACTACTTAAACGCACAGAACGATCAAACATTGGAAGATAATCAAATTATCACGTAAGGCGAAATAGGGAACCACTATGTCCATAACTGGTACACCTACCCTAAGTCTATTTTTAGAAAATGACAGAAATTAAATAAAAAATGTGTTATACTATTTAAAAAAAAAAACACAAGTTATAAACGGGAATTAAACCGAAGAATGTACCAAACCACTGGAATGGACATTACGCTCCTACTATTGAGGCTATTAGTACTCTTCATGTGAAGGGTGATACAATAGATCAAGTGGTTCTGCGTCTTCTCGTCCCATATGAACATAAACTTGGTGTTCTTAAAATTGTTTCCGCGTCAGAGTTGTAAAACATGACGTCACACTTAGTGACGTATATAAACTACAAACTTACTCGTTCTGGTAAATTTTATTCATAAAATGCCCTGTTATCATAACAACCTATGAAACAATTTTGTTAAAATGATGAACGTAGCTTAAATTCTGTTCCAGCTATAACAATATTGTAATATGATTTGTTATGACTTTTTGTAACATAATGTGTTATAAAATTTATTGTAACATATTGTGATATAATCTTGTAAAAAGTAATTAAAAAAATAATAAATAATATCTCAATTTCATCAACGGGAGATAATTGTATCTAAATATGATATATTTGTTCAATAATTTTGATATGATCTGCTAGTCGGGAGGCCTGCAAGATAATCTATGTCCTGAAATGTCGAGAAATTACGAAACAAAAGCCCTCGAGCGGTGAAATTCGAACTCACAACCCAACACCCAAGATTATACTGAATATTTTCGTGTTGAGCGCTAGGTAAATTTGGGTGCATAAATATAAACTACAATAAAAACGATGGAACAGTTGATGCACTATCACAATAATTCAAATAATACAGCGATTGAAATTGTTGACCTATATCCACCTATCTGGAATAATCTTTGAAAACCTTTCAAAATCTATGAAGGAATATTCGCAACAAAACCTGCAAAAAAATTAGGGAAATTTATAATGAAATCCTTACAAGAAAACTTATGGAAATATTCTTGGTAGCAAACACTGCGAAACACGTTTTTGTCTCAAGCACCAAAATATCATTTTTACTTAATTTGGGATTGCTGAAGCCATTGCCGTTATAAAAAAAAACAGCGTAGCACGTCTAGTTTGTTAGACATTGCCCAAGTAACCATGGAGCATTATATAATTGCATATATAATGCAGCTGCATTGCCGTAAGCCTACCATTAAAGTAGATTAAAAGTGGAAAAGGGCACTTTTACAGTTAAATTAATTCAAAAAGGACGATACAACAATGAAGCAACTTATAAGTAATATTAATGCAGCAGTACAATTTATAAAGTGATGTTAGTGCATTGATACATTTGTAATGTAGGGTTAATGCTTTATTGCTTGACAGCTCTTGAAACTTGTTGAATAAAAGCAATGTTGCATCAATGGTGTTGATATGCAGTAGAATACGTGCAATGTTATAATGCTTGTGGTTACTTGGGTGGCTGTTGAATATGCCAAATTTTACGATTGTAAACGACTTGCATGCAAGTTTACCAGTAATTTATTTATTCAATTTGTCTCAGACCAGAAACTTCATGTGTTTAACAATTTTTATCAACAAAGTTCATAATACTTTCGAGTCTCAACAATTATGTTTTGATTGATATACATTTAAGGAAAATGAATAATTTTGTATGGAGACTGCAAGCATATTGGGAAAGTCGGTTTAATCTGATTTTATTTGTGCAATTTACACCATATTATATCTATAATGAAAATTTTAATCCTATTCTGCTTGCTTGGTAAATGAGATCACTAAAATGTTTGATAAATTATACTTTTAATTTCATGAATACATAAGTGAAACCAGTGTTTTATACAAATTTGGTAACCTGTAGTTTAAAATTTTGACGTGCTAGAACATTTCTGAAAACGATATTAGAAGAAATCGTTGTAGAATTAAAAAGAGAAGTTTTTGGACGAATCCATGAAGAAACGCATTGAGTATATGGATGATCACCGGAAATATTACCTAATGAAGTATATTATAGTACCGTAATCCAGGGTAACATTGATCATTTTTCTGAATATTTCTTTAATATTTCGTTTGAAAATGCAAGTGTTGTAAATTTTATAATTTTAAAATAAGTACTGCTACCCATAAGTCGAGACTATATACTGTATTTTGTTTCTTGAAAGATTTAAGCATGTTTAAAAAAATGTTGTAAGCTATTTTTTGATATAGCTGATATGGGGTAACATTGATCACCTATGTAAACAACGTTCGGTAATATTGAAAATATCGTTTCTTACTTAAATCATGGCCTCTGAACCCAAATATGAAGGCCAAACGCTTACAAGTCATTTACTTTTTGAGTTATTTCAAAAATAAAATCAATTTGAACCGCCCAATACGCCTAAAGGTAGGCAATTTCCTAAGGGAATTCTGCATTCTTAACAGTAATTCGGTAATGTTGCCTAATTGAGCATACTTATAAAAGTTTTGACAACGGAATCGTTTTCGGCGATGCCATTTTTAGTAAGAGCCACATTTTCCTTGCTTATATCGTCTGCAGAACTTATGTGAGACATGAATATTCGGTAGTGTCATCCTAAACATTAAATATCATTATTTCGAAAAGTTAACAAATTTACGCTTAAGGTAAACGCAATTTTCGCAAACATATTATGTTTTCTTAGCTCATAAGTATAAGAAAGAGAAGTACCATTCATGATTAGGAAATGTTTCATCAATAAATTATAATACGAATTTTTTATGAGATGAGTCATTCCGATCAATGTTACCCCAGATTATGGTATCCCTAAAAAAATATTTGTAGAGTTCTAAGAGTGGTTCTTAAACGAATCCCTGGTTAAGTTTTGAAAAAAAATCAAACAAGATTTTTAATAAAATTCCTGTTGAAAAAAATTGAAGGATACTTGTGGGCTTCGTGGCCATGCGGCGTCAGTCGTTTAGGCGTAAGGTGCCAAGGGGTGTGGGTTCGATTCCCGCTCCAGTCGGTGGAAACTTTTCGTCAAACGAAAAATTCATCACTGGGTTACTGGGTGTTTCGTGTTGTCCGTTGCCTAATGTTAGTGATCGTTCAGTCTGTGCAGCCTTGGGCTGAAGACGGTTTGTCTCTTTAAAAACTTTTAGAAAAATACATAAAAGAAACTCTTCTTTTTTTTATAAGAATTAATGTGGAGTAATTCATGAACTAGAGCATTATGATCACTTTTGAACAAATTAACGTGCGATATTATGCACGTGAAAGGTGAAGAGATTTGTGAATTTGCTGTAAAAATCTGGAAACGATTCTGAAGGAGCTGTAAATAAAATATATACAGTGCAATTAGCGCACCGATTTATTCAACAAACACAAATCATTTTCGCCGAATAAAAGTTAAGATAATAATACGGATAGTTTTTACTTGTGGAACCACAGAAAATTAATATATTTTTCAGGTGAACAAACAAGCGTTGTGTTTGGTGAATGACTTTCATCAGCAGGGATTACATATTTAGTTTATCAATTCAGTAAAAACTAACACTGGAAGAACAGGTGTGCTCACAGAGATTTCCATAGCCACCATACAAGAATTAATTTGGTTTTTTTTTTCAAAAATCCTTAAGAAATTTCGTGAAAGGAATTTTAGAAAGTACACAAACTTAAAAAAAATACGGATTACGGGGAAATTTTACCGTAATCTCAACAGCTGAAGGTTCGGTGAAAATCACCAAACAATCAGTAAAATCTTGGAACGAAATCGTAAAGAAAAACAAGAAAATTGTTTGACCAGAATTCGAACTCCCGACCAAAAACAGAAATAAAAGGAAGCTCATGCCTGCCAGAGCGGCTGTCACACGATTTCACAGAAGAGCGGTTAAAATAATGCTGTTCCCGAACTGTTCGTTAGTATTTCACAGGGTTACAGTAAAATTGTTTGTTTCTCGGATTTTTTTTCCGACAAATTAAGATATTTCACGGATTTTCTACGGTAAATTCGATGATTTAATGTATTTTGTCAGTAAAATAGTAGATTTCACAGAAAATCTGTTTTTTTTTTTGTTTAAGTTCAAATTCGATGATTTATTTTACAGGATACTGCGATGTATTTTAAGCGTGCAATATAGAATACCGTCAAAAACTCACTAGAGAATCCTAGAACAGTCTTTCAAGAATTTTCCTTGAAAATAAAATTTGGATGAACCATTGCACTATGGGCCAAGGACGCAATCTGGCGGGACAAAATGAATAACTCGGTAACGAAGCATTTCCGGTAGTTGGTGTCTCCGGCAAAGTTTTTTGTAACAACGAGGTCCATCTATTGACATAAACGGATAGTTCAAAAAACGTCCGCATAGGTGGCGCCACAATCTAACTTTTAACTGTGATGTTCTAGAGACTTGGCATAGCTTAGCTTAGCTTAGCTTAGACTGACTACACATATCAATGGTTGCTATTCCGTGATTGACCGAAGTCAGTGAAAATGCACAAAGAATCAACTAGAAGTTCAGCTGGGATTGGCCATAATCTTCTTCAGTGTGCATAATTCAGTGCCTCTATTTATACAAGGTCAATAACGGCGCCGGCCACGTCCTTGCAGTCAGGTGGGATTGAGGGAAGGAATGTTAGTGTGTAACCTTCGCTATTTGGAGACCGTGTTTGCCTCTGCATCTCCACAAAGGTTACTGGGAGGGATGTTTGTTAATGGGGAGGATCGTTGGGTCAAAGGATTCACTTTGATAAGCGATTAGACCATGATAAACAATGATTTGTGAGATATATACATGCTTATACGTAAATCTAATTGTTCATATAATTTCTATGTAGAGGAAAATTATGCCGACACTTGAGGTGACGAACCATTCAAAGTTTGTTGAACAAATACCTAAATGTAACATTCCTACAGCTGTCAGTACGAAAGCATGTGTTAATATATTTTACTCATTTGAAAAGAAACTCGATTGGTTGGGACATCATAGAACACTCTTATTCTTATGCCGACACTTACAGTGGCGAACCATCCAAAGTTTGTTGAATAAAGTGAACCTTTCGCAAGTCTACACTTGTAGTGTCGAACCATTCAAAGTTTTTTTAATTACAAAAATAAAGGTATATAAGGTGTGTTCTGAAAAAAAAAATGTTAAACATAAATAAATCATGAATCAGAGTTTGTGTCGACACTCACAGTGACGAACCATCCATAGTTTGTTGAAACATCATATTTACATCCCACCACGGCTAGCACACAGAAAAAAAAAAAAAAAATAAGCGCGCGACCCGAAAAAACAAAACGGACGACAGCTCGGGCTTTCTTGACGCACTGCCCAGGAGCAAGCGTCAAGGTCGTCGAAAGATCAAAAAGAACGAACCGATCGCGGCACTTTTTAACTTACTCCAACCGAACTCCCCGATCACGCCACTTTTTCACTTACGAGATCGACGCGCGACATGTTTGATCCTGCCCTCGTCGCTCGCTCCGGCAAAAGCAAGCGTCAAGGTCGAAAGATCAAACAGAACTCATGATGTTCTAGAGACTTGGCATATTCGACAAAGTTGTTCATTTTGATAGAACAAACAACTCTCTCGAAGATGTCAAAATTCCACAGTCTACTGTTTTCGAGTTAGTGGCAAAATTAGACCAAATTAGTGAAAAAACGATTTTTTCACCGAATTTAACATTTTTTCTAAGAACCATGTCATATAATATTTATTACCCTAAAAATCACTGGAGGATTCCCTAAAACAATTTGAAAACGAAAGAAATTCCTTCACCAACCTCAGAGTCAGAGCCCTGATCATCAAGAGACAGAGAAGGGTAGATATTTTGTGAATCAGCAGACGGAGCAGCCTTTTTCAACATCTCGGCAAAACTCCGTCGAGAGCGCTGCTCTAAAGATCATCGCTGATGTTGCTGCCAGCGTACGTACGTCTGGCAGTTTTCGAGGCCATGTGGTGGGCTTTCGTTGCAATAAACGCAATTTGGTGGTATACTACATGCTAATTCCTGGGCATACGCATGTTTCAATTGATTGAGGAATATTTCATAGATAATATCTTTGGTAGTGTCTTGGTCCTTGGAGAACCTCCTGGAGAAGTTTCAATGTATTTTTTTATCGAGGATTCTTTTTATATCCTTAGGGTGGTTACTGAAGGAATCTCTGTAAGCATTTTTTAGAGTAATTTCTGGTCTTATTGGCATTCTTAAGTAATATATGAAGGAATTCATGCAGGAAACTACGAAAGAATTTATGGAGAAATCCGTGTATAAAAGTATCAAGTTTACCGAGCCGAATTATTTATCGGCGTGAAAATACAAAATCGGCGGCATAGTGCTGATCGGCGTATGGCGCGCCGCCGATGCCTCATTCGGCGTCGGCGTGAGGAAAAATGGATCGGCGGCGGCGGCGTGGCGCGGCGGCGCACAGGTCTAGTGAAAAGTATGTTGGCTGGATGAAGGTTAAGAGTGCTAATAGTTATGAATCCAATTCTGGAACTTCGTATAATCTGATCATCTGATAGGTATGTAACTGAACAGCTTCTGCTTAACTGCGATTTAAATTCCTTGTTAAACACCTTTTAGGTGAAACTGATTTTAAAAGCTCAAGGTGATGATGCAACGAAGCCATACTTCAAATTTTCAAGAGCAGAAATCTAGAGAACCGAACATTTCGTTCTCCAGATTTGTGCTTTTGAAAATTTGAGGTTTGGCTTTTGATTCATTTTCACCTTAAACCTCACGTAGTTTGTGTTATTTGAATTATTAATCGGCACATGTCCTGTCGTTCTGGGTTCGCCTATGAACATAATTCTACTCCAAATGAAAAACTATAGCTGGCAGTTCTAAACTTTGTTTAAGAATACCGTAAAACGGGGTAACTTTGATAATGCGGGTAACTTTGATAGTGCGTAACCCACCACATACTAAACGAAATATCATAATTTCTGTTAATCAGTTAAGCAAAACGAATGCAAAACTAAAGAATATTAGTATGCCACTTCATGTAAGAGCGGTTTTCTTTTGAATCAAGAACATTTTAGGCTTTTAATACGAATTTAAAAAATTCACACAATTTTAGCATTTTTGAAACGCTTACAAACAAACTGTTCTACGTTCACTATTTGATGTAGTTTTGAATAGTTGGCCACTTATATTTGACAGCCTAGTTATCATAGAACTTGAATACGGTCTCAAATCTCTTAGCGTAAAGCATTTTCACAAACTGGGACCATTTTTGTAATCTAAGTCAGAAATTTCCATATAACGTTAAACGCCTAGAGGTATGCAATGCCCTACAAATGTTCGTTATTCATTCAATTTTGTTCGAATCATACTCCATTATCAAAGTTACCCCAAAACAGAAAACCGACTTTCGGTTATATGAAAAATTATATATCCATTCAAAATAAATCTTTTGCCAATTTATCGACTGTAATCGATAGCTAGGATGCCAGTACTTGTTTTAAAAATATAAATTGTAAATCTTTGAAACAGCATGCAAAAATATTCAAGTTTTCTTCGAAAAAACTATCAAAGTTACCCCGTTTTACGGTATATAAAAAAAAAATTGCGATCATTCCCAGGTTTAAGATTTTTTTCTCGAGTCTAAGCACCCGTCTATCGTTTTTCTAATAGGGCAAATTCTCTTGAACATAAAATTCTTCTTCTTCTTCATTCTGGCATAACGAACCCACGACCCTCAGCATGGTCATGCTGAATAGCTGCGCGTTTACCGCTACGGCTATCTGGGCCCCTGAACATAAAATACGCTACACAAAATTTTCCAATTACATCGCCAGCAAGCGTCCCTGCTCTTGGTCACCACTCAAATCTGGTAACCAATCGCACAAAAAGCCTAGCTGAACCAAATTCGCTTCTATGTGCGCTCTTAACGAGATTATAATAGGGACTAATTATGTTTACCTTACCAATAGAGCCGTCCCAATTCGAAACAACGAATCGCAACGATGACGACGTCGAAGGTTGCAAAGGATCATTTTCCATGCAGCAGACTTACGCAAATGCGCCTCGAGTGGGACGACCCGCGTGTACTTACTTTACTTTTAGAGCCAGAGCTATGTTCTTGGAACGTTTTAATGGACTGTTGAGTGGACTTGAACCACCATGCTTACGAGAGGATGATAAAAACAGTCATCATTATTGTCGTATTCGATGGATTGAAGTGCACTGGATTTCAACTTTTGCCTTGTCAGCTCGGATTCGGACGCTAATTAAATGTCAGTTTTTTTTTCGGATCAAGACAAAAAAAGGTGCCTTGGGGTGAGTCAATTGGCCATCATTGATCGGTAACGTTGAAGATGCTGCATGCAAGGGAGACCAATAAATTATGATCGCGGTGATGTCGTTTTATGAGCGATGTCGATGCGTCTTTCGAACGAGACACTGAGGACCACCGATCGAAAAGCCAGTGATGGCCATCGATCAATCAATACATGTCCGAAGATGATGGCACTCTGAAGGCGTTACAAATAAACATAAATCGATTGACTAACACGGTGCGATCGATGCGAGAATTGCCTTTTGCAATATCCAAATAATGCCGCCGCCGCCGACAGTCGGCTAGGGGGGTGAGTCACATATGCCCCGGAGATGAACGACGTGAAGGTCATCTTCAATCTGAAGCGACTCTCCTTCAATCGAATACAATCCACTTTCATACGAACCCTACGTCGACGTCCCATACACCTTCGCAGCAGTCAGTGAGGTCACCGAAAGTAATTAAAAAAAGTGCACAACCCAACCGTTCTAAACATATCACATTCAACCGCAAGCCACCTGACCCGACCGACTGACCGTCCGGGAAAATCTCATTATCCCGACCAAAGACGAAAATAATTAAAAATTCACCGGTGTGCGCTCGAATCTTCTCCCTCCTCACCTTGGCAGAATGTGGCCACCGAAAATTAGAAACGTCCTTTTTTTCGGTTCGCCGAAGCGCGAAAGCAGTCTTCTCACCGGGCCATTGTGTACCTATCATGGGAGTGTATGACCCTCTACGGGAGGACGTCGTCAGGACGTTGTTTAAAGTGAGAAAGGTTGCTCTTTTTTAGCGGGAGGAAAAAATCACCCCCCTGAAAGGAAAACAATTAAAACTTTATGGATTTCAATGGATCCTTTTGTGTTCATTTGGATTTGTTCTCCGAGCTGTGGGGAGTTTCATTTTGCAAAAACAGTCCATGGGGTTAAATTTTCCGCCTATGTCTTTTGTTCTCAGCGCCCAATTTTGTTTTAGAACCATTCTGATTGAGAGACCACAAAAAAATCTATGGGAACTCAAAATCAAAAATCCCACTGTAATACAGCCAACTCTCTCTTAATCGTTATTTCGTATCTCGGTACCAAGTTAGAGAACCATAGTAGGGAAAATGTGGTACATTTAATGTTTCATTCACCTAAGAAAAAACTGCTAAAACATGGTGATAAATTCATGAATAATAAAAAAATAAAAATTTAACTCAGAAAAATGTCGCATTTTTTTTTGTATGGGGTGTAATCTTCTATCGCGAGGGTAAAAATTAATTTGTGTAATACTTGTTTATATTTTTATGTTTATGTGTGCAAAATTTTGACGCGATGCATTCGAAACAAGAATAGCTACACCAGCAAATCTTCGGGGTTGTGATCGACAATCCTAGTCAGTCGCACAGATGGATTGGCAAAAGGCTTGGAATCCACCATTTCACCGTGTCCCGCGTTGTGAAGATGTTCCAGGAGACGAAGATCATCGAGCGGCTGAAAACCGAAAACGGAGTACCCTGAGATGGCACTGGGCTACGTGTTTTTAAGGTCAGGAGGGCGCCAAACCAGACAGACAAGCAAAACACGGTGGCGAAATTGCGTGCACGGAAGCTGTACCGTGAGTGACTGGCCAAGCCTGACTGTCATGGACGTCAAGACATGTACATCAAGGCGGACAGCAGAAAAATACCCGGCCTCGAGTTTTTCATCGGTACGTCACGCATGAAGGTTCCGGAAAAGTTCCGGAAGAAAAAGATGGACAAATTTGCGATAAAATACCTGTTGTGGCAGGTGATCTACGAGTGCAGACGGTACAGCAAGTCGTTCGAAGCAACCGGCACCATAAACGGGCAGATTTATCGAGAGAAATGCTTGCAGAAGCGCTTGCTGTCCTTCCTCCGATCTCATCGTGGTTCAACGCTGATCTGGCCGGATTTCGCTTCGTGCCGTTACGCCAAACCTGTAGCGGATTGGTACGAAACGAAGGGCGTTAATGTGGTCCCGAAGGAGATGAACCCGCCAAATACACCAGAACTTCGTCCGATCGAAATGTTTGGGGCGATAATGGAGAAAAATTATCCGATTTAAAATGATTTAAAATCATTTTTGTGTCTCATTTTTTTCTGAGTTCAGTCTTTAGCTCATTTGAAGTTTTGCAAGGGGGTATCCTTCTAGAAAGATAAAGATACAATGATACGGAATGTATTGGCAGCGTCTATTAATTACGTAACGCTAAAATTTGAAATTTTAAGCCCGCTCCCCCCCTCCGTAACGCTTTTTGTATGAATAAATTAAAAATTTTGTATGAGCCGTAACGCTTGAGCCTACTCCCCCCTCCCCCTAGAGCGTTACGTAATTTGTGGATGCCGCCTGGTAGAGTGGTTCAAAAAATCGTTTTTGCTCCACATCGCTCATTCGATTCTAGATCAAATTTCGAGTGTCCTCCCAAAATTTGAGCTCATTTGGATAAAAACTGAGACTGCACAAACCATTTAAAGTTTATATGAGAACTACTATGAGAAAAGCAACCAATCCATTCAATCGGTCATAGTGTTTGCCCATGTGCTCTTGGGGATTAGAGCTTCGTTGCTACTGTGAGATACATTCATCAGCTACAAATTTGCCGAAGACCGTTTTCAAATCCGACGCCTCAGTAATTGATTAATATCCAGTCACAAATTCTTCAGCAGTGCTCATATAACTTCTGAACAGGCAACATTGCTGCACCTGGCGCGAAAGATAGCACGCACAAATCATGGCTACTATGTTTTACTGCATATATCCAGTGATGCCTGCAGAACAGCCCAATAATTAAAGCAAAAGTTTTACAACTCATTCCAAACTCAATAACTAATTACTGGGGCGTCCAATTTAAAAACAGTCTTCGGCAAAGTTGTAGCTGATGAATGTATCTCACAGTACAGTGGGATTCCGTTTTTGGCATGCTCCGATTTTGGCACCCCCCGATTTTGGCAACAAAATGGATCCGTTTTTGGCAACATTTTTCAATACCATTCAAATTTGTAATTTTTTTGTAAATATTATCGTGTCTGTTGCTTTAGTCACTTGAATAGCATGTCAAATTCACACCGATTACATTCCAGATCTCCATTTTCGTCGATGTTTCCCCAAATCTCATCAACTACTAAGGACTCGCGTACGCGCTTATTTACTTCAGAATGGTCATTGGTCATACATAGGCAACGTTTCATGAGACCAATAATCTCCACCAGTATCTCAACTTAAGACCATTCTTTTATCATAGGCATTCATATTGAGTGACCAGCCCACTTGAGTCTGCCAGTAGGTGATACAATAAAAAAAACACTGTTCTTTAGATTTGGAACAGCTTGCTCGAACAAAGCACCAGCACCGACATAAAAGCAACGAAAAATCTATGACTCACACAGAGTTACAATCATAAATTTTGTCTCGCTGTCTTTATTATTATAAATTTATATATATTGCGTATGTAAAAACACACCGCAATAATAGATACAAATATGTACAGCAAAATGTCGTGTATCATAACTTTTTTTAAATTTCATTAAATAACATGACAAATGCGAATACAGTCCAAACTACAATTTATTTTCAATAATACCATTGAAGCGTGCGATAAATACGACTGAGAGTGTTATTACTTTTTGTCTGTGGTATTGGTGTGAATATTGATCTTTCTGCATCAACTATTTAAAGCTACGTTCTCTCTTTTCTATAGACTCTATAAGGCGTTAGATTTGTTAAGAGACGATCCAGAATTCTGTACAGGATTATTAATCAAGGATACGGGTCTCAACATCATCAAAATGTTCCTTACGAGCTGAGTCTATGAGTTTCCTAACTGTACCCTGGAGAATCCTTAAGGGATTCGTCGTTCTTGTGGGACTTTTCAGAAATTTTAACGAATTCATGATGCTATCTGCAGATTCCAAGTGGACACTGAGAGCTTCTTGAGGGATCGTTAGAGTGTATAACTGGTTATGAAGGATTATGTCCAAAATCTGGTGATTCCTAATAAACTCTAAGGCGTCTTGTGAATTTTTCATCGGGATAATGTGAATTTCTAGTAGTATTTCTAATATTTTCAGCGAACGCTTGAGGGTTTTGAAAAGGTTCCCAGAGGAATTTGAGGTGTGCTAGTGGTTGCCACTTTTAATTTTTTTCATCGGAGACTTGAGAATTTACAGCAACATCGCAGCGGAATTCCAAGATGTTAACTCATAGCAAAATCCTTAGCATGATCCTGAGAACTCTATGCGAGATCCTACGGATGCTTGGCAAGATACTTCAGGGCTCAAGCGTTTTTTTCTGTAGATTTCTTATGAGAACCTGAAGATTCCTATAAGGTTCTTGAAGTTTCATAACAGGATCCTGTAAATTTCAGTTGATTTCATAAGGCAGGTGTAAAACATATATCAAGCTGAATTAAAAATTATTTCAAGTAAAAATTAAATTCTACAATACAAGACATTTATGCATCTTCTCATGTTTATGTTTGCCCTTTTGATACAGTCAACCATTCATTATAAAATGCTTTACTTTATCAGACACATAAATTGAAGGAGCAATTCTAAACTTACCGAATTTTTCAGATTTTATGCTCAAGTCCAAAACAAAAACATTTTTGTTTTCGTTTTCTCTCAGAGTTTTAAGAAAATGTACAATTCTTCAATTAAAGTCACTTATGCGATTATTGGTTTTACAAGGCCCTCTTATACAAAAAATATGCCTAAAGCTTCTAAAAAATAATTGAAGGCGTTGATACGTAAAAACGCGACCAGAAAATCGTTTGCCAGATTTAATATTACGGAGCTATAGATTCATAGCATAGTATTCCCTTCGGGAAAATGCTTCGAAGTGAACCTTTTCGAAGTCTCAACGCCTTATGATTCCATAAAAATGATGTATTAACATTGTAATGATGCTTTCAAAACCAATAGTTGAAAAATTAAATTTGAAATATGGGTTCCGATTTTGGCACGGTTCCGTTTTTGGCAACTGAAAATTTCAACTTTGTTGCCAAAAACGGAATCCCACTGTATCAACATAGTTCTAATTCCCAAGAGCACAGGAGCAAACACTATGACCGATTGAATGAATTGCTTGCATCTCCCATAGTAATTCCCATATAAACTTTAAAGGGTTTGTGCAGTTTCAGTTTTCATCCAAATGAGCTCAAATTTTGGGAGGACACCCAGAATTTGATCTAGAATCGAATGAGCGGTGTGAAGCAAAGACGATTTTTTGAACCACTCTAGTATTTAGTGCAAACATATTGTTACTTTCAAAACCATATACTCCATGTACCAGTTGTCGGTTAAGCGCCATTTTCAACATGCATGATGAATTGTGACACGCCTTGCATTAGCTCGTTGATAATAATTGTGTTATAAATCGAATTACTTTCAGTTAGCTACAATTTCAAGTATTATTACAAGCTGCTGACGATAAATATGTTTTTTTTTAATTTCATATGAGAATGTCTATGGTCTAATTCATTATTTGTACCCGGGATAAGTGGGACTTATCCAAACAGATTGTCTGACATTTCCCCGAAGACCATTTCCTTGAATGTTATTTCTCCGAAAATTATTTTCCCGAATGTACTATTTCCCAAAAAAAATCGTAATGTATGTTACATCCTGAAAGATATTCACGATTATACTACCAAAAATTGTTCAACGCGATCAATCATCACGCTTTCATGAAAAACAACTTTGTAGAAAACACAAAAAATGTTAAAAATCTTGGAAAAAAGTTATGATAAAATATACTATGTTTAGGGGTCATTCACATAAAACGGCATATATTTCAAAGAGTATAAGAATATAAAAATCATGTCTTCGACAAAGTAGCTTCAAAATGCTAATTCTACTACTTTCCGAAGACACCATATATCTGGCTAAATGTAATGAAACAATAGTTTTTCTATCTCACTGCTAGGTGGATTGATCACAAAACTCTTTGCATCAAGAGATGCGCTTAAATATACCAAGAATCTTCTTCCAACAAACTCTGCTCTGTGATGCAAAGAGGAGGTGATTTTGCCGTTGTTCTGAGAAGAAAAAATAGAACTCAAAATTTTCAACACAGATCGTCAAGCGATTCGAGTAGAGAGCCAAATTAAAAATGCGTTAGTTTTTTTCTGGTACTCCCTCTCTCTCTTGTTGCGATGCTCACCTTTACTGACGCTTCAAAAGAACTCTTGAGCGTCCCGCCCGAACAAGACTGTTCTCGGGGAGTTGTGATGGCAATCTTTTTTTTTTATCGAATTTTACTATGGTGTGTTTTGTGCTGCAGCTTCCTCACTCAAGTTTTTTCGCTCTCTTCTTCTACACAGCAAGAAAAATCCATGCAAATTTCAGCGTAAAATAGTGCACATAAAGGGAATGCCAGATTTGTCGCAAATTTACATGAAACATCGTGTAAAATTACAAGTCGAGTCTAGTACACGACACTGAAGACGGCCTTACAGTTGAGGTCGAAATACGCGTATCTGTCAAAGGATACAAACTCTAGTGGAATTAAATGGTATAGTACTAAATTCGGTTTTTTCATCTACTTGTTTATTGAATAATTTGTTTGAACTATAGTGTTTAGGTCTCGATTCATTTGATTTTTTTTACAAAAAGCCTTGCAACCAGAGTTGCCTAATATCAATCATATCAGCTGATAGATGATGGTCAAAAACTAACAATATCACTTGCGAGCTATAAATATCACTTCGATTTGACAACCAACAGCAGTGATGCGACATCGCACTCTAGATCAAAATCACAGCAGAATTAGTGATCACGTGGTCATTATCCATGCTATTAATGTTTTTCAGTGACCAACACATAGTTTCAATCTATCTGCAACACTATCGAAAATATCGTACTGATAATTTGCCATTTTATCTGCTTAATTTAAAGCTAAACTTAACCCATCAATGATATCCATAGTCTATCGCCATCACTGCGCTGCTGATGGAGTAGACAGCATGATGCTGATGTGATCAGGAATGATCCGATTTGTATCGCAGTCGGCCTGTACAAATCAGCAAACATTAGGCATTGATAGTGACATCGAGCAACTCTGCTTGCAACAATAACAGGAACACCGTTCCCTTAGTAGAGGTATGTTTTAAGAATGGATCCATTAGTAGCTATAAGTACAGATGCATCACTATAGGTGCAAAGCAGCAAAAAGTTTAAACAAAATAATTGTTTTACACAGCTCTACAATTAAATTTTATTGATATTATTGTACTGCTTGAATCATTTTCGCATTGTACATCATAGAAAAATATCGAATAAACATTTATTTATGATGTGAAACATACCATAACACACCACCACCACTAATGAAGGGTTTGCCCCTAGGGGGTGCGGACTCGAAGATTTAGGTTGTTCAAAATGAACACAATCTTTTCCACGAGTGCTAACCGTTGTGTGTTTGCTTGTCTCGTCGGAAACCACATTCAAAATACACACTTAAAATACTTCACACAAAGCTCCATCAATTCAATGCAGGAAATGAACCCAATAAATAGACTTAATCCGAAATTTTCTGGCCGTATGTGCGTTAGAAACATATTTTGAGCAGTTGTACAAGAATTTTGCATAATTTGAACCAAGCACAACAATTCCTTAACAGTTGGTGGTCTGTTACTCAAATTGTATAACCATTTATAGCGTGTCCAAATCACGAACCTACATTTCTAGGCGTACTCTGATCATTTTTATTTTGACGTAGGACTATGTCTTTGTTTTCTATATTGGGGTGCAATTTAAAAGTACGGAAAATGAGATATGTAACGAAATTAGGGGAGATTTTGAACGTTAATAACTCAGTTGTTTATGAACCAATTATTACGATTTTAGTATCTACGCATCGTTAGTAATATATCCGATAAGTGAATTTTGTTGTTAAACTATTGAAAATTTGATAAATGTTGACCCCTTTCTTATCCAACCAATCACGTTCGAGCTTTTTTCGACGGTATCGCTTCCCACTATAAAAGCAAACGAGTCCCTGCTTCTTCCCTCAGTCTTTTTTTTTGCAGTCGGACTGTGAACACGATCGGGCGAGTCATTCTCGCTTTGCTTCTGCACCCGCGTCACAGTTTAATTTGTGTCGTCGGAAGAGGAAGACGCATGATTGATTTGCGGCGGCGATGACGATGGCTTAGGCGCTTCTCCGAGCGGCGGACTACTGCCGCTTGAAGAAGCGTCCAAGCAATCGTCATCGCCGCCGCAAATCAATCCGCGCTCCCAGATTTCGATTCGTGATCGGTGGTCAAGAAGCAAGTCCGTTAGCAACCAGAAACCAGAAGCCCCCAGAGTTGCTGATCCGAATGCTGCTAATCGAGCGTCGGACTGGTGAAATCGCTCAAGATTTTAAGAGTGAGCATCGTTTCAGGATTTTGACTTGTTCCAGGGAATCCACAACCCGTTGCTGTTGTGCGCCATCCACGTCACGAACCATTCAGCTGGTGCGTCGTATAAGCAAATTCCCCGTTTGACCATGGCAATCAACTGACAACATCCCGTAGTGCTATTTATCTGTGACCGTATCGAGGCTAAGAAAGCCATCGGTCCTTGTCAGGGCCATCAAATTTGTGGAAAAGAGTTGAAAGATTAATATATCCGACCTTATGACATCTTATATTCCTCAATCAATCTCACAGAAGTTTCGTACAAAATTTAATTTGTCATGAATAATTGATGGCACGACAATTTGAGACTATTCTTGGACGCTGCTGCTGTGCCGTCGCCGTCAACATTTCACAACGATTGTAAACTAGAGTGGCATTTCCAACAGTGTCTTTGATTTGCCATATTTTATTGGAGCACTTCGATTATGGAGATTATCACATGTAACAAAATTGCGACATATTTAGAATGGTTTTCAAGCGAAATTATGATTGAACAATTTTTATCATTTTGGCACCCATTAATCAGAAATTCACCTTCATACTAAAGAAAACTATTGATAATCAATAGCTAACTAGAGAATATTTAGTAAATGTCAAGCATTCCAACTATTCATGTTTGATCAATTTCTCACGCATTATCATTTTTCGCAATTTTCAAGTAATTCTAAGCCCAACACATTATTGGCACATACCCATTTTCCAGATTGGTCGACTAGAAGGGAAGACCTCGAAAGGGAGGACATCATCTGCTAATCTAAGGGTTTAAAGCATGCTTCCTTCGCCGGATTTGGTTTCATTCCATTTTCGCTTTCGAGCTGGTAAGAGCTCCTCCGAACCTGCTTAGCGAGGAGCACCTCGTAGCCAGAAGCCTGCTGAGCTGTTGATCAGCATCTGGTTTATGAGGTTTCGGCTCGTGATAAACTCATCTGTGATGCAGTCAAGAATCAAGCCCGTTAGGCATCATTACTACTATTATTAGGCAAATCGAGCGTCCGGCTTGTGGTATCGCTCAAGATTTCAAACTTAAGCTACGTTTGCAGATTTCGACTTCAGCCGTGTGATCTAATACCTGTTGCTGATGTGTGCAATCCACACCACGAAACATTCAACTGGCTCGTCTTATAAGCAGAGAACTTATACAAATTTCTACACTTGCGTTGGGGATTCTTCGTTTAACCATGGCAATCAACTGATAACATCCTGTAGTGCGATTCATCTATGACAGCATCCGAGCTAACAAAACCTTTGGCTCTTTTCAGGGCCACCAAATGTGTGTAAGAGAGTTAACAGAGTAATATTTCCGACTTTAATATCATATTGCCAAGCAGTGAATAATATTTCTCTCAAACCATAAGATCAACAAAGCGATGACTGAAGCTTTCATTATAATCCTCGAATAACTTCCTATAGACACATTGCTGTTAAATATTCTTTAATTAAAATTACTTAGATTTTGCTTCAGCATGCTGAACAAGCCTCAATCGCTACTGTTCTTTCCAATGCTACCATATATTTCATAGGAGGTTACTAAAATAATTTCAAAATGATCTTACAACCTGAAGTGAAATTTCACATTTTCATAGATAAATATGACGAAATCATCGGATAAAGATAATGTATATTTGGGATATGATTAAACGTACATTTGGCTGCAAATCGTTATATGCATAAATATTTACGAAAGTTTCGAGCACTGAAAACAGTATGAAGTCAAAACGAGCAACAAGAACGACATCAAATTCAGTTAAATTAATCATCGTGGTCCTACGTCACCTGTTCGTACAACCCCATAGGGATGTACCCTTATAGTTTTTTATTCTACTTTTAACCTCTTTTTTTTGTGTTCCGTAAATCAATGATCCCTTGAATATTGAGGTATCGAGAGTAGACTGTATTGCCATTGTTATTTTTGACTGTAAATTGGTTCAAGACGAAATCAAGCTAAAAAAAATTGGGGTGGGCAATGTCTATTAGAATACCGCGGGGTTGATGTAGGACTACTATGGACACAACTTCGATCGATTCTGGATCAGACTCTAACAACAGTGCGGTAGCTTTTTGCAGATGATAGGTGTTGTGATTGTGAGTATTCAATTACGTTATGGTTTTGATATAGGGACCCAGATAGCCGCAGCGGTAAACGCGCAGCTATTCAGCAAGACCAAGCTGAGGGTCGTGGGTTCGAATCCCACCGGTCGAGGATCTTTTCGGGTTGGAAATTTTCTCGACTTCCCAGGGCATAGAGTATCTTCGTACCTGCCACACGATATACGCATGCAAAAATGGTCATGGCATAGTAAGCTCTCAGTTAATAACTGTGGAAGTGCTCATAAGAACACTAAGCTGAGAAGCAGGCTCTGTCCCAGTGGGGACGTAACGCCAGAAAGAAGAAGAAGATGGTTTTGATATGCACGAATACGGTTTCCCGGACAAACTGATAAGATTGATCAAGGCGACGATGGAGCGAGTGATGTGCGTAGTCCGAGTATCAGGGACACTCTCGAGTCCCTTCGAATCTCGCAGAGGGTTACGGCAAGGTGATGGCCTTTCGTGTTTACTGTTCAACATTGCTTTGGAGGGTGTGATAAGAAGAGCGGGGATAGACACGAGTGGCACGATTTTCAGAAAGTCCGTTCAGTTACTTGGTTTCGCCGACGACATTGATATCGTAGCACGGAACTTTGAGACGATGGCGGATACGTACATCCGACTAAGGGCTGAAGCTAGGCGAATCGGACTGAACATCAATGTGTCAAAGACGAAGTACATGATAGCGCGGGGCTCAAGAGAAGACACGGCACGCCCCCCACCTCGAGTTCATATTGACGGTGATGAAATCGAGGTTGTCGAAGAATTCGTGTACTTGGGCTCACTGGTGACCGCCGACAACGACACCAGCAGAGAAATCCAGAGACGCATCGTTGCTGGAAATCGTGCCTACTTTGGACTCCGCAGAACGCTCCGATCGAGCAAAGTTCGCCATCGCACGAAGTTGACTATCTACAAGACGCTGATTAGACCGGTACTCCTCTATGGGCACGAAACATGGACCCTACGTGCAGAGGATCAACGCGCCCTTGGTGTTTTCGAACGGAAGGTGTTGCGGACCATCTACGGCGGAGTGCAGATGGAAGACGGAACGTGGAGAAGGCGGATGAACCATGAATTGCACCAGCTGCTGGGAGAACCAACCATTGTCCACCTCGCAAAAATTGGGAGGCTGCGGTGGGCCGGGCATGTCACCAGAATGTCGGATACCAACCCGGTGAAAATGGTTCTCGAAAACAATCCGACCGGCATAAGACGACGTGGTGCGCAGCGAGCAAGATGGGTCGATCAAGTTGAGGACGATCTGCGGACCCTTCGCAGAATGCGTGGCTGGCAACGGGCAGCCATGGACCGAGTCGAATGGAGACGTCTCCTACGTACAGCAGAGGCCACCCAGGCCTTAGCCTGACTGGTAAGGTAAGTAATGGTTTTGATGGAGATCTGTCATTTGGTTTGGAAACTTTTTCAGAGTTTCGAAATTCAAAGTAAAATATTAAAAAAAAATCAGTGGGAATTGTGTACAAGACACGACCGCATTACGTCACCTACGCCAAGTGCAACCTTTCTTTAGTTATAATTCAAATGTAATGGTTTGTGAATTAGAGAACAGTGGAGCTCTCCGTTCGGAGAAGTTCCCCAGTCATCGATATTGTCATCGCCATTGTAAATTTCAATTTGCCGTATTGTCAATTCTTCTTTTGCTTATCATAACATCCTCACTGGGACAGAGCCTGCTTCTCAGCTTAGTGCTCTTATGAGCACTTCCATAGTTATTAACTGAGAGCTTTCTTTGCCAAACTTGCCATTTTCGCATACGTACAGTGCTGTTCTGAATAATAGCAGCGCATGCCAATTTTCATTCAAACTGCTCAACTTTGACATGCTCCAGTTTTGTTCCCTTTCAAGCAATCGAGCTTTTCTCTACAGAACTACAAATATGTTCAATTTTGTAACTACAAAATATCATACTTTTCTTAGCCCCTGCCGGAAAGTGAGATATAAGGTGAAATTGTTCGAAAAATTAGCAGTTTTAGAAACTTAAATTTCTGCTTGGCATTGAGTTTTAAAATATTATATTACTTACTATTTGAACAACCTCCACTTAATTGACAAACGTACACCCAAAAATGTTAAAAATATTTATAGAAAAAAAAATTAAAATGAAAAAAATGCAATTTTTTTTTTTCAAAAAATTTCACCCTGTGTCTCAGCTCCTGGAGAAAATTTCATCTTAATTGCGTACGATGATACTCTATGCCACGGAATCAAGGAAATTTTCTTTACGAAAAACCCTGGACTGGCCGGGAATCGAACCCAGACACCTTCAGCATGGTTATGCTTTGTAGCCGTGGACTCTAACCCCACGGCTAAGGAAGGTTAACCGAACCCAAATTCGAAAAAGATCGAAAATAAAGATCTAAATATAATTTTTAGTTATCTAAAATCGTTCTAAACACGTTTTGGGCAATGATTCAGTTTTATTCGCAAACCATGAATTTTGGTTTTTGATTTTTATAATTTTTACTCTTGAACATCCCTACCCTTTTTCATTTTTTTCTTGAAGCCTTTTCTAGTAAATGATTTTTGGCAATAATAAATATTCAAATTTTTACGGTACTTTTAACAATATTATTTTTTTAACATTTTTCAGGAAATATTTTTATTTTCCATACAATTAACAGAAGGTTTGGAATTATTTTAATACCACCTAGTTCTTCTTTTGTGATAGGATGATCGTAGAAAAATAAAAAAGGTACGATTTTTTATATTTCACGGGCATTTGTAGGTTATATATGAAAACAATTTTTCAAACAATTTTTCAAACAATTTTCAAAAACACAAAAAGGTTTTTTAAAAGTAGATGGAGTACCGTGTACCTTTTAATTCCGCTCCTAAATGCTTATCTTTGACAGATACGCGTATTTCGACTATCACTTGCAGTCTTCTTCAGTGTCAGTTACTCGTATCCACTCCAAGAAAACTGCAAGTGGTAGTCGAAATACGCGTATCTGTCAAAGATAAGCATTTAGGAGCGGAATTAAAAGGTACACGGTACTCCATCTACTTTTAAGTTTCTCTATTTGAGATTCTGCTCAGAGGATAAGTCATAAAAAAAAAATCTTATATGCGTGTTATGAGTCAAGGTTAAAGCCAGAAATAAAATCTTTTTTATCACAAATACACAAAATTCCAAAGTGTACCCCGTCTAAAGGCGGGGTTGGATATTAGAGGGTTAAGGAGGCCCCTTTTGGCAATTGTCAACTATTCTTAACAAATCAGATATTGTATCATGTTACGAGAAGAATCAAGATATTATAGTAAGTATGTGGTAAATACATTATTTATTTATTTATTTATTTATTTATTTCCAAAAACATGTAGAGTAAGCTAATACTTTTAAATTTCTACATTCGCTAGGCACTTAAGGAAGTAAGCAATTCATCTTTTTTAACTAATTTAACTAAGTTTCTGATGTTAACTTACATATGCTGATTCCCTCCATTCAACCATTCAGTACAGTTCTGACGAAAGACATTGAACGAATTTATATTTTTGATCGTAGTCGGAAGTTGATTCCAGTATACGACGCCGCGTACAAAGAAGGTACCCGAATAATGCGATGTATTATGTTGAGGAATCAAATAGTTTCTGTTTCTATCGCTTCTGAAAGGCTGCAACTTTTCTTTTAAATAATGAGGATAAGTATGATTAATGATTTTGTAGAACATTAAACACGAACGTAATTTAAAAAACTGATAGAATGAACATCCGAGTAACCTCGATTGAAGGTGTCTGACATGCGAAAATCTATTGAG
This sequence comes from Aedes aegypti, assembly GCF_002204515.2. Lineage (NCBI taxonomy): Eukaryota > Metazoa > Arthropoda > Insecta > Diptera > Culicidae > Aedes > Aedes aegypti. Next base: position 43,550,167 of record NC_035109.1, on the reverse strand, counting down.
ATTGAAAACCCAGCGTACACAACAATTTAATGCTATTCGCAGCCTGTCTAAACATCTAGCTGAAGCATTAAGAGTAAGCTCCAAACCATACATAAAATGGGGAAGTAATAACGATTTAAATAACATGATTTTCACATAACATGGTAGCATACTTGCTGTGAACCTTAATCTTCTCAAACCAGCATAAATCTTACCACATTGGGCATTTATGTGATCATCCCATTCAAGGTTATTTTGAAAGACAACTCCTAAATTTTTCAATCGATCCGAAAATCCAATAAGTTCTGAACCCAAGTGAATGCTGGGTAAAAGAGCTGGTCGCGCAGTTCTGGTTATCAACATAGCTTTTGTTTTAGAACCATTTATGAGAAGTAAATTTTCCTCTGACCACTTTAAAAGCCTAGAAAGGTCGCTATTTACCAAATTAGCCATATCATGTACATCAAGATTATTGGAGCAAATATAGAGTTGCACATCATCTGCAAACATATGAATCTTGCAGAACTTCAAAATTCTTGGCAAATCATTGATAAACATACTAAATAGTAACGGACCCAAGACTGAGCCTTGTGGAACTCCAGATAGAATAACTGAAGGTTGTGAACGACTATCATTTACATAAACACTTTGCTTCCGGTTACATAAGTACGATTTGACCAACTTCAGAGCCTGAGTGGAAAAGTTAAATTCACACGATAATTTCTTTAATAATTTGCAATGAGATACACGATCAAAAGCCTTAGAAAAATCAATTAAAAGTAATATCGCCAAACCTTTTTTGTCCACAGTCTTATGAATGTCGTCATGAACCTTTAGTAACGCAGATGTCGTACTATGTTCAGCTCTAAAACCGGATTGAAAGGGGCTTAAAAGATCGTAATTATGAAGAAAAATTTGTATTTGGTTCTTTAAAATTTTCTCAAAAACTTTGGAAAGCCCGCATAGAATACTAATTGGTCTCAAGTTATTTAGATCATTGTTCCGTTTCTTCTTTTTAATTGGTATGATTTTGGTTTCCTTCCACGCAATAGGAAAATTTCCTGAACGTATAATTAAATTGAAAATATAGGTTATTTGTTGAATAACGAAAGGCAGAATGAGTTTCACAAATTTCAAGGGTATGTTGTCCAAACCAATAGCATCAGATTTGATAGAGTTAATCGCAATTTCCGTTTCAAGTTCGTTTGTCAATAAAAATGTGAAACCTTCTTCACTACTAGGAAACGTTGGTATTGTAGAAGAATCATTAGTGAAATTAGTACAAAAGTGTTCATTGATTTCATCACATGAGCTATTAAAACAATCGTCATCATCATGGTCGGCTATAACTTTCAAGTTTCTAAGTTTATTCCAAATCGTTTTCTGAGAATCCGTTGGACCAACAGACTGGGAAACATAATCAGATTTTGCCAATTTAATCAAACTAGTCACTCGATTACGAAGACGTTTGAATTGAGCATGGTCTTCTACAGTTCTGTATAACTTCCAAACACGATACGCAATATTACTTTCCACTATTGCCATCCGTATGTTGTTGTTGAACCAATGTGAATTATTTTTTATTTGACTATATCGGAGAGGTACAAAGCGTTCAAAAAGATTACGCAAATGAGAATTAAAGAACTCTAGAGCCAAATCTGAGTTAGTGATTGAGTATAGCAGGGACCAATCAATACAGTCAACTGCTTCACAAAGGGCAGTGTAATTTATACTTTTATAGTCTCTGAACCATGAATGACGTTCTCCCAAAGAGCGAGAGACATTTAACGACGCCAAGATCATATCATGTCGAGAGAAACCAGGCGCGGCAATTTGGTGAAATTTTTTCCACCGGCAAAAAAGTGAGTAGGTTCAGAGTTTACACAGGAAAGCCCAAAATAGTCAAAAGTACTACGCAGCCTATTAGATCTTGAATTGTCTCTCAAAAAATCAGTATTGAAATCTCCTAAAAGTAAAATTTCGTCATACTGCAAGGAATGATCACATAATAGATTGAAAATGACTTCTGAACAATCTATCCGAGGTGGACAGTAAAATATACCAACGAGCAGTTTTTTCGAACTCAAATTCACTTCCATGAGCATATACTCTGTACGATTTACATTACCAACACCAACCAAAAGTTCAGAGCGAGCAATAATTTGACAATTTAAATAACTTTTAAAATACACACAAATACCTCCTCCTCTGCTGTACATTCTATCATTACGAACAATTTTATAGCCTTAAATCGAAATTATATCGTCAGGTACACTATCAGACAGCCACGATTCGGTTAAGCAAATTATGTCAATTTTACTATTCTCGAAACAATCTTTGAACTCACTAAATTTACTCATTTGACGTGCGCATAGACTTTGTATGTTTATGTGACATATGTTCATATTATTGTTAGACAATGCAGCATTCATTACAGCCCTTGGTATACCTTCATTCATACGAGCGTTCGTTCCCATGGCATTAGCCATTGACGCGTAAAAAGAACGAAATACGACAGAAAAATACTGAAGGTCCCCCAAGAAAAGAATCAGCAATCAGCAATAAATGTAAATGAATCATAATTAATAACTACTAAACAATTTTATACAAATTCTTCAAATTCAATAAAGCACAGTTCGTTTTGGAAAATTCAACAATTCTATCAATCAGCAAGGCAACAATAACAGCAGCAACAGATCCAGCAGGCAACAACAGCAGCAGCAGCAAACGGTTATGAAACCGTATGATGAATAGACTTTTAGGACGGAATAATACATGGGATGCAAGGATCGGATTCACAGGAATGCAATCAAGGGAAAAAGAAAAGCTTCATTGGATGAGGTCAAACTTTCAGGAAGGCTGGAATCATGGATACATGATGATGGGAAACATGGATCCTTAGGAAGTATTACACAATCAACTTCTTAGTACACATTGGTTGGCTCTGAAAAGGGCAGATTGAATTGTTGATTTCGAGTAACACATTTTGACGGCGCACAGGTTAAATTACTCCTCGTCCGATGAGGTTTGCGGTGGTGGCTTCTTCGGGGTCTTCTTAATCGCGGCGGTCTTTGAAAATTGGTGTGGTTTTGTTTGAGAACTGCCTTCTTTTTCTACTCTTCCTTCTCGGATGCCAGCCACAGCCACAGTTTACCGGGATTTCACTTCACTCTTGTCAATCTTGCAATCTTGCCGACATCGCAGTTGTAGCTGGAGGACCCGTTCCGTTCGTTTAGGGCTGCGATGGTGGCCACAACCATCTTATTCTCCTGGAACTGCATCCTTTTCTTCTTCTTGATGGCTGCAGCGATAATGGCTTTGACTTCGGACGACATCTTCTCTCGGTCGGTCGACGGTCAGTTTGATTTGAGCGAAGCAAAACAAACGGGGGAGGGTCCATCGCTATCGATGTCTGTGTCTGAGAAGCATATCCGGTCAGAGCATGCCGATCTGTTGCCTGCTGAGATGCGATCCAAGCGGAGAGTGAAAAGCAAATGAAGTCAACTTTTCTCTAGCACCCCTATTTTCAGATTTGATTGAAATCAACGTTCTCTTTTAAAACATTTATTAAATTTTTTGGACAGGTACGTAGGATTCAGTAAGTAAACGACATGAACCTTTGATGCCTTTTCTTTCGATTGAGGTGCTAATCAAGGAATTTCGTCAAGCCAGCGAAAAGTTATAAACGTTTAAAATATTTCATGCCAACGTAACTCTCTTGGTTTTGAAATTCCAATTTCACTCCTGTATAGAGGAGAAAGACGTAGTCCTACGTTAAACATTCAGCAATCAGCATTTATATGAGTTCTTGCATTATCAGTATTTAACAGTTCTTGTTGATTTAGTACTCAAGATTGTTATCCTGTTAACTCCGAGTCGTTAACCATCTTCTTCTTCTTCTAGGCATTAACGTCCTCACTGAGACAAAGCCAGCTTCTCAGCTTAGTGTTCTCATGAGCACTTTGACAGTTATTAACTGAGAGCTTTCTTTGCCAAAGTTGCCGTTTTCGCATTTGTTTATCAACTGCAGGTTGCATGAAGTGAAGGAAATTTCCATTACGAAAAGATCCTGGACTTACCGGGAATCGAACCCAGACACTTTCAGAATGGCTTTGCTTTGTAGCCGCGGACTTTAACCACTCGGCTAAGGAAGGCCAGTCGTTAACCATGCGCTACGTAAAATAAATAAAATTTTAGAAATTGTTGCTGGTAACAACTAAAACTGCTGCCATCGTTACTCCTGCACATTTTCTACTCGCAGAATGAAGCTTTTGATAGATATCCGAGAATTTGTTTGCAACAAATTTATCATAGCTATGGAATTCCCTTCTCGAAAAGAAGGCTGATTTTCAATCAGCAGAGCTTGATTGTCGAGCCACTTCCCATAATACAAATGACTACGGCAGGACGCACCAATCAGCAAAAATAACGAAAAACAAAATACAACAGTATCTCCTCATTCTGGCAGTGTATTTGCTTTGAAATTGCGATTTCCATTTTGCAAGAATAAAGGAAGCAAAAAAAAATCCCGAATCGTAACGAACGAATTCCGTCTATTTGAACTTTCCTTTCAAAGTAAACCAACCAAATGCTGCCGGGCGGGGTCCAATGTTCTGGAAATGAGGTAACCGTACAAAAACAGAGTGGCGCACACAGGAAGAAAAAAAATATTTCTATAAATTTGTCGAGTACAACTTTCACGGTACCAGATAATTGCGCTTGGCGGTGGAATTTTTGCCAGAATTCCTCAAACAGTGAGTCAATGATGAGAATGACGGTTGGAGCCACATTGTACAAGTGGTGGTGTATTTGAACTGGACTTGTTTCCAATTTTTGGTGAACAGTACCAAACCGGGCGACGGATGCCTTGGGGAGGACAGGTCGTGGCTGGGGAGGGACGCGTTTTGCTTATTAAGCAGCGCCAGGCTTGGAATTAATTTCTTTGCAAATATATAAAAATGTGCGGCGTTTCGGTTCCTTTTTGAGAATTGTTTGCTTTGGATTTGAATAAATTTATAGGAGATGTGTACGATGTAGCTATCTAATGATGTAGCAATAAAATGATCTTTTGACGATTTAATTGAATTGGAATAGAAATACTTGTCAGGCTTTGTGACGTGATAAAACGATTCTATGACACTACCCCGAACGCCATTACCCCGAAAGCCATTACCCTGAATGGGTCATTACCCCGAATGCCACTACCCCGAATGGGTCACTACCCCGAACGCCATTACCCCGAATGGATAACATTTTGAGACATATTCTAGTTAGAGAGTGGGGAGATAATTGTACGATTCCTTTTGAGTATTTCACGAGTTTGGGTCAAAACTGTATTTTTCAAATATTAGAAGATAAAAAAGCAGCTAGTTGTTCAGCAAATAATTATTACACACTAAGTTTTGTCCTCTAAATTTGGGAAGATTCACACAGCCACATTGCAATGCAGAACAGCCTATTTCGAAAAGAAGGGTGAATTTATTATGAGAAGGATAGCTATAATATGCACAAAATTAGGATGTAGTAAAGTCTCTTATTGGACGTCGGTAGCCACTTCCTTTACTCATTTTTATAGGTGTCGGACATTAAGATTAAGATCTTCTTAAAGATTTTGTTTCGTAAACGATGGTAATGGAAGTTCACCCTGAGATAGTCGCTGCAAGTGTTGTTGCATGGAACCCGCCTAAAAACCAACCTAATAGACGACCGTTCTGCTATCGCACTTGTACACTTGTACATGTTAGAAAAATCGGCGGCCTCTGATTGACGCTACAATAAGAACTTTTGTTGATTTGTGGAATCATTAATTTGAATTTCTGTGAGATAACCACAAAAAATTTTTTTTTTTGATTCAAGATAATGAAGAAATGATGATGGCAGAAAAGTAATGAGTAAATCCATAAGAGACCTGTCTGTTTTAATACAAGAAGATAAAAGAAAGGGAAAATTTCCGATTAGAATTATAGCAGGAATCACTTTAGTGAATGCCTTCAAGATATATTCCTTCATAAAAAGCTGTTCTATATGGAAATATTAGTGACTAGCATATACAACAAAATCGTGAAAGAACAGCCTATTTAAAAAAGAAGGGCAAATTTCTGGCGAAATGTTTGCAGCTATGACGTGAATGATCACTGTAACAACGTGATGCTATGACACAACCTATATTCATAAGAAAGAAACATATTTGTTCAAAAACAAAATTGAAATATGAACACCACCAACTAGTCCAAATACCGGTGATTACGCATATGTTAAGCAACACCATATTGAGGGTTATGGATTCGAGTTCCTTTCAGTCAATAAAAGGCTTATTTTTTTAAAGCCCATTCGCTAATTTCGTAACGCTGAAGGGAGCAAAAAAGTTTGTGGGTGGTTGTCCTCAAAATGTTACAACCCATTCACAATATGTAGAATTTCCATACAAAAAAAAGTACGAAGGGGTGGGTAGGTGTTAAAAATCGCAAATTTTTGCGAAATGAAATTTGTGAATGAACCCTTGAATTGCGAAGGTGCCCACTGAGCTGATAAACAGGCACTGTCTCAAAAAGAATGAGAAGAATATAGTTGCCATCAAGATATTTCTAAAGAATAGCTGGCATATAAAAGAAGGGAAAATATATGATGAACATTTTACCGACGAATTTTACGTGCCATTAATTACCAGCCTTCATTAGAGATGCATTTTTGCACGCAAAACAAGATACTGTACTGTATCTCATACTATTCGGGGTAATGGCTCATTCGGGGTAGTGGCGTTCGGGGTAATGACCCATTCGGGGTAATGGCTTTCGGGGTAGTGACCCATTCGGGGTAGTGGCGTTCGGGGTATTGGCGTTCGGGGTAATGGCGTTCGGGGTAATGGGATGGAGCCGATAAAACAAGTTTACATACAAACAGGCTCGATAAAATACGTACTATCACGTTTTGACATTTACGATTATCATTATTCTTTTATAATATGTAGCTCCAATATGAATGCACAAAACCGTCATTGAAACTTAAAGACTGCAAGATCGAACATTACTTTTTGTACCTTGCAACAGAACAGTGACAGGTAAAATCAGCTATCAGTTCGAGATACGAGAAACATTGCTGTTAAATCAGAGTGCGCATCGTACCTTCGTGCTGTGCGTACACAAATTCTCTCTGCTCTTGGAAGTTTTCTTAAAAACTACCTAAAGCAATAAAACAGTACTTTTCAGTGCTACAAAAACAGTACTTTTCAGTGATAAAATTAAAAACGGTACTTTTCAGTGCTACTAAAACAGTACTTTTCAGAACTATTTTTTCTACTATTGATCCCTTTACGATCCTTGTTTGGACCCGTGCCTTCGATTTTTCGTTGGACCCGTTGGCGAAAGCTAGCGGTGGTAATCCTACTTGGACACCGTCTTGGGAAAAAACCTTTCGAAGGTCACGTCTTCTTTCGTTTATTAATTAAACATGGTATCAACAACAAACAAAAGGAAGGGTGAATCTCTGAATTCACTACTTCCTTCCAAAAAAGTGGGTTTTAAAACTGTCACTACACGTGGCAAGAATGGAAGAAAGGACGCTTCCCCGGAATGCGAAGTTTCTTCCAAGGGTGAAATGAATAATTGTATCGAAATGAGCAATCAGTTCGATGCTCTAGACAAATTTTCCGAACACCAAATTGAAGCAGCCTCTAGCCCAGGCTCTTTGATTCAAGTGAGGAAGCAAAGAGTGCCGCCTATCGTGGTCAGTTGTTCCGAATTTGGGGGATTTAGGCAGGAGATCTTGAACTCCATTAGGGGAATCAAGGTTTCCTTCCAAATCGCAAAGAAAGGAGACTGTCGCGTTTTGCCGGAAACTCTTAAAGATCGTGAGCTTCTTCTCAAACATCTTGAAGAGAAGAAGCACAAATTTTTTACTTATGACGACAAAACTGAACGTTTGTTCAAAGTTGTCTTGAAAGGTCTCTCAAGTGACTATAAATCACCTGAAGAGATCAAAAATGGAATAAATGATTTACTTGGATTTTCCCCAGTCCAAGTAATCATTATGAAAAAGAGAACCCAATCTGGCATTGTTCGGAAAGGGATTTCTCAAGAATTTTATTTAGTTCACTTTAACAAAAAAGAACTAAATAATATTAAAGCTTTAGAAAAAGCAAAACTTTTGTTTGATGTCCGTGTGACATGGGAACATTTCCAGAAACCTGGAGGAAATTACCAGAACCCCACTCAGTGCCGTCGGTGCCAAAAGTGGGGTCATGGTACAAAAAATTGTCGCATGGATGCTAAATGCATGATTTGCGGAGGTTCTTCTCACGCTAAGGGCGTCTGTCCAGTGAAGGAAGATACCACCAAATTCATATGCTGTAATTGCGGGGCTAACCATAAGTCCAATTTTTGGAATTGTCCTTCACGCAAAAAGGTCATCGAGGCTCGTGCCAGGCAGATGAAAGATAATATCCGTTACGATAACGGTCGTTTCCGGAATTTGCCTGGTAGAGTATCGAACAATGCTCATTTTTCAGTTAACGATCGCTTGATCATGAATCATACCCATCAGGAAGATCATAATCATGCTCAGTCACAAACTAATTTTAATCCGTCGGGTAGCCGTTCGAATCTTTCTATTTCGAATGTATCTACCCACGGTAAATCCTTTGCCGATATCGTAGCAGGAAATTCGAACTCCTCCCCTGTTCGATCCATGGGTACCCATTCTACTTGTTTCAAATCAAATGGAAAAAACCCTACCGCCACAGGTAACTCCGCTTCTTCGTCTACCGAAAATTCCAATGGGAAATCACATGACATGTCTGCCTCTGATTTTAATTTTCTAACTGAACAATTGAACCTAATGATTGATGCAATGTTCAAAGCCACCACTATGACTGAAGCAGTCCAAGTAGGTGTAAAATTTACAAATCAAATTGTTATTGGATTACGTTTTTCTAATGGATCCAAATAATAATTTAAATATTTTGAATTGGAATGCTCGTTCTCTGAATGGTAAAGAGGACGAGCTGTTTAATTTTCTTACGGTTAATAACGTGCATATAGCAGTTATTACCGAAACGTATTTAAAACCTGGATCTAAACTCAAAAGAGATCCTAACTTTTTTGTTTATCGCAATGATCGACTTGATGGGGCATGTGGGGGAGTTGCAATCATCATTCATAGGCGTATAAAACATCAACTGTTTTCATCATTTGAAACTTAAGTTTTTGAAACTTTAGGTGTTTCTGTTGAAACACAGTTTGGTAAATATACTTTCATAGATGCCTATTTGCCTTTTCAATGCTCTGGACAGCAAGTTAATTTGCTCCAAACTGACTTGCGAAAATTGACTCGCAATAAGTCAAAATTTTTTGTCATTGGTGACTTTAATGCCTAACATCGGTCATGGAATAATTCTCAAAGTAATTCCAACGGCAGAATTTTATTTGATGAGTGCTCTTCAGGATATTTCTCAATTCAATACCCTGATAGCCCCACATGTTTTTCCTCTTCTAGAAATCCATCTACGATTGATTTGGTCTTAACCGACTCTAGTCATCTTTGTAGCCAACTGATTACTCATGCTGATTTTGATTCTGATCATGTCCCTGTTACATTTCAAATATCCCAAGAAGCGATTCTCAATCCTATCAGCTCCACTTTCAATTATTTACGAGCCGACTGGAATATATATAAAACGTATGTTGACTCCAATCTTGATGTTAACATTTCTTTAGAAACTAAACTTGATATTGACAATGCTCTTGAAACTTTAACAAATTCCATTGTTGAAGCCCGGAGCATTGCTATTCCAAAATGTGAAGTAAAATTTGAATCCGTGATTATAGACGATGATCTTAAACTCTTGATCCGTCTTAAAAACGTGAGGAGAAGGCAATTTCAACGCACTCGCGATCCTGCTATGAAAATTATATGGCAGGATTTGCAGAAAGAAATCAAGAAACGTTTTGCTCAATTAAGAAACAAAAATTTTGAAAATAAAATTTCTCAATTGGACCCTGGCTCTAAGCCCTTTTGGAAATTATCGATAATCTTGAAAAAACCTCAGAAGCCAATACCGGCATTGAAAGAGGAAAACAAATTATTACTAACTAATTGCGAAAAAGCTCAAAAACTTGCTATGCAGTTTGAAAGTGCGCACGATTTTAATTTAGGACTTACTAGTCCAATTGAAAATGAAGTTACTCAGGAGTTCGAAAATATTCTCAATCAAGAGAACGTTTTCGAAAATGCCTGGGAGACTGATTTGGAAGAAGTGAGAACTATTATTAAAAAATTCAAAAACATGAAAGCTCCTGGCGATGATGGAATTTTCTACATCCTCATCAAGAAACTTCCAGAAAGTAGCTTATCATTTTTAGTTGATGTATTTAACAAATGTTTTCAATTAGCATATTTTCCTGACAAATGGAAAAATACTAAGGTTGTTCCAATTTTAAAACCAGACAAAAATCCTGCAGAAGCTTCTAGCTATCGTCCAATCAGTTTGCTTTCCTCCATCAGTAAACTTTTTGAAAAGGTTATTTTGAACAGAATGATGGCCCACATCAACGAAAATTCAATTTTTGCCAATGAACAGTTCGGATTCCGCCATGAACATTCGACCACTCATCAACTTTTGCGTGTAACAAATTTGATCCGTTCCAACAAATCTGAAGGCTATTCTACTGGTCTTGCTCTTCTAGACATAGAAAAAGCATTCGACAGTGTTTGGCATGAAGGTTTGATTGTAAAATTAAAAAAACTTTAATTTTCCAACATACATTGTTAGAATAATTCAAAGTTATCTGTCAAATCGTACACTTCAGGTTAATTATCAGAACTCCAGATCTGAAAGACTTCCTGTAAGAGCTGGTGTTCCTCAAGGCAGCATTTTGGGACCAATATTATACAATATTTTCACATCTGACTTACCTGAGTTACCTCAGGGATGTCAAAAATCTTTGTTTGCGGATGACACAGGCCTCTCCGCCAAAGGGCGAAGCCTGCGTGTCATCTGTAGTCGATTGCAAAAAGTTTGGATATTTTTTCTTCATACTTGCAAAAATGGAAGATTTCTCCTAATGCTTCCAAAACTCAACTAATAATATTCCCACATAAACCAAAAGCTCTCTATTTGAAACCTTCAAGTAGACATGTTGTCACGATGAGAGGGGTTCCAATAAATTGGTCAGATGAAGTTAAGTATCTTGGGCTCATGCTAGATAAGAATTTAACTTTCAAAAATCACAATCTATCCCCTTATTAATAGAAAATCATAGCTTTGTCTTAAGAACAAGCTTTTGATATTCGAACAAATTTTCAGGCCAGCCATGTTGTATGCTGTACCAATATGGACTAGCTGTTGTAATACCAGGAAGAAAGCTCTGCAGAGAATTCAAAATATAATTTTGAAAATGAATCTGAAGCTTCCTCCCTGGTATAGTACCAATGAGTTACATAGAATATCCAATGTTGAAACATTGGAGCAAATGTCAAATACGATCATTAATAATTTCAGGCAAAAATCGTTACAATCTTCTATTGCCACGATTAATGCGTTATATGTTTAGGTTAAGTTAGGTTAAGTATATTAAAAACATTTTTTTTTCTCTTATAAGCAGGTGAAATCAACTCACCTGTAAAAAAAAACTGAACTTCTACGGCAAATGAAATGTAATATGTTGTTAACAAAATGTTAATTAAATCTTAAATTTGCTTTACCAAATTAGGATGATAGTGTTGTCAAATAACACAGAACACCTAGATATAAGAAATGAATGTAATGTTTGGAATGATACTAATAAAGAAAATTTAAAAAAAAAAAAAAATGCTGTTAAATCAACGCAGTAAGCTAATAATTAAATCAAAGCAAAAAATCATAAAACAATCATTTGCCCTTGCTTCGAGAATCACGTACCCTCAGCTTGATCTTACCAGTAAACGCAAACACCCAATATTGTTGTTGATGATGTATTGATAGCAACATTAATGCGAAGGAAGGGGCACTGGGGTTGAGTTGGACGCACCCCCGCTGCTGCTGCATGACATGACGACTCAATGCTCTTCTCGTGCTCGTATTGGATGCGACTCATCATCATCATCGTGCTGATTTCAAGGGCTGATGCCAATGCATGGGGAACATATGGGGGAAAGTGGTACAAAATGCGTTAGATAGAGTACAGTTGTTGACCTTTATAGCTCCTTTTTATTGTCTTCTTTAACCCTTTTTGATCTGATTGCTATATTTGGCAGTATAAAATTAGGAACCAAAGAAGGATGCGCATTTTCTTCGGCAAAGTTGTGCCTTCAGTAGAGTTTTAATAGTTAAAAACTATGAAAGGGTTCCCAGAACACTGATCTGAGAAGTAGGCGCATTCTGCTTCAACCTCCTCCAATCAAACGACGACAACGACCAAACAGTGGAAACCCAACCTTTTCAATTCAACAATCCCACCTCCACACTACCGATCAGCACGACGACGACACAACTCAGGAGGTGGAGAAGTGCGACGAAGCGCCACCAGAGAGTGTACAAATCGCAAACAATGTTTACGCGTGCATTCTAAAATTGCGTGAAATTACCTATGCAAATTGAATGCACCGAAGCCGCAATCGGCTGGCTGCTGTCTCGCTTCCACCTGCTTCGCTGCATGTGGTGATGGTGGTCGCACAGGTGGTTTCGAAGGGATGCGATTCCTCTGTCTCCTCTATCGTTCGGTGGTTTGGGATGTAAGGTATGCATGTTGCAATTGCAGTGTGCGCTTCTCTTTGATTTTCACTCATCTTCGTCGAATCGTTGTCGTTTGCGAATGTCGTGGTCGTCATCGTCATCGTTGTGGCCGATGTCTGGGCGCTCTCACGGGAGGATTGTTGACGGTCTGGTGCCTCTTCTGCTGGTGGTTTTGATGCGCGTTCGACGATTTCCATTAGGGGGTGATTAGACTTTATAATTTATGCTTGTGTGCTGCCGTGATAAGTGCAGATGCGTTGGACGCTCTCCGGGTTCGCATGTGTGAATGTGTGTATGGTAATTGATTAATACAAACTACGCCATTATCGGGGTGTAATGTGATTGAATTTTAGTTTGAAAATTACAAGGAGATCGGAATTTATACAAATTGAAGAGCATACATTTTAGAAGCTCAAAAATGTAGTAGTTAGGCACTTAGAATTTTCGATTAGTTGGATGGATATGGTGAAACTTTATAATCTCAGAGACTTCACTGAGTGATTGTTAGCTTCTTGACGTTATTTTCTACCATCACGCATGCCAAATTCAAATTTTATGATATTTTTCTGCTAATCAAACCTATGATCAACGAATAATCCTCAAATGTTGATCTAGATTTATAACAGACCTTAAAAAAATTGTATTTCGATATTCCGTATCTCGATATCGAGTTAGTTCTGGCTAACTTGATGGTCCTTTGAATCGCATTTGCACTGGTTTTGTGTTCCGTAACGCTATACTTCCTTAACTCGATGGCCCCTTCAATATCGATTTATGGAGAGCAGACTGTTTATCAAAATAAAAATGAAAATTGAGATTGAAATTTTACATATCAGAGATGGACGTTCCACACCAATTGTCCTCAAAAAGGAAATAAACGTGTAATCGAGCATCTTCCATTCAACAAAATTTTGGTCGAATGCTCATTCATTTGAAACATGCTAAAAGCAAAATTATTATGTCTAAACCGATCCCCTCAGTCTATGGGACCACCTCCGTGATTGCAAGTGTGACAAAATCCCATGTTTTGCTTACATTTTTTTAATTATATCTTTGAAACCATTAGAGTAAAGTGAGCAAACGTTTCACTTTGAGATTTCTTTTTCAATTCAAAACAAATGTAAAAAGTTTGATTGTAGTTCAAATGCAATGCAAGCACTTTCACTTGAAAATTATATAAATCAGTTAAGATTTTGAAAAGTTATGTCTATTTGTTGGGGTCTTCCTTAGTCAAGCGGTTAGAGTCCGCGGCTACAAAGCAAAGTCACGCTGAAGTTTTGATTCCCGGTCAGTTCAGGATCTTTTCGTTATTGAAATTTCCTTGACGTCACTGGGCGTACCTGCCACACGATATACGAATGCGAAAAATGGTAACTTTGGCAAAAAAAGCTCTCAGTTAATAACTGTGGAAGTGTTCATTGAATACTGAGAAGCAGGCTCTGTCCCAGTGGGGACGTAATGCTAAGAAGATGAAGAAGCAAGCAAACTTTTGCCCCACTCATTTTTCGAACTCATGCACCAGTGGTGGGACAGAATGTTCGTTTGCGACAGTCAATTACAATATTGTTATGTAAAAAAATGGTTTGATATTTTTGAGTTCTGCTGTAAAGTATTCATATCTTAAAAGCTTTACCAGCCTCTCTGAAAATATTCAATATTCCACCAAGGTCGAACATTTGCCCTACCTTATCCCAGAGTTGCTTAATATCAATCATATCAGCTGATGGCTGATGCTCTAAAACTATCAATATCACTTACGAGCTATCAATATCACTTTGATTTGACAACCAACAGCAGTGATGCGACATCGCACTCTAGATGATAATTACTGCAGAATGAGTGATCACGTGGTAATTATCCATGCTATTAATGTTTTTAAGTGACCAACACATAGTTTCAAACAATCTGCAGCACTGTCACAAACAGTGCTGTAAACATTCGACACTATGAGCGACGTTCGTTTCGTTGCCATGGGCAGCAGTCACAGCAAGAGCGGTAGAATGAACGTCGACAAACACAAAAAAGTGTCAATTGAATGTCGTCTGATACGAGAAAATTTGCATAAATCATAAATTTTTCATAGAATTCAGACATCGGATCATAAACAACATGGATAATTTGATCTTGTCTGTTATGTCGAATGTGACACACATACAGTGAAAGCAGAACAGAAACAAACAACACCATAACGCTTCCTAACATTGCTATCGTGGTCTGTGGCATTCAATTGACATTTTTCTTTTCGACATTCGTTTCATCGCTCGTGTTGTGAATGTTTAAGCAAAGCGCTGCCGAATATCAGCGAAAACGTGTCGACTACCGTGATTGCTTACAACACTGGTCACAAATATCGTACTGATCGATTGCCATTTCATTTGCTTAATTTAAGGCTAAACTTAACCCATCAGTGATATCCATAGTCTATCGCCATTAATGCACTGGTGATGGAGTAGACAGCATGATGTTGATGTGATATAGATAGATCCGAATCGTATCGTAGTCGGCCTGTACAAATCAGCAAATTTTTAGCGTTGATAGTGACAGCAAGCAACTCTGCCTTATCCTAGACATATAGAAAAATGACCTCCTTCACTTTTGAAGAAAATCGTTTAAGTAGTCCAAAAAATCAGAAAAACACCAAAGTTATTGCCAAATATTCTTTTTTCTATTTTGAAATTCTAAATCGATTGTTCATAGAACTAGTTTATTTTGATTTCAAAAACATTGAACATTAGCGTACCTAGGGGGGTGCGGTGGGTGCGGTCCGCACCGAGCCCCGAGTTCAGAGGGGCCCCCAAATCGGGGTAAGATTGTCATTTAAGATTTTGAATTTCATTTGTACAAATCACGTTCACAAACAGATAAAAAATCAGATTGAAGATGGTCTTGATGTGTAATGTGTGGGTCAGAGTAGCCTAAATACCTATTCAAAATACAGTCGCCTCTCCACATCTCGATATCGAAGGGACCATCGAGATAGGGAGAGATCGAGACATAGGACATATTTTTAATGAATACTAGATTGAAAATCACTCCGTTACTAGGAAAATTGAAAACAAACAGACGTCATGTCGTCTTTGCAATTTGTTTTGAATCCATAAAATCTAGTCTAGTAACCTTTGATAATGGGCATATCGACATCGGGAACGAAAATCACATCGAGATAGGGAGATATCGAGACAAGGAGGATATCGAGATATGGAGAGTGAAAATGTATGCAGAATGAAGGGACCGAACAAATCATCGACATAGGGAGAGATATCGAGATGTAGAACATCGAGATCTGGAGAGTCGACTGTACATTCTCAATAACTTGGTTCAATTGTATGATTCAGACGGATCTACCTAAATGTGCAGGGCCCATAATAATATCTAGAACTGATTTAAAGGTGTGTTACAAACAATACTTTTAAATAAGCCGATTTTCATTTCAATTAGAATTGAAAAAATAAACCAGTTACTACCGTTTTGATTCGAATTGCTAAGACGCTTCGAAACCCGGAGAGCGTCCCTATTTCATACAACAGTTAACATTTCGATAACTTTTGTGCATAGAGAATGCAGAAGATTTCGCATTTATGGATTCTATACGAAAAACATCGAAACCTAGTCTTAAAACACCAAGAAAAAATGCAACTGTCCGGCTTACAAAGCGTCCGGGTATTCTAAGCAGCACGGTATTCTCGGGACATAATTTGTGCACATTCAAGGCTGGTAGCAGATCTCTTTTTAGAGGCTTGGTCTCCATTTTAATACAAGTCTCTATTTTTAACGGAACGTCTTTAAAGCCTATTTTAAGCAGAATGGTCTCTGAAGCCACTTTTTTCTTTATTCTGCTTGCAGTGAACTCTGCTTCAAGAGGTTCCACGGGGACTTTCAGAGACTATTACGCGATTTTTCACAGGTTCCTCAGGATATTTTTCAGGATCCTCGAGTAAAAATTTCCGGAATTCTTCTTGTGATTTCTACAAAAATCGCTTCAGTTATACTTCTGGGATCTTCAGAAGATTCAGAGACTCATTATAAGTTACTTACAAATTTAATCAAGATTTATAAATTTTTGAAAAATTTTCCCAAAAGCTTCTGAAAAAAAAAATCTTTATCTTTTTTGGGGGTATTCTGAGAAAATGACATGCGAATATCTTTTAAGACACCTGTGGGAAATTTCTCTAAGAACTTCTAGAATAATTCCTGAAGGAATTTTAGGAACAATCTCAGGGGTCATTCCAAAAGGTTGAATGAAATTTGTTAGTTTTGAAGGAAATTCTAGAATGGAGAAAATACTAGTTTAAATCTTGAAGATGGCTAATCGGAATCTTGGTGAAAGTTTCAAGAAACCGATGGTAAAATCATTTGATACATTCCTGAAGTACTCATGTTTTTTTTTTTTGAAACATTTCTGAAAGAATTGTAGAAGTAATTTATGATGGAACCCCTGAAGTAACTTCTATGGTTTTCCTTAGAAAAATCCTACGTTAATTTTTTGAAGGAATCTAAAACGTAATCCGTAGGAAGTTCGTGAAAATTACAAAATGAGCTACATGAAGTAATCTTTGAAGTGAATTTTGTAATTTGAACTATTTTTTTTATTTTTAGAACATTTCTTCCATCAAGAGTTTTAAAAATCAATCCCGACTCAAAACACACAAAATTTAGAAAGTGGCCAAATTTTCATAGAATACCCAATTAAAGCTGTATATGAATCATTGTTTTCCAGAGCTTCTTCGTCAGCTAATATTTCCACTTCCTTGGAAATTCACTGGATGTTCACTAGATAATTTTCAGTAAATTAATGTATTTCTGAACAAGAATTAAGAAAAGGAGAACTGTAGGCACATTGATTGACATTTTTGCCATAAAACTAATACAACAACATATCAACATAGGTAAGTTGCACCACTTGAGTCTTAATTATACAAAAAACTATTTGTTCTTCGTTTATTTCAACAGACGATTTAACATAAGCGCCTTACATTTAGACGGCGTTCACCTTAATTTTAAGGGCCCCTAAGCCAAACTCCGCACCGGGCCCCAAAAATTCTAGCTACGCCACTGTTCCTTCGTGTTAATCAGATATTTTACAGTGGAAAACACTGAACTCCCAGAGCTATTTTTAACCTATCTTGAGAAATCGTGTTCTTCAATTTAAAAGGTAGATTTTTCCATATGGAACTACAAGCAATCTTGCAATTAGACAGAGAATTTTGTTTTATAATTAAACATACAATTGATATTAAAATATCACAACATGGATTCCTCTTCAATCCAGTTATATTGATAGACGAGAGATTACATTACTAGAAAAACCAAATATGAGATGGCAGTGTTGCCAGAAATATTAATTTTCGAAATATATGTTTTTTTATCAATATATAAATTGTACATTAATTCAAATTATGATAAAATGATTTTATGCTCTCCTAGTTCAATATTATTTATTCTTTTTGAGCCCAGAACAGCTTTACTTTCCTTTTTATATGGAAAATTTGGGATTTTTGCTTAAAAGTGTAATTTTGCAATTTCAATTAGGGAAGATGAGTCAGTATTCGCCATGTCCAATGAAAAAAATGTTTGTATTAAATGGTACCGTAAAATGGGGACACGTGAGTTTTTAAGGAATTTACCTTCTGAATGAAGTTTGACAAGTCACAAAAACGTCGAAAGTCGATATATCAGTTATTTGAATTTGGAATTCTTGATTTTTTCGGAGGATAGTGAGCTGCGTTATGTGATAGGGGAAGTCTACTTAAATAAAGTATTGTCGATTCTAGATATTGAAACGTTTGAGAACGTTTTTGTTCGATTTTTTTAGGCTAAATATATTTAACTACGAAACTTTGAAACAATATTGAGAAAAATATGTGAGTAACCTAAAAGGTAAGAATATTTAATTAAGATCATGACGCAGACAACAGGGGGGGGGGCTTCCTTAGCCGAGCGGTTAGAGTCCACGGCTACAAAGCAAAGCCATGCTGAAGGTGTCTGGGTTCAATTCCCGGTCGGTCCAGGATCTTTTCGTAAAGGAAATTTCCTTGACTTCCCTGGGCATAGAGTATTATCGTACCTGCCACACGATATACGAATGCAAAAATGGCAACTTTGGCAAAAAAAGCTCTCAGTTAATAACTGTGGAAGTGCTCATAAAGAACACTACGCTGAGAAGCAGGCTCTGTCCCAGTGAAAACGTTAATGCCAAGAGGAAGAAGACGCAGACAACAAAATTTGAAAATTCTATTCAGATTTCGATTTTTAATAATTTTTATGGAAAAGTATCTTTTTAAAAATAAGTGGGGTGTTAAGGCATTATCTTTTCAACTTATTTCAAGTAACTAAATTCATTCGAATAATGCCGTTATATATTTCAATATACTTTTGGCTTGTTTCGTGAAGTAAAACTGCATTGTAAAAGTTAAAGGGTCTATTTTGTTAGCAATCGAATATCACCAAAAATGCCTAATCCCAAAAAGCGGTAAAACTGATAAGAAAATCTAGATAATAAATAATTAAAGTGAATAGAGTAGTGTTGGATCCGTTGAATCTGTTCCATGCCTCTTGAGAGCGATCGACGGAATCCGGATCCATTGTGTCCGGTTCGCGTTGCGCGGAAGAAAAAAACGAAATGCGCCGGTGAAAGACAAAAAAACGCATCAGTAGAGTTTGATACGTTGAACCTGTTGTATGCTCCTGTCGAGCGAGCAACGAAATCAGTATCGTGTCTGGTTTGGATAGTGCGGTCATTCGTGTATATGCTCACGTATTCATTCCGAATGATATATTTATAGTTTACCAAAACGAATCTTTTCCCATATCCAAACTCCCAGTGTTTTCTTGTGGAAGTGCAGAGGACTCCTCGGCTTCTGTAAAGCAAGTAACACGTCAACATTTCCCTCCCATTCCTCAATTGACCTGCATTCGGACGCAGCCGGCGCCGGTATTGTTTATTATAATGATAAGAGCACCAGTATTTACACATTGAGGATGATACTGATCCCGAGT
Source organism: Aedes aegypti (assembly GCF_002204515.2). Lineage (NCBI taxonomy): Eukaryota > Metazoa > Arthropoda > Insecta > Diptera > Culicidae > Aedes > Aedes aegypti. The sequence continues at coordinate 43,530,486 of NC_035109.1, read as the reverse complement.
AGCATCGGTTGGTTCCCTGTGTAAGTACAGCTGTTCTTGCAATAACGGAGTAGCAACTGCGGGCGGTCAATCATGCTCATGCTCATGCTCATAATAAATAATTAAAGTGAATATGGGATTTGTCTTGATACTGTTTCAAAACATGTTCGATCACATTGGTAAAATTTTGAAAATAGGAATGATTCTTTTATTTGGAAATATTTTTTTTAAGTCATTGATCCTTTTAGTGGTTGCATGCAATTACGTTGTTTAGTATAGTGTTTCATTTACAGGGAAAATTGGTCATTTCCCCTATTAAAACTAAAAGCTTATTGAAATTATCCTTATAAGATAGATATTTCGCGAAGTTGCTCTACAGAGCTTCTAGGATTCGTAAGGTTATGATTCTGTTGCGCATAAGTACAACAATAATTTCAAGTAAGTTTCTAAATAGGATTAATAACTATGAAAGATTCAGCAATTAAATTAAAATGGTTTGCGTTTGCTGGAGTTCCAAGTTCAATAATATTATCTGTTTATGGTTGAAAATGACCTATGAAATCGAATGAAAACATCAAGCATATTAACCAAAAAGATTATGTTCTGTTGTTGGTAAAATATGGTTTTATTCACGAAACTCAAATTCCTCAACACCTCATTCTGTATTTCCGTAAAAAATCACACATTTTCAGAAATCTGTCTTAGGATCCTTATCATTGTTTTCTGCTTCTGATGTACACGACGAGATAATAGTAGGGATGTCTTTTGTTCAATTATTGACATAGTGAAAGTTGCATGAAATTTGAGTTGATTTTTTTTCATCCCTTAACACAGATTTTAGGAACGCTATTCGTAAATTACACTATTTCGCAGCAATTTTTTTAAAAATATCATACCAGTTTGATAAACTTTATGTGATTTATCAAATTTCATCTAATGTTGCATGACCGTCACCGCTCTTAATTTTTGGCTTACCGACAACCCAGTGTTACTTAAGAGAAAAAAAAAACTAAAATAACACAGACCATAATTATAATATGTAAAGTTTTTTTTTTCACTTCAAGATTTTTCCCTTCCTGATTTGAGTTGAGAATCAAAAGAAAATGGACGGAGTGAGACGTTTCAACTGCGGAAAACTAAGTCCAGCTGGGAACGGAAACGGTGGTGATGCAGCAGGTGGATGCGATTCCGGAAATCAAACCGACGGAAGTGGAGACATTCAAGATTTCCAGGTGGTGGTATGTTATTCCACTCGGTTCTGAAATTACGATTGGTAGAATACGATTCGGTGGCGTTTGCCATGCATATGGCGATGATCCGCGAAGAAACGTGGCGGACGATCCACTGTCCGGAGGGCACCCAGGTGGATTTAGATCTTCCGGAGCGAGCCCTCGCGACGATTGGCCTCAGCATTGAACCCTACAACTACAGCTTGGTGCAGAAGACGACAGCGAAAGAAGCATGGTCAAGCCTGAAGACAGCATTCCAGGAGTGCGGAAGAGCTAGGAAAATTAATTTGCTACGTAAGTTTACTCGGCCCAGATAGCCGTAGCGGTAAACGCGCAGCTATTCGGCATGACCATGCTGAGGGTCGTGGGTTTGAATCCCGCTGGTCGAGGATCTTTTCGTAAAGGAAATTTTCTCGATTCCCAGGGCATAGAGTATCTTCGTCCCTGCCACACGATATACACATGTAAAAATGGTCAATCGGCAAAGAAAGCTCTCAGTTAATAACTGTGGAAGTGCTCATAAGAACACTAATCTGAGAAGCAGGCTTTATCTCAGTTGGGACGTAACGCCAGAAAGAAGAAGAAGTTTACTCGGTTGGAGCTTGAAAATTGTTCTTCGGTGGAAAAATACGTGGACGAGATAATGTCAACTAGCCACAAGCTCGAAGAAATCAGATTCAAGTTTGACGACGAGTGGCTTTCGCTGATTTTGCTGATGGTATTGCCAAGCCAATATAAGGCCATGATCATGGAGCTCGATGCGTCAGGAGTCAATCTGACAACAGACGTGATCAAATCAAAAATTCTTCAAGATGTGACCCTTGATCATGATGCAGGATGCAGTTATTGGAGCGGAGAGTTGCTGGTACACAACAAGAAGAAAAACATCGGCAAAAAATGTCAGCAGAAATCCAAGGCAGATGGAGGTTCTGGTCGTCACAAGCAGGTGGCGTTGCTAGCGTTTTACAAGCCGGCAATATGTGCAGATCCAAAACGTCTCTCGTGGTTCCAATGAAGACATCCGAATCAATTTGCGCGGCCAATGGATGTGGAAGGTACGTGCACCGATCTCGATATCCCTAACGTGCTATGTGTTCCAGCAGGTTGTGCAATCAACCTGATGACCTTGCGCAAAATCTGCAAGTAAGAATATCGTGTTACGTTCACCGACAAGGCATGTGAGGTGGTGCACGCGTCCAAGGGGGACGTTATCGCGACGGCACGAGAGATAGATGGCCTGTACTAGTTGGATCTCTCTGCACGGAACAAATCGTTTGTCGCAAAACCATGTTGCAATTTGGAGCTGTGGTATCGGCGTCTGGCGCATCTTAACATCGACAGTGTCAAGCGGTCGACTACGATAGTGACTGGTATGGACATCAGTGGTACCACTCTGCAGAGCTGTGTACCATGCGCGGAATGCAAGCACCGGAAGCTTCCGTTCAAGTCAAGTGGTGTTCCAGCCAAAGAAGTGCTGGGCTTAATCTACTCAGACCTGTGTGGAGCATTGGAGACGAAGTCACATGACAGTAGCAAGTATTGGATCACGTTCATCGACGATGCTATCAGGAGGAGGTTTGCGTAAATTTTGAAATCCAAGGCAGATGCGTTCAGTGCATTTTAAGAATTCAAAGACTACGTAGAAAACCAAACGGGTAAGAAGAAGATCAAGTGTCTGAGAACCGATAATAAATAGGAGAATCTAGGAATACAGTTTCAAGATTTCTTGAAGAAGAGCGGAACACGGCACGAAAGGACGGTACCGTACAACCCGCAGCAGAACGGATCATCGGAGATAATGAATCGTACGATTGAGGAGAACAAACAACGTGCTGTTGGTGGATTCTGAGCTCGATAAACGTTTTTGAGCAGAGGTTGCATTCGCGGCAGTGTACCTAGCGAATCGATCTCCAACGAAGGGCAGTCCAGCAACACCGCTGGAAATATTTTCCGGCAAGAAGCCAGATCTATCCCATCTCCGAGTGTTTGATAGCAAATTGATGGCGTACACGGGTAAAAATGCGGCACTCTAAAACGGGAGAAAGAGTCATGATTTCGGGAGGAAGGTGTGTTTTCATGTTATGAAAATACACCATGACCAAAAGTCATGAAATCATGAAGCATTTTACCGTAACGCCGGCTGTACGTTACGTTTTCAATTTTTAGCGAAGATCCTCAAATCATGAAGCATGTATGCTGGAACCATGAATAAAATTCATGGAAACATAAGCACTATTCATGAATTTAGTCATCTGTCATTTATGATTCCTATTTTTGATGCGAAAAGTGGCCTTTTCGGTCATGAAATCATGAAGCAGGATCTGATATCATGAACACAGTTCATGAAAACGTGAGCGCTTTTCATGTATTTAGATGCCTGTCATTTATGATTTGGATTTTGGTGCTGAAAAGTGGAAAATTGAGTCATGAAATCATGACGCAGGGTCCCTGAATCATGAACTCATGTCATGAAAACAGCCATTATACGTCAATTAAGATCTCAGTTTATAATTGCCATTTGTAAACAAATAAAATGAAGAATCAAATAGTTTCGGTTTTTGTGCCGGTAGTTTCGTAATAAACCGTGAAAACATTCCAAAAACGTCAACATAACGAGTGCCACATCTTCAGCAGGAACGCTTACATGCATTGGTTAGGTTTGTTTCGAGCATCAATTGAATTGGCAAATGGTCCCTGGGCTCACAAAATGCTGGTGGATTACATGAGTGATAGAGCACTTTTTAACGACGCGGATGTTGAAAGAGGAACTGGAACATTCGGCCACCGAAGGACTTTTGTGAGCTGCTCTGTTATGAGATCACTTCCAAACAGTTAACATCGCCGACGAGCTTGTCAAGCAAAATCTTTGCTCGAAGTCAAACATTACCCGGTTCTGCATAGTCAGGACGAAGTAAGTACATTTTGGAACAATGTGGGAACTCACGGAAATTTCGCCAAGAATGTCATCGATATGATGACATGGTTCCGAAGAACTTAAACTTTTTCAAAAACATTTTTTTTATATAATTTCACTAGAAAACATCACCGATCGCCATGAGACACGTTGACTAAGGTAAAGAAAATGACAGTTAGATTTGTGTAACGCCCTGAGCATACAAATTCTTGCAAAATAGTCACGATTTCATGACTTTAAGTCATGATATCATGAAACATAAAATTTTATGAATTCATGACTTTTTGTTCATGATTCCGGCAACGGATTTTTTTCCGTGTATGTACCCAAGGACAAAAAGCAGAAGTGGGACGCGATGTCCATTCCGTGCTTTTTGATGGGCTATCCAGAGTGAACCAAGGGGTACAGAGTATTCAATCCGGCTACAGGAGGAGTTTTCGTCAGTAGGAATATCATCGTATTTTCGAAAGCCAGCCAGGGCTAAGACGTTGAAGTTGTAGAAAGGCTGCATGGAAACGCCACCATTGTGGTTGTTAGCAGCTAGTAAGAGAACGAGCTAGAGCTAAATGTTGCAGTTGATACGGAGGAAGGCAATGTTCCGCACGCGGATTTAGAACCAAAAGCAGAGGAAGAACTGGAACCCGATCATGTAGACAGAGGCAGTTCAACTGTCCGCGCTCCCTTCGCATCTTACTGAAGACAGTGTTCATCCTACTCCGAGGCGCAGCGATCGAGAGCGCCATCGACCCGACAAGTATTCTGGTTATAGGATCAGATACAGTGTCCTTCCGCGGTTTCGGAATCGTAGCGCTGCAGCAGGTGTGCTAGACCAGCAGCAATGGTGCGAGCGTTTAGGGGTAACCATACCCTCTACAAGAGCTGCGGCCATACTCGTTGAGCTGGGAACAGCTTTTACAGTGATGGGCGATATGCACAGGCGCGTGATCGGATGGTGGCCGATCAACGAAAGAATGTGAAAGTTGAGAATTAAAAGCCGATTCTTCAAGCAACGTGCATAGCCCACATTACGGAAGCATTGATTATGACAAGGACGCATTTAACGCGTTGCTCGAACGCGAGTATGACCGCTGCCCAAGATGCCGTCAAGATCATCATAGGAGATTTGAACGCTCAGGCCAGGAGGAGGAATTCAGACCGACGATTGGAAAGTTAAGCGCCCACCGGCTGACGAACGAGAACAGCCTACGACTGATGGCTTTCGCCGTCTCCAAGAATATGGCCATTCATGGCACCTATTTCCAGCACAGAATCTCAAATCGATCAACTATGTACTTGTCCGTCTCGGTACAATCTAGCGCGACTGAAACAACGTGACGTCGCCAATGCCTATCCGCAGCATCTGGAGGCAGCGTTACCGGATGGGGGCGAGCTCGAGGGGGCTCCTCTTATGGAGTGCTGGAGGACAGGAGCAGCCATAAACTACGCTGCCGAAAGCATTGTCGGTTAAATGGAATGGAGTTTAATAAACGATTGGTTTGACGACGAGTGCCAGGAGGTTTTAAAAAATAAGTATGCAGCGCGGGTTGCAAAGCTACAGCATTGATGCGGAAACAGCAAACCCGCCTATTCTAGGACAGATGGAATGCCTAGAAATGGAGTTGCTGTATCGTTCTCAAGAAACGCGAAAGTTCTATCAGAAGCTCAACGCATCCCACAAAGGTTTAATGTCGCTAACTGAAATGTGCAGGAATAAAGATGGGAGCATCTTGACGGACGGACGGGAATTATCGAAAGGTAGAAGCAGCACTATGATGAACAACTGAATGGCGCAGATAATACAGGCAAGGAAGGTCAGGGCAGCGAAAACAATGGCTACTTCAGCACAGCGGACAGTGGAAACCAACCAGCTCCCACGATGGGGAAAGTTAAGGATGCCATTCTACAGCTCAACAAGGAAGCTGGCAAGGATGGTATCGGAGTCGAACTTATCCAGATGGGCCCGGAGATATTGGCCGTTTGTCTGCATCTCGGAAACGGAACAGCTACCGGATGAGTGGAAGCAAGGCGTTATATGTCATATCTACAAAAAGGGCGACAAACTGCAATGTGAAAATTATCATGCATTCACTATCCTAAATGCCGCATAAAAAGTGCTATCCTAAATCATCTTCCGTCGTCTATCATCTGTAGCATATGAGTTCGTGGGAAGTTATCAAGCAGGATTCATAGACGGCCGATCGACGACGGAGCATATCTTACTGTACGGCATATCCTACAAAAATATCGTGAATACCAGCTCCCAAGGCATCACCTTTTCATCGATTTCAAGGCGGCATACGATAATGTCGACCGCGTAGAGCTATGGAAAATCATAGACGATATCAGCTTTCCCGGGAAGCTCACGAGACTGATAAGAGCGACGTTGGACGGTGTGCAAAATTGTGTGAAGAGCTCGGGCAAACACTCCAGTTCGTTCGATTCCCGCCGGGGACTATGACAGGGCGATGAACTTTCGTGCCTGCTGTTCAATATTGCGTTTGAAGGTGTCATGCGGAGAGCCAGACATAACAGTCGAGGCACGATTTTCACGGTATCCGGACAATTTGTTTGCTTCGCGGACGACATGGATATTATTGGGAGAGAAATTTGAAACGGTGTCAGTTTGTCTACCTCGGATCCTTGCTGACGGCTGACAACAACGTTAGGCGGGAAATACGATGGCGCATCATCAGTGGAAGTCGTGCCTGCTATGGGCTCTAGAAGAAATTGCGATCAAGAAAGATTCACCTTCGCACCAAATGCGGGATGTACAGAACGCTCATAAGACCGGAGGTCTCTAAGGCATCCTTTTCCAAACTTGGGTTTCGTGACCCCCCCGACTTGTCGATGCCTCGCTTTGTCTACGCTATAAAGAGCAAGCAAGTGAGGCATTAGGGTTGTCGCGAAAACCATGTTTTGGAAACGATGCTCTCAGCTGAACTAGCAAGTTCTTGGGGTTTCCGAACGCTGAGCGCTAGGGACGATCTTCGGCGGTGTGCAGGAAAACGGTATATGACAGCAAAGAATGAACCACGGGCTCGCCAAACTCTTCGGCGAGCCCAGTATACTGAAGGTGGCCAAAGCTGGAAGGATGTGCTGGGCATGGCATGTTTCAAGAATGCCTGTCAACGGCCAATGTATAGATTGTGTTCGCTTTAAATCCGGTCGGAACAAGAAGACATGGGTCGCAGTTAAGGGTGGAGAGAAGTGGCCATGAACCGAGTGAATTGGCGAAATATTATTGGCGAGTTCTCATCAAGTTAATTGATGTAGAATGAAATAAGTTAATTATACAAAAAAAAGGTTCATTAAAATATATTCGGTCAAAGTTTGAGTTCAACGACGTTTTTTTTTTTGTTTTTGTTGTACAAGAATTCCTGTGAGTTCCTGTATTCAGATCTATAAGTGTAACTAGTGATCTATCGGAGGATTATGAACGAGGGTATAGGTATCACTGTACAGGTGTGTTCCGTTTTTATCAAAACGATCGTCAATTTTCAATTGACAAAAATGGAATAATTTTCTTATACAAAAGATTTTAGAAATTTGATTGGGGTTTTGTGAGGAGCATTTAGATTGTTCCTGCTTATAGGTTCGTAATAAAGTTGATTGCAGACTACTATCAATCAATATGATTTTGTAATAAATCATTATTAATTTCAATTTTCTTGGTAAAAATTTCAATAAATGCAATAAAGAAAAAACGATAATCACATAAATGTCCTTTACATCATAAGGTGCGTCATATTTGTAAAAATAACTACAAGGAAGCTGATCATTGTTATTTTTTTTCTTTCAAAAAAGATTTAACAAGAAACAATTTTTTTCTACTGTTCATCCTCATCCTTCTTTTTTCTCTTCTTTTTTATGGCATTATACCCCAACTGAGAAAGAGCTTTCTTCTCAGCTTAGTGTTCTTATACACACTTCCCAAGCAGCACATTTTGTTACAAGTAGCTTACAGCAACGGCTACTTAACATATTCAATGGTTACAATATGATACATTTGCAACATGGAAAAATACTGCTATGTAACCGAAAAAGCGCAAAAAGTCGAGCCTTATGTAACTTGTTTGTTCGTTACATAAAAAGTTTACAAGCGACTGCTATGTAATTTGCTGATTGCGCGTGACAAAATAAATGAAACGGCGTTGAAGTTGTTGTTACTTTCTGACAGTTATGGAACCGAACAACCATTTTAGAATTGAATGTCAATAAAAGTAATACGTATGATTTTCGAACGCGTAATTATTTACTAGTACATAATAGGTTTAACATACCGATTTGAATTTGTGGTGAAATCAATGATTTTACTTGCTCAAAATTAACGCGCTCATAAAATAGATAATAATTTTATATTGAATAACACATCATACCTGGATTGATGAGATATTATTCCATTAGATCTGACACAAAAAAATGGAAATTGACACTGTTACTCAAATCAGCAGTGTTTTTGATTTTAATTTAATTGTTTGTGAAGATTGTGATTCCAAAATCACGTTGTTTCGTGTCCCGCAGTTGGATTTTCTGGGTTGCCTATCATAAATCGCCATTTAATTTCACCATGCTGCAGAAACACTTCCGACTAACTGTTTGAGGACAGCCAATCTAAAATGATGAAAACTATTAAAAAGCTGTTAGAGAGGCTGCAAATTGTAAATTCAACAATTTTAATTAATCACTGGAAAAATATCTATGAATACAATAACTAGTCATAAAATAGTAAAGTTCTTATATTAAAATTCACAATACGTATGAAAATTTTTGACATGTAGTGTTGGCCACTGTCAGCAAGTTACTCGTTTGTTACACAATAGTTACCCAGAAATCTTATGTTATTTTGAAACTGCTGTGTAACTATACTGAAACTGCCTATAAATTACACTGCTGTCAATAGGGGAAGGGGTATTAAAATGAACACCTAAACGATATCGTCTCGTTTTTAATGGGAAAAACGATGAATTCGCGATAAATCATCAAATAATGTGCAAAAATCCCCTAAGCCATTTGACTGGAACCTTACAAAAGTATGAAAATTATGCTCCGTCCAAGAAAGCACATGATTTGTGACGTGCTCACATGGCTCAAATAGCTCGAAAGAAGGCAAATTCAAGCGTGTGCTATAATAAGGGCGCAAGTCGCATGATCAATTTCTCTTTATCGATCCTCTCTTTTGTGAATTAAGGTGACAAGATGCAGGTTTGTTACAAATATGTTCTCCATCAAATAGAAGAAACACCATCCATTCATTTGAGTATTTCTAGGGTTAATAAATCAATTAAAAAAATGTGTGCTTATGGGTCATCCATAAACCACGTAGTCATTTATTGGGGGAGGGGAGAGATTCTGCCCAATGACCACGGTCCATACAAATTGTAAATTTTGTGTATGGACAAATGACTACTAGGGGGAAGGTGGGTCTAAAATTGGGAAAAAAAATCGCTTTGTAGTAGCCCCTTGTGCATTTCTGTGTTGTCTTTTCAATAGGGTCTAACTAACATGAGTGACTTCTCTTCATCGATTCTGCATATATAATGCATACTTACAGGCGTTTGTTCTGATGTTATTGTTCAATAATAGATACATGCTGATGCGAAAAATGTACATTTGTAAGGTTCTAATTTGCGCGTTACTTCAGCGTGGTATTACGTTTGGTGGAATTTGAATTCAACAGCTGTTTTGGTGTTATGAAATAGGGAGGTGGGAGTTGATTAAACTTGTCATCGGCTCAAAGATTGGCGTTCCCCACAAAAGTAATAAAGAGAACATTACAAATGTAACTCGACGTTCTGTGATATGTCTACTCGCAGAAATTGTCCTTCATCTATTAATTTGTTTATTAATTATAACTAGTTCTATCGCACAACATCAACAATAGAGATGTTAATTAACGCAGCGACACGAATTAAGACTTAAATAGCCACATTTTCACATACTTTCATCGTCATTAAAATATTATGGAAATGTTCATCTTATGTTGGTGGTAAAACACACGAGCAAAACAAACATTTTTGATTTTTTTTTATCACGGTCCTAAAAAAAACTTCTATGAATGATTACAATCCCTTCGAAAACAGTTCTAAAGGTTTCTGCTTCGACATCATATCTTTACGATATTCACCTAATTAAAAAACATCAACACTTCCGTGCCTAAAATTACGTGGTTCTGACTTCAATTTATCTCCGTATCAACAAAAACACTCTTATTTATGCTCTAAAACATCCGTGCGTAACAAAAAATAATTGAATTTTGTTGTTCATTCGTAACAAGTTTGGTGTTCATATTACCATCCTGTTCATTTTTTCACCCCTTCCCCTATGACAAATGGTAAACAAACTTCATGCTGTTACACACCTGTGACTTAGCAATTTGTATGTAACCTAGCATGATATTTGTTTCTTTGCAACCACAGATTCAATTTCAGTGTAACTTATTCATTTTGACAGCTCTAGGTTAAGTTACATACAAGTAAAAATGCAACACCTATGTAATGTAAACAAAGCGTAAGTTACAATGTAATAGTTTAGTAACCAAAATTGAAAATCATCAATAAGATATGCTACAAATTATCTGAAATGCAACGGCAGTGTAATTTGTTTTATTTTTCTAAAATATTGCATTTGTTACCAGTGCTACTTGGGTTCCGCAGTTATCAACTGAGAGATTTTTTGCCAAGGTACATTTTTGCATTTTTGGCCACACCCGATTGAATGTGAAGTTATATTGCGATTTTTTTGCAAACTAAAATGAATATTTACGGTTTCCTTATCTTATCAGTAAAAGGATGGTAGGGACCTTTCTTCTAAAATTATTACTACCAACTTTGACAGGGATGCACAAATCGCCAATCTAGAACAGCGCCACTATCGCCTTTAAGCTTTTTTTTAGAATAGATTGGCAATAAACTATCCTAAATTTCTAGTTTTTTGTTAATAAAACAATATATTAAATACTGGTGGCCTGTCAAACTTCATTTTGCCATTAAGTAGGCTACTAAAAATGGCAGGCCAACTCCTATACAAAACGACAGTTTAGTTCTCAGTTATTTTTTCAGTTATTCCAGAGAGTTTTCCAAATCGTTTCCTTCACTCAAACACGTTGGAACACTTAACCAATGCAACAGTGAAATAATCATGTAAGTCTATTGGCCCGTTCATCAGTCATTTCGTGACATTCAAATAGCATTCAATTCTTATTTATATATACTGCCCATAAAAGCATAACTGTCCCATATTGATTTTCGAACCAACACCTTTTTCCATCACAACATTCATATTTCAATATATACTTTACCAGGAATATACAAATTTACACACTTCGTTCGAAAATGTCGTGGAAAAATATGAAGTTGGTGCAGTCCCATATTGAAAAAAAAGGCATAACAGTCTCTATATGAACTTTCAATCTGAAAAGCAACTGCAAAACATGAATTGTGTTCAAGATAATAAATTTTGCTGATAAATAGAAGCAAAATGAGTTATCTGTGCCGTGGTGCTGTATGAATATGGCGTAAAAAAATGTACCAGAAAATTATGAACATTTGTATGACAAAACAAACTTCAATCTTTGAGAGCTATTTTCTCAATGCCTACTTGTTCCGATTGTATGACATTTGCCAGAAAACCATTTGCCAAAATCAATTCGCCAGAATGATTTTTGCCAGAAATCCATTCCCCAGAATGGACCATTTGCCAGAAAACCATTCCCCAGAATCATTTTTTTGTGATTTATTTTCAACCTTTATATCTATTGATCGACAAACTTATAGAAAATTTAAGGCTACCCAATTTTCCGATACTTGCTATGTTAGTGTCTTGAATTTACTCATATTATTTGTACTTAGATCATAAAACACTGTAAAGCCAACTTTCAGATTATTTCATCAAAAGAATTGGACTATTAGCACTATATAAAAGCATATAAAACAAAGCAATTGATTGATCCGTGTAATTTAGGCTATTTTTTTACATTCCTTCGCAAACAATTTTCAACGTGAAAGATGTGTGGCAGAACTGGCGTAAGATAAACTTTTTTTGGTATGTAGCTGACCTGAGGAAAAAAAGCTGAGACGTTTGGCACAAATTAGTTTAGTTGAATGGATTTATTGCTGAATAGTGTATTTTTGCGAACTATCGTAGGACATTTAAAAAGAACAATCTTTCATTGAAAGAAGGGAAAATTATGCTTGAAATATGATAAGTTTAGCGCGAATAATTATTTTAAGAGTATAACTATAATGATAATAAATTTATAAAAATCATTCAAGTCTTGAATTTGAAAAACGTGTTTTTTTGTTTTAAAATAATTTTACACAATTAGCGACAGGCTACCGAAAAACTCTTCAATATTCAATATTGACCCTGATTTTTTGTTTCTGCTATCTGGTATCAGAGAAATTTAGAAATCCCTTGGAGGACTGCCACGTGGACATGATTCACGGTGGAAACCGAAAAACTCATAGTTTTTTTTTTATATTCAGTCACTTGCTGTATGAAACAAGTCGGTTATGAAGATTGATGTTTTAGAAATGACTTGAGCCATTGAAGATTACAGATTGGATAAAGGTCATTGTTAGCATTCCTTGATCGACTCACTTTCAATACAGCTCCTTTTTTAGGATTGTCAGTGACTCTTTTTTCCGATTTTTGCATTTTTTTCATTTCACTTAAATTCTCTTTGCAGACATCTTCATTGTTACCAGTCTATTTCTGATTTGTTCCTAAATACTCTTATTATTGTAAAATAGAAATGAGACAGTATTGTTAATATAAAATCCATTGCTTTTGTTAGCAAAACACCTTTTCAGTACAATTATGAAAAACAGCCAATGATATAAAGAAGCGTAAATCTCATATGAAGCATATAAGTCCTTGTATTTGTTAGCCCTGAAGAACAGCTTAACATTTAAAGAAGGGAAAATCATTATGAAAATGTTGAAAATACAGTTGCCTATAATAGCTTGAATAAAATAGTCTGGAAGATGATCATCAGAACATTGTAAAAATAGTTATTTCTTAGAAACTATGAACACTTCGGAAGTTAAACTTCTTATCTGGCGTTACGTCCCAACTGGAACAGAGCCTACTTCTCAGCTTAGTGTTCCTATGAGCACTTCCACAGTTATTAACTGAACTTTTATTGCCAATTAAGCATTTTTCATGTGCTTATCGTATTGCAGGTACGAAGATACTTCGAATGGGGAATCGAGAAAATTTCCAATCCGAAAAGATCTTTGACCGATGAGATTCGAACGTACTTCCCAAAGCTTGGTCTTGTTGAATAGCTGTTAGTTTACCACTACAGCTATCTGCCCCCCGTAGTCTATAATACTATTAGTTAGAAATATGTTTTTAAACGAAAAACTCATCTAAGAACACAATTGTTTTCTATATAAGGCAAAATAAATAACAACAATTTCCATATATATCGTACACTCAAAAGCATAATCATTCGAAGGATTTGACACGCCTAAGTATTGCTACGCATAGCATAGTAATGAAGTATTTTTTTCTGGGAAATGGTCTTTCTGGGGAATGACTTTCTGGGGAATAATCCATTCTGGCAAATGGTTTTCTGGCAAGTGATCCATTCTGGCAAATTGATTCTGGCAAACGACTTTCTGGCAAGTGGTTTTCTGGCAAATGTCATACAACCCTTGTTCCACATGGGACAGTTATGCCTTTATGGGCAGTATAGAAGATCCGTTGTTGGGGGTGACAATGGGTCAAAAATGTGCGATTTATTTTTTGAATAACTATCGTAATTTAACTCCAATTAACTTCAAATTTTGTGTGTATGTACTTTGATGGTACATTAACAACTGTTCAAAAAATTAAAGACAAATATTTATTCACAGCGGCACCACAAGTGAATGAAAAATGACCCAATCTCACCCCATAGAGGGGGTGACATTGGGTCACTGTAATTAAAATAACTTGTTTTTGAGAATATGATTTCAAAACCATTCAAAGATATCTAAGAAGTTTCACAAGTATGATAAACCCATTTAAAAGAAAGATTATACAGAAAATTGAAGAGCTATGAGAAAAAATATGTAATCCCAACATTTATCGTCAAGTTCACATAAATTTTCTTGGTTTTTCCCTCAAATTGTCTTCAAAGTCTCATCCCCATTGCTATAAGTTTCCCCAAAGGTGTACTGAAACAGTGATTATTTTAAACCTTCGCAAATAGTTAAATTTCAGTGCGACATTCCATGATCAATAAATTTCAGGCAGAAGTTGACTTCATAATCCAAGTATTTCAGCGATCGAACTCATTTGTACTTCCGTGAGATGTTTCTATTATATGAAAACACTGATAAATAATCAAATTTAGAAAAAAAACACCCTTTTGATAAAAATTTACGATGCTGCTGCGCACGAAACACAGTTGCTGGTTTAAGAAGTTGTCAAAATGCGTTGTATTGTTATTCAATGCACGGAATACTCAAGTAGACTTGTTTGATGTTTCAGAGATGCTGTATATAGAAAGAATAAACACATCATAATGAAAAAAGAGAACACCCGACATCGTATAAGGTCAAAAAAGTGGACTTGTAATTTCATTTACTATCGTTCTTGCTTGACCCAATCTCACCCCCATTTTTGATGTTTTAGACACCGTACCGAAAAAAATGATTCTCACCCCCATCGACGGTTCATCAAAAACCCAAAAGTGTAAAACCCTAGAAAAAGCATAATTTTTTTTAGTAAGAAACTCTTTAGTAAAGTTGTATGAAGCGTATGGCTGTTGATATAAGACTCCTAATCAACATTTTAGTCTCCATGTGTGGAAGGGGTACGTGTCTACTCAAAGATCAAGATCCCAGCAAATTTGGGATGGCAACGTGCGTATATTATTATACGGAGACTCCATTTTTTTCTATAGATTGCTTAGTTTCGCTGGACCTCTTCCTCTACCCGTTGGAATAGGATCTATCAATAGTTGTTTGCTATAGTTGGTGCAATGCTATCGAGTTTGAGAGATAGAAGATAATGTCCAAAATATGACGGGGTCGACAGTCTTATCAAAAATGAAAGAAACTCGATCATGTCTCTGACCGTTGCCAAAAATTCTGGAGTTTAATCCCAAGTGCAACCCTTATAAAAAAGGCCTGAACATATATGGCATCGTCCATCAATCCTAAGAGGTTATGGGGAGATATTTTACGTGCCATACACATTTTTTTTATTTTCGCACAACAACCACCAAAATTGTCTTACATAATCAATGGACAGCCCCTATGCCAATCAAATTTACATAGAAAATTCGTTGATGCCATTTTATATGAGAAAGAAGGCGAGGTCTCTGCAACTCTCACGTATTTAGCTAATCATAAATTCCAGTTGTTGCTAGGATGTGGCCAAAGAAATTATTGATTGTTAAAGGATGGGTCAATCTTGTCTAACAGACCATGCTAAGTTTAAAAACTCCAATTGATTAGTGGATAAGAAGGAGTCAAACCTTATTGAATCGTATATGACTTGACACCTACCATGTATCGTGAGTGCCCAACATTAACATAATAAAGCATTTAAATTACTTCGAAATAAGTTTTTAATTTATATTCTAAACATCTTGAAAATTAAAAATAGTCATTTTTATGTGTTGATTAAACCGGAATAATTTGTTGACAAAATCGGAACATGATAAAAATGGAATTATACTTTACCAAGATTTGAGTTCAACGACTCTAACAGTATCTGGAAATTACATTCGGGCTTCCAGAAATGTTCCCATATCATTGCCATTATAAAAGGTTCAATATTATTCTGATCAATTCTTGTGATTCTTGCTAAATGGAACTGTATCTGTAACTGTAACTGTAGTTTTCGAGGAAGTCCCCAAAGAACATCTTTGTAAAGTTTATTTGTAAATTCTCGTTGATCCGAATTTTACGTATTTGAATACCCTGCCAGAAAAAAAATGTACTATCCATGTTCCATCTTCCAAGGGAGACCAAGAGGAGCCCAAGAGGAGTAAAACCCTTACATCCACATAGGTACTGAAGGTATGTAACCAATAACTCTGCCTTCGCCCATATTTCATTCACCTGCGTGAGCATCGTGCGTCGTCGTCGTCGTTGGTTGTCGTTCCGCTATGCTTCTGCCTAGACCGGTACCTTTCTTCGGCGTCGTTGGCCATCATCCGAGCGGCACTTGGCCAAAGCGCACCAATCAACTGACCGATCTGCTGAGGTAGTGGAGAGATGGTAATTATTCTTCGTGTGGAGACTTAAGTAGTCATTAAAGACAATTTATAAATGAGCATCACAGCACGTTATAACACCTTGGCATCCGATGGGGGGGGGGGGGAACAGGGAATCCAGTGTGACCGAACATCAGTAAGACACAATCACATGTGTGCCACTCCAGAGACAGAGAGAGAGAGAGGTAGGTACACCCGAAGTGCAATTGACTTGTCTTGTACTCGAAAAGGGGGGAGACTTGAAAAAGCTGCCGTTCGGCATCCGAGCATCGATTGTTCCCGGGTCCCCTCGTCGTGCTGCGAGCACGACAACCGTTCAATAGAATTCCAAAAATTCGTCTTTATTTCGAATCTATTGTTGGTCGTTTGGCCGGTTTACGGCGTTATGATTGGATTGGACACTTCGTCCGTCACCTGTAGGGAGTGGAGTCCAAAGAGCTAACTGTTCGGTCCACTTCAGGAGGATGGGCGCTTCACAGTTTAGAAGTGAAATTCCAATAGACGACCGCGTCAAGATGAGGCCTTAATCGATGGGAGTCCGGTTTCTGGCTTTTATTCCACCTTGTTTTGTGTGATCATCTTCCACACGTCTTCGTCGTTGTCAAAGACGTGTTAAAGTACCAACACGATGTCAAAGTCAACCCTGAGGGAAGGAACCATATAATTTGTCGCAATATTTCTTGACCTGACTGCGAGTTGATTGTGGGGACAATGAGAAGCCTTTTTCTGATAGTTCCACTCGAAGGAACACAACGAGGACCGTTTTCCCACCACTTTGGATGTCTTGAAGAATTGATGTCTTCAGAATAGGCGGCGGCACATTATCATAAAATTTATGCCACTTGAGTCGCGTTGGCTGCTGAACCGTGGCGTCACTTTTGCTTTTCGGTTCGTTTGGGATTCACGTGACTTTAGAAGGGATGTAGATAGCTATTATGCGATGTCCACTTCGGTCGAGGTCAATAGTCTGGTCGTTGTCGTTTTCTTCGGTCGGCGGAAAGTGCGGTAAATTGGATTAAGAACCAGAAGTCAACTGGAGGGGAGCTTCGCAGTTGGGAACGCAGAACAGAGCATAACAGGTGGGTAATCTACACTCTTACGCTTGTCATGAATATTTATTAATCCGGTCATTTGTGACCGTGCGGTGACTTCGGCGAGGGAGCTTGTATGATGAGGTAGCGTCACTTGAATGTCTTGGAATCATCGTTGCGTGATGGAGACATGTACCAATCATTACACGAAAGAATGTTTCTCAGTGGCCGTGTACTTAGCTTTTGCATATCCGAACAGAAGAGCATGAATGCATTATGCAGTCTTGGATGTGTCCGTCTATGCACTTTTTTACGCAATTTGTCCCAAGCAGCAGCGTTGATTTGAGGTTTAAACTATGTTTAAGGGGGTATACTTTGAAATTTTTTGGATATTTTGCCAGTTCAATAAACTGTTTTGCTTTTTATTAATCGTGCTTTTTAGCTCGGAGCTTCAAAACACCGTCTCAACAATTACATCACGGTTTTATGAAATGATCCACGGCAATGGTCTGATTAATTCTACCTGATATTTTTGGCAAAACCTGCAAAAAATGTTGAACAGATAATCTACTTTAGACATTCCTGGGAAGAATATTGGTACTGACATGATTGTTGAAGGCTTTTGGTAAATGAACAGCAAAACTACCAAAAAAATCGTAGTAAAGTCGTCATGGATTCAAGTAAAAGTTTGTGAAGGATTTTATCACGAATCTTTTTATCCTGCGTCACGTAATCAAGAAGTACCAAAGAGCTTCAATATCCTACGCTTGTCAACTGAGGAACTTACCCATTAGACACATTCCAGCGTGACGCGACACCACGAGGAACCGACTTTCATGATCAAATTAGGCCTGTTCTCGGAAATATGCTTTGTGACTATGTGATTACACTAGTGTTATGTTTTGCATATTAAATGTACTTGATGTTGTTACATTAATTTTGAAACTTAATTCTGTAAAAAGGGTAAATAAAATAAGTTAATTTCGTAACGATTCGTAGGGATGGTTTTGCCCTGAAAAGCACTTTTTCAAACACCACTCTATAATCGATGCAAGCAAATAAGCGTTATCCAATTTGATAATTTGTTTTAAAGCTAATTAAGCTAAGGGCTGGCTCTGTTCCAGTAGGGATGTATCGTCAGGAAACAGAAGAACAAGAAGAAGAGTAAGTGTAACGGTTGCTTTAAAATTCAACATGTTGTTTTCTAACAAGGTGAAAACTCATTCTACAACTTAAAATCAAGATGGCGTCAAAATCCAATATGGCCGCTAGACTTTTTCACTCAAAATAATACTCCTATTATTCATCTGATTCGAATAATACACCAACGATTGAAAACTTGTTTCTTTGTTGTACAAACAATGATGTTTGCATTGATTGCACTCGTCATATATGTCAAAATCGTAGAACATAATTCAGAAAATCGTTCATTTCATAGGGAAAATACCAATGCTTACCTAGTTTTTGTAGCCTATCTTATGCAATTTTTCCTCAGCTTTCTGATGGTGATCTCAGAACTCAAAACGAGCGGTGCGCTAATAGTCAAAAAACGATTTTTCTAGCAAAACTCAAGATGGCAGCCCAATTCAAAATGGCAGCCAATTTTTTTTTAACTTTGAATGAAAGCTTTATCTTTTCTTTATACGATGCCACTAAGTTTGTTATGTGTTCCAAGTAAAATATGAGACATATCACGTGAAAAAATACCCAAGATTTATCAGAAAATAGGCTTTTTCGCAAACTGTTTAGCTAGGTGGCGTACGAGGGGTCCAACAATTTGAGAAAACCGAAAAGACCACCCTTAAGTTTTATCGAAAACTAGCGATGAGTGACGTAAAATTTGAATTCTAACGATGGGTACCTATGGCGGCCTGGTTTCAGCGGGAATTACTCATATGAGGTATTGTTTTTTGCATCAATGCTTCCCTTAACCAAAGTGCCTTTTTTTGTCTTTATTTAAGAGGCTTTCAGCCGAACGCTGGTTCACCTCTACAAAGCGACTTTTTTTCGGCGAGAGTATGGTATTGTACCTTCGGATAGCAGAGAAAATAATGGAAACACATGGTACAGTGGAAATTTGAATTTTGAGAAAAATGATTTTTGCAAAATTGTTAAGGACGCTTATGGTCTCAAAATAGTAATATCACGGAATTTTGTCGCACAGAGAAGTTACTAGATCAGATTATTAGACGAAATTATAAGAGAATTTTCCATAACTAAATGGCATTCGTCTGATAAAATTTGTGTCACTAGCCAAAGAGTCCATTAACTGTCGAACCCCCATTAAAAATGAACTTTAAAAAATCATTACTTGGCCAATCATTTATAGATTTTGGATCTTTTGGTCTTAAACAAACCGCATACTCCTCAAGATTTATTGTGTTTCGGAAGAAATGGGATTGGTCACTTGGTTCCGGAATTATATATCAAATGGGGTGGCCTGAACCTCATATTTATTATATTTATTATATTCATTATATCTTTAATGTTTCAAATAAGAAATCATGAATTTTGAGCCGTCACACGATATGATTCATTTATTTAGTTAACATATACACAGATAACACTGAATCAACAATTTCACGCCACAATACTCGGTTCGTGGCCGCATCTCTCCATCCTCGGTTCTGCTTCACGCTCGCCAAATCGATACGTACTTGATCCGCCCACCTAGCTCGCTGCGCTCCACGCCTTCTTGTACCAACCGGATCCGAAGCGAATACCATCTTTGCAGGGTTGCTGTCCGGCATTCTTGCAACATGCCATGCCCATTGTATCCTTCCAGCTTTGGCCACCTTCTGGATACTGGGTTCGCCGTAGAGTTGGGCGAGCTCGTGGTTCATCCTTCGCCGCCACACACCGTTCTCCTGTACACCGCCGAAGATCGTCCTAAGCACCCGACGTTCGAAGACTCCAAGTGCTTGCAGGTCCTTCTCAAGCATCGTACACGATATGAGTGAGTAGGATTACAAAAGTGTCCCACTGAGGCCCTGTCGGAACCGATTCCAGGGTATCCGGATGAAGCCTGAACCTCATATTGGTCTTTGGAATTATATCTATGATGGCTTTAGTACATTTCGTCGAATGACATTTGGTCGAAGGGGCATTTGGTCGAATGGACATTTGGTCGAAAGCTTATTTTTATATTCTTCTGAATAATCAGAATTATTACCTGTTGTTGAATAGATAACCACGGTGCTCCCCTGACCATTATTATCAGAAAAAAATCTCCATAAAATCTGTGCTCACCAGTCGTTTTCTATAGCTATGCTGGATGTCTGGGCAAAATTTCAAAACAAAAATCGAAGTTACGCTTTTTTGATTGTATAAGTCCACAAATTCAAAGGAAATCTGAGATATTTCAACGGATTTTTATTGGCCGTGATAATCATAAGCAATAAACTGTCAAAATTTGGTCCAAAGTAAGTGTTTTTAGTGACTTTAAACCTCTGGGTGAAGTTTTGAATGAGAATATCGTAGAAGTTTTGAGTTACGCCCATTTTGAAGTGTATCTATTGAAATCACCAATTTTGAATAGATTAATTAGGCATTCTAATACCGGTAAGCATGTTCAAATGTTCTCAATGACACATTGCACTAACATGGCGTCAAAGTCTTTCAAAATGAACTGATTTTTCCTAGGGGCGGGACAGCTTTTGCTTTTGAGCAAGCTCTTGAGCGAGATACGGAGTAACTCTGAGCAACTCTCGTTGCTTGATTTCAAGCTCGCATAGCAACCCGTGTAGTAACCTGTCGTTAGTGTGTTGTAAACAATGTCATACCTGAGGAGTGATCACGAGCATAGGAAGAATTCCTTTGTTAATTTATGCGGTATCACTGCGTTTGGCCCGGGTATCACTTTTCTACCTCCTAAATGAAATAACGTAAAATCCGATATGCCATTCTACTCATAGCAACCACTTCTGGAACAGGATTTTTGTATCAAACGCCAAGCTCTTTCCTTGGACGACAGGCTTTTTCGAAAAATATACTCTTTTCTAAACCTTAGTCTTTTTTTATAAATAATTGCATCAACAGCTGAGTGCTGGGTTGATGTGCATAATCCATGGAACTTCATCTATTCATCAATGTGGAAGTTTATCCCAGAGGTTTGACAAGAAGTGTAAATTACATTTCGTTGCATAATGTGATCTCCTTGGGAGGTGAAATTCCACCTGAGTTTTAATAAGAATTTGTCTACAATTTTTCATTTTATTTATTTAATTACATTCTAAAAATAGCGTGCAGTAAGTTCTCACACACAAAAGCCGAAGCCCGTGTTTTCTTGTGAGTAGCCTTTAACATGTGGGTCAGAATGTTAGAAGGTTCCTTATG
The DNA here is from genome assembly GCF_002204515.2 of Aedes aegypti. Lineage (NCBI taxonomy): Eukaryota > Metazoa > Arthropoda > Insecta > Diptera > Culicidae > Aedes > Aedes aegypti. Next base: position 43,508,784 of record NC_035109.1, on the reverse strand, counting down.
CTTCCTCTTGGCACGGAGAAGAATCTTAGGAAACGCTTTCCCTTGAAAACCTCGAGCAATGTAATGCATCGTTTCTCGAACGGGACATGAACGACGGCCAAGGAGCACCCCATCTTTGGTTTAGTTTGGATTTTATTGGTGCGAGACGAGCAGATTCTTTGACTTCATGATCTCAGCCAGTACTGGAGTTGCTTCAACTTGGTGGTCCTGTGACCTTTGTTAGGACCGACACCTATTAATTTTCAGAATTATAGACAGCTGAAAAATAATACTTGATTAAGTTTGGATCAGTTTTCAAAGGTACCTCTGAGACTCACGAAAGCTGTTTGCTGTTACTAACATTGTCTGGATTGAAGATATTATCACAAGTTATACCTACCCTAGATATGCGATTGACTTGTTGCATTATAGCCAGAGATGTGGCTGTGGGGGTTGGATGTAATTTCAAAACTTTGCCTAGCTTCGAAGAAACTATTTGACATAAATATTCGCTACCGCGCACAACTGATGTCGATTGCCTTTGAGATCTAAGTAACCGCACATAATCTTGAGCAAAAAGCGAGTAACTCAAGCTTGCTCAGTGTTTAGAGAGTTGCTCTGAGCAAAGCTGTCCAGCCCCTTGGATTTTTCATAGACTCAAGCGTTATAAGGTATTAGGAGCCAATTTTATCATGTAACAGAATTAGTTTTTATTCAACAATATTCTGGATAGTTGAAGCAATGAACTCACGATTCAGATTATTTAACATGTAATTCGTGTTGTATATCGAAGCGCAATTTGACGTCAAAAAATACTTTCGGACTTGAGTTTTCGGTTATGAGTAGCAGGGTATGGAATTATATTAAATAAACGATGTAGAGGCAACGATACAAAATGAATAATAAAAAATGAAAAGTATAGAATATCCGTTATTATAATGGAATTTATTGAAATATAATGGAATTCAAAATCGTAGTACTTACAAAGCTTAATTGAGGATGTTTGTCTTTTTCACCTATGAAAGATTTGTTTAGCAAAGTATGATTTGTTTTCGTTTGTCTTCACCTATTATAGCAGCACGTGAGTCTTTACTTCACTGGCACAGTTTGCGATGAAAATAATGAAAATTTACAGATAAATCATCAATTTGTGTATGATTATGGTAGATAGACTAGCAGGTAATCAACTCGACCACAGAAAAATTAAAGATTTTCCGGTAATTAAAACTGGAGGTTAAGTATTCTTTAAATTATATCCCTCTCAATTCCATTACCCCGAATATCATGAACCTGAAGAGCATAAACCCGAGTTCCAGTTCCTAGAATGGCTTTACTTTGAATTCCATTATCACGACAATAGCATTCAGCATACTGGTGCGTTTATGGTGATGACTTTCTTCGGGGAAATGAAACTCGGGGTTATAGGGTGGAGTCTTTTCAAGAGAGGTTTGATTTGAGTATTGATGTTTACGGAAGTCATGTGGAATTAAGCTCTGCAAGCGTTATGATTTTAAAATCAATGAATCCAAACAACACCGAATATTTCTTACTTTTCTTAAACGTATTTCAAGTATTGATGCTTACTCTTCACGAGTTGGCTTGAGAATGGGTTGATTGATTTTATCAATTCTTTCACTATTGTATTCTAGGATCCAAGACTCTTACGTGTTTGTGAGATCGAAAAGACCGGGTATTTAAAGATTTGTAAAAAATCTAAATGTTGTAATGTATGCTATAAATGATTACAAAAGTATTGGTCTGGAGTGCCACAATTTGGCCAATAGTGCATTACTCAGCAATTGAGGTTTAAGTTCTGGGGCAGTACGAAGTTAGCCAGAACAGCCGGGGCAGCTAGTTGGGTTATAACAATATTTTATGACTAATAATAACAATATAAAATTAGCTCATGCTTTATACAGTGATGGAAAGTGGCGAACGCTTCATCTGAACTGGAACAAAAACAAAACCAAACGCTCCCGAGCGTCAGAGCGCTGGCTTACTCGCATCTGTCGACTCCCGAGTAACTGAAGCTAAAAGTGATTCGCGAACGTGTTCGGAGCTGCTCAGAGTCATATTGTGCTTTTGGAAAAAAAAAGCTGCTTACCCTCCGAGATTTATGGTTTTCAGGGGTTTTTGACTACAAACTAGTAGTTTACTGTCGATATGATGGTTATACAATTAATTTGTCTGTCAAAACCATAATAAATCACACCTTGCTCGGTTACTCGCGAGTAAACACTCGCGAGCTTGTTGCTACTTCTTTTGACATGTTCTCCCGAGCAGACGGGTGCGGGCTTACTCACACCTAGCTAGATCCTGAGTCTGTGATGTTTGTTATGCGTTAGTATACACTCGTGAGCTGCTTCGTGATGCGAACTTTTCCAGCACTGGCTTTATATCGTTTGAGCCTATGAAAAATCGGTCAATTATAAAAAAAAATTGACGGCATGTGAGTGCAATGTGTCATTGCAAACATTTTAACATTCTTATCGGTATAATAATGCTTAATTAATCTATTTGAAATTGGTGATTTTAATAGTTACACTTCAAAAAGGGCGTAACTCAAAATTTCGACGATCTCCTTATTCAAAACTTTGCCCAGAGGTTACAAATAACTGAAAACATTTACCTAATTATCAGAACTCCAGATCTGAAAGACTTCCTGTAAGAGCTGGTGTTCCCCAAGGCAGCATTTTGGGACCAATATTATACAATATTTTCACATCTGACTTACCTGAGTTACCTCAGGGATGTCAAAAATCTTTGTTTGCGGATGACACAGGCCTCTCCGCCAAAGGACGAAGCCTGCGTGTCATCTGTAGTCGATTGCAAAAAAGGTTGGATATTTTTTCTTCATACTTGCAAAAATGGAAGATTTCTCCTAATGCTTCCAAAAATCAACTAATAATATTCCCACATAAACCAAAAGCTCTTTATTTGAAACCTTCAAGTAGACATGTTGTCACGATGAGAGGGATTCCAATAAATTGGTCAGATGAAGTTAAGTGTCTAGGGCTCATGCTTGATAAGAATTTAACTTTCAAAAATCACATTGAGGGCATTCAAGCCAAATGTAGTAAATATGTAAAATGTCTGTATCCCCTTATTAAAAGAAAATCAAAACTTTGTCTTAAGAACAAGCTTTTGATATTCAATTAAATTTTCAGGCCAGCCATGTTGTATGCTGTACCAATATGGACTAGCTGTTGTAATACCAGGAAGAAAGCTCTGCAGAGAATTCTAAATAAAATTTCGAAAATGATTCTGAGGCTTCCTCCCTGGTATAGTACCAATGAGTTACATAGAATATCCAATGTTGAAACATTGGAACAAATGTCAAATAAAATAATAAATAATTTCAGGCAAAAATCGTTACAATCTTCTATTGCCACGATTAATGCGTTATATGTTTAGGTTAAGTTAGGTTAAGTATATTTAAAGCGTTTTTTCTCTTATAAGCAGGTGAAATCAACTCACCTGTAAAAAAATCTGAACTGCTACGGCAAATGAAATGTTATATGTTGTTAACAAAATGTTAATAAAATCTTAAATTTGTTTTACCAAATTAGGATGATAATAATAATAACACAGAACACCTAGATATAAGAAGTGAATATAATGCTTGGAATGATACTAATAAAGAATTTAAAAAAAACTAAAAAAAATTACCTTGAACTAAATTTAGATTGTTTATTACTGTGATTATCACGGGCACTGAAAATCCGATGAAATATCTCAGATTTCCTTCGAATTTGTGGACTTGTGTAATGAAAAGGGCGTAACTACAAAACGGGCCCTACGATTTTTTTTTGGAGAGAGAGAGAGAGAGAGAGAGAGAGAGAGAGAGAGAGAGAGAGAGAGAGAGAGAGAGAGAGAGAGAGAGAGAGAGAGAGAGAGAGAGAGAGAGAGAGAGAGAGAGAGAGAGAGAGAGAGAGAGAGAATCTCCTGCGTGCCCCAATTGGGCTGGTGTGGAGGAAACAGCGGAGCATGTCGTGTTCGATTACTCGCCTTTCAATGTTGTGAGAGTCTGTTTGCAGATTTTCCCCTTGCAAAAAAACATTAACACTCAGGTTCCTCATCCATTGTGAGGTTCTCAATACATTGGTTGAAAAGCTGCTTGAACATAACTCTCAAACTCGTTTCGTGAGTGTGTACTCTAGTACATGACGGTGGAGGTCAGCCCATCTTCGGTTAACTCCAATCGTGACAACTGCCAAGACTTCAACTGTTCCTCTGTAGTATTTGATTTGTCCATAAAGCAAGATATCCATCTTATACCAGATAAATTACGCTCAAAGTTTATCTCTCCGATTCCGATGTTTGCGAGTAACCTCGGACATGTCAGCGAGGACCGATAGTTGTTCACTGATAGGTCAAAATGAATGATATCAGTGGTTTCGGTGTTCACAATGTTTTTCATAGCTTCATAAGCCATGTTGCTGAGCTAGCAGCTTTACCGAGTACATCAGTTCTCTTCCACCCGAGTACTTCTTCATTTTAACCGATAGTCCAAGTTCTCTGGAGGCTTCTCGGTCAATGAAGCCGATGAAGTACGCAGAGTATTTCCTGATTGGAATATTTACGCCAAGCATTGAGTGTTTTGTCAAATCACTCTTACACTATTTCCCTAGCTTGGCTCCCTTCCCGTTGCTCTTTTCCAGGCAATGAAAAAGCGAACTCTCTGGCTATCTTACTCTAGAAGGAGATCTTTACGAGCGTCGAATCGCCATCGATGAATTTCCGAGCTGGCAACAGAAATGGAGAGATGGAGAAATGGGCTGTATTCCATATTTGCACTAGTGTAGAACTAGCCCTCGTGCGTTAAAATACACTCTAATAAAGATTTAAAAAAAAAAAAAAAAAAAAACATATTTGCACAGGTATCTAAAAAAAAACATGGTTTAAGAGGTTGGGCATGAGCCGGGATATCATTCGTGTCATGTATTGGTTTATATCCAATCGCTTTTCGTTAAACGCGCATATCTAACATATTAGGCTCTCAGAAAGCCATTACTGTGTTTGCGGCATGGCTTACCAGGATATCTAACATGTCGTATGGGGATGCGATGAGCATCATGGCATCAAAAAATCCTTTCCTATCCTGTTTGTTGGTACAGCTGCGTACCACCCCGCGGTTAGTCAACATTCGTTCCACGAAGAGGCACGACAACCGCACATACACTAACCCTGGGCGAAACATAGGTAGCATAGCTGTCAGTAAGTATGTTCAGCGAAGAGAGTGAGAAGGAGGACGTAAATAAAAACATAAACAAAAACAGCTGGAAGAAAACGTAGATAATGGTCATAGTCAGGGATTGAATCCTGAGAAAATTGAGAGAATCGCTCACGTATCGCTCTCTGTAACTATCATAACATGCTGCACATTATGAGAGACTGTTTATCGTATACTGCTACAACTTTGATCAGATTGGGGGGATAGTAGTGTATGATAAAACCCCTCTAAACATGCTCCAAGCCTGGGGACACTATTGCTATTGTAAGTTCGTGGATTGTTTATCGTGCCAGTAAAGAAAAATACCTATCCCCAACGGTAAACAAGCGAGTAAAATGGGTTTTATCATTGCTCTCTCTTTGGGGCTCTCGCTCGCTGCTTCCATTTATCAGACTTGTTACACCTTGCGATACAATGACGATCGTGGACCGCAACAGATGGGATGTTTTTCTTTGCTTGCTTTGATCGTGCTTCATACTCAAATGAGAGCGAATTCTGCAAAGCCTGGTCATAGTAGATAATGGAAACAAGGACATTATTGTTATGAAACCTAGTTGCCTTGAAGTAAATATAATTTGCAATTAAATAATTCAAGGCAGGTTTTAAGTGAGATTTACTTTATTGTGGATAGTCAGAAAGGAGTTGAAAATACTCGAAATACAATAAGGTGAGGAATGAATTAATAGTTACAAAGTATGTTTAATAACATTTGAATTTTAGTGCGTAGGAAATCACCGTTGGTCGGACCGCCAAAGCTGAAAAGGGAAATAATTTCTCTGTGGAAAACTATTAATGTAAGTAGTTGAAACTAGTTGAAATAGCTGAAAAGAATATTTGAAGTGATTCGATTTTGTTTATTTATACCAATAAATGTAGTTTCAAGCTGTTGCACTTTGAAAAACTAAGCACTGCTCTGAGAATTTAGTTTGCACTAGGGTGGTCCGAAAAAGAACACTGTTGTATAAATGTATTCCCTTACATCAACCGTGAGTACTTCGGTTCCCCAAACTAACATAGTTATTAAAATAAATACAATTCATAGAACGTAACATATGTAAAAGAAGAGAAGATTCCGGCTCTGTTATGCCCTACGGCACCCGAACTTGCCAAATAAACGAGATAAGAAAACAAGGGACAAGTTGAATCCCCCCCACCCCTTCCTGGCCGGCGAAAGAAAAAGGTCGAAATAAACTAGTTTGATACGAAGGATAATATATTGTATAATTTTCCCAGAGATTGTTTTCAGAATTCATATCTCAACATCAAACTATCGAAGATCTTTCCAGAAATCATTAAGAGAATTTGGTTTTACCTTGTCCCTTTCTGGCCGATGGAAAAAAAATGCCTTGGAAATTGAGCTTATGTTTGAATTTATCAGAAGTTGCCTTCAACATTCATGTTAAAAAAAACAGAACTCGATCTGATTGACTTCTTGAAGATTTCTTCAACTTCACCAAACAAATGGAATTCTCAGCATCTCACCGGATATCATTTAAGGATGCTAGTCACAGCTTTCAATATGTCTTGAGTGTAATCTGTCAGCAATATATTACGCCATGTTATCCAAAAAAAAATTCCAGGGATTCATCAAATAATAAGTCAAAAAATTGGATAAGATATAGCTCCACATATTTCTAAGTAATTTATCTCAAGATTTTTTTTTTCGATACACCAAAAATTTCATAAATATAACTCCTAATATAACACACAAGAAACCATTTCTTCGAATACCTCGAACTTCATCTACGAGTCTTCAGCAATAACTCAAGGTTTTTGTTTGGGATTGTATCTTTGTAGTGCTACCAGAACATGCTTCATAAAACAAGGCTTCATGAATTGCTTAAAGAGTTCTAACAAAGAACTTACAGGGAAGTTTATAGGGATTCCTCCAACAATTCGCCTAAAATGGCACCTTTGAAAATTATTCTGCATATTTTTAAAGATTTTTTTCATGCATGCATGCGTTACCTTTTTAACTCGATCAGAAGGATTCGAATTCCGCTTAAGGAACTTTATATTTTTAAGAATCATTTTAGTGTTTTTTTCTTTTACGCCATAAACTCAAGAAATTCCCTTAGCTTCTTGAGTTCCTTAAAGGATTCTTCAAAAAAATTTAACTATTCATTCTCTTATATTCCTGATGAAAATCAAGCTTAGACCCAGAAACGTATCCAGAAATACCTTTTAGAACATATCTATCAGGTATCAGAAGGCCGGCTCCAAAGGCACGTTCCCCACCAGTTGGGAGATTTGTCCCATCGCCATATTTGAGCCTATTTCATCATCTACCCGATGGAAGAGGAAATGGAAGGGAAAGATGGGAGGAAATAGGAGTGGGGTCCCTTGAAGAGGGAAGGTCGCATAAGCGAAATGAGAGCATGTAGCTCCATACCACAATGGGTTCAAACAGCGCCCTAAAAAGGGCACTGCAAAACGCATGAGCGTAATGAGAGCCTATAGCTCATTACCACAGCGGGTTAAGAATAACAGAATGTCCCGAAGATTCAGGCTTCTGAATTCAGTTTCACTTAATAAGTGTTTACCAAGTAATTGGAATCGCATTTGCACAAAAACTGGACAGTTACATATCAGGTGATACGAAGTTCCATAATCGAAGTCACAACTATCAAACAAAAGAGTCAGCACGCTGAATGTTTGCTATTTGATAGTTGAGTCGGTAGTGGCCTGTCAACACTCTGACCAAGATACTGCAATTCTGCGTTGACAGATTTGTTAAATATTTCGCCACCCTTGGAGATGGCTCAGTAATGTACAATTTTGTTTGACGACATGACTCCAAACTATTCCAATATTGCTTGTGCTGAGTTGCTGCCCAAAAGTTTATCTGAAGCTTCACCCAGCACTTCGAAATTGGAATAGCCGGCTCAGGGCCAATGAAGTCATGCGATGCTCCATCGCGAGCTAGCTCATCAACCAATTCATTTCCAGCGATGGAAGAATGGCCAGGTACCCATACAAGGTTTACAGAGTTGACTGAATTCAGTTCTTCAATTTGAGTTCGACATGCGATAACAAGCTTCGACCTTGAGTTGGCCGAAGCAGGAGCTTTTATAGCACTCTTGTAGTCTTTACAGACCGCAGAGGACATGCTTCTTCAAAAACTTCCATAATGTAGGATGTTGTAGTATCAACGGCATCATCCAGATTACTTGGATTTTCAATAGACGGAGAATATCCATGAAATTTGGTCGCAACCAATTCAATATAGAGTTCCCAGTTTGTTGAGCGGGGATTCCTAAAACGCAAAGTCTGCGCAGTTACATTTGAATGTTCAAAGAAGATGTAGCGATGATCAGATAATGATTCCTCATCAGATACATGCCAATTCGTCAACTCGTGACTGATTCTATTCGAGCAGAGCGTTATGTCTAACACTTCTTCTCTATTAGAAACCATGAAGGTTGGGCGATTGCCTATGTTAAGTAATCCAAGGTCTGTACTACGTAAGTATTCAATCAGAATGGAGTCTCTCAAATTGATATCTGAGCTGCCCCAGATGATGTGATCAGCGCGAGTTTGCCATTTCAAGTTTGCTGAAAGTAGCAAAAACTGGGTCAACAAGGTTACCTTGATAGAAGTTCCCTCTACGAAAGTAGGGTTCTTGTACTAGCGCCACTTGGGCTGCACCATTTTGCATGAGTCTGCAAAGATTGATCGTTGCTGTTCTTTTATGCTGAAGATTGATCTAAGCTAATCTAACCGTAGCCACTACCCTAACTAGGCAGGATTAAGCTTTTTGCAACCTCAGCACGAAAAACACCAGCAACGAGAAAACCAGATCGGTATCTATTTAAAGTCGCCAAAGGCGAAAGAGCACAGAGTACACTGTTTAAAACGCATAATGCGAATCCATATAGGTGATAATTTAAATTTAATGTCAACATATTCATAATCCCACCCTTATTAAGCCTCACGATAGAGACTGAAGAAGGGCAGCCGATTATCTCGGAGAAAAACAAGGTCACCTGCACCATTGCTCCGGGTAGCACAGGAAGGATTCAATACTGTGGAGGGCGCCCTGGTACCCCACAGGCTCCGTTAGCGGTTAGGTTTTATTTAGACCCCTCTAACCATTCATTCCTAGGCACGGTACGCATCACACCATAAATTAGGGGTCACCTGTGAGGTGGACTTTTACCACCGGTACAGGCAGTCCGTAGTGTTAATTCTTAGGCAGTTGAAACAACCGCTACCTACACTACGCGGCTATCTAGGCTGCTCGGGAAAAGGAGGCAGCCGTCAAAAACGTATCCAAGAATACCTTTTAACTTTTTTTTTCTTTTTTTTTAAGGCACTCCGTGCTCGTGGCCACTACTGTGCCGGAATCAGTTTTATCTGTATCTTCCTTACCGATACAGTTCTATTTTTAGCTAATCTATATTTACATCTGCATTCACTCTCTTCTGCTCTTTTGCTCTCACACCGAGCAGGTAGGAGAGTGCTCTGCTGTTGGTCCAATCGATTTCCATAAGCCATAATCCATTGCTCTTGCGGTGGTTCGTTTTGCCGTGTTCCTGAGTCGTTTTGAGGCTAGCTGCCTGCGAAGTGGGTCAGTTTGTCTCAGTCATCATCTGATACTGACGGAGGATGGATGTGTTCCCCTAGGCACGGTCCTCCGTGCGGCGTCTTCTGGTGGCTGGACGGGTTTTTTGGAGGGGCTGGGAATTGAATCCATGACCTTCCGCTTATAAAGCGAAAGCGTAACCTCAAGGCTACGGACCCTCATAGGAATACCTTTTAGAACATATCTAAGCATTATTGCAAAGATTCTAGCAGAAATTCTAACAAATTTCTTCTGGATTTTTGCAGAATTTACACCATTTTTTTTAATTCCGAGCAATTTAAACAATAACTACACATATTATCGAAGAAATCCTGCTGGAATTATTTCTGAAATTTTGTCGTTGAAAGTGTCGTTAAGAAATTTTACTTGGAAAATCTCCAAATATTGCATTGCTTCAGCCAGTCTTCAAATTAATTTATTTCGAATAGTTTGGATACAATCATAGAAATTTCTCCAGGAATACCTTTAGAGCTTGAAAAAGTTTGCAGAGTACCTGCCACAATTGGAATTGTGTAGGAACTCCTGATGTATATATTTTCTAGCATTCGTAAAAAACGATTCCTGCAGATAGTTCTCTAGACAATTTTTTAATAAATTTTCTCAGATATTTCTATTTCGGTGATGGTAACCCACTGTTGTCAATAATCGGAGCGTATAGTGCTCTTAAAAGTTATTCGAGAATGTTTAATAAGATCTCGGATTTTTTTTTTCAAGAGTCGAGTGATAAAGAAATTCTTCAAATATCAAAATTTCCGAGACTAATGTTTTTGGAATTATCTTTAGTATATTCAAATAAAAATGTTAGAAAAAAATTGAAAGAATTCCTTTAAAAACTTTGAATCGATTCTCTACTATATTATATCTAATATTTTTTAACGGAATCTCGAGTGTAATACCTGAATAAATTCAGAATTATTTAAAGCCACCTATTGAAAAATAAGATGTATTTGTATTCGAACTCTTAAAAATATTTTGTGGAATTTAGAAAACAATCATTGGAATAGTTTACGAAGAGCTATCAATTTGATTAATTCCCATTAGGAGGTTCTAGGAAAAACTTCTTGAAGACTACAAATTACCGGGTCTGGGTCATTGGCACAAAGGACATTCGCTATAACAGTCATTTGGCATAACATTTTACACTCCAACATCTTTTTACGACCGTTTTTTTACCGACGGTTCTTTTTCCGACCACTTTTTTACGACCGAAATTCAGATTAACGACCGTTTCTATAAATGAAAATTATCTTAAAAAGTATTCAAAATAGAGTATCATGATGTTCAGCAAAATTGTTCAGTGGTTCAAGGGCTAACATATGGTGGTCATTTAATTGCGGAATTCTGCCACTAGACAGCGCTAGAGAGCACAGAATTTTTGTTTTGCGGATAGCTCACGATCCTGACCACTTAGAGAGATGGCGTCTTCGGCAAAGTTGTTCAGTAGCTCAAGGACTATCATTATTCTAGCCAAGAGATTCGAGATTTTGCCACCAGGCGGCGCTAGTGAGCATAGAATTTTTGTTTTCCCGATGGTTCAGGATCCTGACCACATAGAGAGATGGCGTCTTCGACAAAGTTGTTCAGTAGCTCAAGCGTTTTAATTTTATGCACTATGAGGTTCAAAATTTTGCCACCAGGTGGCACTAGTGAGCATGAAACTTTTATTTTGCGGATATATCAGAATCCTGACTACATAGACATGGCGTCTTGAGCAAAGTTGAGCTACTCAACAAGTTTACCGAAGACTGCATCTTTTTTAGTGGTCAGGATCCTGAGATATCCGCAAAACAAAAGTTTCATGCTCACTAGCGCCGCCTGGTGGCAAAATTTTGAATCTCATAGCTTTTATAATGATAGTCTTTGAGCTACTGAACAACTTTGCGAAGACGCCATCTTTCTAAGTGGTCAGGATCCTGATATATACGCAAAACAATAGTTGCATGCACACTTGTACTGCCTGGTGGCGCAATTTCACTTAAGCAATGTTGCCAGCTACGAAAAAAAAATTTGAACCCTTCATGAAAAACTGGCTTACAGTTGAATAGTATTGCTATGTTGCTAAGCATTATATTTTTCTGTTCCGCTCAAGTTTGATGGTTTTGATCTTCACTTTATTCTTCTTAAACAGTGTTGCCAGCCACATGAACATTTGTGATTCGGCCGACTGTTTGGCTCGCAACACTTCCTTCAACTTTGGTGAATATTCGGTATCGTTATCTTTAATTTTTTTTTGCATTTGCATTTTTCAAAAACATAATGATAACCCTGATTTTTTTTACGACCGATTTTTTTACGACCCCCCGATAACGGTCATAAAAGGAGGTTAAGTACAGACATCTTTTAAAGAAGGGATATAATACTCGTTAAGCCAAATGGCTAGCTTCCCAAATCACCTAGAGGAAAATTAACGCCAAATCATGTAAAAATATCTGAGTTTCCGTCTGAATCTTTGCAGGAATATTTGCAAGATGCCAGGAGAAGTTTGAAAGTCATTCCTATAAGAAATGCATGTGAAATCTATTTTTGAGAATTATCAGGTGAACTTCCTTATGTCTGGGACTGTTATTAATCGAATCCGGAATTTTTAAAGCGTTACTTATATTACTCGGAAAACAAACTAAACCAAGACGCGCTTCGAACTTAAGTTGTAAAAGGAAAAGGATGTGGGTGTCCTTCAAAGTTTAACGTTTCATGCAAAGGTTGTGTATTATAATCATTTTGCATGAAATTCGTATATAATTTTTGAGGTCGGTCGCCTCCCTCTGATGGAAATCCTGGCTACGCCCATTTGGTTGCAGGCAAGAATAGAGGGTGGCACAGCGAAGTTGGTGTTGAGGTGGTGTTAGATGGGGATTTGTTTGAAGTTGCCAAAGATCCTTAGAACACTTGGTCGCCGTTAAGTCAGAGGGGACCAAGCACAAAACTTGAGAAAATTGGATTATTCTTTCATTAGATGCAAAATTACCTTACCTCCGTTACACTTTGATCAGATTTGAAGAATGCTGTAAACTACGAGAGATATGTAATAAATTTACTTTGGATGATCAACAAAAATCGCAGTCAGAATGGACCAAGTGCTTTTTACCATAACAGCCAAAAATGATCTGCGCGCTTAGGAATGCGAGGAAATGAAAGACATTTCAGGAGATTTGTCAGATTTTTCGACATCGAATCATTCTTCTACTTATCCATCAATAGAAATTTATAAATATTACATGATTCGATGCATTTGATTTTGATTTTTGACAATTTACCACATTCGGATGGGTGGTCAGAAATTGCAACAAATTCTATGCAGACAGAGCGGACCAAGTGTTGAAAAGCAATAAAATGATTGATTACTGCATTTTTTGAGTCAATTTCAGAGCCCGATAGAAGTTTACGGTAGTTCTATGGTGTTTGTATGGCATTTCCTACAATCCGCTTATTGGACCAGCATATTTGGTACTCAAGATTTTCACTTGGTCCACTCTGACTGAACGCATATTTGAATATTTCTGGTCTTCAACGCCCTGACCCTGCGAAACCTTAATTTTCAAGCTATCGTAATGCCACTGATTTTGGTATTTACTATATGGGTTATTTATGAATTTACTATACTGGTGTCGAAGGGTCTTGATAATCTGTTTATCTTAGAGATATGCACCCAATTTGACCATGCAAGCATTAAATGATTGTTATTTTTCAAGAAATTGTTCAGTCAGAGTGAACCAGCTCACTGAACGGTGGTTTTTGGTTCAGTCAGAGTGGACCAAGTACACATAGTCCATCAAAAAATCGTTCTATTAGAGGTTTGGATTATGATTTTTCATGATTATCACTTCACATTATATTGTTTGAAAGTGACATAATAACGTGTAAAAATATTGAACCGAAATTTAAACGAGTTCAAAAATTACAGAGCGTTCGACTTTAAACCCATTTTTCTCAAAATATCAAAAATGTCACTTGGTCCACTCTGACTTAACGCCGACCACTTGTGACCAAAACTGTGGCCAAAAATGACGAATCAAACTAGACATGTGGGGCAGTGTTGATAGACTCAAACTCAAAATCTCAATCAATACGCTCTCCCGTGAGAGCAAACTCATTAGAGATCTGCTTCGCAAATCTCACGCTTGAGATTTTGATGCAAAATCAACTCAATCAACTCAAACCGTAAAAAAAATATTCAGTCGCAAAACCCGGAAAAAACTCGTGAAACCCGAATGTTGTTGTTTACGTTAGAAAGGATTAACATAATTTTACCAGACTAACAAGAAATCATTGCCGTGTGTGAGTAAACTGTGCAAATACAAGACAATGATTTAAAAAGGTGAGCCAACTCATCCATGATTTTTTGACTGCTGAGTTGCATGATTGACAACTCACGCATGAAAAATCTCAAGCGTGAGTTGCGAGAAATTGAGTTTTTCACAACACTGATGTGGGGCAAGCCTTGGATACAAATATCATAGCTTTGATGCCCTTATAATTCGTAGTTGCTACTAAGTGATCGATTGGAACAATCACAGTTTTACAGTGATCCTGGGGGCTTATGATTTGCATACCCTTCTCAATGTGTACAAATCAAGAACTCAAAATACAAACCGAATATACCTCTGCATTTTTGACGTTGCAATGAAAAGATTATTGGGGGAGTGGGTTCAGGTAAGGATCTGCGAGTCATCCTTGTTTGGTGATGTGATCTATGCTATATATAAAGCTCTACGAAGTACAAATTAAATGATATCCAATATTTGCCTGAATTCTGACAGAATCTCAATAATGTCAATCAAAAGGCAGTTTGTGTTTTGCTCGTTTGACATTCGCTTTTTTCAAGATAGTGTTAACGCACCTAAGTGTATAAATTATGATTTTTTTATCATTAATAAGGAACACCTGTATTTCAACAGTTATTCATTTAAAGCATTGTGTAAATTTTTCTACAATCGTTATTTTTTGTTCATATAAGTCAATAGCAGCACGCAACAGTTTCATACCTTTCTTCAATTTCCCTGAAGTATAACAACGCTTCGCTCCCGTTGCTAAACTGGTGACCGAGCGCATAAATTCCATTTCCATTTCCTGTTCGCTATGCTCACCTGGGTCTGTTCTGTCTTCTGTCCCCGAGGTCGTCACCTCTCGTCATCGTTTTCTTCACCCGAAGACAGTCTTTCCGTTTCCTCGTGCCTCTCTTAATTGTCTCTTAATAGATGAAAATGAATTCAGCTTTTAATTTTATAATCTTTCCTCCGGTGATCACAAACAATGCCAACCAGACCGACACGACAGTCACGGCAAGAGAGATAGGAATTTGAAAAGCGAAAAAAAAAACTGTCTTCCACACTCCACATACTCACATACCGAGGCGCTGAGACATGCGACGTTTTCTTGAGTCTCCCGGGGTGCGTTGAAAGTCTTTAACTCGCCTGGCACCTGACACTGCGGCTGTTGTTTGTGTCCACCACCGCATGGATGGCTGACCCAGACCTGGGGAAAAGAGAACGAATTCTTCTTATGAATTTTAAAACCTGGACTTATTTGCAATTATGACAGTCTTGAGCTTGGTCTTACGAAGCAACTCCGGCTCCGAGTGACATAAAAATGTGGGCAAATTTCATTAAATTTGTTCAGCCAACCGGGAGGGGATTACGGATTGGAAGTAGCTTATGAGTTAATTGTTGGATGGTTTTGGTGGTCAACACTTTCGATGTGGAACAGTTTTTGATCGTATCGTTTGTTCTGAGATCTTGGAACAGATAACACGTGTATTAATCTGACGGTCATTAAACTTTTCTATTGGAACGTTGACAGTGCCACATGATATACGATCAGCTATGTTCTTGTAGATTGGAAACATGCAATTATCGGTAGAATCATATTAACGGTTCTCACAGAACTTAAGCCGAGTTCCCGTTAAGATCGGAATTTATACGCAAACATATTTGATCATTACGATGGCAATTTCGACCGATAGGCTTCGAGTAAAGCGTCTAATTTGCCTTCCCAAAATCATCTCATCGATTGACCAATTCATCTTCATACATGGTTTGCCTCTTAAATTTGTCGATAGTTTCGGCCTCACCGAAAATTCCCTCCAAACACAAACAAACTCCGACTTTAATGAGCTCACGTCGAATTGAGATTATTTTCATTTCAGCTAGTTTAAAACAATAAAATATCATTATCTCTCGTTTGGGGTTTGGCGCTGAGAAAGAAAAATCACTGACTCTGAAGCACCTGATCCACCATCTATCATTGTGGCGACTCATCGAGGGTTTGCGGCATGTTTATGTTTGCCCCCTTCTCCCCTTCTTTTTGGGTCTAAGTGAGACGACGATGGCACTCCCGACTAGACGGAAGGAACAAGATTATTACAGAATGTGTTTTCCGATACTATATTTTTATGGCACCAGATGTTATAAAGCAAGTCTATTACTAGTAAAATAAAAAAAAAACTAGAAAAAAATGTATAAAACAAAACAAACTTATAAAAAAAACGAATAATAATTAAAACAAGTATATAACAAATTTAACATGTTCCAGAATAAAAATATATTGAAAATTATGTAACTGTTCATTACAATAAACGTAATGTCAAATGTAAAAAGAAAATAATATATGTTGTTTAAAATATGTTACAAAAAATATAACACGTTAGGAACAAGCCAGATTGATTACAAAATTGTATCAACTTCTATTTATTTTTAATAACTGTCGATAGAAATGTGTTATAGTCTTATTATTTGACTCTGGTCGGGCACACTGAGGGACCGTGTGAGCTTCGGTACGGGGGCTGCGCTTTTTTGGCAATTTGGCTGAAGTTTATCGAAACAATATTGGTTTATTGATTGGTTTCTTCAATTACACCTATTGTCCAAAATTTTCATGGCTCATTGAGCCGGACCCGCACACCGAAAAGCGGCTCGGGTAAGTGTTTGTGGGCAAGCAGGTGACCGTTAGGATTCATCGACTCTTGTCGGCGTTAGTCGCCGGGAAGAAGCCTTTCACCATGCCAAACCAAACAACAAACGAAATTTGTCGAGATCGGAGATAATTGACCGTTCCCAGAAGAGCGGCCGGTAAGATGTTTTCGTTCGTGAGGACCCAGGCTCGAAAGTTCCCAGGGAATTGGGAGACTTATGGAGTTTAGAAAGGTGAAGCTGAGCTAAGTTGACTTGTTTGGATATTTCTTTTTCTTTTTTTTATTCTCAATATTACGTCTCCAAGAGACAGAGCCTGTTTCTAAGTTCAAAACTTCTACCGTAATTAACTAAGAACTTTCTCAAAGAAATTTCTATTAAAACACGATCCTGATCAGGATTCTTACTCAGTGTATGTGCGTTGGTTACTGAATATTTTAGTTAAAGTTTAATTATAATAAATCATTATAGAAACATATGATTTTAGCTCCATTCGATGAGAGAAATTCCAAAATATCCCCCCCCCCTCTTTGAACAGAGAATTTTTAGGATCGTTCAAACCTTTTCGGAATCGAAGCTCGTTACAGCAATCCGTCGCAAGGAACCGTCATTTCATAAAAATGTGTCGTTATAAACAGCGAAACTAAAAAATAAGTAAATAATTAGTCGAATTTTGTACTACATAATTTAATTCCGTTAGAGTTTGTATCTTTCCACACATACACGTATTTTGATCCTTCGACCTTGACGCTTGCTCCTGGGCAGTGCGTTAAGAAAGTCCGAGCAGTTGTCAGTTGTTTTCCCTCTCAGGCCGCGCGCCTATTTTCTCTGAGTCCTTTTGTATAGCCGAGCAAACGAGTGAAACTGAAAGTGGATTGTTGCTGCTCAGTCAAGGATGACGGATCAATTGGTGAGCTCGTTTCATGCTACTATTTCTAATCTACAAAATATGTATGACTGCACACTTAATCGTTCAAACGGTGGGACATAAACATGATTTTTCAACAAACTATGAATGGTTCGTCACTGTGAGTGTCGACATAAACTCCGATTCATGAATTATTTATGTTTCACATTTTTTTTTCAAAGCAACCCTTTCTTTTTACCTTTATCTTTCTAATTGAAAAAACATTGAATGGCTCGACACTACAAGTGTAGACTTGCGAAAAGTTCACTTTATTTAACAAACTTTGGATGGTTCGCCACTGTAAGTGTTGAAGAATAAGAGTGTTCTATGATGTTCCAGCCAATTGAGTTTAATAACACATGCTTTCGTCCTGGCAGCTGTAGGAATGTTACATTTTGGTATTTATTCAACAAACTTTGAATGGTTCGTTACCTCAGATGTCGGCATAATTTTCCTCTACATAGAAATTGTTCATATCAAATGAAAAAAAAATATTTACATATAAGCATGTTTATATCTCACAAATAATTATTTATCATGGTCTAATCGCTTATCAAAGTGAATCCTGTGACCCAACGATCCTCCCCATTAACAAACATCCTTCAGAGACAAACACAGTCTCCAAATAGCAAAGGTTACACACTAACCCAAGCAGCACACATTGTTACAAGTAAGTAACAGCAATGACTACTTAACATATTCAGTAGTTACAATAGGAAACATTGTAACATGAAAACATACTGCTACGTAACCGAAAAAGGGCAAAAAGTCGAGCCTTATGTAACTATTTGGTCGTTACATAAGAAGTTTACCTGCGACTAAGTAATAGGAACGGCGATGAACTTATTGTTTCATTCTGACAGTTTTGAAACCGAACAACCATTTTAGAATTAAATGTCAACAAATATTATGCCTATTATCTTGGAACGCATACATATTAAATTTAACATGCAGATTTAAATTGGTGGTGAAATCAATCATTTTACTTGCTCAAAATTGACGCGCTCATGAAATATCTTATAATTTTAAATTGAGTAATACATGATACGTGGATTGCTTAGATAATCTGCCATTGCAAATGCCATAAAACATGGAAATTTACACTGTTACTCACATCAGTAGTGTTTCTCATTTGTATTACATTGTTTGTGATTCCAAAATTCCGTTTTTCGTATCCCGCTGTTGGATTTTCTTGATTGCCTATCATAAATCGCCATTTAATTTCATCTGGCTGCATATACACTTCCGAATAACTGTTTAAAGACAGCCAATCTAAAATGATGACAACTATTAAAAAATTGTTAGCAAGGCTGCATATTGTGAATCCAACAATTTAAATTCATCACTGGAAAAATATCTAGGAAAACAATAACTGGTCATAAACTAGTCAAGTTCTTATATCAGAATTCACGATACGTATGAACATTTTTGGTCTGTAGTATTGACCACTGTCAGCAAGCTACTCGTTTGTTACACATCAGTTACCCAGAAATCTTATGGTATTTTGGAACTGATGTGTAACTATACTGAAACTGCCATTAAATTACACTGCTGTCAATAGGGGAAGGGGTGTTAAAATTAACACCTTAATGGGATGCATTTGCGATAAATCACTAAATAATGTGCAAAAATCCCCAAGCCAATTGACTGGAACTTTACAAAGGTATGAACATTAAATACTCCATCCAAGAAGGCACATGGTTTGTGACGTGCTCAAATAGCTCGGAAGAAGGCAAAATCAAGCGTGCGCTAGAAAAAGGGCGCCAGTCCAATGATCGATTTCTCTTCATCGATCCACTCTTCTGTGAATAAAGGTGACAAGATGCGGTTTTGTTAGCAATTTTTCGCTTCAAGGGGGTCAACATTTCCAAATTTACGTAATAAATGGACGCTGCCTTAGAAGCAAGACGGTTAGTGGTGCAGTAAACGTACGCACTCGATCATGCTTGCATACATATATTGTAGGCGTTTGTGATTGTTTGTGATGTTATTGTTAAATAATGCTGATGCGAAAAATGTACATTCGTAAGGTTCCAATTTGTGCGTTGCTTCAGTGTGCCATTACGCTTGGTAGTGTTTGAATTCAACAGCAGTTTTGGTGTTATAAAATAGGGGGTGGGGGGTTAGCCCTCACGAGTTGATTAAAGTTTAGCTCCTTCGATTAGTTTTTTAAGGACAAATTTAACACATTTTTTGCACGTATTACAAACTATGACAGTGCACAAATGGACCTATAATAAATTTTAACAACGAAGACAACAACTGATCTGCTGTCGACTAAAAGTCATCGAGCTTAACAAAATACAATCATTTACGGGATTGACTAAAAGACCCAAACATTTTAACGTTCAAGGATCCGTCATCGTCATCATCGAAACTTCAACAGCATTTTTTCTGGAATTTACTCGTCGAAAATGTGTTCACTGTGTTTCGGTTGGAGAATAAAATACAGTGAACACATTTTCAATTTTGAACGAAAAACTTAAAAATTATCATGTTGATGACGGATTCTGCCCCCTGTAAACGAAACCTCGTCATCCCGTGGGGCTCAAAAATTGACGTTCCCCAAAAAATTTGTAAAGAGAACATTACAAATGTAACTCAATGTTCTGTGATGTGTCTACTCGCGAAATTTTCCCTAATTTATTAATTTATTCATTTATTATATTTAGTTCTATCGCACAATATTAAAAATAGAGATGTTTATTAACGCAGCGACACGAATTAAGACTAATGTCTAATTCGTTTTTGAACCTAGGTTGGAACTGGCGCAACCCGTTCTGAATTACAGTTTCAACTCTAACCCGATTCAGGTTCGACCGAACTACACTTTGCTTGACGTTGGTTTGTTTATGTGTTGATCACCGACCCAATTCCTAAAAACGAAAACGACTTAAGAAAGATGAGTTTTCACATATTTTTATCCCCATAAAAATCATTGAAATTTGTTTTTCATGCGTAACAAGGTCGGTTCATTTCACCTCTTCCCCTATGACACATTGTAACCAAACATACAACTTCATTTTGTTACATACAAGTGAATTAGCAATCCCAGCCGAACTTCTAGTTGATTCTTTATGCATTTTCACTGACTTCGGTCAATCACGGAATAGCAACCATTGATATATGTAGTCAATCTAAGCTAAGCTAAGCTAGGCTATCACAGATACACGTATTTCGACCTCAACTGAAATCGGTTTTTCATTTATTTAAAGGTATTGCACTAAACAGCTGGAAAGTTAAAAATTAAAATATTCTTCATTGCTTCAATTTCATTGTTTTATAGAATTATGTTTCAATACAGTTGATATTCCATATCTCGATATTGAAGAGGCCATCGAGATAAGAAGGGATTCAAAAAGAAAAAGTTTTCCTCTTGAATTAATTAACTCCTTACGTGTGGTAAAGATGGATAAATTATGGATGAAATTATAAAAAAAATCCACGTGCTTGGTTGGAATTCAAACCCAGGACTCTTATATGCTAGACGAGCGCTTTATCAACTAAGCTACCGAGCCACTTGGTGACCCAATAACTAAGAAGAAAGTTTTGTATTCAAATCCACACAGATCACGCCGTCCTTTTTCGTAATCCACATCCACTACACACGAATTTTAATGTGTCATTTAAATCTGACCTTTAAACGTTTCAAATGAACAAGATCACTCCAAAATATGCCGCAGAACTCCGTTTACGGGTTAAGAACCACATAACTTCAAGGTTATCAAGTACGAACGACAGACGTAACGCAAATGACCGCAAATATCGCAAAAGAAACATTTTCTCACCGGTGCTCTATTGTCAACTCCACTCACGTTTTGCACTTTGTTATGCACTACCGCACTTTTCATCGCTTTCGTCTCACAACTTTCGCCGGCACGCTCCCTCCGACGCTCGAACTCATCGATCAGCTTTGACTTCACTAGCTGCATCGTGATGTTTCGCATCTTTATTTATTTATTTATTTATTTATTTATTTATTTATTTATTTATTTATTTATTTATTTATTTATTTATTTATTTATTTAATTTCATCTGACTCTCAGTCTTAATGAAATATATGATGAGGAAAAACCCCCTTGAGTTGGTTAACATATAAACCTTACTCAAAAAAGCATAAAAACCCCATATCTTTTCTTTACAAAACATTACACAAGCATTCTTACAACTTATATCTAACAATAACAATTAAGCACACAAAAAAACATGTTAAAATCAATTAAACATAATACCAATCGTTAAACAACTGTATCAAGAGATCATGCCCTACGGTACCGTATTACGTTGTAAGCTATGTCGAAAGGCGAGAGCTGATTGGTTGAAGTCAAAATGCTCGTCGTACTCGTTGAATCTGGCTGACATAAACCGTATCTGCGCGACTCTCCAACGCCGTCACCAAACAACCATACGCAAGATACGCAGGATATTCGCAATCTGCAGCGGTTCCTTTAGCTGTTGGACTGCATTCGTCAAACGATCGAACAAATCATGCAACACCACCAGTTGACTTTCAAGGTTATCTTCTTCCGCGAGATTCAACGAGCACAATCTCTTCAACAACGACACACGAGACGTTACTGTGCTCGATAGTACCCCGTTTGGCATAAAGTCGTTTGGCATACTGATTTACTTAGAATGAATATCGGCATTTTTGAAGTTTTTACCGAGATCAACACCACCGAGCGCATAGCAAAAAATTTTGGTAGGTTCTCAATAAGCGTGGTGTTCGTTCACTTGTCGCTTGTTGCAATATACATATTTTTAAATATTAAATTGGCAAAGAAAGTTCGCAGTTATTAATAAAGGGAACGCTCATTGAATATTTCGCTGCAGATCAAGCTCTGCCCAAGTTTGGACGTAATACTTGATGAAAATTACTTGACGAAAGAAGGGAAAATTGATTGGAAAATAATAACAGCTCTAATCTAGTTATCTATTACTGCAGCATAATGCAAAAAATAGCCGATATACGAAAGCAGATTATTTTTCGTTTGAAATGTTTAAGGCTCTAACGCAAAAAAATCTTCTCATAGCATAATTCAAATGAACAACATATGTTTAAAAGAAACTATTTGAGGCAAAACTTTTCAACGATTCAATATAAATTTTAATGTTGGAAGTGTGCATCAAAAATACCGTCTTTTATCGGAAGAAGGGAAAATTTGTGATTGAGATAATATTTTTTCCAGCATTACTCGAAGGAGATCATGCGTTTGCAATAAAAAAATATGTTGAATATTGGCAGGTTCTAAAGTAATTATAATTATAGCAGCACGTCTTGCCAGAATTGATAAAACAGCAAAAAAATAAAAATGGTTAACATAAATAATAAAATTTAAAACAGTATAAATATAAAGAACAGCCTACAGTCGACTCTCCGCATCTCGATGTTCTACATCTCGATATCTCTCCCTATGTCGATGATTTCAAAAGTCCCTTCAGTCTCCATACATTTTCATTCTCCATATCTCGATATCCTCCTTATCTCGATATCTCCATATTTCGATGTGTTTCTGATAATTTTTCGTTCTCAATTTTCTCTCCGTTTGTCGATATGACCAATATCGAAGGTTACTAGACCAAAGTTTTGGGATTCAAAACAAATTAGGAGCGCAAAATGACGCCTGTTTGTGTATTACTTTACTGGCAACGGAGTGTTTTGCAATCTAGTATTCATCCAAAATTTGTTCTTTGTCTCGATCTCTCCCTATCTCGATGGTCCCTTCGATATCGAGATGTGGAGAGGCGACTGTAGAATGATTCACTACCGACTTCGTGAGCCGAAGGTATCCGATTGCAATAGCGAATGAAAGTTTGCATACCAATTCCGCTGGAGTGGCATTCGTATTTGAGTGCTGAAGTGCACTCACTGACTGGAATGATTCAGTGAACGTAAAATCCGTACATTCAGTTGAATGTATTCAGTGATCGAATGGTGAACGCGTTCATAGGTGTCTCCCAGTTGAGAGCGAATTGGTTCTCTCTCCGCTCTGTGAGTGTTATCTCAATCGTTTTCGATTTGTCGGGATTGCGTTCACCCTAGCAGTATTCGGCTGTCAGTGAACTTTCGGTGGGAGCAGATACTTTGCAATTTTTTTTATCGGTAGCGTTCGGGTGAGTGAGTGAATTTTCCCATGCCTGGTCCAGAGTAATACACATGTTACAATTTTAGAATTGCAGACCGAATCAGGTCATATATCAGTTGCTTTACCTCTAATATAACACATTGTATTAAGGCAAAGTAGGCCGTCATTGAAATTTGTACGCGTCGTTAATGATTGTTGCTAATTCATCTCACGATTTCGAATTGAAGAAAATCAGTTGGTTTTGCCCTGACATAGCAGAAAAAGTATCAGCATACTTCATACATGTAAGCTAGACCTATTCATATTTTCAAAAATGTCTGGAAACTCCCCTGTCAACCAATACTTTAATTTTTCATTGCGAAATGAACTTCTGGCCAAAATTTCACTCAATTGAGAGTAAATTTAGTTGTGCTTCAAATCAATTATGTGTTTTTGGGCTATTTTCAAGCTTTAAAAATTCATAACTACCGAACGAAACATCAAAATTTATCTAAAATACTTCTACATATTAGTTTATCCAATTCTACGAACTTTTGTCGAACACAATTTTATGATTGGAGCAAGTTTTAACATAGTTTGGTTGAGGTTTGTATCTCGAGGTTCTTGAAAATCTCTTTTTTCGGGAATTGTTTTCACTGAACAATTTATTTTGCCTGCCTGCATGGAAATTTCGGATTTGTAATTTCCAGACATGATGACAATGCATATCTAAAAGTCAATCTCATTCAAAGTAACCATTTATCTTACGAAAATAAATTGTAAAAAATAGGTAATTATGAAGCACATTTGTAAATCCACTGTGGGTGAGCCAAGAGCACCACCGTGAGCTTCAATGAATACAAAAAATGAACACGTTAGCACTGCCTTTTCTCAGTCGATGATGATGATTGTTTTCAAATCGTTCTAAATGATCAGTGAAATGCGATCAAAACAATCATCACTCGGAAAGAAAAAGCAATGCTAACTTGTTCAATTCATTCGTTTCCGGTACATGTGTAATGCATGATTTAACTACCATCAGGTTGCGATGCGGTGCTCGATCTTTGGGCATTTATTGTAATTTATTGCCTTTAGCAACATGTAATCTGTTGATGGTCAATGAATTCATAAATGTATTATGTTTGATTCCCGTTGACTAGGGCCTGAAAAAATAATACCAATGTATGTTTTATATACCATGTATATTGAGAAAACGGTAATTTCTGGGTACAGCGGAGTACAAATTAGGATCAAACAATATTAAAACTCACTTTAATCTTGTTAGCGTGTTAGACAAACTTTAACAGAATAGAATTAGCTTTCAAATAGTGGTAATAGCAAGTGGTTTTGATTTTCCACATGCTAGTTATGATTTTTCAAACCTTGAAATAAGCCCAAAAACACATTTTCAACTTGAAGCATACTGAAATCTTTATCAAATGAGCTGAAAATTTGACCAGACATTGTTCTTAGCATGAGAATTCCGAATACTGCTTGACCGGTAGATTTCCAGACATTTTTTTGAATATGAACAGGTCTAATGTAAGCGTATACAGTGATACTTTTTCAAGTTACTATAAACTATCAAGACTTTGAACTATCACTTTGAAATTGCAAACTGAAAAGTCATCACGGCTGCCAAAACGAATGACGGGATACTTAGTCTTAAGGATCAAGAATCCATCATTCAATCATCAGCAATCATCGAAAACTAAAAACCAGTTTTTTCGTTCAAATTTGAAGAAATCGCCATGAAAATCTATCTTTGCATTACAGATAGTGAGTGCAATGCAATGATGGATTTTCATGAACATTGCTTTGATTTTCAGCAAAAAAAAACTGGTTTTGAAAATTTTAAAAATCGATGATGGTTATTTTCCTCTTAAGCCTATAAATAATCATTGAAAACATTTGAGCAATAAAAAGTACGTGTAAATTCTGTCACAATTAGCATAACAGGTCTATAGATTCATAACTAAATCCTGCGCTACGGAAACCTGCTTAATATTGCACATATCCACCTCAGCCTAGACGACAACTCACAAAATTTCAAAGATGCCTAAATAGAGAATACTCTGGTAACTTAATTGAGGAATGGCGTTCATCAGAATTTTTCTTTTTCTTTTGATTTGTGCTAATTCCATAATTATTGGCAATAATTAGGCTTATATATATATATTATTTTATATTGTTTTTAATCATCGGCAATTTTTTGTAGTTACACTGAAATAATAATTATGTGCATTATCCTTGCTTCAATTTTTATAAGAGATTCCTTTTTTTTGATCAGAGGCTGTTCTTCATGTTTGAATATTTTTCATAGTTTTTTTCTATCATGGCTTATATTCGCTCAGAAAAAGTCTAATTAAAAACATATGTTTTAGCACAAGGGTTAATTTAGGTAAGATGCCATTCTCCTCCAAGATTAACTCTGCATCGAACGACTCGATTAACACTTACCGTCAAACGGGGTATCTTGCAACAGGGGTGAAACTTGCAACACTTCGACATGTAACCGAATAGTCGTTTCGTTCAGCATTGAGTTGAATTATTATGATTTATTCCACCGTTTATTGACCTTAGGTATACAACAGAAGGTTTTGACAAGGGTTTGGGTATCGTTTCTTTTTTGGTGAGTTTGCTGGAGGTGAAAATCATATTAAAATTTGGATTGTATAAAACTAATCTTGAAAAACGTTCTCCGTACCACGCAAACGGTAGAAATATGTCATTCGAGGCATTTGCTATCAGTTACAGTACTTAAAAGTGTACAAATTGACAACATAAAAGTTTGATAATTTTTTGCTTAAACACTATAAAAAATCAAAAACTGTTTTGACTACCCTTGTGGGGTAACTTGCAACAGCAATATTGATCTCAATTGTTTGATATTTCCTGCCGTTTGTCATCGAAAACACATGAAAAGGCAAAGTTGAACATATATTTGTACAGTAACATTAAAATGTTTGTACCTCAATCAATTCAATACACAGTTTGTATTAATTTTTGAAAAATTTAAATAAATCGTATTATTATTAGATAAAGTCTTATTTTTTCATGAAAATAAAGAATAATTCACAAAATCTGCAAAAAAATAACTTACAGATCAGTCGTTGGGAACTCTCTGCATGAAATATGATGAAATTTATGTCAAACCAATTTTACATTTCAATATGTTATACGTTGCTTTGATTTAAATATGTCTAAAAAATAAGTTATGTGAAGTAAAGCCTAAAATACCATTGTATTTGTAAAAAAATTTGCATTAAAACGTTTTGATGGCTTTCCATTAACTGTCAAGACTTATAATATGCTAGAATTTTCCAGTGTGGACACCCTATGCAATGCCAATGAAGCTTTCAATCAAATTGATTCAATACTCATAATATAGTCGATAATAATTAGTTTTCTAAGAGAAAAGCAGCCTGTTTCTGATAATTGTCATGCTTTTACTGTAGACAATTATTAAATGTTATTATCACAATATAGGATACATTTTTAATAGTGTACTTCAGGTACCATTGTGTGTTGCATGTTACCCCACATCAGGGGTAGCATTAAAAATCCATATTTTTCGTCTCTCCTGATTCCAGAAAACTAAATATTGATAAAATATTTACCGCGTAGTATTCTTTACGTAGCGATTAGGGTACCAGATGGTTTTTGTCTCATCTGAATCCTCAATTTTTTCGTCCATATAGCTTTGAAGTTGAAAATTGTTGCAAGTTACCCCATTTGACGGTACATCAAATAGGCCCACTGTTTCTCCGTTGTGGAAGAAGAAATCAAAACTCATGGTTACTAGAATTATGAATCAATATACTAAATATGATCCAAAGCATTGCAGTAAACCGATGCTACAGAAGGACGAATAAGTCGTAAACTATTTAGTTAATGTCATAAGCTGACTACAAACGCAAACAATGCGAAAACCTCAGCTAGCTGCTTTTACCGCTAGCATAGAAGTGAATAATTGCTTTATAATATTAAGAATGTTCTTATATCAGTATTGACTGTTTCTAAAGTGCTGTATATCAATAACGATTTATCCTTCTTTAAGAATAAAATGCTCTTTGAAATTAATTATAAATACATGTTATTTGTAGTTCGCTATCATTCGGCCAAATGGCGTTAGGCCAAACGGCATTCGGCCAAATGAGCCGGAATTCACGTATGTAAGCGCTTCCAATTCATTCCCAGTACAAACTCATCAAACAATCGGTGAAATTTCCTCAACTGGTGCCATTTGCCAATCTCTTGGCTAACTACTCCATTCAACAGCGTTTTACCCCCTCGGAGCATAATTGCGCATGATTTGCCAAATTTAATCCAGCCTCAACTAATTCGATACAAGTGATTGTTTCATCAACCTCCGCTGCGCAGCAGTTGAGAGTCAACAGCAGCAGGTCGCAATGTTGCACATTTGACGAACCGATCACCGAAACCAGCATCGCAGTCTGCTCAATTATGTGAATTAAGCCAACCGCGCCCGCCACACTTTTCGGACCATAAGGTCTTCCTCGATTCTTCTGATGTGTGAGAAATTGCCCATCGGTCAAACCGAGCATTGGACGCTATCAGACAAAACAGTCTCCTTGAATTAAGCCAACCGTCAATTTCTTCTTACAAGGTACTCGAGTCGATTTTTTTTCTCGTTCAATGTACAACATTACGTAACGACTGTTGACGACCGAAGCACTCGACGACGACAAAACGGTTTCTAGCTCTGGTTCCAGTAGTGTGCCTTTCTCTCTCCAGAAGTAGTGCTCTGACACCTGTCACGGATCGGTGATCGGTTTGTCTTTCTATACCTTATAACGGGCCAGCCTGTCGAGCTTACTTTTTAATTGGGTAGCTTATGCGCCACTCCGAAAGGAGACCACCCAACAGAGATTGCGTTGCCCGGCTTGAGACCTTCTTGGGGAAGGGTCACTTCATTAGTGGGTAAGCTGACTGGCTGACTCAAATAGTCCGTCGTACTTCACGTTTCCGAGCGGACACAGCAACTTCAGAAAAGTTCACAAATAAATTCCTCCAATAAACGGCCGAGGACAAGTTTTGAAGGCGGGGTTTTTCCTCACAGGTCCAGTCCAAAACGTTCACCCGTCCCACTCCGCAGAAAACTAAAGAACAGTCCCAAAATAACATAAAGTCAGTTTCGGGCTGACCACCCAGTAAATAACCCAAAATTACTACAAAAAACTACATACGGACGCGAAGCAACATAGAAACCTTAAAAGACGCTATCTAAATACATTCAAAATACATAGAGCTTTTTCCTCCGTGCATGGAGCAAACTAAATTTTATTGGGGGAACAAAAATACATGGATTGCTCCAAAACTAGTTATACATGCTTTATTTCCACTATCGCTCTCTACATTGCCTAGGCCTAGTCTACTCTCTTTCCCACTAACTTCCCTCTAGCTATTTCTGTGTGTGCGGATCAACTTCTCCTGCGGCGCGCACTCGATGCGCGAGATCTTCTGCAGCTCTTCTCCTTACGCTCCGAACTCCGACATTCGCTCCGGGAAGCTCAAACCATCACCTCTCACTCTCGGGTGAGTTCTATGCTAGCGCCGCCGAATTATGGGCTATGACGGACTAGCAAAAATAATGTTGTTGTGCCTCTATTGGGTCACATGGCCATGGACGACACTAACAAACATGCATGCAATAGTACTCACGGTTACCTAGGGTTTTGATGTGGGTGGGGAGACGCTTACGATGACTGGGGCAGATTAGCGCACTACCTCCAGCCTGGTACTCTCGCCGGGATGGCGATCGAACGGGCGATGCGGTTGGTGGTGTCTCCCTCACCGGTGCGCGGGCTTACGCGTAAGTGCGGTACATGCACTCGATCCTGCAGTGGCGCGCAAACACAAGTTGAGGCGCCGTCGGCAATTTGCTCCGGTGGCGTGCTGGCTTGTTTGGTGCTACGATGCTCGCTGCAGGGGGGTTGGTCTCCTCTCGACTCTTGCTGGTTGAACGATATAGTAGGCTTGCCTGCCAAAGGCGCGAAATTGGCGATCGCGTCCTTCTCCGGCCACGTGTACCCCGGGAAGCTTTGAAGCCGTTGCGTGGGGTCAAAAACGGTCGCAAACTGAGAGCGCAGTGTGACGGCTTTGCCTATGCTGCCACGACCTATTCCGAGTATAATTTTTATGCGCACACGGGGGGGAAGGAATTACAATTTGACTTTCATCTTTCTCAAAGAATTTGTATTACCTCGAAAACACTGATCAACGCACTACACTGGGACTATCAACAACTAACTGCTTGCGCATAAATGACTAGCGCTCAACTAGAGGGATATCAAGAACATAAATTAGCTAATTGTCTAACAAGTTTCCTATGTCACTTTTCACCTTCACAATCACACCACGGCACGGTAACAAAATAGACCGTTCTTGCCTCTTCCACGAAACGGAACAAAGTGAACGATTCGAGGCTGGAGTAATCCTCAGATGCCGCAGTTTTTCAACATTGTCCCCAAACTTCGCGAAATTCAACGAAGTTGAATTTTGCGAAACCGAGCATCAAAGGAATTTATCTGCAATATTTCCCGAAGTCGTGCATCTCATTCCAACTGACTATTCAAACCATCTAGTCAGCTTGCTCGCTAAGCTTCGTGACAAGCGTGGAATGCCGAACAAGGAAAAGGTCAACGCATCCTGAATAGCATAGGCGTATGGGTCAGTGCCCGCGACCCAAGCGGATTTTGGGTGGCGTCATGACGCTCAACAGGCTTGCAAAACCATGCGCTTTCCTGGTAGCTGACCATAGGGAACTCAAGACACTCGTTTTAGGCGTGAGTAACTATGTCGTTTATTCTCTATGAGAGCAATGGGCGGTGATTGAATTGGAAATTAATTTGGAAAAACGAATGGGCATGCAAAGTTTAATAAATTAACAAATCTTCAATTGACAAATAACAAAATAACATGTAATATTTACAGTCTTAAATTTAACAAAGAATTTATAATAAATAATAAAGCGTACTTGCTACAACCTTCTGCTAGTCCGATGTTCTCATTTAATCAGCTCATTAGCTATGTGCGGAATCAGTGACGCTCATAATACCGCTCATTATAAATATCCACCGAGCAGTCACCGCAGTAAAGGTACGTACGGTGTATGGTGGTCAACGTCTTCGTCGTCGTCGCAGAAGATCGTCACCGGCAAAGCACTTGACGCTCTCTAGCTGTTCTAGGTACTCGCGCAGTGGTTCTCAATTTGTTTTTCTACTAGTTGATCCGGCAAACGATGTGCTATACAGTAGGCTTTGCAGTAGCCTTTGAAAAAGTCCCCACACATAACGTTTTATTTGTATTACTTCTTTATTAAAATTTTTCGGTCGATTTCCACAAAAAAAATCTTCACAAACACGTCACATCCCTTTGGGTATGCACCAGTTAAGGAATTATTTAAATCCGTTTACTCGGTCTTAAGCAATTTCGTGATATGAAAACACCATTCTATTTTTATTTATTAAGATCTTGATACAGATTTTTATAATCTTTATTTTCGAGACTTCCAGCCGGTGGCTGATTAATAGGGGATAAGAGGGAAATACTGTTCTCGTAAACTACGTCGAGAAGACACGTAATGCGACGGCTCAAGCGTGGAGCATTTATTAAAGTGCTCTCTTCATAGCGTGCTTTCGGATCATCCTTCCTTGCTTGGCTGGTGACGATCGCTACAAATGAGGGGACTTTCTGCATACCTAAATTCTTCATCCGGCGAAGCGTCTGCACTTACTGCAACTGTCCAGAAACCCACACAACGACGACGACAGGAATAAGAGTCCCACTCTTCTGCACGTTAAATGCCGTCATCAATCAGAGCAAATGAGTCAATTGCACCTGACCATCAAGTCCTGAACCGCCGCCATAAGCGAGAGCCGATTAGCTCTCGAGACGAAAGCGCCATTGCTTTGCATTTGCAGCCCAATCGGTGCTGCAGTCAGTCAGTGGCTGATAATTATCAAACCTTTCAGTTATTCTCCTGAGCGAACCTCCATCATAATCAGTCACCGAGAGTGTGCGCAACTCAACGAAACGCAACGGCAGCAGTCCACTTGCAGTGATTCCCATTTCTTGCCATCGAAATCGCCGGCCATTTTCCTCGCTCGTTGCACTCACCGGGCCTAACTGCACTGCTGCATCTGCAGTGACTGGAACCGTGGAGACAAACGCAGCGTGGCGACCAACGCAACGCAACGAATCAGAACCTCGCGTCGATGACTAGGGGAATTAGGGGCATAATGGACACGTTAAGCAAATGTTCGTTTTAAGACCATTAAATGGCAATATTTTTAATTTACCCCCGGCTAGTTTTCAAGTTTGATGTTAGTACGACGCGCCACATTCATTCATAGTGATAAAAATCATATCATATGTCAGAAAAGCGAGATAGAAAATTGGGTCGAAAACAAGGCTGGTAAAAAGGTATCGGGGCGAAATGAACACCTGCATGAAATTTAGTTATTCCAATATATTCAATGACTGTCAATCATTCCGATATGCAAAAGGGCTCTCCCTCAATCATAATAGCTAAAAAGAACCATTCTGGGTTCGTTACTTTGCTCAAAAATTAGATTCTTCCACGGTCTTGCTTATATGCCAATTTGAAACTGAGAAAAATTTTAAGTCAAATTTTGAAGAACAATTGAAGCAAAAAATAAACTTTTATACCGTCAAACATTTTAAATGCATTACAGATTTCATGCAGTGAATGAACTTTTGATGAAATATGCGTATTGTCAGATATTGAGAGGGTGTCCATTTCGCCCCGTATGTTCATTATGCCCCTAATCCCCCTACTTTGTCATAATTAAGCTCCCACTCTCGAAGAGAGGCACTGCGGCGATGATACGCTCATAGAATAACCGCTTTGCACATAATTCATGCATCTTTAGTGCAGCACTACCGTGCGGTTAATGCCGATGTTTTTGTTCAACTTCATACCTATTTTTTTCTTGCTTTAGCCAACTAACCGCAACAAATGCGGTCAGCAAAGGCGTCCAGGAGCTGGTATTATTTGAGGGAAAGGACTGCAAGGTGCCCGTTTATGGAGTCCCATGTTGACGGTTTGATGACTTCTCATTTTAATTGCCGAACGCTTGCTGGAAGATATGGGACTCAAAAGATGATGAATATAAAAAAATCTATCTTAGTTAGTTTCTGAGTGGCTGATAAGCTGATTCAGCGACTTTATGATACTTTCCCTAGCACCTTTACACCATAAAATAGATATGGAAAATTCAATAATTACGTCCCACAAAAATCGACCATTTTCAATCCATTCAGTGTGTCAAAAGAGGAGTAGAGGGATCTTTTGACACATTTTAGTATGGAGACTATGAAAATTGTGTGTTGATTGTTACCTTTCCTTGAACCGCATCACTTATATCGTATCAATATCAATGATTCTAATTTGTGTGATTGTGGTGTTGCTTATGAGGACATTGACCATGAGCGGTTCCACAGAAAATCACACCTTTTTTCCCAAATTTCATTTTTATATTTTTTATTTGGATAAAATTTTGCACATTTCATTTATTTTTTTATTGAATTTATAATTTATTTATCGATATTGTTTTTTACATGAATTCTAAGATTCTTTTTAAACTTTCCAATAGTATCTGCATTTTTTACATCCTCGGGTAAAGTGTTGAATACACTTGGCCCCACATTTTGAAAACGTTTCCTTCCTGTTTCGGTTCGAAATCCTGTTTGCCTTAGTAGATGAGCGTAACGGGTGCATGCTCTCTTTATGCCCAGAAATGCTTTTTTGCATCATCGGTTCCCCATTAGGCATTTCATGGCGAAATTCTTTCTGTTTCGCTCTTCAAAAAACTTGAAAACAATGGTGCCAGTACCTGTCAACTATGACAGGTACTGACACCGTTGTTTTCAGATTTCCCGAAGGAGGGAAGGAGAGCGATTTTCTGATGACGTCACCGTTCAATGGGCAATTTTGACTCTAGCCTTACTTTTGAGAAGGGCCTAAGAAAAAATTCCTGTATAATTTTCAAAAAATTATAACTTAGAAACGGTTTGTCCGATTAGTTTGGTGTCTTCCGCAAAGTTTTAGGTTATTGTTGGGACTATCTGGAAAAAAATATACACTGTAAAAAAATGTTGTATTTTTTTATATATCGAAAATAAAGTTTAAAAATCAATTTTACCAAAAATCGTATTTTCGATTTTTTTTTTATTTTTTTAATATGTTAAAGAAGACAAAAAATGAATGCACAGTGGGTCAAGATGGAGAAATCATGGACCAAAAAGGTATGATTTTTTTTTTAAAAAGGTGATTTTTTGAAAATGATCACAATAAACTTTTTAAATGTTTTTCAACTCGATTTTATGAAAGTACGCAAAATTTACAACAAAAAAGGGATATGAAAAAATCAGGCTAACTTTTACCGTATTAAAGATACAGCGATTTTAATACAAAATTATGGTATAATTTTCAATTTTCGGTCATTTTCGAGGCTCATAAGCCTTTTAATTTGTTCATCGTCTGAAAGAGCAGATATGTTTTGACTAAAAGGTTTGAAAAAATATTGATTTGGTTATTTTTTATGGTATGAGGCGAAAGTAAATATGAGCCCTGTATAAAAGATTTACTTATTTTTTAACGAAACACAACTTCAACATTGTGATATTTTGATATGTTATTATCAAGAAAATATGGAACAAAATGTTACAAGTTAGAAAATAACAAAATAACGAATAAAAAGCAATCAATACGTGAAATGCATTTATATCCAAATAAGATAATGAAATATTTCCATTCGAAAACAAAAGCTTTATGAGTAGAGGAGTAACGTGCCCAGTTGCCTCACACAAATATACCTGATGTTATCTTAAAGTACAGCACGTTGGTATATTTTTGTGGTCGAACAGAAACGTACCTAATAGTTGGTTCAAGTACCCATGTTGGTATAAAAAACAGCTAATGCGGCAAAGAAAGCAAGTGATAATCAAGTGAAAAGTATAAGATAGCTTAGAACAATGAAGTATTAAATGAACACCATCAACAAAGGTTGTGTTTTCAAAAAAGTGTTCAAAAATTTACCGAATTCTCGGGAAAGTAATATTGCCAAATTAGTTGAACTAGAATTTGCAGATGAAAATCAGCTTAATAAACAATTTAAAATTTGAGATTCGTGTCGTTTACAATTGGCCAAAAGAACAGCATTATCA
This sequence comes from Aedes aegypti, assembly GCF_002204515.2. NCBI lineage: Eukaryota > Metazoa > Arthropoda > Insecta > Diptera > Culicidae > Aedes > Aedes aegypti. The sequence goes on along the minus strand of NC_035109.1, from coordinate 43,473,896 downwards.
AGCAGTGATGACTTATCAAGTAGTGAAGAGGAAGATGTTTGCATGGAAGAGGAAACAATAGAAGCATCAGTATCAGCAACTTCAATGCAGTCAACGGATTCCAATATGAATATTCCTAGTCAGGAGTCATTGGAAGCAACGTCAGCAACTTAAATAGAATCAACGAACTCCAACTTGAATGTTTCTAGTAAGGAGACAACGGATTCCAACGTCCCTGAATATATCCTTAAAGTGAATATCGATATTTTCAATGAGTCAATATCAAGTATACTCGTAGCGCCGATGATAAGACAAAAATTAGTTCTACTAAATATGTCACGAAAAAATATCACGAGATAGTCAACAGCATTAGACAAAACATCTTTGCGCTAAATAAGGAAGCTAAATTGGATGGCTACAAGGGCTAGTCTTCGAAGGAGAAGAATGCAGCGCGGGCGGTCATGCTGCAGCAAGGGACCCGGCAGAACGTGGAACGCTATAAACGGAAACGGCAACAGCAGACCCGCCTCTTTCGGGAGAAAAAACGCCGCCTGGAGGAGACGGAGTGAGAGGAGATGGAACAGCTGTGCCGGTCTCAGGAAACGCGTAAGTTCTATCAGAAGCTCAACGCATCCCGCAACGGCTTCGTGCCGCGAGCCGAGATGTGCAGGGATAAAGATGAGAGCATTCTGACGGACGATCGTGAGGTGATCGAAAAGTGGAAGCAGCACTTCGACGAGCACCTGAATGGTGCTGATAGCACAGGCAATGAAGGACGGGACAACGGAAGAAATGCCTTCGTCAGTACTGCGGAAGATGGAAACCAACCAGCCCCCACTTTGAGGGAGGTTAAGGATGCCATTCACCAGCTCAAGAACAATAAAGTTGCTGGTAAGGATGGTATCGGAGCTGAACTCATAAAGATGGGTCCGGAAAGGCTGGCCATTTGTCTGCACCGGCTGATAGGCACAATCTGGGAAACAGAACAGCTACCGGAGGAGTGGAAGGAAGGGGTAATCTGCCCTATCTACAAGAAAGGCGACAAGTTAGATTGTGAGAACTTTCGAGCGATCACCATTCTAAATGCGGCCTTCAAAGTATTATCCCAGATCATCTTCCGTCGTCTGTCACCTGTAGTAAACGAGTTCGTGGGAAGTTATCAAGCCGGCTTCGTTGACGGCCGATCGACAACGGACCAGATCTTTACTGTACGGCAAATCCTCCAAAAATGCCGTGAATACCAGGTCCCAAAGCATCACCTTTTCATCGATTTCAAGGCGGCATACGACAGTATCGACCGCGTAGAGCTATGGAAAATCATGGACGAGGACAGCTTTCCCGGGAAGCTCACGAGACTGATAAGAGCGACGATGGAAGGTGTGCAAAATTGTGTGAAGGTTTCAGGCGAACACTCCAGTTCGTTTGGATCCCACCGGGGACTACGACAAGGTGATGGACTTTCGTGCCTGTTGTTCAATATTGCGCTAGAAGGTGTTATGCGGAGAGCCGGGCTTAACAGCCGGGGTACGATTTTTACGAGATCCAGTCAATTTGTTTGCTTCGCGGATGATATGGACATCGTCGGCCGAACATTTGAAAAGGTGGCAGACCTGTACACCTGTAGCCGCCTGAAACGCGAGGCAGCAAAAGTTGGACTGGTGGTGAATGCGGCCAAGACAAAGTACATGCTAGCTGGTGGGGCCGAGCGCGACAGGACTCGCCTAGGTAGCAGTGTTACGATAGACGGGGATACTTTCGAGGTGGTCGACGAGTTCGTCTACCATGGATCCTTGCTGACGGCTGACAATAACGTTAGCCGTGAAATACGGAGGCGCATCATCAGTGGAAGTCGGGCCTACTATGGCCTCCAAAAGAAGCTGCGGTCAAAAAAGATTCACCCCCGCACCAAATGTACCATGTACAAAACGCTCATAAGGCCGGTAGTCCTCTACGGGCATGAAACGTGGACGATGCTCGAGGAGGACTTGCAAGCACTTGGAGTCTTCGAACGTCGGGTGCTTAGGACGATCTTCGGCGGTGTGCAGGAGAACGGTGTGTGGCGGCGAAGGATGAACCACGAGCTCGCCCAACTCTACGGCGAACCCAGTATCCAGAAGGTGGCCAAAGCTGGAAGGATACGATGGGCAGGGCATGTTGCAAGAATGCCAGACAGCAACCCTGCAAAGATGGTATTCGCTTCGGATCCGGTTGGTACAAGAAGGCGTGGAGCGCAGCGAGCTAGGTGGGCGGATCAAGTGCGTATCGATTTGGCGAGCGTGGGGCAGAACCGAGGATGGAGAGATGCGGCCATGAACCGAGTATTGTGGCGTGAAATTGTTGATTCAGTGTTATCTGTGTAGATGTTAACTAAATAAATAATAATAATAATGATGTGCCTGGGGCTTATGATTATGTGTTATTAGATCTACTATTTGAAAAATTAAAAAATTCAATATTCCAAATATAATTGTTAATTTTTTATATAATTTATTTTTCTTTCAAAATTATTCATTCTTTTCATAATGGCTCTTCCAAATTGATACGATATAGTTTCTTAGAACCATAACAAAAAAAATCCTTAGAACCATAACAGGTACTTGGTGGGGGGCTCATCCTACTGATTTAATAACACTTTACAAAACGACCATTAGATCTATTATTGCATATGGATGTTTTACTTTTGTAAATGCAAGTCAATCGCATTTTTGTAAGCTAGAAAAGATTCTACTCACACTCAATCTATTGAGGTTTAAGCTGGAGTGATTCCACTTTAAACTCGCTTACATGAATTAAATTGTAAATTCATGTTGAATTGTTTTATAAAAAACACCCAATAATTGATGTTTTGAAATGTTTAAATGATATAAATCCAACTTGCAAAATTTTAGATTCATACAAATACAGGTATACCTCGATTTAGTGGACCCTCGATTATATAGACCCTCGATTTTATGTACTTCGATTTTATGTACATATTACCTCGATTTTATGGACATCAAAATTTCATGTTAAATTTTTTGATGTTTATCCAATTCTAAACATGCATTATGTAAACTTAAATAATGTAAGGGATTTAGGCTATGCTTATAGAAGGGTTGGGTCATGTTTTGTTATAAAATATTGAAAAAATATTAATAAATATACAACAAAGTTTTACAATATGGGTTTAAAAATGAGGAGACTTCAGTTCGACTTACTCAACTCGTTTTTTTGGCTTTCGAGTACTTTCAATTTGGATTTTGTCCCAACTTTCAACATGTTGCCATTCACGACTTGCTTCAACTAAGTTTATAGTAATTTGTGCGAATTTTAATTCTTAATAAGAAGTTACCTCTTGTTCTTAGGATTGTTCCAAAAATCCCACAAATTCGCATTTCTTGTAAGGGGATTTTATACTTTTCAGAGATTGATTCAAGTGCCCTTCCAGAGTTTTATCGAAGTAGAAAGAGTTGTTAAATCAAGCAAGAATTTATCAACAAATTACTCAAACGATTATTCATCTTTCTTCAGTATTATTTAGACAAACCTGCTGAAATTATTGCAGTAGTTTTTTTTTCTATATATTCGTTTTGAAGCACAACAATGAGGATAGATTTTTTCAACGATTCGTGCACGATCACTCCAATCGGTATTTAGTTGAGTTTTTCAGAGGGTTTCACCAAAAGTTTTCCACAGTTCCAGGAGTTTTTTCTAAGACAAAAATTTCTCGATTAAGTCGTTGGAAAATTGTAGAAAAAAACTTTATAGTGATTTACCTAGAAGTTATTTTAAAATATCAAAACTAAATTCTATTTATTATTTTATACGTACGTTACTTGAAACACACTGAAGAAACTGGTCATACTGGAACATCTCGAAATCAAAAACAAGCGAAATTAAATGTCAAAAAAACGTTTTCGCAAAGAATTCTTCACAAATGTATTAAATAATCGTTGATATGGAAAACTCATTGAGTTTTGGATTAAATAGAAGTCAAATCTTATTTTCCTAACTCATATTCTTATTTTATTAAGCAAGTTGAACACATTTTTCTAATATACCATTTTGATTTTTTTTATGTAATATGCCCGCTTGATAGGATGCCGGTTGTGGAACCATAGCATTGGCAATAAATTCACTGGAATTTTTGAACCTATTCGTTGATTAAAATTTTACCAAGTCTCTCGTCCCTTCGAGACTACAACCTAGGGTACAAACGCACGTGCAATTTAACAAACATCAAATTTTATAAAGGATTTTGCATTCAATGAAACCAATTGTATCATTTGTAAATAATGAAAATGATTGGTGTGTACAAGGTGCAGTTTTTCTAATCGTGTAGAAAATACATTGTTTTATTAAAATAACATTGTTAATTTGACAAACCTTGATTATTGAAGTAACATGCTATAAGTGTTGTTATAACAAATTTGTGGATTTGAACACAACAGACAGTTTTGTTCATTAAACCTTGCAAAATTTTCTTTGTGTGATAATTTTATTTCATGTAACATTAATAAAACCGGTATTTTGTACAACTTTGGCGACCTGTAGCTCAAAATTTTGACATGCTGGAAAACTTCTAAGAGAGACATCAGATTCAGCAACCCCTTATTCACTGGAGACATATAATTTGATCTTTGAGATATGCAGAAATGTTATTTGTTTTTACGCTGTGTAAGGAATTGTAAATAAAATTTCAAATGAGTTTGGCTCCGTAATAACTGATAGCGCTTGAGCCTTTGCACAAACAAATAAGTAAAACAGTTTTTGTCGTTTTTAATCGTATCCTTATGAAAAACATGTATAATTTGAATTAGAATGCAATACTTCATTGACGGACTGATTTCATCAAGAATTTGTTAACTCAAGTCAACTTTGGAACATTGACCCTAGTATTAAAAATTAGTTTTTCAGCGATAATGATACATTCTAATGAAGTTTGAACTGAACAGAAAGCAAAAAGTGAGATAGAAATTTTGCTTCGATATTATGTACAATTCGATTTTATAGACAATTTTGAAATAAAAATGTCCACTAAATCGAGGTTTACCTGTATTGTTCTTCTTTGAATATTGTTCCTACAACAATTTCTACATTCAATTATCATAATTTTGATATTAATGTTCACTCGTTTCATCCAACGATCGATTTATCGTTATATGAAGAATTAAAACAAATTCCTAGTAATGAGTATTTTCGCTTCGCTCCTTCATTTTTTCGGCGTAAATTTGTTGGATTAGATTCACATCAAATTTTTTTTATGAAAATCATTAATCCAAAATGTTGTTGGTTTTGGAGTTTATAATGCTTATTTTTTCAAATTACAATCTCCTTACTCAGTTTTTATAGCTGAACGAACTGCCTTGTATTTTACTTGTCCTTTTATTAAAAAATATTCTCCAAATATTTTTATTATATGTTCAGACAGTTTAAGCAGTTTGAAAGCACTCAAATCCATAAATTTCAATTCTAAAACTTATCACATTATGTTGTTGCTGAAAAAAATAATTATGTTATTTGCATTCTCAGGGTTACACTATTAAATTTATTTGGGTTCCTGCTCATTCTAACATTTATGGTAATGAGCAAGCTGATTCTTTAGCAAAATTAGGGGTTCGTTGTGGCAGTATGTTCAACAGTCAAATTTCTCCGTCTGAATATTATACAGATTTAAAACAATATTCATGGGACTTTAGTGATAAAGGACGGTGGTGTCATTCAAAGTTACCTAATGTTAGTCGATTTAGTTGGTTTAAAAATTTTGCTGTTGGAAGAAATTTTATTTGTACATTGTCGAGGCTTATATCCAATCATTATATTTGTAATAGTTATTTATATCGTATGAATATCAATGATTCAAATTTGTGTGATTGTAGTGTTGCTTATGAGGATATTGACCATATTGTTTTTTCACTGTACGCGTTTTGCTATACCTAGAATTACTTTCTTTAGAAATTTGAAAATATATCATCGTTTGCTCCCTCAATCTGTTCGTGATATTCTGGGAAGTAAATTCTTATTCTCGTTGAAAATACTTCATAGATTTTCAAATGATGCTTTGTATTACGTATGATTCTGCTTCTTTCTTTTTCCTCTTTTCAGGTTTGATGGAAACATTTTTAACAAACTCATTTAAGGATGGCATCAAGTTGTTTTCGAGTCATGGCCCTTTTTCAAGATTTTTGGCTCTGCAATGGATAAATGCCGCCTGAGCCTTTAGATTTATATATTATTATTTAATTACCATTTTGTAATGTTATTTTGAAAAGACAAAGAGGTTTTGTGCCTTTTTGAGAAGAATTTCAAATGGAAATCACTCAAAAGGGATTTTTCCCTTTTTCAAAATATTTAGATAAAAAATATATAAATAAAATACAACTGCATCACTCTTCCGCGGTGACGTAGTTTATGACGGTTTCATAACCTTTTTGATTATTCTGAGGTAGAAGTTGACAAGATACCGTTATAAGTGTACCGTAAAATGGGGCGTTAAGGACACGTTGGGTTTGAAGGGATTGAACTTCTACATCAAATTGGACAAGTCACAAAAACATAGTTAGTCGATAGGGAAAGTGTACCAGTTATGGCTATAGTGGTTGCCTATTTGGCCATATGTGCTTTCTCAAAAACTTTCACATTTTGAATATTTTTGAATGTTTTAACATCAAGATTCATTTGATATCAAACTTCTAAAACACACAGAATGATAAAAAAGTGAAAATAATCAAATTATCACGCACGGCGAAATATGGAACCATTATGTCCATAACTGGTACACCCACCCTATATCAGTTATTCAAAACGCTTGATTTGTTTGGAAGATTGTGAGCTGCATAATGTGATAGGGGTTGTCTTTCAATAGTATTTTGGTTTTAGGGAATTGTTTTCAAAAAATACATTTATCTACAAAACTATGAAAAAGTGTTGAGAAAAATAAGTCAGTAACTTTGAAGGTAAGCACTGGCGTAGCTGGGTTTAGCGAAGTAATGTTGCTCGCAATAATCATGATTTTCACAAATTTCGAGGATTGCATAAATTTGCGTTGATTTTATCTGTTTGTGATTTTTTCATACATCGCTGCATATCAGCGATACTTGTAAATTTCAATTTTCATTACAAAAAATATTTATTCTTTGTCTGATTCAGTAATAAAAATACTTCAAGAATTCTTCCAAAGAACTCACGAGGAATATCCCTTTGCAATTGGTGGTAGGTCATTTGGCATAAAGTCATTTGGCATAATGGTCGTTTGGCATAATAGTCGTTTGGCATAATGAGTCTGAAACTAAAAATTTCTTAAGATAAAATTCGTTTTTACGTTTATATTGAATCTTTCTGATGACATCAGGCTGTAGCCAATTGATACAAAATGACACTTTATTCAACAATCATATGATCTTGAATGAACTAAAGCATATTAGGAAAATTATTGCCTATAGTATTTTATTATTAATCCAGAAATTACTCTTCTTTCAAATATTAATTCTTCTGTTGAGTTTCGCCATTGGGATAAATTTTTGCACTGAAGATTTTGATATATTTAGCTCAAATTCAGCCTTCTTTCAAACGTTTTATGTTTTTTATTCTAAATATGATGTAACCTTAACTATAGGGATAAAAACTGTTGATTTAAAATTAAAATAAATTTCACCTTCTTTTAACATGCCGTTCTTTGAAGATATATTTTTTTTAAATATTTTTTGTTTCCTCCTAAGCAAAAGGGTGGCAACCGATAACATTGATCTGCTCATGTTATCAGCGAAAAGAGAAATATATTACTGCAGTTACTTCAATGAGTTGTGCTACTTTTTCCCAAATGTCGTTTCCCGAACACCAGGTCCCCGAATGTCCCGTTTCCCAGAAAAGTTTTTAATATTCATAATTGTCGTAAGTTTATACATTTCAGGGTGGTGAACGAACTAGCCATCTAATATGCACCCTTCTTTATTTAATTGGCGGTTCTTTCGAGTTTTACCGTCCTCGGCATTTTTGACAACATGTGTATAGCGGAGAATGACAGAATACCTCCTAGTTTTGGTTGCTTATCGATATTTCTCATTCATTATCCAGCCACTGAAGACTATGATAGTACCTTTTTAAACTGCACCACTCTTCGGGGAAACCGGTCATTCGGGGAAATGGCATTCGGGGAACCGACATTCGGAGAAAAGTAGCACAACCACTTCGATGATTCTGATCGCAATTTTTTATGTCTTTTCGTTTCATTATGCAGATATAATTTTTGGCATCCAATCTTCTATTGGTTTAATAATAAATTTTGCCTTCTTCTTAAAATAGGCTGTTCTTTATATTTATACTGTTTTAAATTTTATTATTTAGTAAAGCTAAATGTTAACCATTTTTATCTGTTTTATCAATTCTTGCAAGACTTTCTGTCATAAAGATAATTACTTTAGAACCAACATATTTCATTTTTGCAAACGCATGATCTCCTTTCGAGATATGCTGGAAAAAAATATTATTTTAATCACAAATTTTCCCTTCTTTCGATAATAGACGATGTTTTTGAATGTACACTTTCAAAATTAAAATTATTATGGTATCGTTGAAAAGTTTAGCCACAAACATTTTCATCTAAAAATGTGTTTTTCATTTGAGGCAAAAAATGATCTGCTCTCGTATATAGGATATTTTCGCATTATGCTGCATTAATAGATCTTTGGATTAGAGCTTTTAATATTTTCCAAATAAATTTTCCCTTCTTTTATCAAGTAATTTTCATCATGTAAGTAAACTGGGATAGAGCTTGATCAGCAGCGAAATATTCTATAAGCGTTCTCTTTATTAATAGCTGCGAACTTTCTTTGCCAATACACTATTCTCAAACATGTATTATATGTCGCAACAAGCTCAAAGATACTCTATGTTCTGGGATATAGAAAAAAATATTTTTCCGAAAAGATCTTCCACCAGACCCATCACGAGTAATCATTATGCCAAACGGCCATTATGCCAAATGACCATTATGCCAAACGGCTATTATGCCAAACGACCATTATGCCAAACGACTTTATGCCAAACGGCTTTATGCCAAACGACCTTATGCCAAACGACTTTATGCCAAACGGGGTACAATCTTGCAATTCTTACACGAACTTTCCAGGTATCAGGGATCTCTTCATGAATAATTTCCGCACTTTTCCAGTATATTCTCCAAGAACGCGTTTACCAGTTTTCACTGAGTTCCTGCTAGGATTCCAGGAAAATCATCCCTGGGATAAAAAGTAATAATTAAACAGATTTTTTCCTTGATGTTCTTTAGGCTTTCTAATCTTACCATAATATTTTTCGAAGAATCTGAATCAAATTCCTCAAAAGAATCTCTTGAAGAATTTTGAATTTTGAACATTTTCTTTAGTTATTACACATAAATTTTAATTGTTAGTTGTAAATATCATCTAGTTGTTCATTCATAATTTATTGAGGATTTTCTGGAAATATTGCGGATATATAACCAAAATTGTCATCAAGATCACAAAGAATGGATTATTTCCACAAATTCTTCAGAGAGTGCACTAACAGTTTTTTTCAACTTTGCCTTCGAGATTCTTCCTAAGCTTTCTCTTCAGATTCCTTCAACAAATCTTTCAGAGAATCTCTCAGACTCAGAGGATTGCTTCAAAAATTCACAGCAGAAATTATCCAGGACTTCCTGCAAAAACATTTGGATGATTCTTTCAAGGTTCCACTAGATATTACACAAGATTTTTATAAATAATGATACAAGATTCAATTGGGAAAATGTTCTTAATGATTTCTCAGAGGAGTTTTCCACAAATCTATCTGAATTTTTACACAGAAATTTCTTTAAGTGTTTCTTAAGTTTTATTTCAAAATCAATTTGATATTGATCCCTGAGTTCCCTATTGTTGTTTAATTCAATCAGTCCAAAGTTTTAAGCGGAATACTTTCAGCTATTCTTCCATAAATTCTTCGGTGAAAATACTCAAAAATTGCTCGAGATATTTTTTAGGAGATTTCTTTAGAGAATTATATTATTGTTTTCCCAGGGATGTCGACTAAGGATCATTCCGAAGAATTCACAAGAGATTCATCCACGTGCTCGGCTGGGATTTGAACCCAGGACTCTTGTAAGTATGCTAGACATAATGCCAACGCAACTTGTATATAAATCCCCACTACGATGCATGAACGACAATCTGTGTTGACAAAAAACATGTCGTAAATAGTATAACATAGAATCATGTTAAGGTGAAGATGAATCGAATCCAAAGTTCAAATTTTCAAGAGAACAGATCTGGAGAACCAAACATCCATTTGAGCTGAAAACCTAATCGATTGTTCACCACCAGCAAGTAATCAATCGATTAAGATTTCAGCTTAAACGGATGTTTGGTTCTTCAGATACGTGCTCTTGAAAATTTGAACTTTGGCTTTGATTCATCTTCACCTTAAGTTGTATACAGACTGACAGATCATATATCAATCCAGAGAGCATCATATGGAAACGCAATAACTTAGCAAAAATTGTCACCCAAACTTCAGTGTCGTGTACAACGTGTACTACAAGACGTGTTTTGAATCATGAACTAAAATAAACATCAACATTTTTTTTTCAATTTAGCTTAAAATCTAGAAGTTCTTTGAAGAGAAGTTCAAAGGAAAGAAATGCTACAAATCGGTCAAATTGTGACCTTCAGACAACTTTTTTAAGGCAAAGTTTATTGAAAATTGACGTTTTACAACTTTTCCCTTTGCCATAGACTATGTACTAAGACAAAGTATTCTAGCTAAGGAGAAAGTTGGTCGTATAACTGCTTACATGAACGACTGCATGAAAATCACGGCTTTTCAGAGAGTGAACTGATTGCCTCCTCAACATCTGCTGGAGATCCGAATCCAAGTCAGAATCCCTTACCAGAATCGGATTTGGATTATACGGCAGAGTAGAATTTGGTGCTAGTTAATTATATCATTAAAAAATTGAGAGTAATACAATTTTGACAACTCCAAAAATAGAACTGAAAAGTGCTACTTTTCAGCATTATTCTGGATCAAAACACCATTTTCAAACAATCAATAAATTTTATGCAGATTTCTGCATAATTTTCTCAAATTTCATAACACACAAAGATGCGGCTTCTTCATGTTTCATATAGATATTCGACATATTAGCTGTACTCACCACCACAGATTGTGTTCAGTTCTATGACACAAACAAACATAAATAGTTTAGTGTTCAATAAATCACTTATTTGATGTGGTAACATTCTCAGAAATTTCAGAAATTGAAGGAAATATTTTAGAAACCAATAATTTTTTTTTTAATTTAAGCTTCCTTGAACCTGTTTTACCAAGGTGTTTCTAAATTCACATCTGGAAAATTACAATTTTGATGTTTATTAAGTATGAAAATCAATTCGTACCTAGAAGTTGATCAGTTTTTGTCGTCGAACATAAACCAGTTAACTTGAGTAGGTCTCCTGCACGTTATTCAGTTACAGTTTCACATTTTACGTAACAAAACCGTATCGACACCTGAATTCAGCCAACGAATACCACTTCAACCAAAACTTCCATCCCGGCAGCTCAATTACAGGCCCGCATTAATCGTTTCCCGCACAGAAGCTCATCGAACTATTCTTTCCGGCGCGGGGGCGAGCACACAGAACTTTGGACACATCCGTCCGTCCAATGCCCGGTGCTGTGTGCGGTGTTGGATTGGATCAGATCGTCTTCCTCCCATCTCTTTTCCACCCTGGCAATGTGCGGCACTTACGTCTTAGATTCATTGCTCAGCCAAGAACAACAAAACGAGCCACAAGGCACATAATGGGATTTCGATGCTATTAGACAAAATGACTTAAAAGGCTTTTCGGTGGTACCCAATTCTTCCCCCGTCCTCCTCCTCCGAAGAAGAAACCGGGAAGCCGGGGATTGATGGATGGATCGATGGACGGAATGACTGTTTGCGCGTTGATGATGCCCAGAGAGTGCGAGCAACAGATGGCGTTTTTTCTTTCTCGGTTTGGATATTCCCCGAGAGGTCTTCGCGCGTCGGACAGTAATGTAACGAGTCTTGAAGAGAGTTCACATACTCCCGCTCTTCCCCCAAGTGACCAAGCGTCTAAGTCCCCAAACAGTTGAGATGGAGGTGACGGCGAAGGGGAGGCACTTGCATCTATTGTCCAGTGGTGCTCAGTCCTCGTTGGATTTTGGGAAGCACCGAACGAGAGGAGGCACTTTTGTTGTTTCGGATCCGTCGCTCAACCCGATGAAGAGAGTATAACAAAATTATAGCTGCTGGTTTTTATACGAGTACGGTTTTCGGCTTTGAAATTCAGAATGGGTTGATTATTTGACCGATGTTTCGTGGCGGGAATTGCATCTTCCTCAGAGTTACATATTGTTATCATTTGTAGTCCTACGTTTTGTTTTAAATTCATCTTGAATTTACAAATTAGAATAGCTTGAAATGATTATAAGAAGAGTTGGAAGTGCATAAGAATTTCTTTGACGAAGAATAAAGAGAGATCCTTCATTAGCGGACAACACCCAATACGCGCCAAGATGGTTTATTAGTCATAAAAATATCTTAGATATCAGTGTTTGCTATAACATTGAAATATGCACGTCTATTTGAAAAATGTAGAGATCCTTGACCCCAGTATACAAAATAAAACAAATTAAATGAACTTTACCATTCTACCTCCATTTTTGACGTAAAATTGTACACTGATTTCCAAAATGAGATTAAATAAAATTAAAATTTATTTAATTAACACCGTTTTCGAGAAACAATCGTATATTGAAATATTCAGTTTTAACGAAAATATTCATTATTAAAATTCTGATATCTTTGACTTTTCAATCTTTCAGCATGACTTGGAAGCTGAATAAATTTGCCATCGAACATTAGAAAATAATATTTCTTAAAATCTTAAAATAGCCAGTTTTATAGTTTTAATGATACAGTACTGACTCGATTTTGTCAGCCCCTGATTTTGTCTGCCCCCGATTTTGTTTACCCCCGATTTTGTCAGCTTTTTGACCCGATTTTGTCAGCCTATTTTAAATTTTTCAAAAAATTGTAATCGTCATGTTTTACCACGTTTACATTAAAATTAATAATGATGTTTGATGTCATGCACGCATGGGCGTAGCCAGAGGAGGCAATGGCAATGCCTTTTATTAGAAGTGAAAAAATCGATATTACTAATATAAGGGAGGGGGGACCCCCTGATAAAAAAAACTGGCTATGCCCATGTCCATTGCCCTCTTCAAAGTCCATGTAACCATGTAACATGTCAAAATTTTAAAAACAGGAACAAAATAAAATGACCCGATTTTGTCAGGTTCCCCATTTTGTCAGCCTAAAATTCATCGAGGGGCTGACAAAATCGGGTCCTTACTGTATTGCAATTTTAGGGAAAACTTTCTGTTTTACGGTTCAATGAAAAGCTACCGCAGCTGTCACATCACTGTTTTGCACTGGTAAATCTGGTAGGCTTCAATGAAACCTTGGATACCGTCTTGATGATTGTTATTTGTTGCTTTTTTCATGCGTTTTCTCTTTCAAGCATACAATGATCGAATTGTTTACCTCAACGATATTCGGAGCCTGCGGTAGAACTTTGAGAGCTGCGGTAGAACTCTGCGGCTACCGTAAACCGGGAAGTTTTCTGGACAACCGTAATATTGTTAACAATTTGATCATTTTTTCAGCTCTTCTGTAAGGAAATTTAACATCAGTCTTGATTGAATTTTTCGCAGGATTGTGATCTACATGGTGTTATAGGCGCTTTCTATGATTATAAAGTATTGTAAATTTTAGATATTGAAAACGTTTCAAAACATTTTTGATCGAATTTATTGGCCTCAAAACATCTTAAAACCTTAGAAACAATATTGAGAAAAGTTTTTGAGTAACTTAGAAGACAAGTGTATCTAATTGATATCATAACACGGACAAAAACTTTTGAAAATTCGATCTGGATTTCTTTTTGTAATCTAATCTTTTTGTAACTAACTAACAACCTAATTTTAAGTTACTAAACTTATCTGATTTAAGCCGTAATATATTTAAATATATTTTCGGCATGTTCCGTGAAGTAGAACTGTATTTTAAAATATCATCAAAAATTACTTATCTTGAAACTCAATGAAGCTGTTAGAACAATCTTGGAAATGACATATCAATTTGAATATGGGATTCTTTTTGAACTATTTTCCAAATTATTATTCGTTCGATCACGTCGATTATTTATTTGGGAATTGGAATGACTATTTTATTTGGAAATGGTTTTGAAGCCATTGATCTTGTTATGCATTGAGTAAACAAAAATAATATTATGTCATTTCTAAGCACTTTTCGAAAAACATTTCCTGCTCTCTTTTACTATCCTGCTAGCCCTATGTTTGGCGATAGGAATGACGACACATGTTTTTATTGAAAATCGTTGTTTACGTATACCGTGCTACGGATTGATCCGACTGACCTTGTATGTGTATGCGGGACGCAACTAAATGTATGATGATAATCGCATTTTTTAGTCGATTGCAGAGTCCGATGTAAGTTGTTGATAGTTATATGGTGTATGTATGGAATATCCTAGAACTTGTTTATTGGTCCAGTAAATTTTGGCTCGAACTCAAAATTTTCACTTGGTTCACTATGACTGAACGCATATTAAAATATGATAGGGCGGCATCAACAAATTACGTAACGTTCTATGGAGAAGGGGGAGTAGGCTCAAGCGTAACGTTCCATTTTTGCGTTACGTAATAAATGGATGCTGCCCAGATTGAACAAAACTTTAGTTTCCAACAGCCTATGGACATGCCCTATATCAACTGCAGCGATTTGCAGTAGACAGGATGTCCCGGGCCCGATCCATCTGACAAGCCAGCCCTCTGTCACCATAGAAGATGGTGTCTCCATCGATGTCGATAGCCTGGTTTTCAATCTAACGTCTTCTTCTCTTTTTCTTCTTTCGATGGTGTTACATCCCTCAGAACATGAGCTGTGTCACAATGTTACGCCTACAAACTCGATCCATGACTGCTAGCACCCAGTTTCTCTATCATCCCACACATCCCCAAGATCCAGCTCCACTTGGTCAAGCCACTTAGCTTGTTGCGCTCCTCTTCGTCTTGTACCAGCTGGATTCGAGGTGAACACCAATTATGCGGGATTGTTGTCCGGCATTCTCACAAAGTGCCCCGTATCCTTCCAGCTTTGGCGACTTTCTGAATACTGGATTCACTGTAGAGTTGTGGAAGCTCATGGATCATTCTTCTCCTCCATACGCCGTTCTCGCATACTCCGTCAGTGATCGTCCTAAGAAGCGTCCTAAGGTAGAGGACTACCGGATTTATCAGCGGATTTATTACACTAGACTGATGCAAATTTTGAAATGTTTGCTCCCCTATGCTTAAACGATTTCAATTATGATGAAAATGACCCTCCCAAAATTTGAAGTGATTCGGAAGAAATTTGGTTGTGCACACGCTATTTGAAGTTTATATGGAAATTATTAAGAAACGGCAAACCTTTTTATGCTGAGATGATCATTCAATTACTTTCAGAGCAACACTGCTTTTTGCTGTAGAACATAGTAGCCTGGATAACTTTGATCTATGGACCAATGCACGAGTTCACTCGTTGACGTTTGAGCGGTGCCGTGTTATTTAGGTGACCATGGAAACGAGTGAATTCGGCACCGCTCAAACGTCAAATTAGTGAACTCGTGCATCGGTCCATTCAGGGACGAAAATACTCAATCTACCCTCGCCTACATTGATACTTGCTGGGTAGAATCTTCGTTGTTTTTTATTTGTTTTTATCCTCACCTTGACAACACAACAAAGATTGGCAAAGCGCTTGCGCAAGATTGTCAGTTTCCTTTTAACCTGCTGCTACTCAACCGCTTTGTGATAATCGGAAACAAAAAATGATATTCATTCTAACCAGTTTGACTTTTTTTACATTCCGCTTCGGGAAGTTTAATTTTTGCACGAGACACACCAAAGACGCGTCAATATAATCGATTCCGTGCATCGGATCGTTCATTACCCGTATAGCAGCATATTTTTTAATTAATATGAACCTCATTGATAATCAATTTACTAGAACTGACACTCTTCTGCTTCTGATAATCAAAAACAACAACAACATACGGGCATCGTTGTTTGTTTTGCCCATCTACTTTTGTGCCATTTCCATTAGTACAATCATATAGGTGGTGGTGCGGTTACTTTGATGGTGGCTTAAATGTCAGTGAATTGAGTATAGTGAGCATGATTTTTTTCGTCCCTGGATCTATTCTTCCCGCCAGGAGCACCACTGTTGCCTGCCGAACAGTTGATGAAGCATGCTACATGTAAACCAACTTAATGATGATGAATAACAATTTATCCTGACGTCCAATCGAAAAGTGGTCTTCGGCAAAGTGGTAGCTGTGAAGATTTCACATTAGAAGAGTTTAATCACTTTTCCATAAAATATTATGCCGAATAAATAGAGGGCTATTTTGCTCGAAGTAAGAGGGAGCATGGAGAAGAAAGCAATGAATACTAGATGGATAGGTACCGTAAGGGAACGGCGAGAGAAATTGGATTAGATGTTGAAGAGGGCATACTATATGAAACAGTATTACTTGAAACGTCCTTCCTTGTGGCTAACGTCCCCTATGGGAACGGCTTGGTGTGTTTTGAAAATGACACTACCAAGACAGCCAAAAGGAAGGAGGTTTCAAGCGCCCTAATACTGTTTGGCGATCAAGCAGGTTCTATCGATCGATGGCTTATATTATTGGGGAATCATTATACGATCATGGATGGTTTGTCCATATCATGTGTATTTCTCCCCGATAAGCCGATAAACAAATTCAAAATATAATTATCACGGTCGATACCTTTGTATGTAAACAGAGAGCTTAATACATAAGATTGGTGTTTTCCATAGTAATCTCCATATAAACTTCAAATGGCGTGTGCACAGTCAAATTTCTTTCGAATCACTTCAAACTTTAGGAGGATGCTATTTACCATAATTTAAATCGTTTAAGCATAGGGGAGCCAAAATTTTAAAATTTGGATCAAGCTAATGGTACAGAAGTGAAGTTTACCAGACCGAAAGGTCTTTTGGAGTCCGTCGTAAGCACGACTTCCGGCAAGGATACGTCATCGAATTTCTTTGCTGCAGTTGTTATCCGACGTTATCAATGATCCGAGGTTGACAAATTCGTCCACCACCTCGAACTCATCCCCGACGATCATCACGCGTCTGCCAATCAGGCTTGATAGAATCTCCTCTGCGAGGCAAAGAGGAGGCGATTTTACCGTTTTTCTGAGGAGAAAAAAATAAACTCAAAATTTTCAACACAGATCCTCAAGCGATTCGAGTGAGAGTGCAGAAAAATGCGAGGATTTTTTCAGACACTCTCTCTCTCTCTCGTTGCGATGCTCACCATCACTCACACTTCAAACGAACTCTCGAGTCTGCCGCCCGAACAGACAGTCCTCGGGGAGTTGTGA
Source organism: Aedes aegypti (assembly GCF_002204515.2). Classification (NCBI taxonomy): domain Eukaryota; kingdom Metazoa; phylum Arthropoda; class Insecta; order Diptera; family Culicidae; genus Aedes; species Aedes aegypti. The sequence continues at coordinate 43,456,415 of NC_035109.1, read as the reverse complement.
GAGCACCCTTTTTTGATGGAATTTAACTCGTTTTTTTTTTGTGCTGCATCTTCCTCGCTGCTTAGCATTTTTTGGCTCCCTCGCAAAGAGGCACTGGCAGCACGCTGCTCTAGAGTATGTCACCGAACTCTGATGATGTTGAGGAGAATTATCAAGCCTGCTGCCAATGCAAGCACTATCGCGCTCGGTTCCTCCAGTCAGCAGATATTTCGTCTTCGACGTATTTACCTTCAATTCAACCCGGTCTGCTTCACATTTCAGCCTGGTATACACCTGGAATGTTCTTCCGACAATATCCACGTCATCAGCAAAGCAGATGAACTGGCTGGATTTATTGAAGATCGTGGCCCGCATGTTTAAGCCTGCCCGTCCAGCAGAATGCTTAGCAGCAATATTATCTTTCTATCGATTTCTTCAATTGAAATTTTGTCCATACACTGATTTTCGTCAGATTTTATGAACTTCATTTACTGATTTTTGTCAGCCTTCATTGGAATATTTGTGCAATTAAAAATGTGGCCCGCGACACAAAATTATTCCTGCGATTTGTCACGCGGTTTTAAAAGGTTGGGTAGGCCTTCTCTACGTCCTTCAAGACATGACCTGCGCCACAATGTTACGCCAACTAACTCGGTCCATGGTTGCTAACCTCCAAATCCTCGATCGCCCCACACTTCCAAGATCCTGCTTCACTTGGTCAAACCACCTAGCTCGTTGCGCTCCCCTTCGCCTTGAACCGGCCGGATTTGAGGTGAACACCATTTATGCGGGATTGTTGTCCGGCATTCTCACAACGTGTCTCGCCCATCGTACCCTTCCAGCTTTGGCGACTTTCTGGAAACTGGGTTCACCGTAAAGCGGTTCCATTTGAATTCGAATGTCGGTTTACTTTTGTATTTTTTGATTTGGCTGAAATTTGGCATATGCTTTCTTTATACCCAAAAATGCCTATTTGCATCATCGGTTCGCCATTTTTACCCTAGCGTCCGACTTTTGAGAAGGGCCTAAGAAAAAAGCCTTAACAATTTTCAAAAAATTAAAACTCAGATACTATTTGTCTGATCGGTTTGGTGTCTTCCACAAAGTTTTAGGTTATTGTTGGAACTGTCTGGAAAAAATATACACAGTTAAAATAAATGTAATTTTTTTTTTATTTGGAAAATAAAGCTTAAAAATCCATTTTCACAAAAATCGTTTTCTTGATTTTTTTTATTTTTTTATATTTTAAAGAAGACAAAAAATGGAGTCTTTTGCCCAGTGGGTCAAGATGGAGAAATCATGGACAAAAAAGTTATGATTATTTGAAAAAAGTTGAATTTTTAAATATGGTCATAATAAACTTTTTAAATATTTTTCAACTCGATTTTATGAAAGTACGCAAAATTTACAACAAAAAAGGTTTGCAGGAAAATCAGGCTAATTTTTACCGTTTTAAAGATACAGCGATTTAAATACAAAATTATGATATAATTTTCAATTTTCGGTCATTATAATATAACTTAGAAACGGTTTGTCCGATCAGTTTGGTGTCTTCCGCAAAGTTTTAGGTTATTGTTGGGACTATCTGGAAAAAAAAATATACACTGTAAAAAATATGTTGTAATTTTTTTATATATCGAAAATAAAGCTTAAAAATCAATTTTCTCAGAAATCGTATTTTTGATTTTTTTTTATTTTTTTTTATATGTTAAAGTAGACAAAAAATGATGTCTTTTGCACAGTGGGTCAAGATGGAGAAATCATGGACAAAAAAGTTATGATTTAAAAAAAAAGGTGAATTTGTTGAAAATGGTGATAATAAACTTTTCGAATGTTTCGGTAGCAATTAGCAAAATTTTCTCATATACCTTTTTTGTTCAAAATTTTGCGTACTATCATAAAATCGGGTCGAAAAGCATTCATATTTAGACCATATTGAAAAATCAACCTGTCTTTAAAAAATCATAACTTTTTTGTCCATGATTTCTCCATCTTGACCCACTGTGCAAAAGACTTCATTTTTTGTCTGCTTTAACATGTAAAAAAAATCAAAATTACAATTTTTGAGAAAATTGATTTTTAAGCTTTATTTCGATATATAAAAAATTACAATATTTTTTTTACAGTGTATATTTTTTTTCCAGATAGTCCCAACAATAACCTAAATTTTTGCGGAAGACTCCAAACTGATCGGATAAACCGTTTCTAAGTTATATTATAATGACCGAAAATTGAAAATTATAACATAATTTTGTATTAAAATCGCTGTATCTTTAAAACGGTAAAAGTTAGCCTGCTTTTTCCGTGTACCTTTTTTGTTGTAAATTTTGGGTACTTTCATAATATCCAGTTGAAAAATATTTATAAAGTTTATTATGACCATTTTCAAAAAATTCACCTTTTTTCAAAAAATCATAACTTTTTTTTTTCCATGATTTCTCCATCTTGACCCACTGTGCAAAAGACTTTATTTTTTGTCTACTCTAACATATAAAAAAATTAAAAAAAAAATCAAAAATACGATTTTTAAGAAAATTGATTTTTAAGCTTTATTTTCGATACATAAAAAATTACAACATTTTTTTTTACAGTGTATATTTTTTTTCCAGATAGTCCCAACAAAAACCTAAAACTTTGCGGAAGGCACCAAACTGATCGGACAAACCGTTTCTGAGTAATATTTTTTTGAAAATTGTTATGGATTTTTTTCTCAAAAGTAAGGCTAGAGTCAAAATGGTGAGCCGATGATGCAAAAAAGCATTTTTGGGCATAAAAAAAGCATGTGCAAAATTTCATCCAAATCAAAATATATTAAAATGAAATTTGGGAAAAAAGTCGTCATTTTCTGTGGAACCGCTCCGTAGAGTTGCGCAAGCTCGTGGTTCATTCTTCTCCTCCATACGCCGTTCTCACATACTCCGCCGAAGATCGTCCTAAGCACACGTCGTTCAAAAACTCCTAGCGCTAGCAGGTTTTCTTAGAGCATTGTCCACGTCTCATGCCCGTAGAGGACTACCGATCTTATTAGCGTCTTGTACATGGTACACTTAGTACGGAAGTGAAGTTTACCAGACCGCAAGGTCTTGTGGAGTCCGTAGTAAGCACGACTTCTGGCAATGATACGTCTTCGAATTTCTCTGCTGCAGTTGTTATCCGACGTTATCAATGATCCGGGGTAGACAAATTCGTCCACCACCTCGAACTCATCCCCGTCGATCATCACGCGTCTGCCAATGCGAGCTCTATCGTGCTCAGTTCCTCCAGCCAGCAGATATTTCGTCTTCGACGTATTTACCGTCAATCCAACCCGATCTGCTTCACGTTTCAGCTTGGTATACTGTTCAGCAACCACCTGGAACGTTCTTCCGACAATGTCCACGTCGTCAGCGAAACAAATGAACTGGCTGGATTTATTGAAGATCGTGCCCCGCATGTTGAAGCCCGCCCGTTTCATAACACCTTCTAGCGCAATATTAAACTAGAGGCAGGAGAGACCATCGCCTTGTCGAAGTCTTTTGCGTGTTTCAAACGGGTCCGATAATGCACCCGATATCTTCACACAGCACTGTACACTATCCATCGTTGCTTCTTGTCCATAATCTTCCATAGCTCTTCGCGGTCGATGGTATCATAGGCCGCATTGAAATCGATGAATAGGTGGTGCGTAGGGACTTGGAATTCGCGACACTTTTGGAAGATCTGCCGCAACATAAAGATTTGGTCTGTCGTCGATCGCCCGTCCACAAAACCGGCTTGATAACTTCCCACAAATCTGCTTGCCAGTGGCGATAGACGGTGGAAGATGATCTGGGAAAGTACTTTATAGGCTGCGTTAATAATGATGATCGCTCGATAGTTCTCACAATCTAACTTGTCACCCTTTTTGTATATTGGGTATATTATTCCCTCCTTCCACTCCTCCAGTAGCTGTTCTATATCCCAGATTCTGGCTATCAATCGGTGCAGACAAATGGCCAACCTGTCCGGGCCCATTTTAATAAGTTCCGCTCCAATACCATCCTTTCCAGCTGCTTTGTTGTTCTTGAGCTGATTGATAGCATATTATTGTGGGTGTTGGTACGTCTCCTTCATCCGCCGTAGTGATGAAGCCATTCCTGCTGCTGTCTTGATCTTCCTCCTCTGCGTCGTTTAGGTGTTCATCGTAGTGCTGCTTCCACCTTTCATTCACCTCACGCTCGTCCGTCAAGATACCTCCATCCTTATCCCAGCACATTTCGGCTGGCGGCACAAAACCTTTGCGGGATGCATTGAGTTTCTTGTAGAAGTTACGCGTTTCTTGAGATCGATACAGCTGCTCCATATCTTCGCGCTCCAACTCTTCTAGGCGGCGCTATTTTTCCCGAAAAAAACGGGTTTTCTGACTTCGCTTCTGTTTATATTTTTACGTTTTCGTACCAACCGTTCCGTCGATTTTCTTCCACGAACCCAATGGCACCTTCCGCTGTTAATGAATGCTTTGAGACTACTCCAGCAGTCCTCAAAAGGGGTTTCGGTGAGCTCTCCCTCTTCCGGCGACACTGCTTCAAGTTTTTGCACGTAGTCAGTTGCGACTTTGGGTAGCTTGAGTCGTTCCAGATTATACCGTGGCGGGCGTCGGTACCGAATGTTGTTCACAACGGAGAGTCGTTGGCACACTTTAACTGTCACTAGGTAGTGGTCCGAATTGATGTTTGCGCCGATCCATCGATCATACTTACTTACTTATTTGGCTTTACATCAATTATCTTGATAAAGCCTCGCCAACAATATTTCGCCAATTCCCTCGGTTCATGGCCGCTTCTCTCCATCCTCGACTGTGACCCACGCTCTCCAGGTCCTGGTGTACCTGGTCCATCCACCTAGCTCGCTGCGCCCCACGCCTTCTTGTTCCGACCGGATTCGTGGCGAACACCATCTTTACAGGGTTGTTGTCCGGCATTCTTGCAACATGCCCTGCCCAGCGTATCCTTCCAGCTTTAGCTACCTTCACGATACTGGGTTCGCCGTAGAGTTGAGCGAGCTCGTGGTTCATCCTTCGCCGCCACACGCCGTTCTCCTGCACGCCGCCGAAAATCGTCCTTAGCACTCGGCGTTCGAAAACCCCAAGAGCTTGCAAGTCCTCCTCGAGCATAGTCCACGCCTCATGCCCATAGAGGACTACCGGTCTTATGAGCGTTTTGTACATCGTGCATTTGGTGCGGGGGTGAATCTTTCTTGACCGCAGTTTCTTCTGGAGCCCATAGTAGGCACGACTTCCGCTGATGATGCGCCTTCTTATTTCCCGACTAACATTGTTGTCAGCCGTCAACAAGGATCCAAGGTAGACGAACTCGTCCACCACCTCGAAGGTATCCCCGTCTATCGTAACACTGCTTCCTAGGCGGGCCCTGTCGCGCTCAGTTCCGCCAACCAGCATGTACTTTGTTTTCGACGCATTCACCATTAGCCCGACTCTTGTTGCTTCGCGTTTCAGGCGGGTGAACAAATCTGCCACCGTTTCAAATTTTCTCCCAATAATATCCATGTCGTCCGCGAAGCAAACAAATTGTCCGGACCTCGTGAAAATCGTGCCTCGACTGTTAAGTCCGGCTCTCCGCATGACACCTTCAAGCGCAATATTGAACAACAGGCACGAAAGTCCGTCGCCCTGTCGTAGTCCCCGCCGAGACTCGAACAAACTGGAGTGTTCGCCCGAGATCTTCACGCAGTTTTGCACACCGTCCATCGTTGCTCTGATCAATCTTGTGAGCTTCCCGGGAAAGCTGTTCTCGTCCATGATTTTCCATAGCTCAATGCGGTCGATACTATCGTATGCCGCCTTGAAATCGATGAACAAATGGTGCGTAGGGACCTGGTACTCACGGCATTTCTGGAGGATTTGCCGCACGGAAAAGATCTGGTCCGTTGTCGAGCGGCCGTCGATGAAACCTGCTTGATAACTTCCCACGAACTCGTTTGCTATAGGTGATAGACGACGGAAGAGAATCTGGGATAGCACTTTATAGGCGGCGTTTAGGATGGATCATCGATCATAACGTGGTCGATTTGCGATTCAGTCTGTTGAGCTGATTCCCAGGAGTACCGTTACGGGAGACTGTGCTAGAAGTAGGTACTACGTATGGCCACGTTCTGGGAGGCGGCGAAATCAATCAGTCTAAGGCCGTTTTCGTTCGTAAGCTGGTGAGCGCTGAACTTCCATATTATCGGTCTAAATTCCTCCTCATGGCCAACTTGAGCGTTGAGAACTCCGATAACGATCTTGGCATCATGGCTTGGGCAGCCGTCGTATTCACGTTCCAGCTGCGCGTAGAAAGCGTCTTTATCGTTATTGTCACTTGCTAGGTGAGGACTGTGCACGTTGATTATGCTGATATTGAAGAAACGGCCTTTGATCCTCAACTTGCACATTCTGTTGTCGAGGCCCCCAATCACGCGCCTCTGCATTTCACTCATTACGATAAAAGCTGTACCCAGCTCATGTCTGTTGCCGCAGCACTGGTAGATGGTATAATCATCCCTATACGTATGTACCGTCGACCCTTTCCAGCAAACTTTCTGCAGCGCTACGATGTCGAACTGGCGGACCCTCAATATTTCGGAAAGAATGCGGGTACTTCCCACGAAGTTGAGAGACTTACAGTTCCATAATCCGAGTTTCCAATCATTAGTCCGTTGTCGATGTCTGGGTCTATACCGATTGTTCCGGTACTAATTTACATTGTATGCTTCCTGATGATTTTTACGGCTGGCTTGTAAGGCCTGCACCAACCCCCTGTCTCACCGGAGGATCATCGTGCACAGCACTGTTCAGAGTCCCACGCTGGCACTAGGACGATGATCAGCCGCTCCTAACATGGAGAACAGACGCTCTGATAAGCTACACCCTCAGAAGAGATGAGCCGCCCTTCCCTGTCAGCATACGACCAAGGTCCCACCGGGGTTGGTTACCCGACCTTTCCTTAGGTTACTCGTATCCCAGGCGGCACCACGGGGGTTAGGGATAGGAGTTACTGGACAAGAGGCTAACGACCACAAATGGGGTCTATTTTATACCTGCAGGTACGCGAAGAACCAATGGTACGCATTATCCAGTCATTTACCACCTGGCTTGGTGCAATCATGTAATTTTAGGATCGGATGTAAATTTATGCCAAAAGCTTCGCTTCTTTTATGTGCATCTAAGTGGATTAAAATTAAACGGAATTTTTGAAAAGTGTAGTTGAGGATAATATTTACATGATTGGAAATACAAAGATGACTAACCATGGGGCCCAGATAGCCGTAGCGGTGAACGCGCAGCTATTCAGCAAGACCAAGCTGAGGGTCGTGGGTTGGAATCCCACCGGTCAATGATCTTTTCGGGTTGGAAATTTTCTCGACTTCTCAGGGCATAGAGTATCTTCGTACCTGCGCTACGATATACACACGATATAACGCGATGTACGATGGAGTATTAATGCTGGAGCTACCTAACGGAGTGGAAATCGTTAGATTCGCAGATGATGTCGTTCTAACGGTGACTGGCGAGACGTTGGAAGAGGTCAAAATGCTGACGACGGAAGCGATTGACACGGTTGAAGCGTGGATGACTGGAGCAAAACTGCAGCTGGCTCATCATAAGACGGAGCTAGTGCTGGTTAGCGACCTCAAAGCTGTTCAGAGGGTTGAAATCAACATCGGTAGACAAGACATTTCATCAAAACGTGCTTTGAAGCATCTGGGGGTGATGGTAGATGACCGTCTAAACTTCAACGCTCACGTGGACTACGCCTGCGAAAAGGCGTCTAAGGCGGTCAACACGATAGCGAGGATCATGCCGAACGTCGGAGGACCGAGAAGTAATAAAAAGCGTCTCCTAGCGAGTGTAGCGGTCTCTATTCTCAGGTATGGAGTCCCAGTCTGGGCCGCAGCGGTAAAAACCAAACGTAATCGGAGGATGTTGAACAGCACATTCCGACTCATGGCCATACGAGTAGCGAGCGCCTATAGGACGATTTCATCGGAGGCAGTATGCGTTATCGCTGGCATGATGCCCATCTGCATCACCCTGGCCGAGGACGTGGAGTGTTATGAGCGAAGAGGCACCAGAAATGTGAGAAAGATCGTCAGAACGGACTCGTTGGCTAAGTGGCAGCAAGAGTGGAACAACGCGGAGAAGGGAAGGTGGACTTATCGTCTAATTCCACATGTATCACTGTGGGTTAATAGGAAGCATGGAGAAGTGACCTTCCATCTGACGCAGTTTCTGTCCGGACACGGCTGTTTCCGGATGTATCTGCATCGGTTTGGACATGCTTCTTCACCTTTTTGCCCGGAGTGCGAGAATGTGGAGGAGACACCGGAGCACGTAGTCTTCGAATGTCCTAGGTTCGAAGAAGTGAGGAGGGACATGCGAGGAGTCACTGTCGATAACGTTGTCGAAGAGATGTGTCGAGAAGAAGGCATCTGGAACGCTGTCGATAGCACGGTATCGAGAATAATGTCCGAGCTTCAGAGGAAGTGGCGTAGCGTCCAACGATCTGCTAGCTAGAGTGAACGCATGAAAAGGAAGAATGGCTGATCGGTTTCGGGAGATATTTCTTTGCCGAGAAACTCTCTGACGGAGTAGGCTAGATCCACCGCCGGGGACTAGCTGAGTAGACGCGGCGTTGCACCGGTCCCGGGTCGTAGGAGCACCAGTGTACCGGACGATAGGCTTCACCGGAATCGCTGGACTGACTTCGGCACCCTACCGGTCGCCCCGTAAAAAAGTGAAGATCAGCAGTAGCAGCAGCAGCAGCAGCAGGAGAACCGGTCTCGGGAGAACTTCCATCGCCGGGGAATTCTTCGTCGGTGTAGGCTAGGTCCACCGCCGGGGACTAGTTGAGTAGACGTGTCATAGCGCCGGTTTTAGGGTCGTCGGGGCACCAGTGAACCGTAAGCTAGGCTCCACCGGAATCGCTGGACTGACTTCGGCACCCTTCCGGTCGGCTCGAAACGTAGAAAAAGAAGAATCGGTCTCGGGAGAATTTTCACCGCCGGGGAATTCTTCATCGGTGTAGACTAGGTCCACCGTCGGGGACTAGTCGAGTAGAGTACGTCGGGACGCTGGATATGGGTAGTCGAGGCGCCTACGAACCGGAAGTTATGCTCAACCGGAACCGTTGGACCGACCTCGGCATCCTACCAGCTGAACAAAGAAAAGGAGGAGGTCGTCGTAACTGTGTGAGTACGCGCTCTGAATGAGTTCAGAGTAGTGTGCAAACTGGAGCCGAAGCCGAATGTTGCATGTAGGTACTAACAAATTGACGGGTCGCCAATGGGCGAAAATATTAGATACTAACAAATTACTAACGTGAGGAGCCGAAGGGCTCAGCATGAGGCATAACGTTGAACGGTTTTAAAACTGCTAACAGGAGCCGAAGGGCTCGGCATGTAGAATAACAAATTGAAGAGGTGCGCTCAGCACGTTAGCCTCCCCTCCGAAGTAATACTGGAAGGTGGTTCCGGAGGGTTATGGTACTAAACCTACGAGAGTGTTTTTAGTTGGGAAGGAAAAAAAAACACGATATACACATGCAAAAATGGTCATTGGCATAGTAAGCTCTCAGTTAATAACTGTGGAAGTGCTCATAAGAACACTAAGCTGAGAAGCAGACTCTTTCCCAGTGGGGACGTAACGCCAGAAAGAAGAAGAACTAACCGTATTTTCCGGAACCTGTTTTGAGGAAATGGTCATAATTCTGAAGATTTTCAACGAATCTTTATGCGTCCGCCGGCATTCAAGTTCCCATTAGTTCTAGTTTCTAGGAAAATTGTAAACATCTACACAAATATACAACCCAAGTAACATTAGTAGCTGAACAATAGTTTTTTTTAAACCGAAATAAGCTTAAGAGTGATTTGGAGTTCTGTTTGATCTTTCGACCTTGACACTTGCTTTTGCCGGGGCGAGCGACGAGGGCAGGATCAAACATGTCGCGCGTTGGTCTAGTAAGTGAAAAAGTGGCGTGATCGGTGAGTTCGGTTGGAGTAACTGAAAAAGTGCCGCGATCGGTTAGTTCTGTTTGATCCTTCGACCTTGACGCTTGCTCCTGGGCAGTGCGTCAAGAAAGCCCGAACAGTTTTTTTTTTTTATTCTTTTTGGGTCGCGCGCTTATTGTTTTTTCCTGAGTGCTTTTTTATAGCCGAGCAAACGAGTGAAGCCGAAAGTGGATTGTGGCTGCTCAGTCAAGGATAACGGATCAATTGGTGAGCTCGTTTCATGCTACTATTTCTAATCTATAAAATATGTATGACTGCACATTCAATCGTTACAATGGTGGGATGTAAATATGATTTTTCAACAAACTATGGATGGTTCGTCACTGTGAGTGTCGACACAAACTCTGATTCATGATTTATTTATGTTTAACATTTTTTTTTCAGAACACCTCTTATATACTTTTATTTTTGTAATTAAAAAAACTTTGAATGGTTCGACACTACAAGTGTAGACTTGCGAAAGGTTCACTTTATTCAACAAACTTTGGATGGTTCGCCACTGTAAGTGTCGGCATAAGAATAAGAGTGTTCTATGATGTCCCAACCAATCGAGTTTTTTGTTTCTTTTCAAATGAGTAAAATATAATAACACATGTTTTCGTCCTGACAGCTGTAGGAATGTTACATTTAGGTATTTGTTCAACAAACTTTGAATGGTTCGTCACCTCAAGTGTCGGCATAATTTTTCTCTACATAGAAATTGTTCATATCAAATCAAAATATTATATTTACGTATAAGCATGTATATATCTCACAAATCATTGTTTATCATGGTCTAATCGCTTATCAAAGTGAATCCTATGACCCAACGATCCTCCCCATTAACAAACATCCCTCCCAGTAACCTTTGTGGAGATGCAGAGGCAAACACGGTCTCCAAAAAGCAAAGGTTACACACTAACATTCCTTCCCCCAATCCCACCTGACTGCAAGGACGTGGCCAGCGCCGTTATTGACCCTGTATAAATAGAGGCACTGAATTATGCACACTGAAGAAGATTATGGCCAATCCCAGCCGAACTTCTAGTTGATTCTTTGTGCATTTTCACTGACTTCGGTCAATCACGGAATAGCAACCATTGATATGTGTAGTCAGTCTAAGCTAAGCTAAGCTAAGCGAAATAAGCTTAAGAGTGATTTGTTCAGCTCTTATTCAGCAAAAATGTTTGTTGGAAAGTGACAAAAAATCAACTTGGGCATAACCTCGGCAAATTCGAAGCATATCCGGTATCTGGTGGCCAAAATGTATGGCAAAACAAGTTCCTGAAACAAGACCAAATTTGCCGTTGACTGCTTCCAGAAGCATTCAATTTCATACATTTTTCATAAAGTTGTAAGCATTTGATATTAGGCAAACTTTTACCTATCTCAATAATTTTGCCTATCCCCTGTACATATCAGCTTGTGATATAATAAAGTTATCGTCTTGTTCCGCTCATTTGATCGGGATGGGTATAGTACAACACACTTTGGCGGGACAGAAGCGTTCGCGTTTGTGTAGCCCCGAAAAAAAGTAACGTAAAATAAGAGTATGACCGAGTGCTGAAGAAGTGTGGAGATGTTTGCATGTGCTCTTTTTTTGGACGTTCTCACGATCGATCACAGACGGCATCCGATGGCTGATGGCTGATGGCTGACGCGGCGGTGTGTTTTGCCTGCCCCGTAGCTGCTAGAGACCCAGTTGAGATGAGAGATGTCTCTCTGGAGTCCATCACACATCACACCTCGCGCAAACCTTCTTCAGGGCCGGGACTCCCATGTGACGCGGACTGGGACCACGACGATGACGATGAATGTGGCGGGCATTGGGCGTAGTTAGGATTTCCATAAGGCGTTGTGCGAGGTACCTCAACAATTTATTCACAAATTTCCCGCAAAAGTTACCATTGCAATCATTAATCATACAAAAAAATTATCATGACGCAAATCTATACAAATGTGAATGAAAAAAATCTTGGAAAAATTGATATACATATATTATTAATCTTACGTAGCATTTTCGATTCAAGCATTTTCCATTGTTTTCCTTCAATCCAGGGGGATGCAACGGCCCCCCTTGGCTACTACCATGGTGGCGGGAATGTTTGGTTTTCGCTGTTGGATTTTTGGGCTATGGGAAGCCAGGGTTCGTCGCCGTCGTCATCGTCTTTGGCACCGTGTGGTCAACTCTTTTTCCTTCGCTGGGTGGGACGGTGGGACGGTTCATGGCATTAGCGGACTTGGCACGACAGATGGCTCACGGATTTTTTTTGTTTGTTTCGGTGTGTGTTTTGGTTTCTGGGAGATGGAAGATATGTTGAGTGATTTTCAAGAGGGACCGAGGATTTTCCCACTGATCGGAGTCCCAGGGGAGACTTAATCCGTTGAAAGTCGAGCGTTTTCGTCGAGTTCGAGTTGCCGTGGAATGCATTGAGGTTACAAAAGTACAAAAATTCTCAAGATTTGCTGCTTCACTGCTAGAGTGTCAAACATGGTAAATTAGTGTACCAGACAGAACGTTATGGATACTTATACTGTTTTTTTGGGGAAAGGTATTTGAAGAAGGTTTGCTATCCAGAGATGGAACAAATGTTTTCCTAGAAAAGGAATCCTGCTAATGGGAGTGAAGTGCTGCAATATTTTTTGCATCTCTTCAATGAAAGTTCATATTTGCAACACACTCAAAAACCGACAATTGGTAATAATACTGTTTACTGTTTTAATATTAGATGGTGATTGAAATATCTGTAAAAAAATTAAATATGTCAATTATTTGTTGTTTACGGCCGTTTTCAAAGATTATTTTGACTGATCAGTCAAAGTACGGATTTAAGGTACGTTGAAGTCATTTGAAATGCATTAAATACATGTCTAGAAGAGCAAGACCAGTAGAATAACCTTCAGATTTTTTTAAACGGATCAAATTTGTTACACGTAAAATTGATGAGTGGTCGAATATCCATGGCGGAATCCGAGCTGTTCATTGGCAAACATTGAATTTAATGTGGACCATCATTCTGTTCAAAATAGCGTTGTCAAAAAGTTTGCTGATGGAGGAAAGCAAGCTGATTGGACGATAGCTAGAAGCTTCTGCAGGATTTTTGTCTAGTTTTTAAACTGGTACAACTGGCATTTTTCCATTTGTCAGGAAAATATGCCAACTAAAAACATTTGTTAAATATATCAACCAAGAATAATAAGCTACTCTGTGGAAGTTTCTTGATGAAGATGCAACATTCTTATGTTTTTTAAATAGTTCTCACTTCTTCCAAATCAGTCTCCCAGGAATTTTCGAAAACGTTCCCTTGATTCAATCGAAATCCTGAGTAACTTTATTTTCAATTTGAGAGTGAGGCCTCAATTAAAATTGCGCGTGCTTTCAAACTGAATAGCAAGTTTATGAGCATTTTCGCATTTAGTTAATAATAATTTGTTTTCCTCTTTCAATGCAGAAATTGGCTTCTGAGGGTTCTTTTTTTTTCAAAATTTAAGCTAACTTACTACTTAAAAGTGGAGCTAATAGGATTGAAAATTGCTTCATGGGATATTTGGAATGTAATAGGGACATGATCAGAATCAAAATCAGCGTGAGTAACCAGTTGGCTTCAAAACAAAACTAGTGCCGTTTAACCCTCTAATACCCAACCTCGCCTTTAGACGGGGCACAGTTAGGAATTTTGTGTATTTTTTCGTAGCCCGGAAATCAAAATAATTTTATTTTTGGCTTAGACCTTGACTCATAACACGCATATAAGAAAAGTTTTGTATTGCTTTTGAAACTTTTTTTGATGGTATTGAAATAATTTCAAACCTGTAATTTCTTTAATTACACCAAATTTTTTCCAGAAAAATACAAAAAAATTAATATTTTTAAAAGTACTGTAGGAACTTGAATTTTTATTATTGCCAAAAATCAGTAACTAGAAGAAGCTTCAAGAAAAAATGTTAAATGAAAGGGATGTTCAAAAAATAAAAATCAAAAACCTAAATCAATAGATTTGCGAATAAAAATAAATCATTGACAAAACGCATTTAGAACGATTTTAGACAACTAAAATGATATTTAGCTCGAAAATAAATATTTGGGTATTAGAGGGTTAACACCAAATCAATCGTAGAACGGTTTCTAGAAGAGGGAAAACAAGGAGGACTATCAGGGCATTGAATTGAGAAATATACCAGTACTGGAAATTTAGGTTTTTGGAGGATTCCTTGGATAAACAGTGAGTTGCTGGATGAATTTCGTAAATTCCTTGAGATTCTAGATGATACGGAGAGTTTTGAGATTAGCTGGTAACGGTTAAAAAAATATGATTGAGACTAACAGTGTTTTAAATTCCCACAGGAGTTCCTCTAGGTGTTTCTTCACAAGTTCCCTTAGATATTCCTTCAAAAGTGTTTTTTAAGGAGTTCCTCCGAAAATAACCTCAGGGATTACTCCTGAAGTTCCTCGTAGGATTTCTCTAGAACATCCAGGGATTTTTTTAGGGAATTTCCCCAAAGATTTCGCAAGGAATTCTTCCAGGAAATTATTGAGGAATTCCTTAAGGAGTTCCTCCACCAGTAGTTCTTTCAGTAATTCCTCCAGGAATTCTTTCAGAAATTCATGCAAGAGTTCCTTGAGGGATTTCTCCAGGAGTTTCTTCAATGAATCCTCCAAGAGTTCCTCTAGGGATTACTCCAGATGTTCCCCCAAAGATTTCTTCAAATCTTCCTCCACGGATTCTTCCAGGAGTTTCTCAAGGGATTCCTCCAAAAGTTCCTTCAGGTATTCCTCGAAATATTCCTCACGGAATTCAGTAATCTCTCCAGAAATTCATTCAGAAATTCCTCCAGGAAATCCTTCAGGAAGTACTCTGGGATTTCCTTCAGGAATGCCACCATGAGTTCCTCCATCAATTCCTCCAGGAGTTCCCTCAGTGTTTCCTTCAAGAGTTTCTCAAGGGATTCCTGTAAAAGTTCCTCCAGGAATTCAGGAACTCTGGGAGTTCTTTCAGGAATTATTCCGTGAGTTCCTTCAGCATTATTTCGGGAGTTACATCAGTAATTCCTTCGAGAGTTCCACCAGAATTTTCTCCAGGGATTACTTAAGGGGTTTCTTCAGGCATTCCTCTGAATATTTATCCAGAAATTCCTTCAAAAATTCTACCATGAGTTCATTTAGGAATTCCTCCAAGGTTTCTTCAGGTATTCTTCCAGGGTTTTCCGGAATTCCTCTAGGGGTCTCTCAGGAATCAATAAAAGATTTCCTCCAAGAACTCACCCAGGTATTTATCCAAAAGTTCCTTCAAGAATTATTCCAGGAGTTCCTCCAGGAAATCCTTAAAGAATTCCTCCAGGTTTTTTAAGGAATTCCTCTAGGAGTTCTTTTAGGATTTTTAGGTGTTCTTAAAAAAACCTCTTCAGGAATTCCCGCAGGGATTCCTTCAAGAGTTTCTCAAAGGATTCCTCCAAAAGTTCCTCCAGCTGTTACTCGAAATATTCATTCAGGGATTGTTTCAAATATTACTCAAAGAATTTCTCCAGGAGTTTCTTCGGGAATTCCTCCAGAAAATACAGGAATTACTCTGAGATTTCCTTCATGAATTACTCCTGGAAATCTTTCAGAAATTCCTCCTGAAGTTTTTTCAGAAATCTTTCGGGAGTTCCATCAGGAGTTTCTCCAAGGAAGGGACCTCCAGGAATTCCTCCAATTCTTTCAGCAATTGCTTAAGAAGTTCCTTCAGGAATTTCTTCAGGAGTTCCTAAAAGATTTCCTCCAGGGGTTTCAAGAATTTTTCGGAATTCCTTCAGGTGTCTCTCTGTGAATTCTTTTATGAACTTCTTTAGGAATTCCTCCAGGAGTTCCACCGGGAGTTCCTACAACAATTCCTAGAGGAGTACCCTAAGGGATTCCTTCAAAAGATCCGTCACCTCTTACTCGAAATATTTCTCCAGGAATTCCTTCAAGAACTTTTCCAGGCGTTCGTTTAGGAATTCTTCAAGAAATTCTTTCAAGAATTCCTCCAGGAAATCCATGAGAAATAACTCTGGGATTTCCTTCAGGAATTATTCCGGGTGTTCCTTCAGAATTCCTTCGAAAGCTCCACCAGGATTTCCTCCAGGAATTACTTTAGGGGTTCATTGAGGCATTCCTCTAAGTATTTCTCCAGGAATTCCTTCAAATATTCCTCCATGAGTTCCTTCAGGAATTCCTCCAAGGAGAGATCCTTCAGAAATTCCTCCGAAGGTTTTCAGGAATTCCTTTATGCAGCCATTCCATGAAAAACCGATCTAGTTGGTCTCCGAATTCCGTGAAAATTTGCTATTTTGTTCCTTATCCGAAATAAGGATACACGTATTTTTGGATTTTTTTATTAGGGTTACCATTTCCGAAATAGGGTGACCAGAAAAAATCGCGATTTTGCAAAATTTTTATTTAAAAAAAAATTATAACTTTTGAACCGTTCGACCGACTTTCAATCTTTTTGGACGAAATGAAGGCAATTTTTTCTGAAAGATTGAGACCTTAAGCTTTCAGTCCATGAAAAAAGATTGGAAATCGGTTGAGCTGTTCAAAAGTTATGATTTTTTTTTAACATTACAAATCT
The DNA here is from genome assembly GCF_002204515.2 of Aedes aegypti. Taxonomy (NCBI): domain Eukaryota; kingdom Metazoa; phylum Arthropoda; class Insecta; order Diptera; family Culicidae; genus Aedes; species Aedes aegypti. The sequence goes on along the minus strand of NC_035109.1, from coordinate 43,439,844 downwards.
AATGCGCTGAGATCTACAGTGTGTGCCGATGAAAAATGACTGATTTTTTATTTTCAAAAAAATATATCTCAAAAACTAAGAAACATACATCGCTGAAAATTTGACAGTTTACGTAAAATTTTCTGAACTTTTAAGAAAAAATGAGAGCAGTAATAGCCCCTTTGGTCCCGAGGCCTTCAAAACACGAAAAAACGGAAACTATTGTTTTTTTTTCATGTAAAAAACACAATTTTTGTGAAATTTTATATTTTTCCCGAAAAGTCAAAATCTTTAGCCTTCATTTCGTTTAAAAAGATTGAAAATCGGTCTAACGGTTCAGAAGTTATAATTTTTTTAAAAATAAAAATTTTGCAAAATCTCGATTTTTCTGGTCACCCTATTTCGGAAATGGTCACCCTTATTTTGGATAAGGAACAAAATAGCAAATTTGCACGGAATTTGGAGACCCACTAGATCGGTTTTTCATGGAATGGCTGTATGGGTCTCTCTATGAATGCTTTCTGGAATTTATCCACGGTTTCCTCCAAGAACTTACCCAAGAGTTGCTTCAGGTATTCCTTCAAAAGTTCCCTCAGGGATTTCTCCAAAATTTCCTCCAACTATTACTTACTCGAAATATTCCCGCAGGAATTGCTCCAAATATTCCTCAAAGCATTTCTCCACGAATTCTTTCAATAATTCCTTCAGAAGTTCTTTCAGAAATTCCTTCAGAAAATCCAGGAATTACTCTGGGATTTCATTAAGAAATTACTCCGGGAATTCCATCAGGAATTACTCCGGGAATTTGGGTACCTTCAGGAATTCCTCCAGGAGTTCTTTCAGAAATTTCTTCAAAGGTTTTCAGGAATTCCTTTAGGGGTCTCTCTATGAATTCTTTCAGGAATTCATCCAGGATTTTCTCCAAGTATGAGTTCTTTCTGGAATTTCTCCTAAAGTTCCTTCAGGAATTCCTCCACGAGTTCTTCAAGGAATTCCTTCAGGAATTCTTTTAGGAAATTCTTCAAGAATTACTGCAGAAATTCCTCTACGAGTACTTCTAGGATTCCATTCAGGAATTCTTCTAGGAATTTTTTCAGAAGTTTCTGCGGGGACTACACCAAGAGTTCCTCCAGGAATTCCTCTAAATTTCCCTGCATGAGTTCTTCCAAGTACTATTCCGAGAAATCTTCCAGAAATTTCTCAAGGAATTTCTCTAAGGTATCTTGGAGGATTTCTTATTGGAATCATTGGAAGAAATCCATAACAACTTCCTCAGGGAATCCCTTGCATTCCCGGAGGAACTCCTGAAGAATTCCTTGCGGCAAAATTGAAGGAATTCTTGAAGGAATAAGTGGAAAAATCCCTGAATTAAAATCTTCAAAACCCCAAGATGATTACCTGTAAGAACTCCAAGAAGAATTTATGAAGAAAATCCTGGAAGGGATTCGTTAAAATAGTCCTGAGCATATTAACAGAAAAATCTCTTGAATAATCTGTGGAAGAATATCTGTATGTATTCGTGGATGAATGCTTGGAAACTCTTGATTCTGAAATATCCTGGAAGAATTACTGGAGGGATCCCTGAACGATGAAATCCCTGAAGAATATGTATTAGGATTTTTTGTAAGAATTCCTGGAGGAATCCATGAAGGAATTCCAACAAGATTACCTGGATGAATTACTTAATTACTGCGAAACTTCCTGGAATTATTCCTGGCAAACTTTCAGGAGGTATCCGTGGAAAAAAAACAAGAAACTTTCTAGGTGTTTTTGGAGTCATCACTAGGAAAATCATTCTCCGCAATTCTAGCAGGAATCTCTTAAGGACTTCCTGTAGAATATTCTGAGCGATTTTCCAGAAGATATCCTTAAAAAAGTATCTGGAGGAGGTCCTGAAGCAATTACTGGTAGAACTTCTGGAAGAATTACTGAATGGACTCCTTTGCTGAGAGAGAGACTATAAAGATAAAAGCTTCTAGAATAATTTATTAGATGATTCCCTGAAGGTATTCCAGGAATCCCTTGAAGAATACCCGGAGAAATCCCAGGAGGAATTCTCAGTGGAATCTAAGGTGGAATTCTTGGTGGAATCCATTGAGAAATTTCCGGATGAATCTCTGCTGGAATTACTTGATTAATTCCCGGAGGAGTCTCCGTATGCAAATTCTCGGAGAAATTAGCAAGGGAAATCTCATAGTCCTATAATAAATTCCCGAAAGAAATTTTATAACAGTTCATTTAAAATTATTAAAATAAATTTAAATATAATAAAAAAGTTTTTCTATCCTCTTCATCTGATATTTTTCAAGCGATGCATGTCTTGAGAAATAAATTACATTACATTGAATTCGTGCAAAGATTCTTCTTAAAAGAAATGATTTATTTGTCAGGATTCATCCAACTGTAATATTTACCTTCAATCACTTATAAATTATTATAGATATTCCTGCACAATTGCATAAACTACACGCTCTAAACAAAAAAGACTGTACAAAAACTTCGGATTTCACTTGAAATTACTGCCAAAAAAACATTTCAAATCCATTTTCATAACCTTTTCTATTTTTGAAAAATAATCTCTTAAATTGATCAATTTAGAGCTTTTTTTCTACGGTGACATAGTGTGGTCCGAACAAAACTGGTTTTCTTGCTCAAGCGTTTTCAATTCAATTGAAACACTTTTAGAATTTTAAAATTGCGGTATTTTGTGAGTGAAGAAACTCGCTATCTCCTTCCGTTTGGGAGTTATTGTTGTTTGTCTCACAAAAATATGCCTACTTTGGTTGTGAATATTCCTGATTGTGGCAAACATAAAAAATATATTTTGACCGCATTCAAAAGACATTGTATTGTTAATTGTATAAGATATCAAAAATTTACAGATGTGTTATTTTTGTAACTCTAATAAAATGCCTTTTGAAAAGACTAATTGTTATCACATAAACTTCAATAACTTTTGAACTCAAATTGACATCAACAACCTTTAAGCATGAAAATTTGCGTTTTGTTAAGTTCTTAAAGTCGTTCATAGACAACTTCGACGAGAAGTTAATAATAAAATGAAAACTAGAGTTGAAACACTAAATTTTGTTGGTCCACTCTATAATGATTGGAGAAAAATGCTCAATATTGGTCAAATTTGAGATACAGAAAAACTTTTTTGGCAAAGTTGATCAGAATTTGCCGTTTTACTTCTTTGCTTAAGAGTATATACCATTATTTTTGCAAATAAGAAAGTTGATTATATTATTTATGTGATATTGTGGACCACCACCATAGTTTTAAACAAAACAAATGAGTAATATATTTTTTTTTATACATAATTTTGTAGAGGATCATTTTTGTCTAAAATTTCATTTTCATGCCCAAAATGCAAAATAATAATAAAAACATGCGATGAAAATCTTCAAAATAGTTTTATCATCATATCTTTCTTGTTCCAGATTTCACGTCAAAGTAGTCTATGAACGACTTTTAGAACTTAACAAAACGCAAATTTTCTTGCAAATATATCGATGATATCTATTTTAGTTCAAAAGTTATTGAATTTTCTGCTAAAAATCCTTTGTTTTTCAAATAACACGTCTGTTATTTTCTGATATAATTTAAAATTTTATTTTGTCTTTTGAATGTCGTGAAAACATATTTTTTATGTTTGCCCCAATTGAAGATATTCACAACCAAAGTAGGCATGTTTTTGTGAGACAAGCAACAATAACTCCCAAACGGAAGGAGATATCAGAAATCTTCAACCACCAAATTAAGCATTGTTCAAAACTCTAAAGGTGTTCCATAGACTACTTTGATGAGATATTTGAATTGAAAACGCTAGAGCCAGAAAATCAGTTTTGTTCGGACCACCCTCTGCCACCGTAGGAAAAAAACTCTAAATCGATCAATTTAAGAGACACAGAAAAACTTTTTCTGGCAAAGTTGCTAAAAATTGAATGGTCTAAAACTTTGCTGAAACATGCATAATATAATTTCTAGGAATAAGAAAGTAAGTTACACCATTTTTATAGAAACGTGGACCTCCCTAATTTTCAATAACACGAAACAAAGAGCCTAACTAATACAAACAACTTTGTGGATGACCGTTTTCGTCTAATGTTTCATTCTCAAGCTCAAAATGCATCTTTCCGCGTAAAACTGTTTACTGGATTACTGTGCATTGATGTAAAATTTTGGTCGATCCAAATCCAGGAAACTGATCATGTTTTTAGTGTGTGTTTTTGAAAAGATAAAAACGAAGTTAAAAAATCAAGTAAGAATAATTCATTGTCTTTCGAATGCGCCATAAAGAATTGTTCGAATATTCCTTCAAGAGTTCATTCGAAAAAATATCTAGAAATAATCTTATGTTTATTCCAGGCATCCTGTAAGATTTGTTCTGATATCAAAGTTCTATTTTTGGTACTGTGTAAGGTACTTCATTTTAAAAGATTTATAATGTTTTTTTTTTAGGAAGTGTTCATTCAATATGGAATTTCATAAATTTGCTTAGTGAATCACCAGAGTTTTTTTTTAATTATTCCCCGAAAATATCCCGAAAATAAACAAAACGGGAAATTCGAATTACAGAAAGATTTGTTTAAGTATTTTTTATATGTTAACTCAAGAGAGATTCTTTGGAAAAATTCATTCAAGCATCTGGTCGAATTTTCGAAGGAAATCTTCAATATATTTTATCGAAAATTCCAAAAGAAATATACCGCACGTAAGAAATATTTAAAAAAAAAATTAAAATACTAGAGGAATCTTGAGAAAAATATATTGTTTTGTTTTCATAAACGTACATTGTAGAAAATTTATCAAAGTGATTTTTTTGTAGTCTTACAATTATTTCCGGATGTTTGATGTTATATTTTTGTATGAATATATGACTGTGTCATGTGGTATTGTAAGAAGAAAACTTGAAAGCACCCTTGAATAGCTGTTTTAAGGAAAACTTTGATAAGCTTATGAGGAAAGCATTGCAAGAATAACAAAAAAAAAGTAGTGTTTTTACAGCAATATCTTTGAAGAAAAGTCTCGAGTAATTTGTAGCGGAATTCGTAAAAGAGGAAAGGCACCCGCAAAGAGAATGACCCAATGGACTTATTCTAGTCATTTTTTGTAATTTATTTTGAAGCAGATTAATTAGTTATCCGCTGCATCGAAAGCTTGTTTGTTTCGAGTGAGTTGCCACTTTGTTTTGGGCGACGAGAAATTTACTGACACTTCTTTTGCTTGTTACAATAAAGGAACAATGCAGCAACAAGTTACTTAAGATGCTTTCCTGGTGCATTTGTCATCGATTCTTCCCAGAGAGCTATTGGAATGATGGATTGAGTATGTGGCTGATGATCTTCGACGTCCAAAACGACGTGGGTCAAATAAGTTACTTATTATTTCATTTTCAGACTTCATTTACCATTTATGTTGCAAATAGACTCCAACTTCAATTTGGTCGGCGTTAAGTCAGAGTGGACCAAGTGACATTTTTCATATTTTGAGAAAAATGGGCCAAAAGTGTAACGCTCTGTAATTTTTAGATTCGTTTAAATTTTGGTTCAGTATTTCTACACATCTTTGTATTACTTTTAAACAATATATTGTGAAGTGATAATCATAAAAAATCTTAATACAAACCTCTGATAGAACGATTTTTTAATGGACTATGTGTACTTGGTCCACTTTGACTGAACTAAAGACCACCGTTCAGTGAGTTGGTTCACTCTGACTGAACAATTTCTATAAAAATATACTAGTCCCATGAGTGGGTTCAAGGACATTCCATGCAGACACCATAAAACTACCAAAAACTTCTATGTGACTCTGAAATCGTCTCAAAAAATCTAATAATCAATCAGTTTACTGCTTTTTGATACTTGGTCCACTCTGTCTGCGCAGAAATTGTTGCAATTTCCGACCACCCATCCAAATATGGTAAATGGTCAAAAATCAAAATCGAATGCTCCGAATTAAGCAATATTTATGAATTTCTATTGATGGATGAGAAGATGAATCATTCGATGTGAAAAAATCTGACAAATCACTTGAAATGTCTTTCATTTTTCGCATTCATCAGCGCGCTGATCATTTTCGCTGTTATGGTAATATGCACTTGGTCCACTTGACTGCATTTTTATTGATCATCCAAAGTGAATTTGTTACATATCTCTCGCAGTTTAAAACGTTTATCAAATCTGATCAATGTGATATGGAGGTAAGGTAATTTCGCATCTAATGATGGAATAATCCAGGTTTCCCAAGTTTTGTACTTGGTTCACTCTGACTTAACACCGACCATTTCAGGTTCAGAAAAGTAACATGACTCCATGGCTTTTAAAAATATATCATTAAAGTGGACTTAATTGTTGGTAACAAGTGGTGTTGCTAGGGTTATTAACATTCCTTCCCTTGCTCAATGACTATTAGGACGTGGTGGATACCAGCATTATCTATTAAATTTCGAGCAATCTGTGCAGCATCTGTGCACCATTGCAAGCCCCATTCATTGATTCTCTGAGTAACTTCGATTGTTCTGGTCAATCACGGGGTAGCAACTTTGAATTTTTCGGTCAACTATGCTCACATTTGAAAAAAGTTTGCGCTGAGAATCTTAGTGGAACATACATATAAGTTTGATTATTGTTGTTTTATTAAGAGTCACGACCTATTCGTCCGTTACCACATGATTTTCCCATGCTGCTCTGCGGTTGCGAAATTCCGCCGAAAATAACAAACAACCTAGCCTAATGCAAGAAGCATTTCCAATACAGGTCATTTTACCGTACTCCAATAAATAAGTACCTGTTTCGGGTCAGCCTCATGCGCAATCAAAAAAACATTTTCTTGATCCCTTGCGCAGGGCCACTTTTTAATGCACCGATCCGTTGACCGATCAAATCGAACTCGAGCAGCACTCAACCAATCATCGTGGAAAGGGCAGCACGGATTTCACGGTGGTGCACGCACATGCCATCCATCGCCACTCGGGGTCGATTCTTTCCCCCCCATCAAGAGTGTGGGCCTTTCCACATCCAATCTAACCTCAAATCACAGCTCGCAACCAAGATAGAGCAGGAAAAAAAGCACATCTCCCGCGATTCCGTTGGCAGCACTTCCTGTCCGGAAGCAAAATTACACCACTTTCGGACTCCATCCCATTGTCCATCCTTTTCCTCCCCACCAGCTCCGATGCGATTGCAGGGCTGGTAGCGAAAGGTGGTGCGGAAAATAGTTGTTTTAGTGGCCAGATTGTAAAATATAGTGGCCAAACGTGTATTGAAAAACAAAGCGTCGAACTAGTTTGATTTCAGGTTAGAGGTTTTCTAAAAATTTTGATCACACCAATCAGGTCGAACTTTTACCCCACATTACACAATCGTCAATTGAAAATTTAAATACCATTTTCCACCAAAAGTTGTTGCTATTGAAGAATTGTGGGGATCAATGTTTATAAGAATATCTTCTTTAAAACAATATTTTAATACTGTCATGATGTTGTTCTAACTTTTAAACTAGTCCTTGCTTCAAGAAAAAAGGCCGATTCATATTTTTCTCTAACAATTTCGGCTCAAAACAATGACATTAGTAACTAATAGTTGAAAAATGTGATTTCAGTGAGACTAAACAAAAAGCGACTCGCTACCAGCCCTGTCAGATCGTGTGCTTTATCGTTGATTTTGTGCATCTCCGCCGCTTCCTCCCCAGACTATGGAATGGATTGACCGGTCGATCAACCGGTCGGGAAGAGTGATTTTGGTGGCTGTGCGCGCCCACACCGTCATCTCCGCGAAATGCTTTTGCGATAACGGAACAGTTTTCCCCTGATCGGTTTTTCGGTTTCTTGGTATGGACCATGCCAAAAGAGATCGTCCGAGACATTCCCCGCACCGGTTTGGGTAAAAATGGACCGAGGCTGAGGGATGTAGCTAACGGACAGAGGCGCTCACACAAAATTCCGATCAGAATGGTATAACAGAAAAATGACTCATTTATATTGAATAATGTTATTTATATCAACGAATGTTTTATTTCGATATTTCGGAATTATTGGTCTGAACTCTCTTTTTTATTATATTACACAAAATATCAAGATTAGTTATAAATATGAGAAATGCATTCGATACAACTCTATGATGATATTATGATTCTCATTTGTTACAACCATTATTATCTCGATTCATTATAATTGTTTTTGTTACAACTTAAAACGATATCAAACTATATCAAGGTCTGTGATATCATTGACGATTTTGTGTTAATTGTTTGGCTATGAATGGCTAACTGGCAATAATTTATAGCAAAAAAAAAAAAAATAAAGTGTGTTTTAAAATAATACATATCGTTGTTAAGCCTGTGTTATTCGTTTTTCATCGGGAAACCAGCCAGAGTGCGAGTGGCGGCGCAATTACAGAGCTCGTCAAATCGGTTCACCGCCAATTTCGGCACATTTGCGGGCCCGCACAATTATCTAAATCGCATCATTTAATTTCATAAGCGATTGGCAAGCAGTGTCGATGGACGACGATGGACTCGGTTAATTCGGAAACGTGGAAAATTTGGATTTCCGAGGGAACTTGAATGGCTATTGAATTAAGGCTTTAAAATGTGACCATTTAATGTGGGTTCATGGGGAGCAATTACTTTGAACGTAATATAATATAATATACGTCTTTGTTTGATGATAGTAACTCCATCCAGTCGATCATTAAGCTAAACAGAAAAGTCTGGGACTATCTTGAGTTTGAATCCAGATTTCAAATAAATTTCAGTTATAACTGTTTTGAGTATATTATTAGCTGTTAGAAAATTAAACAACATTTTATCTTTTCCATTCAAAGAACGAGTATCCCAAATCAAAATTAAAAAAAAATCATTTGGAACCATTAGAGAAACGTAACTCAATTACAATTTTGATCCATGAGCGCTGTATTCTTCAGGTCCGCACTACGCTTAACGTTTAAGGGTCGTAGTCCATTTCCTGACACGCGAAAGTCAAATGACAAATACCCAATCCATACCTAAAAGTTAAAACACAATCAATCCTCATAATTTCCATATGACTCGAAAAGCTCACCCAAAGTGCCCGGCAACGATTATGCCGAAAAGCTCTCCTTTGTTTTGCACCATAAGGTTCGCCAAGAACCCATTCATGTTTTGGCCAAATAGTGGAGCAGCATTTCATCGGCGCGCATTCCCGTGGCCTATCATTATAAGCGAATAGTGTTAGATTATTTAATATCAATTTTGAACACACGAATGTTTTCATCTCGTTTCCTCCAACCTTTCCCGGCTAGAAGAAAAAAAAAAAAAAATACGGCCAATGGCCCCTGAACTGCGATCGCATGAATGAACCCCCCACCCCATTATCGATATCCCATCGGCCGAAATGGATGGATGAATTATCTGTGGAGATGGGATGCGGACAGAGTCACTTTTGACGCAAATCGGAGCGGGAGGATCCCACTCTTCCCCAGATGACTCCCCCAACCGCCAAGCCCATTTATCGCCCATCACTACTGACTACTGAGTGCTCGGCGTCATCCCGGGAACTCCGAAGGAAAGAAGCAATTTCGGAAGTGCTGCTTCCTTTCTGGTCCCGGCTTGCAGCAAAATAAGATATCGGCATCGATCAACCGAATCAGCGAGTCAATGAATCGATGATGCACACGAATGGATGAATGGATCGATTCTTTTCGTTACTTTTTTTTTGCGCCTTCGCTCTGCGAGAGTAAGCGGGATGGATCCATGGGCGTGAACTAGGGAGGGTCTGCCCCCCAATAATCGGCATTTCACCCCCTGGAAAAATCGATATCGACATTTCACCCATAATATATATTTCGTCAAATATCATCTAAAGGAGTGCAGATATCGAAATTTTGAGGTGATTTTTTGCCCTTTAGGGTCTTAAAATCACCAAAACAAGCTGAAAAGCATACCAAAATTTTTCAGAGTTCACTAAAATGGGAAAACTGCACCTACGCCCTTTGCGCCACCTCTAAACCTTCACCAAAAATTCTCGTTTTTTCACAGGATGTTATTTTGGGACCGATGATCATTTTCCACTTTGTAAATCCTGACTACGAAAGATTTTTGGAAATAAGCCCCACCCTACAGTGACCCCCCTATGTTGACGTTTGGCCTCCTAGAAAATCACGAAAATAATTGGAAAAACGGCATGTAAACTCCATATTCAATCCACATTTTTAAGGCTTCATTTGTCAGAAGCTGGCTCTTTGCCCAATTGTGACATAATGCCAAAACATATAAGAAGAATACTTAGTAACTAGTGTGGTAGTTATATGTTTAATAATTAATCGAAGAAAATAAAATTTGAAGAGGTGTTGGTCAGGCTTTCTGTCGAAATTGAAAAACTTCTTCCAAGGTTTTATATCTACATGTTTTTGTTTTAATTCCTGAACTAAATTGAGTTCTTAAGTGGATTTTCTAGGGATTATTCAGATTATTAAAATGAAAAGTACGAAGATTTAAAATATTATAAAATTTTATGTTCTCTTTCTGTTTTCGTCTGTTTTCTGTATGCTTTCTGTCTGTTTTCTAGCTATTTTCTGTCCGTTTTATCTCTGTTTCCTTATGTCTATCTATTCTGTTGTTACCTGTATGTTTTCTGTCTGTTTTCTGTCTGTTCTATGTCTGTTTACTCTATCTCTCTGTCTGTATTCTCTATGTTTCTTCCTCGTTTCTGTCTGTTCCCAGCCACCAAATATGTTCACATAACTGAGACTGCAAGCGAATAAAGTGAACACTTATTCGGTAAAAACAAATTGTATAAAATGCACACATTCCCTCTATTCGCACAAATCTGGAGGCCATATACGTACATTTCTGAGAATTTATCATTGTCAATACAACTCCAGACAATTTGATTTGGCGCTCACTATAATTTCATGTATGATTGTGTATTACAGTTTATATGACTTAATTTTTACAAACAAATAAAATAAAAACAAATAAAATAGTACAAGCCGAGCTTCGAACCTCTAACCCTTAGATCGCTAGCCTGATACGCTACCACTATGCCCTACAGTTCTTGATGCAGGACATCGTCTTTAACCCTTCCATTACCAACCCCCCTAAACAAGTGTTGGAAAAAACACGTTTTGAGCTGTAACTTTTTTGTTTTTTTGGTATTTTTAAACCAAATTTTGACACAAGAAGCGCATATCCTTCTAATTTGAGGGCTTGGACAAAATTTTAGGATTGGTCACCTGGTTCCGGAGTTATTCCGGAATCAAAATGGGTGTTTCGAATTGGCCACTTTCGAAAAAGTGAATTTGCAACATGAAATCAGCTGATTTTTTACAATGATTAGCTCTATAACGATGAGGACGGATGTCTACAAGGCCATCATGGTCACTGCATGCGGCGGATCACAATTTCCGGATGTTCCGGGGAACCGGTTCCGGGGCCATTTTTGGAAGCGAGTCAATACTATCATGCGACACATCAAACTTCATGATTTTTTCAAATAAATGCATTCTATGACTGAGCTGCACAGTTCAGAACCCATTTGGTCACTTTGGAACCGGTATCCGGGTTTCCGAGGAACCGGTTCCGGGGTCAATTATTAAAAATCAGTAAACATTGCACATTGGACCGAATCGACAATTTAGCCGGAAAAAAGTGTTATCTCTGTTGTCGTCGAATTTAGACGTTCGATGTCTTCAGAGAAGTTATTCGTAATTGAGTTTTGCATTTTTAAGGAAAAAGTTTAATAAGGTGGCCCATATTTAAGCTAAAAT